>NC_143388.1:73542355-74173492 GCF_980474605.1 Leiobunum rupestre
ATGCTTCCAATGAGAACGTTGATTGAGAATCTTTTGAAACTTAGATACAACTGGATTGGGTTAAGTCAAAATGGGGTTATTTTTCATTAATATATTATATTATGAACAACAAAAGCAGTTGGCAAATTACACTTATACCAAGTTGTATTTTATAAGCCCCTTATAAGATATTGATGTGGTGGTAATCTAAAGGGGGGTAAGTGGGTCAAAAGATCAATTTGATAATTCCTTCGATCCTCATAATTCATAACCCTCTGCTCGGATAAAAACTTGTATTACATAAAAAATATTATCTTAAAAAATAATATAGATTGAGTGTTTCTATCATGACGTCTTTCGCAGGGGGTCACTAGAAAACGCTACGCGCCTAAAATTCGATTAAATGATGAAATTGTCGAATTTCTTAGAGTTTGGTATAAACTTTAACTAAAATTGGGACCTTATGTAAACTTGATATCTACACAAATTCAAGGTCTCTTTTTGTAAAAATCCAATTCCCTAGTAATGCCAATTTATCATTGGCTTCTGCAAAAGCTTAATTTGGCAATTGAGAAAAATGAAGGTAGCGTGCATGTTAGCTCAACCAAAAATGGAAGATTACCAAGAATTAATTTCTGTGGGTCAGTTACTTGGGGTCTCTCTCTCAGAAGCCTTTTCTCCATAGTAAATAAATTTGTTAGAGCAAAAACACGAGAACCACCAATGGTCTAGAGAGTGAGTAGTAAAAACGCGAACAAGTAAAGAGACCAAGAAGTGGGGGAGAAAACTAAGCTTTAATGGGGAAAAATATGCGGTACTTCGGCCGATAGGCCTTCAAGGCGAAAAACAAGTTTTTCGCCTTGAAGGCCTATCGGCCGAAGTACCGCATATTTTTCCCCATTAAAGCTTAGTTTTCTCCCCCACTTCTTGGTCTCTTTACTTGTTCGCGTTTTTACTAAATAAATTTGTTATCGATTCGTAGTTTATACCATCCATATCATTGGTTTTTTATTTTTCAAAATCCGTTAAAGTTGTAAAATGTACGTGGTAAATTTGTTATATACGGACATTTAGAGTACAATTTAATTTGCTTATTTTATAAATGTGTTTTGTGTTTGCGAAAAACAGTACAAAGTTTCAATGATAGAGCTATAATGTATACTATGAAACGTCTAAAAAAAGAACTTTTAAGTTCAAAATTTAATTCCGAGTTTTATTAACTTGGCTCGTTAAAAACTATAACCTACCATTAACAATTTGTTTTTCAATGATCTCGCATATTTGTGAAATATTGTATTTATATTTTTGAGTACGCTTTACAATCAATCCAAAACCGCCAAAAAATATAATATTTCCGAAATTTTAAAATTTAAGGGAGTGTTAACTATTTCAAAACATTATCTACTACTAACATACGCTACCCCTGAATTGTTTAATTTTTCAATATATATACGAGTTAATCAAAAAGGATTGGAAAATGAAGGATATAGTTCCATTTTTAATTTCATGCCCTGGATCCTTCTTTTAAAGTTGGTGATGACGCAATTCTAGAATGCAATCTTCTAACAGGATTATTTTCTGCGCTGACAAATCGATCGCTGAAGGATCAGATTTTTGTGAGAAGAAATCTAAAGCCATTAGTTAAAAACTTAAGTTATCAGGAACTTAAAACATGTTAGATGATCACCTATTTCAACGTAATCAATTATTGAAAACGCCAGAGTAATGTCCGCATAATTTTACCCTTTAAAACTCTTCCAACATTTAACGTAACGTTTTTGAGCAAAAATACAACGACCTTCGGAATCCCACAATTTTGCAAAGCGTACACATGCTCGAGAAGAAAAGAGTTCAGATAAACGATATTAAAGTCGGTAGATGGTCGCTTTTTATTTTATTACATAATTCAGCACATCCGAAATAACTAATTGTCCCTGACGCGGAGGCCCAGTGGACAAAATCCCACAAGTTTGCGGTCTAATTTTGCTTGGATGGGCCGTTCGTGCTCTCGAGGTGCCAGGAAGCTGATTAGTGGTGGTGGGGCTGCGAGGTTACTGTACCCAACTGACTATTTTTTCCAATCTGCAGCTGCTTGCTTAAAGGGCCACACTGGCGTTTGAAAAATTCGGCCCGAATTTGCCACGTGATACGCCAAATCATATTCTGGAAACTGGCACGGGAAATTACTTTAATCCGAATGCCACTGTGGCACTATGTGGTTTGGTAATAAATGCCCGGTCTAAAACTTATCGATTATGTTTTTTTAATTACAATAAAGTCAATAACATGTGCTGTGCAGCTTAAGACCCATCACTGAAACTAGATTTCTTCAAAGATCGATGTCCAAAAACATAAAATCTACAGTTTAGGACGTTTTTAACGGATATTACCAGAAGCAACGCAGTATCAATCATATTTGGATGACACTCTTAGCATTTTCCCAGAGCGTGCCCGAAAGTTGGGAAAATGATCAGCGTTCCTAAAATTTTTAAAGGATGATTTGCTACCTCCCTAAACCGACTAAATTCAATGGTGGAGGGTAATTTTGAATTTTAAAGGAATTAATGTTATTCCGAAAGTATTTGCGATAATGAAAACGTATTAGTATATATTACACTCCCACTACAGTGATTAACTAGCTGAGCATATCACTCAAAACGGTTATGCTTAATTTTCCCAAATGTAGAGCGGAATCTAGTGTGGGTTGTAAGAACGTTTTCTTCTACCTTACGACATAAATTTAGTCAAGGGAAACTTTTATGTAAGCTGATTTAAATATTTAATTTAATTCACCAGAAATTGAAAAAATCTTGGTATTTTTTCAAATTGTGGTCTAACACTAATTTTTAAACAAGTCAGTGGTGGGTCATGTTAATGTTTCCAATTAAATCGCCAACTACTACCTACCAAAAATCACGTAGAGTCCTACGTTATCAGGAACCTAAATACGTTGTCGGCGGTGTTTGTTAATTGAAGTGTGATTGTAGGTCAATCAAGACTATTACCCCACATTCCAGGGGCGTAGGAACTGGGAGGGGCAGGGGGGCAATGCCCCTCCCTAGAATTATGTTGGGAGGGGCAACTAATGTTATTGCCCCCTCCAACATTATGGTCATTTGAAATTTTCAAAAGGCTCAAATTATCATTTTAAAAGCATATACAGTTTATTAAACCTCAACTGTGTTTAAATTTCAGTCTTTTCCCGCCAATTTACATAATAGTAAACAGTACACATGCATTCGGAGAAGCTATACCCCATTAAAAATTCAATACCATTCTCCAGACCACTTTTCGTTTATCTTTTCCTCTACAACTTCTAGAACGTTCCTACGCCCCTGCCACATTCAGTAACATGGCAAAATATTACCTATTCAAGTATCTTCAGTTGCATCTGAGATAATATTTTATGGCGGTTAGAACCTTATTCCCCGGAAGAGGGATTCACTGAAACTCGATACCATATCTGATTTAATGTGTCTCAAACTTGAGGGGATCATCAATTTGACGAATAATTTGTAAAAAATAAAAAAATTCCATAGTAAACGTTTAGATCACTGTTATTTTTCTTGTTTTATTTACCGTATTTTTTTAGATATACTTGAATAAATACATAAAAAAAGGGAACCAGAGTCCCGAAACAACTGACGTCGTGAGTGAGGTAAGGAATCCATGTCTTATGACTAGCGTTTTCTATTAAGTGTGTCTTTGTAATTTATTACGCGATTTTCGTTTTGAGTGTTATAACCGATACCGAATTAAAGCATTTTCCCGATACTGATACAGACTATTAAACGATATTATAAATTCAAAAGTCTTTACCGTTAGCTATATCTAACCGATTATTATCGTTAGCGTTATCTAACTGATTATTCTCATTAGCGATATCTTACCTATTATTATCTTTAGCGATATCTAACCTTTTATTACATGGTAAAAAACACAATGTTAAATCAATTTCACTGAAATAATAGCAAACTCGCAGCAGACGAATCAGCAAAACGAAGGGCGAAGCTGGCTGAGACGCTTACCATGTTTTTGAGAAAAATGGTGTAGGGTTAAAACTGTTATTGGTTCGAGATGCGATTAATTGGGGAAATCGCGATATCGGTTACCGATACCGATCTCGTATCGTTTTGGGCCCATCACTTGTTTTATGTCTTGCGCTTGTGCTTTTAGATATTTCCATTTAAAGGGAATTGCCGTAGAGAGTAGCCGTCCTTCCTTTTCATGCTAGGTTTTGCTTCCGTCTTGATGGCTGAACCCAATTAAGGGTAAAAACATGAGCTTTCTATGATAGTTCTAATCAACACCTACAGGGTGCTGCTGGTATTACAAAAAATATTTTCCGAATTTCAACTGAAGATCGTTTTTAATATACGTAATGAAATTTAACTAAATTACCACTATTAATTTTGTTTCGCAAAATATTTTAACAAATGAATCAGCCTCATGACACATGTGTTTAATTCTTCAGTGGTAAGCGATGTTCATTTAAAACATTTGGGTGTTAACGACGAATAATGGAGATATATTTGATTTATTAAAACATTTTAATTTTAAATGTAATGCAATAAAGTTATCCGATAGATTAAACTTTGGACAAAGCATTTTCTCTAAAGAGGTCGCCAAGGTTTCATGCAACACGACCGTGTCATTTCCCACTCTAGCGAGACGAATCGTAGATGACTGTTTTTCCGCGCCCGGAAACTAAGGAGCTTTGCTTGTCGGTGTGGAACGGTTGCTCTGTTGCTGTGGTTGCCAAAACTATTATTTTCACGGAGCGTAAAAAATACTTTTTCGAGATTTCACTAGGAGTCCCTTCCTAGTGGCAAGAAAGACGGGGTCGCAAAGTGAAAATGCCTCTTACATTTTTCTATTCTTACCGATACCTTAGTTTAATTTACTTATTGGAAATTTAAACTAGTTGGCAAGCCAAAATATACCTATCCTCGGAAGAATTGTCCCTAGTGGTATTAATTTCTCGAGATGACCCTTAAAGATATATCTCCGCAATTCAGAGTTATTTATTAAAAACGTAATTCCAGTTCAATCCCGCCCGGTATAAAATGTTAATTTTAATTAAAATAATTGAGATGAAACCGCCGATTTTAATTTATTCAGAATATTATAAATTAATTGGATACAACAGTGATTGAGACGTACTAAAACAATGCATATTTCAATTTAACCCATTTACAGTATAAGTTCATCAGTTGAATATAATACGAAGCCAATTTTAATTTAAGAAATATCTACAGAGGGTATTTGAATTTTTCACGCTTACGAAATAGTTGCCGCATCTTTTACGCTCATTTTATTTCTACACTCGACCTTGATGAAGAAACCGTAGAATAGCTATATTTGACATCTGGTAGTAGCCTTCCAGTTTACGTTGTGACACATACCGCACGAAAAAGACCAATGCCGTCCAATTTCCAATATCATATAATTACTCCCACACCCAGGAAATCAATGACTGTATAAGGAATCATAGATATCCAAATATCAACACCAAATGTATTAACAAAAAGCAAAAATCTTACCATCAACAACGCACAGAGATCCACTTGACTTTACGACAGCTCGTACATCAATAAACGTTAAATAAACGCCTTAGCATTAATACAACTAAATTTTAGTCGATAAGAAAACCCGTAAATAAATTACAAAAACTATTAAAGTGTACCATCCACAGGTTCTACCCTTTAACCCTCTTATCTCTGCTGACTGCACTAAAACAAGATTTGACCTTTAAAATTTCATACGTACAAAATGTAGACTTTAAAAACCAATAATATACTCTTCCGCTAAGCTGAGTTTATAATTTCAAAGAAGTGTAATATGTATCGGTGGTTCTGTGTTAAAACATTCGTCTGTCATGCAGGAGGGCTCGGGTTTCAAACCTGGATGGCGCATTCGTTTTTAATCAACCGAGAAGATGCTACATTAGAATATCTTCGATGCAATTATATAAATGGAACACGGAATTTCGTTTTATTTTTTTAAAAACCGTAATTTGTAATAAACGCTTCCGATAAAGTTGAAGGTCTAATTTTCCAAGAAGCGTAATAAGTGTCGGTGGTTCTTTGGTAGAACGTCCCCTGTCATACAGGAGGTCTCGGGTTCGAATATCACCCGATTTGATAGCAAATTGATACTAAGACGAGCACTGTAAACAATTGGTGGAAACCCTGCCTTTTGGACGTTGGGACGTTAATCGTAACCCTCAGCACTCGGTCCGTCCCAAAAGTCAATAAGAAGTTGGAGAGTAAACACAAATACATACAAAACGCATACACAACAAACTCATCACCCACAACCGCCATAACACGAACTCAACATTCCCACATTACGCATAAACATTACAATAATAAAATTTCCAATGAAACCGAGTTGAAACCGTCACGATGGTGAGCGTTAGCGAAAAAAAAACTGCCCAACCAAACCGCACCAACTGCAAATTTTTCCGTTAACGCTCACTGTCAGACGGTGGTTTTGCCAACCTTTAAACTGCAAAAACGGTTTTTCAACTTTGCTACGGTAACGCTTTTTGGACTTTGCACCGGTAACGCGTTCGCAGCCCACAGACAGACACCCACACAGACACACACTCACACACACACCCAGACAGACAGACACGATGATTGTACAACCCCTCCTCGGAGAGGTTAAAATCGTGAAGCCAAACAGAATAAGTTGTTATTGCGTTATATGGTAATGTACAGGCTGATTAAAAGATAATTCGTAAATTATGTACATGAGGATTTCGTACATGTTGTAATTATTTCATTGCGATTGTACAGTGTGATTAAATGTTTTTAATTCAAGGTTTTATTTCATATGGAAGATATATTATATAACACATCGAGGAGCAATCTGTAAAGGTACTTTTTGTTTTTTAAACGTAACTATAATTTGTAAGATATACTTAAAAAATTCGGAAGATTGTGTGTACTCAAATGTCTGTGTCATTTTGTTATTTTTCCAAATGAGTGTTTTAGATTTTCTTAACTTTGAATGTATCCCATTGAAATAAGAGACATTTGAAATATCCGACGCAGTTATATATTTTAATTGGATAAGTTAAATTCATATTTTAAGTTTTGATGTGCAAATGTCGATAATATTTAAATAATATTGGCTTATTTGGTAGATAAGGTACTTGTTGCTTGACGTTCTCGGATAAAAGACGATAAGTAATACGCTAAGTTTCTATGTCCGAAAATATGCATCTGTTGATAATTCAATATTCGTATTATTTTAAGATAAAATAACTGAAAGAGCGTTTATCCAAACGCATATCTTTTAAGAAGGATATGAAAAATCTAAGATTTTTACCCGTTTGTTTGTTATCCAAAATTAAAGGTAGCTGTATTTTATTTATCGGATAACCATCCCTAAATAAATTGTCTTAAATTATATTAATAGCAGATGAATATGAATAATATATTCCAAAAACCAACTTCATCGCTTTCCTCGCCCCAGTGTTACACTTGAACTAATTAATAGTATAACGTCAATTTTAAAATAACAAGAAGTGCTATCTGTAGGTTGTTTGTATGATTTTATATAACTGACATTTTGCCTATAAAACATGTGAATCATTTTTAAAGCTGCAAATTATACCTAGGGAACTAAGACGTTAACCCTGTAGAAATAAACATTTTAAAAATATTCAGAAATTTTTAAAATGTAGCCTTCAGTACCCAAACGTTTTCCCTGAAATTTAAACATTTATGAGCAAAAGGCGCTGTTAGAGCAAATTGGTATACCTTGAATATACTTAATATATAAATCACTATCAGGTTAATCGAATAAAATGTTATTTTAGAGAAATTATGAATTAAAGAAAATATATTTCGGTTTTTAAAATAATTCCAAAAACTCAAAAACATTTTTAGTATTTTTACCTTTTTAGATCCACCCTTAATTGCGTATTAAATTAAAAAATATTTTATCAAATAGTTCACAGTAGTATGGGAATAAGAAATAGAGGACACGATCCGCTTGGTGATCCGAAAAATTGTGTTTATTTTTCCTTCACCGAAATGGAACTGGTTGTATAATTAGCAAGTATACCTAAGCAGGCACCTCTCCAATTCTGGAACAATCTGCTTGAAATTTCGAATCCTACTTCAAGGAAAAGAAACACAGGTACTTAAAGGGTTCACCTTATCAAACCAAAATCAACAAAAGTTTTGCCGTGTTGAAAACTGTCGTGTATTGAGATAAATTTTTCTGTTAAGGTATTATTTGCGTATTTTTTTAATTTCGAAATATTGCTCAATCGAAATTATAATCTAAAGAATAAATCGAATTAGTCTATTTACCGAATATAAATTATATAATCCTTGTTTAGTATTTATAAGATGTGTTGTTATACGTTTGAAATAAAATAAACGGGGTAAGATCCATGACGTAAAATTTTCTGTTTTAAATCACGCGCTCGTGGGAGCGTTATTTAAATAAAACGTTTTTTTAAATTGGAGTTGAATTTGTGAGCCTCGAAAAAAGGAGCTCCGCTCGATTATAAAATAAATTACCTATTAAAAGCCTGTTTGATATAAATAGAGAAGTTTTCAGTTCCACTATTTAGATAAGATATATAAATGATTTGTTCAGTCGGTCATTTGAATTCAAGTCAGAACTGCTATCCCATTATCCTCTGTGTTTTATACGATTCCGACACCTATTATTCCACTTGAATTATCTTCAAATTTGGTGCCGAAACCCGGGACAGACCCGTGGTATACAGATTTCGTTGATGACGAGATCAACAGTTAATAATTAGTCGCCGACGGCACAGCTTGCAGCAGCAAAGATGTTTCGGAAAGTTATTCGAGATCACGTATCGAAGATCATGAATGAGTGGGAATCATAACTGAAAGATGGAGGATCAAACAAAGAATTTGAAGACCAACTTGCAATTCTTGATAAGAAATTAAAGTCTATTCTTAAAGTTGAAGATTGAGGCGTTAATGTCGTCAGGTATCAAAATGGAGCGAATGTGTGCAACGAATGTCACGATAAAATCATTATTGCCCAAATTTAAGATTGGAGATCCCTAAAGAGAAAAGCAACTGTCGTATCGGCTAGTTCGGACGACGACCCGGATGCGGAATCAGTCAACTTAACAGCCTCATCTTCGGCGAATCAGCCAAGACTTCTTACTCTCGCCATCAATATATTCAATGGTAAATTAACCGAGTGGCATGGATTCTCGTCGCAGTTTCAATCGACGATTTGGAGGGTGAACCTAAAGGCACTTTAGGAGACATGAAGGCTTCCGCCGAAAACTTCGATGTCACTGTGATAATATTGAGAGAAAAATACGAACGCAAGAACATGATCATCAACAAGCTCATGAGAAGTCTTTATTTTATAGAGTCAGTTTATATTCGTAATCCTTTATCGGGTCTACGAACGATGTACGATTTTTGCGAGCTTAATATTTCAAGTTGATTTCGGTCGATTGCGGAATTTCTAAACATCGACCCAATCTCGCAATATGTGAACCGAACAAAGCGAACGAGAAATCACAATCAAATAATAAAGAAGACCACGACGAATCTTCCGTCAAAGGGGTTTCATCGGTACATTCTCAGACAGCTTAAGCCGTTGTGAAAAATCAGAATAACACGGAAGAAAAACAAGTCGTAAGGTGTCTCTTAGACATAGGAATCGTCATTTATAAGAAAGGATGTACCGAGGAGAATGAAGTTGCCAGAAATTTGGCAGCAAATTATAGAGATCCAGATGTTCGGTAACGAAAATAGCTTGAAATCGAAGCGAAGAATTTTAAGAGTGAATATACCGCACGTGAAAGATCTGAAAGAAGTGATCAGTATTACGGTCCTTGAAGTACCCTATGTGCGAAACGCTCTTACGGTGGTGAAATGGGCCGAAATAAAGGATTTCTTGGGGTCAAAAGTATACCAAGCAAGGTAATGGCTATTTTATCAATCAAAGGCATTTTAATTGGCGCAGACTTGTACTATGACGTAGTAAACGGAGATTTTTAACGGTTGGCAAATTCGCTAATGGCTATTGAAACGAAATTGTGGTGGGCCATTCAAGGTCCCACGTCTTATCGGCGTCACGGTATACCGAATAACCGTAATGAAAATAAGCCTTAATGATTCTGAATTATAGAAGACGTTGCGAATGGTTTGGAAAAATGAACCGCTAAGCATTAAAGAAGGTGAAAACCATTTTCAAAGTGAAGACAAAGTCATGGAAAGAAACAGAAATGATAGGACGTTTGAAGATGGTAGACACGTGGTGAAATTCCCACCAACAGAGATATTACCGGATAACAAAATTGTAACCACCAGACGAATAAAGTATATATTGAAGCTATTTATTTGTTTTCGAAGCTATCGAGTAGCCGTGACAGCGGATATTGAAAAGGCTTTTCACCAGGTCTGTCAGGCCAAAAAAGATCCGTGGGATATTTATGAGTTAAATTTGAAGAGGTCAAATTGAAGAAAATGAGTTTCGTATATTACGAATGACCAGAATTTCGATTGGCGTATCAGCTAGTCTTTGTCTTCTCACGGCAAAGATAAATAATCATTTCGAAAAAGACCAAGAAGAAGATTTGTTCGTTCAGGATTACGTCACTGGAGCCGGGAACGTCGATGAGGCGTGCCTTGAAGGTAACGAAGGATCCAATTTGAACCTTCAAAAATTTTAATCAAATTATCTCGAGTTGCGAGAGAGATAGGGAAGTGACGATGCCAAATCGAACAAAGTCACTAAATTTGAATCAGAAAACAGTGGCAAACAAAAAAATCTGAATTGTAATATACATTGAAAATGATATTTTCGTTTGATCTCCCGAAATTTAAGTACACCTAATTCCCCGATGTATTAATAAATTTAAAATATTAAATTGAACAATTTTTCAAAGAGCTTGTACAATAACATAAAAAACCAAAGAAAAAAAATATTTTTCGAGATACCTGGTTTTGGAAATAAGGAAGCGAACACGAACCTCTTAATTAAAACTAATTTTAGGCAAATCGAACTTTTCCAGTTACTGTTTTTACCTCTCCGAGGGGACAAAGTCCCCTAGGAGGGGTTATACAACGACCGTGTCTGTCTGTGGGTCTGTCTGTCTGTCAGGCCTGCGAACGCGTTCCCATTTTCGGTGCAAAGTGTAATCACTGCGTACGCAGTTTCTCAAAGGGTTGGCAAAACCACCGTGTGACGGTGAGCGTTAACGGATGCATTTGCGGTTTCGTTTGGATGGTGTTTTTTCGCTCACCGTCGTGACGGTTTGGTGTATTACGTTTTTGTAATGTTTATTCGTAGGTTGTGAGTGTTGAATTTGTTGTGTTTGTGTTCTGATGGTTGTGCATGTTGAGTCTGTTGTGTTTATATGGGCGTTTTCTCTCCAACTTCTTCTTAATGACTTTGGGACGGACCGAGTGCTGAGTGTAATGCTACCTCTCAACGTCCAATGGCAGGGTTTCCAACAGTTGTACACGGTATTCGTCTTAGTATCAATTTGCGATCGCATCGGGCGGGATTTGAACCCGAGACCTCCTGATTGACAGGCGGACGTTCTACCACAGAACCACCGACACTTGTTACGCTTTATTGAAAATTAGACCTTCAGCTTTATCGGAAGCGTATTTAATAGAGTACGAAATTTTGGTTTAATTGAAATAGAATTGAAATTGAAATTATTGCATCGAAGAAATTCTAATTTAGCGTTTCTCTATTGATTAAAAGCAAATGCGCCACCCAGGTTTCGAACCCAGACCATTCGGCTTGGCAGTCGAGCGCTCTACCACAGAACCACCGATAGCTGCTTAGATTCACTGAAATTAAGACAGGCATCGTAAGCATAATAGGTAATAAAGTCTTTTTTTATTAATGAATTTATGAAGGCCTAATCTGGTATTTTTTAAAGGTTAAATCTTGTTTTAGCGCAGTCAGCCGAGATTAGAGGGTTAAAGGGTAGACCCTGTGGGTGGTCCACTTTCTTAACGACCTATATATAGTTCTGTTAATTCAAAGGAGATAATTTAACGTTAATTGCTTTAAGAGCTGGCGGTTAGTCAAGTGGCTCTCTGTGCTTTGTTGATGGTAAGGTTTTTGCTTCTTGTAAATACATTTGGTGTGGATATTTGGATATCTACGATTTGTAACGCAGTCAATGATTTCTTGGGTGTGCGAGTCATTATATGATATTGGAAATTGGACGGCATTGGTCTTTTTCATGTGGTATGTGTCACAACGTCAACCGGAAGTGAACGAGTCGTCCACTACCAGATATCTACGGTATCTTCATCAAGGGCGAGTGTTGAAATAAAATGAGCGTTAAAGATGCGGCAAGTATTTCGTAAGCGAGTAATTCCAAAAAGCCTCTGTAGATATTTCTTTCATTAAAATTTGCTTCGTATTATATTTAACTGATAAACTTGTTCTGTAAAAGTGTTTAATTCAATTGTGCATTGTTATAGTACGTCTACCTTACTGTTGTAACTACTTAACTTATGATATTCTGAATAAATTAAAATTGGTCGTTTCGTCTCAATTGTTTTAATTATAATTAAAATTTTATACCGGGCGGGATAGAAATGGGTTAATATTTTTAACAAATAACTCTAAATTGCGGAGATATATCTTTTAGGGTTATCTCGAGAAATTAATACCACTAGGGACAATTCTTCCGAGGAGAGGTATATTTTGGCTTGCCAACTTGTTTGGAAATAAGATATTGAAACGTGAGCCACTTATTTCAAATAATTTTTCGAAATTCAAATATCACAGTATTGCGCACCCGGGATTTGGGTCACGGCCGTCTCGAGATCTGCTTAGCGCTCATAGCGGCCCAGGCGATCATACGAAAATCGCGTATGGAAAATAAGTTCAAAAACTTCTCACATATTTTTATGGAGCTAGTCTATCCACACCTTGAGAAAATTCGCAGCCATGTTATCGCGTAATGCGTAATTTTTTGTAAAATATTTTTTTAGTAATATTTAAGTTAATTAGTTATAAAAAGTAAAGTTTTGAAAAACCATATTAAAATTTGGTCATTCTAAAGCTAGAAGTCGCCGTCGACGTTTTCTGTATAAAAATGTAAACATAAACACGTGGTTCTCCTTACAGCTGTATTTTTGTTGTGTAGTAACTTCCAGAGGCCTGTGTTTTGTATTAATGTTTATAAATTTAATTTAATTAAAGTAGTAAAATAAATGAATTTTAAAAGAAAACAAATGTGTCATCTCTTGAAGATTTTGTAAAAGTTTATTATTAAGGTATTGATTTGTTTTTAAGAGCCAAAATAAGTTTAATAATACATATTAGTTGGAATATGGGATGATGTAAAATAATGAAAATTTATACAGGACTAGTTGGAATATTGTTTAACATGGTATAATTATTTATTCAAATATTGACTGGTTGAAATGTGGGTTAACGTGTTATTATTTATGTCTGTTGACTACGTGGAATATGAGTTAACATATAATGATAATTTATACTGGCATGGATTAATTAACTAACTGTCACTTGGAAGATCACTGTGAATGAAAATAGTGATGGAAACTTGGAAGGTATTTAAATCTGATAAATATAATAAACCAAGGTGGATTCCCGCTGAATGATACACAACTAAACAATAGATAGGAAAAATTTAGAATTTACGACTTGAGTACTTTTCAAGTTCGTTCACTTTCTCAAATTTTGGGGACAGAGTTAGTTTTGGTAATATTTGTGATAATTAGGGGTACGAACTTTCCACAAATTAAATCAGCAATTTCATTCGGGTGATTATTATTCAAATCACATTGGATGTACGGGCATAGAGCAATTTTTGGCCACAAGTGGATTTCAATGTATTTTTAAAATGGCAGGTGAATCCCGGAGATAGGGTACAGCTCTCTCTAGGAATGTTGTTACTATAGCCCATATAAGCCATTAATGCTTTGCTGGGAATACCTATGGTTTCCTCTGTCGGATAATTTTATCAATCCAACTAATGGTGAGTCAGAATTAGGCTGTGATACATTTTCAAGGCACAATTCGCAAAACATTTTTCTTTCTAGGATTTGTACTACATAGCCAGTCAAGTATGCGATACTTGCTAGCCGTAAGGTGCATCTCTGTGTAGCTGGGTTAAAAATAGTTTAAAATTCATCGAGTCTAGTATCAATCATGGCTGATAGATCTGTGAAGCTGTCTTGGGGAACGTTAGATGTTTTAGGTTTTTGACTAAATTCTTTTTCACATAGTGTCATTACCAATTGGAATGCTTTGCCATCAAATATTGTTGCACAATCTAATTATGACAAATTCCGCTATTTATTATCTGAACATTTATGTGCCTGGACATTATCTCGTAATTCTTTTTTCTCGTTTGTTCATTGTTTTCTTAATGTTGGCTTTGCTTTTTTCTTTTAATTATTTGTATATATCTCATTATTATTACTATTATTATTATTTTTTCTTACTTTTATATAATTTTTTATATTCTGTTCATTTTTAAACCTGCGATTCTGTAAGTCTACACATAAGTTGGACTATGCGGCTTTGTAGATAACCTCTGAATAAATAAATAATGATATAGTGCCTCTCTTAAAGATGGATTCCAAACTGAATATAGTGGCTCTTGCATCAAGCATGTCATTCCCCCAGCCATTTTCCTGAGAATGCTGAAAACTATTCAATAGCATCACTCGTTAAATTTATTGTCCAGACAAACTGGAAACCAGATTTAAGGAGGTATGATACGCAAGATATTGTAGACAATGAAGTTATTCTAATAGATTCATATGTTTCCTTTGCCAATATTTTCTTCTCGCAGTTGGTTTGAACTTTTTCTAGATATTGAGGAAAATCATTTTCAAGCCAAGCCAGTCTCTCTTCATTAACAGAGAAGAATGGACACTTGTTCTAATTTTAAAACTTAAATTTGAGAAATGTGAGCTAAGTTTAAAGAATAATAAAGCTATTTATTTAATAATATTAATAATATTTTGGTTATTTATTTAAAATTCTGATAAAATGAATGTTAATACTGGTTTGAAAACAAGTAAATAAATATTTTAAATGAAAACTTATTAGATAAAGATCAAATCATAAGTTGTATATCCCAAACTTTCGAGAAAATTTTGAAAAACAATGCAAAAAGGATTAACTAGTTGAATTTACCGCCATAGAAAACTATTAAATATCCCGCTGATTTTTTACATTTAAGAGGGGGCTTGGACAGCGCTCCTAGTGTTAAGAAAAGGTATTCGCGAAAATACATAGGGGAGGAAATCTTTGCCTGGGCCGCTATGAGCTTGAAGCAGATCTCGAGACGGCCGTGGTTGGGTCCAGCAAATTGGCCAGAAATCCCACTTGAAATTAAAATTTCTTAGCATGACCGAAAAGAATGTTAAGAAATGATCAGTAATAAATAAAAATTTATTTTTTCACCAAGTCGGTCTTAATTGAAAAAAGTATATAGATTTAAAGTCGGATATCGTCAAAAAAGCCCTTATGTGGGAAATTACGTACTTCTAGACTTGCAATCTCCTAAATTCATAGCGGGGTACTGAAGTAGAGGATAACTAAATATGAACCATTTTTTCCAAGATGGCCGCCAAGTTGGCCGCCATAACACCCCCCCAAAACACCCCCAAAATATTTTCCAAAAACCAATTTTTGACCTTGGAAAAAATCAACAAAATATTTTTGATTTCAATCTCAAATTTCACCTTGAAGTTAGTCTTTGACCTCGACGCTCGAGCACTGTCCACCACCCCTAACCCTCGGTCTATCACCCCAAAAAGTTTGGACACGATCGAACAAGCTCGACCCGAGATATCGGCGGTAATATGTGACCCCACCCGGTTACCTACGCTTATTCACTTTTGGTGTCACTTTTTTGGTTTTTTCGTTTTTTCGCCATTTAAAATGCTAATTAGTTATTTGCGAGATGGGGAAACGAATTCGCGACCTTCGCTTTATATCCTTGGCAACTTTTGGCCCCACCCAAAATACTTTAAACAACTAATAAACGAATCTAAAATGTCGATAAAAACTATTTCTATAAATGATAATTCTTTTGACATTTAAAAGTCAAAGGATATGTGTAAGCGTAAGACGTCTCAAAAGTCGAGCTCTTTAAATGTTAAAAAAATGAAGTTATTTATGGGGAAACCAGAAATTAAATGCAAATCTCCTACCGAGAACCCTTGTTATTATGATGAGCCATGTCGCAAACACGCGTTTGATTTTATAAATAGTTTTAAATTTAGTGTTAAATGCTGGGTTTGTCAAGCTTTATTTCTGGAACGAAGAGTTTTTAAGATGCATCTGATGAATCATTTGACATCTAGTTATTCTAATAAATCACTATTGATGTTTGCGATTGTCTTCATTCAAATCAACCGAAATACAAGCGAAGAAGAAATATAAGACGACCAAATTATTGATTATTTGAACGAGTTTAACGTAAAAAATCAAGAATGGCTCGACGGGTTTGTTAATGATAATGGAACTCCAAAGAAAATTCATCGTAAAAAAAGACAATTGCTATTAAGTCCGAAGAAACTTTAAATTCAACAATGAAATCAAATGTTGTATTTCCACCAGACTTTGTCATGCCATCTGATGAGCAGATGGAAGCTAATATATTTTTTCAAGAATAGAAGTTGAAACGCCCATTGAGGTTTTGGAAAATCTTGAACAAACTTGTCAAATGATTGAAAATATGTGAATAAAGCTGTTTTTCTAATAAACATATTGTTCTTATTTTTCCTACGTAAAAATAGATATTTTAACTCTTTCGTGTTAAGGTTTAGCGTGGTAGATCGATAGCGTTGCAGGACGTTATTCAAATAGTCTCAAGTTCAACTCCCAATACTTTCGATCTATCACGCTAAATCTTTTATTAATATAAAACGAGAAGTCGCCCAACTAAAACTGTCATTATAAAGATGTCAAGTTTCGTAGTATTTCTACCTTCGAACGCATCACCCGATATTTACCCGGAAAATACACCTTCTGCCTTTAAAGTACAGTTATCAACACCTTTAAATTTTAATAATGAAAAATGGGTTTGTGCATTAGTAGAGATAATTCTTCCTGAAACTTATTCAAATATAACAAAGGAGTATTCGCATTTCCAAGTAGGGCACGTGTCAGATGCTATTTCACCCGAAGAAAATCAATGGGATTATATTAAAATTGAAATTCCACCCAAACGTTACGAGGGTGATCTAGACCGAAATAAGAATACTATTCCAACATCTCTTCAAAATAATATACTTAACGAGTTTGCTAAAGCTATTTAGGCCAATCAAACACTTAAAGGAAAAATACATATGAATACGGTAAAAGTAGATAAAAACGAAGATAGTTCAAAATTAAAAATACAGTTACAAAAAGATGTGCAAGTAAGAATACCTCAAGCATCGCCCCTAGCTTCTGTTTTGGAATTTCGAGATAATGATTTTGTCGACAGTGATTAACTTACTATTTCTTTAACTTACGCAACAAATTTTATAGAAGTACGAATTAAAAAAGCGTCAATTGTGAATAAATATCAACAAAAATATTTACCACGACAAATTCCCGTGGTAGAAATCCAATCACAACCCAGGAGAAAAAAAAAAGAAAATTAACAAGAAACCGAAACTAAAACTAGAAGTGAAACAAGAAGAAATACCAAAACTTGAACCAAAACCAAATTTAGAAGAAAAGCCAAATTTGAAATCAGAGGAAAATCTAAACAACATTTTACCAACAGACCCTTTAATTCCAAATATTAATGGAGACGTCAACCAACCAGAAGTTTTAAATCCTTTCGAAGAAAATAATTTACCAAGTTCTCTTCCAATAGCAATTAATCTACCGTCTCAACCTGTTTTTAAACAAATACAATGGAATAATTACGCGATTCGGTTTGAGGCGGGTAGATATGAGGGAGAAAGACAATATAATAATGAAATTCAACCATTCACATTAAACTTAATTATACGCGATTTATTAGAACTATGTAAACCGAGACAGTTTGATGGATTAAAAACCGCGATATCGTCCGATGATGAAGATAATTTATATTTTAATTTAGAAATACCGGTAGGGATGGAAATTAAATTTCAAAATCCATTAGCAGATCTTTTTAAAATTCCACCAGACATTTATTTTACGGGTATTAAAAAATTTGGCCCGTTAAATAATTTAAATAATATTACTTTTAGTTCGATCAAGAATTTTATCGACATACGTATTGAGACTACAAAAATACCGCAATTTGAGCAGGAAGATTGGGCTTTCTATTCCGTATCAATCATACAACCTTTTTTATTTGAAGGTCAGAGAGATGATTTTGGAAATATTATCCCATTAGCTTTGCATAGGCAATTAAAAAACGAGATTCAACAGGCGACTAACTTCCCCCCTTTGAATCGGTACGAAATTAGTTACGCAATAGAAGAAATAAATCGAGGTCATTACTTAAGAATTTCATTCCCTAAAGATCTACAAATTGCCTTCACTGGGAGATTAGCAAATATTTTTAATATAAACGCGCCAGAATTTCAAAATGGTGTAATTAGCAGTAAAAATCTTTTAAAAGTGTATGAGGAAAAATTTATGTCAGATGAGGATTCTATTATAGATTTTAGGTATAATAAAAATATTCCAATTGAACCGCCTAACTGGGATAATGACAGTTATACGTTTGAACGTAATTATAACGAGGCTAATAAGGATTTAAGCGGGAATTTTAAACCGTTATCTCTCCATTTCAAAATTTTAAATGAACTTCAAAATTATTTTGATTCGCATATCTCACTTAAGGCTGGATTTTTTATTTTCAAAGAAAATGGAAAATATTATTTTCAAATTGAGTTAATGAGTGGGTTGGAAATTAAAATATTTGGACCTCTAGCAGACCTCTTACAAATTGAGTACAAAATAGATTATATCTCCTCAGTTTATAAAAGCAAAGCATTAGATCCTCTTCAAATTAGATTAGAATTAGATAATACGGTTAATTTTATAATTTTTCGAAACGATTTAAACAGAGTTGAGAATAGTCGACGACAAAAACGTGATATTGATTTCCCCAATTACGAACATGGTAAAAATAATAAACTAAATGTTGTAGACAAATTCCATTGTCGAATTCCAAGGGGCGTTTACCACACTATTGAAGATATTTTAATTGCGATGAAACACTCCTTAACACATCAGAGTTGGGCTAAATTCGAGTTTAATTTTAATTCAGATTCGACAGTTTCAGTTAAAGGTTTGGGTGGAAACAGTTTTTTAACCTTTCCAATAGATAACCCCAAACTCGGGCAAATGTTAGGTTTTTCAAACAATCAAATTGAAAGACCTCTTTTTAACGAAATAGGTATGTACCCCGCAGATCTCAACCACGGAATATCCGGAATTTATGTCTATACAAATATTATACAACCTGTAATTACAGGTCACACTAATACGCCCCTGCTGAGAATTATCAAATTAAACGAAAATAAAAATCGAGCACAAGTTGAAAGATTTCATTTTTTAGAATATTTTCCAGTTCTCTACGATCAAATACAAACTAAAGAAATTTCTTTAAGGTCGGATTACGGTGAACTCCTGCCATATAAGACAGGAAAGACTATTGTTAAATTAATATTCAAAAGACTGGATTCTTAGTCTAAAGTACAATTAAAACAAGCTCATCATGGAAAGATATTATAACCATTATGTACAAACAGGACGTGGATATAACGTCTTTCGAGGAAGTCAATATCAAACTGGTCGGGTATTTGGGTCAATTTTTAAAAGTTTAGCAAGATTCGTAACTCCTCTTTTTCGGCCCGTAGCTAAATCACTTGGTATCGAAGGGTTGGTTATGGGAAAAAGAATTATCGACGATGTTGTTGCGGGTCAAAATTTTAAGGAGTCTTTAAAAAAATAGTAAAATTGCTGGAACAAATCTTTTAAATAGTCTCGGTGATTCCATATTAAATACACAGAAAGGCTCTGGAGTTCAGAGAGTAAAGAAGCGCAAATCAAAATTACGCAATAATCAAAGAAAACGCAAGAGAACAAAAACCGATTTTCTTGACTAAAGCATTATGCCTCAATTTGATCTATGTGTTCGGAGTTGGAGCTTTTTAACGAACCCTTGGTTAATGGGAATATTGAGGGGAATAAATTTGTAGATTATTTCCCTATAGCTTCCTTGTCTAATGCTACACAGATTGATTTTTCTATCCCCGGGGGAGATTATTATATTAACATGTCAAACTTGATGCTTAAAATTCGAATTCGTGTTAAAAAAGAACAAAACGGGATTTTAATAGATATACCTGCAGTCGAAAAAAAAGTATCCCTATGTAACCTTCCATTGCATTCTATTTTTAGCCAAATAGACGTATTTATGAATGAGACTTTAGTACAATCTAGCAACAACTGCTACCCATACTTAGCATATTTAGCAACAGTTTTAAATTTTGATAAGGGAGCCAAACAATCTTACAAAACCGCCGAGGGCTATTACGAAGACGGGTTTTGCGACCCAGCGTTAGCGTTTGATGAAGTTAATAAAGATAAAAAACAATGGAATTTTAAAAAGAAGTAAAGATATTGCGGGATCGAAACTTTGTGAATATACGGGTAGACTTCATGTAGACTCTTGTAAAATAGACAAATTTCTTTTAAACAAAGTTAATTTAAGAATTCGACTCTTGAAAAATTCCGATGAATTTATAATTATTTCCCATGAAGATGTTCATAAGAAATATAAATTGATTGTCGAAGATGCCATTCTCACGGCTGAGCATATTCTCGTTAATCCAGATCTTCAACTGGCACATAATGCGATACTTCATAAACCAAGAGCGTTGTACGATCTAACACAAACTGTTGTTAAAACTCTGACAATCTCAACAGGCGCTAGCGATTTCGTGAAGTCAAATATTTTTTTAGGTAAAATTCCAAATCGGGTAATAATCGAAATGATAAACTATTCTGCGTACAATGGCGCCAGTCAAGAAAACCCTTTTCAATTTAACCATAATAATCTCTCGTTCTTACAACTTTCATTAGATGACCATAATATACCAGAAACTGCTCTTACTCCAGATTTTAATAAAAACCTCTACACTAGGTCATATTATTCACAATTCTCGGCAATGGATTTAATTGGAAATAACTCTGGTAATTGTATTGATTACGAAAATTATAAAAACGGTAATACATTATTCGCGTTTGATTTCACGTACGATTCTTCGGCAAATTCTAACAATCTCTCAATTCAACGAAATGGTAGTTTACGGATGGTAATGAAGTTTTCTTCCTCCTTAACTAATATTAAAAACATAATTATTATTGGAGAATACGAAAACCGATTTGTCATTAACCAAGAGCGTCAAGTTATGTATATTACGGAATAAAAACAATCAACGAGGGCAAAGATTGTTTCGTGAAATCGTGGTGGTAAAGATGTCTCGAACTCACAGTCTCTCGCCTAAACAAGAAATATCGGTGATAGGTTATGTCAACCCATCCATCAAAATTTACCGACTAGACACTTGCGCCGAATTTGAACTGAGTTTGGAAGCCTGGCAATCTTTACTCACAGTCGAAAAGGAAATAACTGATTTTTTTGAAGACCAAGTTGCTAGTTTTCACACCTGGCTTCCTCTTGAAGGTTCAAAGATAAAAATCGACTGTTTCAAGGGACAAAAGGGAAAACTCGTGGATGTACGATCTTGCGCAAGAGGAAAAAACCATTTGTATCATCTTTTTTAGTCAACAAATTATGGTTTTACTCTCAACCAAGCAGGGTGGAAAAGATTAAAGCATTGTAAACATACAATTGATCAGGAGATTAATTTAATTTTGTCAGCAAAAAATATTATGCGTGACATAATTGTACATGAGCTCAGGGATAAAATGATTGAAATTACCGAGAATTGTGAGAATCCACATTGTAAATCTTCGATTACTCACGATGTCTCTTGTAAACTAGGATTTAGCACAAATTTTGAAGACCTAGTTGAAAATATGATATTAGCCATTCCCCAATTAAATTTTGATCATATTGTTGTTAGATTCCAAAAGGAATTTGGTCTTGACATCTTAATAGTAGAAAGTCAATTATATTTTGATATTGTTCAAAATGTGTCAAACTTAAAATGTGATTTAATTTATTAAAATAAAAACTTTTACTATAGTCTGTTTTTATTATTACTACACATACATTTAAAGATGGTGGTGTCAAAAACAGACAAACAATTAAGTAAAGTTTATTACGATGTTGAAAACCCACACAGTTATTTTAACAGTGTTACTTTAAGAAAAACTTTTCCCAAAATTTCGGAAAAAGAAATTAAAAATTTTCTCAATAAACAACCAACTTACACACAACACAGAGCTAGGAGATTAAATTTTAAACGTAACAAATTATACGTAACACCTATTGACGAGACATTTATTGCCGATTTATTAGACCTCCCTATTTTTCAAACTTTTAATAACAATTACCGTTTTTCGCTCTTAGTTCAGGATATTTTAAGCAAATTCATTTTTATGCATCCAATAAAAAACAAAACCTCGAGCGAGATTGTGTACCGACGCAGGGTCAGAATTTCGAAACGCCACATTTCGCGCTCTCTTAAAGCGTTATAACATCCACCATTACCTCACATACTCCGAGAAAAAGGCCTCTATGATTGAGAGACTCGTTCGTACGGTAAAATCTAATAAATTTTAAAATAATTACCAAGACCGGCGATTTACATTATCTTAATAAACTACCATAAATTGCAAAATCTTTTAACGCTCGAAAACATTCTACAACAGGAATCGCCCCTAAAGATGTCAATAAAGACAACGAATCGGCAATTTGAAAAAAAAAATTATGCCAATCTTAGCATGATTGGGAAGCCAACTTTAAAAATTGGGGATAAAGTTCGGTTAGCCGTTGCAAAATCAACATTTGATAAAGCATACAGGGGAACGTTTACAGCCGAAATATTTGAAATTCATAGAGTAATTACGAGAGATCCCTGTATGTATATTGTGAAAGATTTGACCGGCAATATAATTAAAGGGGCGTTTTACGCTCAAGAAATAGTTAAAGTTCAAGTGTAGAGCGCTACAGTCTTTATTCAACATTTTGTTAACCATGGGTAAAGTACACATTCTCCTGGGTCTCGCGATCCTGATATTTGGTGTTAGTGCCTTAATAGTGTCATCCGCGATGAAATTTTAAAAAAAGAAGTCCCGAATATAACCTAGACATTGGAGTTCGTGACAAAGCTTACGATCTAGGAAGAGACACGTACCTCGTAAAATGTAACGAGACTTTCGACGTGCGACATTTTAAGAAAGAAGACGGAAGTTTGAAGCCATCTATCAGGGGAATCAACTTAACAAAAGATCAATATGAAAAATTATGCAATTTGACAGTGACGTGAAAGATGAACACTAATCAAATCCAATCTATACTTAAGTGTGACCCCCGATCGAGAGATAAATAAATCGGAGTGTTTCCCGCTAATTGATTACCAAAAGTTCCAATTAAAAAAAATCATATTGTTTCGTAATCAACACCGATCCTGATACGCTTCCAGGGTCTCATTGGACGGCTGTTTACAAATCGGGCGACACTCTGGTCTTTTTTGGTCTCTAGGAAGATCACATCATGACTATGGATTTTTGCTAGAACGATATAGCAAGCGTATTCGACACAATACTCATAAATTTCAATCAAATAAAAGCCAAAACTGCGGACCACATGTGATTTATTTTCTAACCTCGAGATGTATGGGGATTTCTTACAGTAAAATAATTAACGAATTGTATAATTTCAATTTAAAAAGAAATGATAGTTTAGCGTTGTTGAATATATGTATTCATTTGATGAAAGAGTGGAAACGAAATAAATCAATTTGTTTAGAATAAAATGTTTATTTATTTCACACATAATTATTTTTACACATTTTTATTATTCTTGCCAGCGAGAAGGAGGCCGGGTCTGTCTTTTTGGCCTGGGAGATTTTTTAGGAGATGGTGATTTAAATTTTTTTGCGGTAATGTTACAACGCCACCAACAGCACCCTCCTCAGAACCTAGCTCTCGATCCCAATCATCTTCCTTGCTTAATTGACTTCCAATATCGGTATTTTCTAAGTATTCTTCAAATATTTCATTTTCTTGATTTAATCGTTTATGCATTCTATCATCAGTATTTGTCTTTTGTTGCTTAACAATCGGTGTAGATGATTTCCTTTTCCAAGAATCTACTGTCTTTAAGAGACTCGGGAATTTGGCCTCTGCCCTAGTCTGTTCGTTTTCTCTCTCGCTGAGATAGTCTTTCATTTTGCGTGTCATAGTATTTAGACGCAGCTCTGCAGCTTCGCCAGCGTTAACTCCCTCGGGCGTTTTGAAGGGTGAATAAATTTGCGAGGTGAACGGGGAATTTAATGGGGCAACAGGTACGGGTGCTTGAAAGTTTGTAATTTCAACTTTAGGTACCGGTAGCGCTTTCCTCATTTCTCTGGCCTCGCTCAGTATTTTTAGAAATTCTCGTAATTTGGAGCGGCTGTTTAAATTAGAAGTTATTATATTTAGCAGCTCATTAACTAATAAGTTATAATATGTTTCCTGGGGAGAAACAAGCTGTTTATTTTCTTGAGATATTTGTCCGACACTCGATGCGGGAACTAAAATCATTTTTTTCATTTTATCTTTTCTTGAATAAATTGGCAATTAAAGGAACGATAGATCCTAGTAGAGCCGGTATGAAGAATCCCGTACCTTTCTGAATGATTAGAGCACGCTTCCTTTTTTGCGAAATTTTCGGACTGGCCAAAAACCGTATTGCTTTTTTATATTTAGAAAGTTGTTTTTTTGGCTTTAGATAATATAATTCCACCCCCTTTCAAGTTTTTCAAACGGTCTGTAAGGCTTTTAATTGCGTTGGAGAACTGTTAGCTAATAAATTTTTACGTACCCCTCCTTTAGATTTATACAATAAATTTAAATATGGATAGTGTGTTTTAAACCTGTCAGAGGGATTTGCAATAGGAGTCGTTTTTTACATACTGTCTTTTTTGGAGCCATTGTCTTTAATGAACTTGATTATAATATAGTAAATTATTTATTATTGGAAAAAACTACCATTTGTGGTCCGTTTTGATTAAATGTGTACGATCTTAATCGTAAGCTATCTGGAGTGGTGACAGATGTGTCTATAAATAGGGAATTGTAAGGTTCTCTAGTAGCCATACCGTAGGCCATTTTGATTATTTTTGTATTATTTGGAGATATTTGATTAGCTAAATATTGGATTTGACTTAGATCTCGAGGAGATTTAAACAGATTTAGATATGACTTATTAAGAGAGATTAAACGAGATTGTTTGCCTCGAGGAAATATGGTTTGTGAGATTAATACGACTGAAATTTCATAATGATGACTGTCTACGGTAACCAATTTACCAATTTGGTCATTTTTGTAAAGTTCGTCTGCTAGATCATCAATAATAAGTAAAGAATTTCTATTTAATTCCCAAAACTCGCTGTCCATTGGAGGAAGTCCTTGAATAAACTCTATATCTGTTAAAAGCTGAGATAAATCATGGTAACCTGATTGCCAAACCGAATAACAATAAATAATTTTAATAGGAGGTTTATCGATTAATTCATTCCTCCATCTAATTAGTGAGTTCGTCCAAAATGATTTGCCCGACATAGTAGGCCCTGATACCATCATTCGAAATGGTGAAAGAAATTTTATATAAGACATTACTGTTTAAACAAAGACAACATACTACGTATTTTGTTGATACATTGACTGTTTTATAGAATATATGTAAAAATAAACCAACACAATTTAAATTTAAAAAATTATTTTATTAAAGTATAATATGTCTCTTATCAAAAACCATTCCTTCACGAGTTATATAAAGTTTCAAAAAATAGCATACAAAAATAACATTTTTGAATAAAAAATAAATCATAATATCTCCTTTACCAAAAAAAATTATTAATTCCCGTTTTTTAGTAAAAATTCAATTTTGGAAGTTAAAAGTTTAAATCTTAGGTTATTTAAAAATGAAGTATTTACTCGATTTTCGGAAGAGATTTCATTTACGATAACTTTGTGATTGAATGAAACCTGTTTTGCAAGTTTTTTTGTTACATGTTTTTTTAGACTTATAATTAAAAGATGGTAATTTTATTTTACAATTCGCCATCTTCACATTCTAAATAGCTGTAGGGGCACTAGAGATATTCTCTTTTAGCACACGTTTACAATTTTTTTTTTAAAGTTTTACTTAAGTTCCCAACACGTAAAAGCATTTTGTACTTATCTTTTATTACGTTAAAGGGAATTTTCACCTTAAACTCGGTATTTGGTACCAAATGCATCTGTTTAAAAGAATCGAAATGGATGATTTCTGAATTCTCCCTGGTAAGAGTTATCCCTTTTATTTTTATAATTATCTGATTATTTTCAAGTTTAAAGCTGTAGCTTTTTGGCCCGGTTGATACGAATTTTGTTATATATGTATTCGAGGTCTCGCACGTAAGTTCACCTGAATTACCACCGAGGGGGATAGCCATTCTTTTGGCAGATGTGTAAATTTCACTCCGTCAGTGTCCAAATAAATTACACGCTTTCCCAACTTATTAATTAACTTATGCAGATGAATACGCCCGTAACTGGTGACAAAGGCAGCAATTATTACATAACCTTTTGTAAATGTGGGGGCCAGCTCACTTTTTTATATAACCTACCATGGCAACATCGTTGTTGATTAGATGAAAGTCTGTTAATTTATTCGTTGTGTTTGCTATAATCTCGGTTAATTGGGAGTAGCAATGGATGATTTTAGTTGTTGATTTATCCATTCTTAAGGCCATTCTTCCATATAATGAATTTTGCGCCAATTTCGCGGAAGTTCTTAAGGATGAGTTATCAACAATTTCTTCAGGCTCTAACCTTACTCCATCCGCTTCGTATATCGCGTCTAAATACTCTTTTTGCTCTTGATATGTTTTAATATTGGGTGGAAATCCTGAATTTTTAACTTTTGCTTTAAAAAAAATGTCTATATATGGTTTGAAAAAATTTGTTGTAATACTGTAGTGGTACACTTCAAAAATTTCTAACAGCTGATAATTGCACTCTTTTATTGAGTAGTAGATTTCCACCGAGGGTAAGACTACCGTTATAGCTCGTTCATCAATACTATGGGTACATTTTTCATCATTATTTATCACACAACTTCCGCATAAAGGATAAAAAAGTTTCTTATTAAAACGGTAGGGAAGAACGGGTAAGTAGAGGTCTCTGGGGGGAGGATTCGACAGCTAATTATTCCAAAATAGGCGTCCGGTGCATAATCAAAGTTGTGTGTGATAACTTTAACATTTTTACAACCATATTCCATTTTTTGTAAACAATACGCATACAGACTACAAAAGTCAAAATATCGGATTTGTTCTCCAACTGAGGGGTCTTTTTCATGGTACAGCTTAATTGTTTCTACACGCCCTCCAACTAAAGAATCTCTAGGGTTAATTTTAGGAATAATTTTAATTGTATTAAAAAAAGCTTTAACTTCGGCATTTTTTCTCAACAAGTCTAATATTTCACATTCAAAAATTTTAATATATGTGTGGTTTGGTAAATTTTCTTCAATAAATTCTTTTCGGTCTAATTCTCTTTCTCTAATTTCTTTAAATGATTTTCCAATAATTGTATTAAACCTCGAGCCAGAAAAATGTTATGGACAACCGTGTCAGAAATCACCCATTACATCAATTACTATGGGTGGATTTTCACAGTAGCCATCTACGAAATACGGACCTACAGCCTGTTCCCCGGCCGCGGATCTGACCGTTTGCAAAATTAAATTATTTTCCTTCTCATACCAAGATACATATTTTAAGGCAATCTCACTTTATGGTTCTAAAAACTTGACAATAAAACATTGTTAAGTGCCCCAGATAGAGAAATACCCCCATAATTACTGATATCAATTTCAATTAGTTCTTTATATAAGATGCGAAATTTCTGCATAGCTAAGCGTAATAAATTACAATCTAAAAGACAATACGCTCTAAATTCTGATTTAATACAATATATCGGTTCGAGCTGTTTGTGTGAATACCAATTTTTAAATTCTCGGTATTCCAACTCTTTCATTTTATTGGGTTCAAAATATTTTTCGTCCGGAATTGGTCCTGAATAATTCAAAGTTTCTTTTGTCCAAAAAATGTAGGGAAAATATCCTTTAGATTAAGGCAAAGAAAACATTTTAGGAAAATGCCTTAGTGGTGCATTAATATACTTTAAAGAATCTACAAAACGAATGTCTACCCCTTTAATATAAATAGTAAGAATTTTGGCTCCATCGTAAATAACCTCGGGAATGACATGATTAATTAATTTAGAAATAATAAACTTTCCGTCGAAAGATCTCAGATTATGGGCCATTACGATGAGGTTTGTAAATTTCGGTCTAATTGTTTTTCTTTTCCGTTTCCCATCCGTAAGTAAAATAGTTTCATGTTGAAACAAAAAATTGAGGAAGTTATTTACACAATATTGTCCTTCAAAAACAGTGGTTTCCACAGGTTGATTTAAAATTTCACTTTGTGCCACTAACAGAATAGGCTTATGCATATTATTCTCGATTATAGTCTCAATATCAAAATATACATAGGATCGTGGTTTTTTTAAAGGTCGACTGTTTAACATAATGCTGGTTAGGAGGATGTTCAATTTTACAAGAGTTGCAAGCTGTTTCACATTTGTGAGTTTTTAAAGTTTCAAATTGAACACAGCATTTTTCGCATCTGTGGAAAAGCTTGCAAGTTTCATTTTTAAAATGAAAATTGTAACATTAACCTTGTTTTAAATACCTATTACAAAGTTTACAACGAATTAAAGGAATTTCTAAAATTTCGTGAAAATCTTGACCTGAACACCTTTTACATTTAATATTTCTAGTGTCAAAACAGTGGTGTTTGTTTCTATATGTGGTGGAATAAAAAATTTTTTTCACCGTCTAAACACGAAGCTACACCGCACCAAATGGAATGTAGATTTTTAGCTAAATGAACGTGCGTGCCAATTTTAACAAGTAGAATTTTGTTTTCGGAAGGGGGAAAACCTTTGAAATAAATTTGAAAATTTTCCGTTGCGTTAAATATTATTATCTGATATTTTGGGGCTAAATATGATTGGAATTTAGCTATATCACCAATTTCTACAGCTCCTTGTGCAATTCCAACATCATCATGCAATTGCTTAGCGGCTATAGTTTGAAATTTACTACGAAAGAGTGTTAAGGCTCTATATTCTTTAAGAACACTTGTTAATGGAAGTTTTTTATTTTTGTACTCGGCAATTTGACAGAGTTTTTTTCCGACTATGAGGGCTATCGCTACGCAAAAATTATCGATGTTATTTATATAGTAAAAATTGGTTTTAGTTTTTAAAAAAGCATCAAAATCAGTAATATCTCTGTTTTTTAAAGCTAAAAATTTTTTACCCATTTTTTGTGGGGATTTCAAAAGAATTATACTGAATTTAATTTCTCCATCTAGTAAGTAATCTTTTTTCGATTGAGCAATGCGAGCTATATGGCTAAATATTCGAGAAACAGTTAACTGATCAATTTTAATAAATTTAATGTTAATTGGATGTTCTAAATTTTCCGATTGAATTGCAAATCTGAGGAAATCGAAACCTGGTGCCTCTTGTCTTACGTATTTGATAATTCTGTACAGAATCTTTTCAAATACTGTAAAAAATAAATGTGTGGGGATTTCGTTTAAGTCTATTAGTTCTAATTCAATATCAAGTTGTTTACATTTCCACTTTTTTGAATTTCTAGGGCTTAATTTTTTTATTTTATTAAACTTTTATAATTAAAACTGTTTAAAGATGAAAAGTCTAATTGAGAGTCCGAACCGTAATCACTGGAGTCTTCCATATTCTAATTTCGTTTCCAGGTCTAAAATGTTATTCTAATTACTATTACGAATAATTAATTAATGAGTTTAACTTGCCTTCGTGGGTGGGCAAACAATTTTTCCTTCCGTCTGGTCAATTATCCTTTTCAGCCTGTTTGTTGAGTTTATGATTCGGATAACGTCCATGGATAGGGTGTTAGCTAAGAACTTCACTCTTTTATAATCACCCTTCCAGAGTTCATCTTGGGGAAGATGTTTAATGTTTTTATACGAATATATCTGAATATCTAGATATATGCCCTTGTCGCTCGCCTTTTTCCTCGGAGTTTTAGTTTCGTAAGAAACTTCACCTTTCTTAACTTTCACTGATTGTTCGATACCAACTTCTTCGATATTTGACATACGACGTTACTCTTGAATAAAGTCCCCATCCGATTCGTCCGAATCTAATAACATCTCCTCTTCAGGCCTATCAAAAACTGAAACTGCTTGACTCGCGGAGCTTTGACTATTGCTTGTGGAAGCCATTTTAGCCTATTATGTTTTAATAGTAAAATTTTGCCTTTTTATACCAAAAGTATTTATTTTTTCATTAATTTTTTCAAAATATAAAACCTTGAATATTAAAGTGATTAATACTACAAGGATAGAACCTAGTTATAATTTATCGGTATGTAAATGGTATTTAAAATTGTTTGTGAATGCCAATTTAAATATAGACATGTATAAAAATATAAAATTATTAATTATTTTTTGAAGGACTTTATATATTTAATCAGTTTTTTATCATTGAATTTTCCGTGACAAAAAAGAAAACGCCCTAAGAGTTTTAATATTTTTGCTTTAAAAATCGATTATAGATGTAAGAATTTTGTTAATTACAGGGTTAGATGTTTTAAAATTCTATGGGAAGAAATATATTTCTGCGAGGTATAAAATTTAAACGAAGGGATGAAATTATATTTCTGCAGGGTGTATTTGATAAAAAAATGTCTTTTGACTTGATTTTAAACAGGTTAAATCAGGATGTAAAAAATTAAATATTTCTAAAATTTACCTTATAAAAAGACTGTCTTTACCGTATTCGTTTTATAAAACCATGGGCTCTCGCGAAGTTTTGACTTTTTCCGGTAAAATTTCTCATCATCTCGCTATTAACCCTTTTTCACTTAAATATCTAGCATTACGCAAAGTTAGGAATTATAATCTTTTTAAAATTAACGATGTTTCAATTAGAGTTGAAAATTTCTGTATGAAAACAGTCTTTCTTGAGGGTCAAGCATTAGTAGAGCGTTTTAAAAAAATCATTTTTGCTTGCCCCTTTATAAAAAAATATTTCAAATCATTTCCGTCTGTTTTCGCTTCATTTTTTTCTAGAAGAATCAATAACAATTCTTGTCTATTTGACGTTCATTCTATTAACTTTGTCTGTCCCCACGACGGTTTTGAGTTTGACGGCTTACTGTTCCACACTCAATCCACTCTTGAGGGCTGGTTTTCTTACGAAATTTTACGCTTAATTGGAAAACATATGCGACTTTATCAAAATTTAAATAAGATCCCATGGTTTCGTCAACATAGAAATCGTAGGAATCTTCAACACGACCTTTTAATTCTCTATCAATTACAACAACTTTCTTTCTTTCGAAAAAACAATTAAGTATAACTTATGACTTTCGCCTAACGAGATATACCATCCGTTTAAAATTTCGAACGATAGTGTTATTTTTTATAAATGATTTGGATCGACAAGAAGTTAAAATAGTTACAACCTTAGAGTAAGGAATACTAATTTTAAAAAATAATTACAATAATTAAGATACATATTTTTATTTAGTTGCAAATTATCTTCTCCAAATCACAATTTAAACGTTCGTCGGCGAATTTTACAACTACGACTCAAGGTATTTACATTATTTTTATTTATTTATTTTAAAAAATTAATTTTTTTTTAAAAATAGGACTCAAATCTGATAAAATTTTAATTTTTTTGATTAGACATTTTTTATTTGTGTTTTTTTATATTTTTATTATTTTTATTTGGTGAAAGATATTAATTTTTTTGAAATGTTTTATATTTTTTATTTAAAATGTTTTCTTTTTAAAGTGTTTAAGATTTTTTTAAATATGTTTTCAAAAATAACTAGTTTTATTAATTTAATTCAGGCGGTGGAGGTTCTTTTTAATACTTCATAATCTACTTTTTATTTTTTAACTAGTTTTATTAATTTAATGTTGGGATTGGTGTAAAGCCCTTTTTTCTATATTAAAGATCCTTTTGTTTTCATCTTTTTTATCCAATACATTTTCCAGAATTGATATTCTTATCTTTTTGACAGGAATCTAATTTTTGTTTTTTTTTGGTTAAATTAGTTCGGTTATATAAATATTTTTTGTTTTTATTAGTATTAGTTTTTTATATTTTCTTTTATTATTATTATTATAATTATTATTTAAAAATTTCTTGAAAATTTATTGTTTAAAACTGATTTAAACAAAGTTCATCTGGGATACAATCTATTGCTTGTTTCAAACTACTTATTGGTTATTTATTATTCTTATTTTTTGTTTTTTGGTTTTTTTTTCATTTTTTCTTTATACTTTTTTTCATGGTTTCTATATACTTTTTTCTATACTAATATCGTGCTTAAACTATAGTGTTTGATTTTCTTATGTTTATTTTGGTAATTGATGAGTATATTAACTGAAATTTTATAAGTACATGTTGTACTAGGTTGTTTAAAAGTAATTATTAATTGTTTTTTATTAATTTATAAAAACTTGTTTGAGAAGGATAGGGATAATTAGTTAACCTTAGTTGTATTACAAAATTAATAATTTTTACCAAAGGCAATATTTTTAAATTTTTAAAATATAGGTCAGGCTTAAACTATAAAATCTCAATGTAAAAGATTTTTACCTGGAGAAATCTAGAATCAAGATGTCTGGTGAATTCTGTAGTTTCTTTGCCCCGATCGTTAAAATTTCTCTCTCTTCGAGTAGTAAGAATGAATAATCTTTTTAAAAAACAAACTATTTGTAGAGAATTCGAAGAACGTTGTTTAAAAACTGTATTTCAAGAATCTAAAACAGTAATCGAACCATATGGTTTGATTGAGTTTAAATGCCCCTTTTTTAAATATTACTTTAAGTTAAATCTTTTATTTTTTGTGGCACCCTACGAATCGCGAATTGAAAAATCGCAAAACTTTTGTTCTTTTTCTGTGCATGATAAAAGTTTTAAATGTTATCGTCCAGGAATTGTATACGATGATTTATTATTCCATTGTAAGGTAATGTTAATCGGTTGGTTTAGCTACGAAATTCTTCAATTATCTAGCAAATATATGCAGATATTTTGTAATACTAGTCAAATTTCGTGGTGGAATCACAAGAATTAAAAAAAATTGAGTCGGAACTTCATGTGTTAGATCAAATTCAACATGTTGGCACTGTAGAACATACCGTTCGATCTGTTTTAATTAATTCAGACATTCTCGAACTGTATACTATCGAAGCGATTAAGACCAAAAACAGTGTTTTTATTCGTGCGATGGTACAGCAACAAAAAAGTTAAAGAATTCTTGTGGTAAATATTTTTTAGATATATTCATTTTTAATAGATTAATTTATTTATATTTATAAATTCTAGCCCGAATTTCCAACCCGACATGTCATTTTGTACCGAAGAGCAAAAATACCTTCTACGAATTGATGTAATTATAATTATTTTTAATTATACACTTAAAAAATTAACATTGTGTTTTTTATATTTTTGAGCCTTCAAATTATTTATACACCCTTCTTTAATTCTTTATTATTTATTAATTTAATTTGTTAGATTAAGTTTTAGTTTTATTTGTAGTGTTTCATATGATGTTAAGTGTTTAAAAAATATATTGTTTGAAATATAATAGTTATTAAATATTATAATAACTAATTTTGTTTTTACTTTTACTAAAACTAACATTGTTTTAAAATAATAAAACTATTAAAATATTTGCGAAAAAAATGAAAAAAACTTATTGATATTAATTTAGTAATTTAAAGTATTTTGGGTGGGGCCAAAAGTTGCCAAGGCTATAAAACGAAGGTTTCCCCATCTCGCAAATAACTAATTAGCATTTTAAACGGCGAAAAAACGAAAAAATAAAAAAACGATATCAAAAGTTAATTAACATAAGTATTTGGTGGGGTCACATATTACCACCCATATCTCGGGACGACCTTGTTCCATCGTGTCCAAACTTGTTGGGGTGATAGAGGCTTAGGGGTGGTGGACAGTGCTCAAGCGTCGAGGTCAAAGATCATCATCAAGGTGAAATTTGAGATTGAAAACAAAAATGTTTTTCGATTTTACCAAGGTTAAAAATTGGTTTTTGGAAAATATTTTGGGGGTGTTATGGGGGGGTTATGTCGGTCATCTTGGAATAAATGGTTCATATTTAGTTATCCTCTACTTACTGATGGCACGAAATTTCCTTTCGATTAAGATATCTCAGGCCCTTCTTAACCTAATTCTAGGAGGCTGCTTTTGGAAAACGGTGGCATCTGTTCCAAATTTTTTATCCACTGGGAATGCTAGCACAATATTTCGGCTTTACTATACAATTTAGGCATGGTTTCACTGTTGTTATTTCGGCTACACTTTTTATCCAATTCCCGGAAATGACGACTGCCTGGATTTCATCACACTGATTTAGTATTAGATTATCTGTCTCTTTAACTGAATAAAGATCTTAGTGCTCGTCACACGACTTTAGGCTTAGAAACCCCTTTCTATAACAATAAAAGTCCTGGGATTCCTGGCTGTTCTTTCGACAAGACCGAGACAATCAAACAATATGAGACGAAACTGGGCCAGGAGTCATTTTCCCCACCAATAATGCAGATACTGAATATTGACCGTGTAGAGGTTTCGTATGTCACCATACCTCAAAATTCTCGGAAAAAGCTTAATTTTTTAATCGCTGAGAGCTCTTGACAAAACACGTGAGTGGGCTCGGAAGGATCACCAATCGGCATGTGACAGTTTTCGCCACGTCGCAGTAATATAGGTGTAGAAAAATTCCCGAATGAAAAGGGGGAGCCCATAAAATGTGGCTTCCAAATCGCGATCCTTTCATCATCAAATAAAATAATACAATTAAGACTCAATATAAAGATATATTAATAAGAAAGGTTTACACAAATACAAGCGAAAGCCAAAAACTCAACAGAAAGTTGGTAATATTCTCTGCCACCTTGACGGTCGTCAAAATTTTACAACAACTGGGTAAGGTACCTCAGTTTTGTGAATTTTGGAAATTTGAAAATACAAGAACGAATCACGGCGTCACTACGAGTTGTCCAAAATTGCACTTAATAGTTTACAAATCGTTGACTCTGAGAATGCACCATGTTTAGTTAAATTCTGACCTATATTTTACACCTCCAAATTTGACTTAAATTGTTACTTTAAATCATATTCCAATTATGGATGGATATTCGACCTTTGTTGGAAATATATTGCTCCAATTTTGATGGTATATTCAACTGATATTAGTCAGATAAATTTCCTAAATTGATAAATTTTACTTGCAAAGTTGGTGGAAAATTATGACAAATAAAGACTAACATTTGTGCAATTGTGGTGCAAATGTAATATAATTTTGTATAAATACTTAACTATTTATGAAAAAATAGTTGTCCAGTTGTGGCGTATTAGTTATCCAAAATTTAACAGAACCTATTCTTAAATTAATCATATATTTGGACCAAAATGCACGATGTTTTAATCTCCTTTGAAAAATTAGCCGTCTTATTTGGGAAAGCTAGCGGACCAATTTTGGTAAAATTGACAACCAAAATTAAACGAAAATTCAGACAACAATGGCTCACACTTCATACAATTGTCGTGCAATTGAGCCGTAATTATTATCTTCTATCGATAGAATACTAGTCCAATTTTGGAATAAAAGTCGTTCAATTGAGCCGTAATTATTGTATTATATCGGTAGAATATTAGTCCTATTATGGAATTAAAGTCGTCCAATTGAGCACTAAATTAGCCTCCCTTTAGTAAAAGCAAAATTAATAGTATAGCAGAAGAAATTGTTCACCTTTTGAGAGACGTTGGCAATATTTGAGGGATGATATAGGGAATATTTAGGAAGAAAAGGAAATGGTTGATTTAAAAGTGTTTGCTATGATTACGTCTTTGATAATGCAAGTGCGCTAAACTCCATGCAATCTCATGCTGCTCGCCAAATGTTTTACAAAGATAATTTTAAGCTACTAGAACAAACTTCCGTTTATATGGGGAGAAAAATTGAACGAGCAAATTGAAGAATTAGACCTGAAAATGCTTATGGATATGTTGTCCCATTTTTGGAGAGTTTAATTATACCCTTTTTAACTAGATTTTGTAAAATATATTAAATAACTTATTCACGAGACTATTTTAATTTGCTTTCTTATTAAATATTATACAATTCTAGAAGCCTGCATGAATAAAATATTAAAAATGGTGCTTTAAATAATAACAAATACAAAAATACTTACTCCTGTCGTAAAGAAGTTCTTCGTAGGTTCGCCAACCACACATGGCCGGAGAAGGATGCTTGCTTTTATTCCCATTTCTATTAAATATAAAAATGCATTTCTCTATAATTAATGCTTTTTGTGGATGATTCTGGACTCACGTTTATGAACGTCTTCGGACGAAACCAATTCACTTTGAATTCAAAGAGCCAAAATGTTTGTAGCATTTTTTCCCCCTTCAGCAAAGTTAAAAGCTTTTTTGAAATTCTTCGTAATAATTAATTAGGACTTTTTCGGCGGATGGTCGGACGTTGTACAAGATGTTCAATTCCCTAATAAGCTAGATATAATAATTCTTTACTCAAAACAATAACTTCTAAAATGATATAAAAATACCATATTTTTTCGTTTAATTAACGGGAAAATTTCCAAAACTTCGCTAATGCTTTGTTCAAAAACTAACTTTTGGTGATATACGGCCGTTCTTAACATCTTTTCTTCAACAATACTTTCGTTGAAATTAGCTTTGTCTAGTTCACTATTTAACGCCTTTAAATGAGCTTTAATGCTCTAGGCAACTTCTGCCATTCCTGTCACGAGCTATAATTAAAAACAATATATAAGCTTATAAAACATTTGTATTTGAAATATTTTATTTATACCATCGGACTAATTTGTTTCACTTTTCCTGGTTGACTATTTCTGGAAGGTATTTCCTCAGCTATTGGAAGTTTTCGCTTTCTATTAGCGTACTTTTCTTTGGAATCGTTAATACAATCCAAATTTTGATCATTTTTTTCACGCTCATGTTTGAATTGGTTTTTTAACGCTTCCGTCCAACATTCCTGTTAATTAAATCTTGTAAATAATTATAATTATTGTTGTCTAACTTCAATTAACTTGATAAGTACTTACGTATCCTATACAGTTTTTTAATTTTATTCTAGATTCCATAAAAGGAAGTTTTGAGATAAGGGCTTCCCCAATATGATTATATTCTTTACTCGATGGGTACCTAAATTGGTAATGAAATATTTATAGAAAAACCTATTATTTCACTACTATAGTAGTGAAATAAATACACTGAGTATCTAGAGATGTCTTCGTATAATATTCTGACCACTTTGGACTTATTAGTTCTAGAAAAAAGGATATAATTTTTTGCGCCAATCATTTTGTTAATAGCACCAGAAAATCTTGGGATAACATATGGTATAGGTACTCCAGTGTTTCCAGTATTGAAGCTGACATTATGTGGCGCGGAACTAGTTTGAAATTGAGATGAAGTAAAGTTATAGAAACTACAATTAATTAATTGCCAAATTAGAAACAACCAGAGGTATGTTTATCTTTAACTGAAAATACCTTTCTGAATTTCTCGGTTCAGATAAATCAACACTTGAATTTGATGCCGCACATTGTTTTTCATTTTCCTTTAGAATAAGGTTAAGTTTTGCTCTATTTGGAGGCAATCCGCCACTAAAGTCATGATTCATCCAATCATCAAATTCGTTATCAAAAACTTGAACTATTTGAATTTCGATATTTGGAAAAAGACATTAAAGTTGTTTTATAAAATCGTCTTTGCAAGTCCCTTCCGAACACATCCAACCTTTTGAGACCTATTAAAAGTAACGTGGTAGTTCATATTGTAAAAATTTCAAAGCTGTAACAAAAATTGACCCATTTAAATATTTACATCTTAAATAAGTTTTATACACCGTAGATTAGAAATTCCAGTTAATTTTTTTAAACAAATCGGCGTTCGATTACGGAGTGTCACATATTCTATGATTTGAAATGACCACCTCCTTGTTATTTAGTCTGTATACTTGCATAGGGAAACTATCAAGCTCTTCCCCTGGTTTAAAACAATCAAATTCGCTCAATTCTAGAAACTCAAAACAATTATGGTGACTAACAAACTTAGTAAATTGCGTTAGTCGGCCACGTAAAATCCATGTGTTAGTTACTTTGATAAATGAAATAAATTTTAACACATAATGGTTTATCGTTATCCGAAACTGAAATGCAGAAAAGATCACCTGTTTTATACGTAACACAATACCTTCGAAGGATTGAAACAAACTGAAATATAATTGGATTTTTAACTTAGTTAAGATTATTAAGTATTGATTCATTTAAAAGGGAGGGAAGTTTAGAGAAACTATAAGGTTGTTAACTGTCTTTTCAAAATTGTTCAATTCCAAACCATATTCACTACTTTTCTCCCAACACTGTAGCATTTGGTGTCTTTTTGAGAGAGTTGAAGCAATTTTATTAAAGTTATGACACACGCTTGCAATACCTTTGAAATACTGATGTTTGGCTTCATACCGCATGCAACAAAGACGTACTAACGGGCCAAAACAAGAAATGAGCCTTGCATAATGCGCATGGGGTAACTTTTTAAACAGTTCATTTAAGTCAATTGTAATTTCATACAGGTGGGGTAACCAAAATTTATCGATTACTGGCGCAATTAGAATTTCCTTAATCTCAACTAAAATGAGGATTACTTTCCAGTGTGCGTCCTCTTTAGCCATTACAGAACCGAACAGCAGAAGGGGAGGGGGGAATTTAATAAGCATATATTTTGAGCAGCTGTACCAACATTACTCCATCCTTTAGTAACTACAACACTTTTGTCTTTAACGTGAAGGTCAACGTATGGAAAATTGTAAGTTTATATATTCTAATGAACATATGCCGTTGTCAATCATATATTTAAAGGTTAATTTCAAAATTTCAGGGACCACCCCTTCAAAAAATCGTGCATAATATCTGGTGGAAGAGATTCAGTTATTTTATAATTAATTAACACTGAAAAGGCAGAAGGTCCCTTTACGCCATATACTCGATAATTATCTGGATTTTTCACAACTGCTTCTACATGGTAATAGTGTTCTTCTTGAGTTCTCAAGGTCATGTTTTTTTCATCGAATATATCGGATATATGGTTTTTCGATGCCAAACAAAATCAACAAATATTCCCAGAAGAAATACACTGAAAAAATACCCACAGCGTGACTTGAAAGATTGTCACCCGATATTGTTGCTAAAGCACCTTTAACCAAGACATTTCTTACTTGAAACCCGTCATTTTTGTAAACTATTTATATCATCAAGCATTGGTTTACAGCATTTACTCTATCCATATTTCAACAGGACTGGGTATCTTATTGCTGCAGCTAAATATTTGCTAATAAACTTGCTTCTAAACTTCGGATGTAAATTTCCAAGCGAATAGTAAACTAAAGTTACTTTATGTTTTCCCCTTTTGCTACCCAAGTGATTATTAAGTTCTACTTTGTCAAGCCTCAAAGCTATAGGATTTTGTCCAAAAAGTGGGTGATCTTTACAGATAGATCCATCATGGTAATATGTCATATATCGATCATTCGAAACTCTTGGTTTTATTAATTCTTCCCAAATATAATTATGGTACAACATGTGCTTAAGAACATCGATTATTGGTACGTAGCTCATTGTCTCTCTAAAATGTTCTTATTTCTTGTTTCGGTGCTTGACAAATAGTCTACAGGTTCAACTAAATTTAAATAATATCTTCAAAAGGTTTTGAGACCATACTCAGTTTTGATAATAGCGGTAAGATATCTCGTTAATTTACGAATTGCGCCATCATTTCCATTATTTACAATTCCTCTTACTTGGTTAACAACTACCTCAATCCAGCTCTCCATAAGTTTAGCTACATTTGCAGTTATGTTATTCGCTACAATATTAGGAAGTTTGAATTTTTCGCGTATTCCTAGCACTGTTAAAGCTGCTCGTTTTTCCAGAGAATTAATGTCTTGATGTTTCTGCTCAATTGTGTAAATATTTAATTATTCGCAATTTGCTTCCTGGTCCGCATTATTTTCATATTATTCCGTGCCTTCAACTACATTTTGATTGCACTCTGATGGTACCCCTTTTACCATATGTTTTCGGTATACGTGTGTTTTTTAAGACTCATAGTTTTCAAACGATATATGGCACGGCTGGAACGCACACATGAATGTTATGTTAGGTTCGGGTAAATGTAATATACTTAAATGTTTAAGCCACATTAAAGGGTATATCTTTTTAAACCCTTATATAGAGCAATCGTAAGTAAACATGACGGCAAGTTTTCCCTGTGCTTTTACTTTATGATATATAATCTTCAAGGAATAACCTTTAAAAAAATATATATTGGGTTTATAAATAATGGATCGTGCATTTTCCTACGAGTGTTTTGTACAGAATTACCTATTTCCTATATTTAACCTTATCAAAACCTTTACAAAAGTACCCAGAATTCATGGTCCCACTTTTCGAACGAGGGTAAATATAGTCTGAATGTTTTCAAAAGGCTTGTTAGGGGGAATAGAATTGATCGTATCTTTGGGATTGCGATAAATTAATTACGATAAAAATAATAACCAATGAACATAAATAAACTTAACTATGATTAATTAAGGTAAATTAATGTAAATCGATTACCCTTGACAAACTTAAAACCGCTATTGTTTAACATATTTTATAATTGAAAATTTAACTCTGCAGTGTATCATAAACATGAACACTTGGAAATCAGCTTTATATTTTCGAAAAAGCTTCGTTTATATAGAGTAAATGCCGTGTTCAACGATTTGCAATCTAGGTACACGGTAAAAGATAGTAGGTAAAAAGTTATTTGTGTCTAAGGTTTATGTATCTAATGTATCTATTAATGGTTAGTGGGAAGATACTTTTATCTCGTTAGCCTTTAAATTTCTAAACGTGCCATACTGTTTTTCTTTTGATACGTTTTCGACTTTTATTTTAGCGTATCAGATTGTATCTGGAATACCTATTAATTTAAAATACAGTATTCAGTAAAATGTAATTTTATCTTAAGGTCCAAATATCTGTAGCTAGATAAAAGGTACAGTTTAGATATAGATATCGAATCCTATACGTACTGCGAGTAGCTACACAAAAATTAACCGAAACTTTCAAAGCAGAGCAGGCACACTCCGAATTGCAACAAACCTAACTCAAGACGTCAATTCCGAAAGCCAGTGGGTGAAACTTTTCGTACCCCCTAGAAGTCAAATAGTACTTCTCCAACGTCATAACGTCGTCTGTTTTCTCGTCTTCCCTTGTGATTAGGATGTGAAGTAGCCAGGGGGAGGCACAGGTGCACGTGCCCCCCAAAACGTATGGTTGTATGTACCTTTTTTGTTTTGTTTTCATTAAGGCCCCCCGAAATCAAATCCTGACTACGCTACTGATTAGGATAGAAGGGGCAGGAAGACGCTTGTGGCCAGTTCGCCTTCATTTTATGGAATAGGACTATTTTCCCTATCTGACTTTTGAAATCCATCATTTAAGAAAAGAAGGCCCACGTATAACGTAGTCTTCTGCAGCGCTTGAAAAACTGATTTGTAGCCCCATTCAGGAGCGTGCTTAGAAATGTTATGTTCAAACCATTTATCACCATAAATTTCTTTAGTTTTAGCCGCTCTGAAATATATCTTAGTTGGCTCCCCCTTCCTCCAAAAATGTGTTTATATTACCTTTGATGGATTATTATTAATTTCTGTACAAAACAAAATTCTTGAAAAACAAGCCTGACACATAATAATACGGGTATAATATGTAGGCCTAAGTAGAATTATTTACAATTTGACTACTTCATGTTTTTTTAATTGTATGAACACAGTAAATTCATATACTTTTAGTTTGATTTACAGAACATTTTTGTTATTGTATTTTAACATTAGCATTGTTTCGAACATGTGGTCATCTAGTCGGTTACGTCTGGGCGTTTGGATTTGTCCACCAGAGCTAAATGCTCTTTCTACGTTTATTATTATTATTGGAATCGTGGTTCTGCCTGTCGTCACCATTATTCAAAAATGAAAAGAACGTGTCTACGTCATTAGTCGATTCATTGCTAGAAGTTTCGCTTTTAGTCAAAGTATCGTGTTCCGCCGTATTTGGAAAACCGGAAAACATGGTGGCTTCCTCTAAGAACATTTTTTTTTACCTTTTCGAGCATATAGTCGTCTTCACTTTTAGATAGCCACTGGAGTTTGAACTTCGGTAACGACACGGTAGATATTATATAAGGTTTACTCTCCGGCTGATTTAATGTTAATATGTCCGCAAACCGGATATTTAGGCCTTCAGTGACTGCGTTTATCAAAGCGGAACATAATCCTTTTTTGTCCAGACTAGCCAATGATAGTTTTATTTGGTACAATGTAGGAATCACCAGGCCAAGGTAACTCTGTTCTTCCCCTTGAAGTAAGTCTAAGGCAGTAGCAACTGGTCACATGATAGAAAGGTACTCTACAATGAAATCAAAATCGGGTGCTTGTAACTGAGATTGACCAAGAATATCAGCAATAGCGGGTAATTGCTCTCTCGAGTTAACAATTGCCAATAGGCAATCGTAGAACGAGTTCCATCTTGTAGGACAAGGGACAGGTAATCGTTTAGGTAAAATATCACTAACATTATCAGATGCTTAAGTCGATCTACTAAGTTTCTTCCAGATGGCGCAACATTTCCCTAAAGCCAAATTGAACGGTTTTTTGTACCCAAAATCCTTCAAAGCCTTTTCAGCATCTGTTGTCGCTACCAAATTTATTGAGTGCGCAAAGCACTTTAAGTGTTTGGGTAGATTGGTATCTTGTAAAATATCACTTTCCAGGGAAACATCAGGAACCGCTTCTACCTTTATTGACTTCTGGTACTCGTCGTCCAGGAAAGATACATCGTTGTCGGATATGTTATCAGGGGTACTAAAAATTCTGAATGCTTTCCCAAAGTTCGAAGCGTTGTCGGTCACAGTACACACTAACTGTGGTATTTTTAAGCCGTAGTTAGAGTAGATAGCAAATAACACGGACGCAATCTCCGTGAAGGTATGGTTATACTTCAATCTTTGACAGGCAAGTAAAATGGGTACGCGCTTTAAAGAAATCGGATCAATATAGTGGGCGGTAACTCCCATGAAAGACTTATGATTTGAGCTCGAAATATCTGCTGTTGTGCATACGTGATTTACATTCAAAAATTGGATTCTCAGAGTACATTCTAAAGATTGTCGCTTACATGAAACTTTCGCCTTAAAACACGAACCATAAGGTGGTTCTACATCACCAGACAAAAGTTTAATCATACGGCGAAATGAAGGCTTTTCTACGGTATATATTGGGCGCATTTCTGAAACAATGTAATCCATAACAGCCTCGTCTACCTTTTAAAAGAAACGGGATATAATAATTACTTATTTTTTTAACTGTTTTTGAGACTTAAGTCTAATAACCTTTATTTCAATAAATAGAATTGCCATAGTATCTTAACATTGCATAGGTCTTAATAAACACAGAAAGCAGTGGCGTAGTTAGGGGTTTCGGTGTCACCCCCGCCCCCACCCTTGGGCCTACCTTTGACTGTATTGATTTTCCGGTCCCTTCTCGACCCCCTCTTAATATTTACATACTTGATGAATTTCTGGCTAGGCCAGTGAAAGAAAGTATTTCTATTTTACCCTGGTTGGAACCGCAACCGGTTTTACAAAATTGGAAGCCAAACACAAACTTAAGGCCAGTTCGACACACTATTAGGTATTTAAAAGAAAATTGGGAAATTATTATTATTGTGAATGCTAATTTTTCTAATTATGCCTAGTAAGGCAGTAGATGAGCCTACCGAGACCATACAGTGAGACGAGCGTTTAACAAATGTAATCAATTACTGTGGCTTACGAATACTTATTTTTGCCTCGTTAAAAAGCGAAATTTAGCTTAACCAACTTGTCAATTTTCAAGTCTCGTTACTCACTGAAGAAGTTTTTTTCGGGCACAAAAAGACCCTGTATAACGGAAAAATCAGTAGGGTTTGGCTAGAAGTTCCATATATTTAACTAGGCAACCAGTGGCGTAGGAACGGGGGGTACAGGGGTAAAATTTACCTCCCTTGAAATTGGACAGGGGCGCCAAATTCAACATCCAAGATGTACCCCCATTAATTCTAAACGTTCCTACGCCTGTTGGCAACTAAGATTGTAGGTTATTCAATTTCGAGTTTGAGATAAATCTGGCCAAACCCTCGTCTGTTCAAACTCAAAAGGGGGAAAGCAGTCAAAGGAATTTATAGAATAGTCTATTGGGAAATTAACGGATTAACCAAAATGTACGGGTAAAGCCCCAAGTAACAGTAAACATGTATGAAAATTAAATAAAATCGTTCAAATTCAAAACCACCCAACCTAAGCATTCGAAATCCAACCAGTGGCGTAGCTAGAAATACATCAAGGGGGCGAGTCGAAGCATGTTATTGAGGGGGGGGGGGTCGAGTAGAAGGTTAAATCTGTATACAGTCAAAGGGGACGGGTTTGATCATTGGAAACTATCTCTTTGTCTACGCAATTGACCTCAACTTAACACACGCCTACATAACCAAAGGTAGAGTTGTGTTATTGGTGAAGGATGAATTGGGTCGAGTTTCCTATTCAATTATACTCAAAACAACTTGGAATTCACCCTTTACATGGATAATTACCAAAATACTGCATAATTTGTGTAGTGCATAATACCAGTATAAATATGACACAATACGTACTTGATCTTTACTGGGAGGAAACAAACCCATACGCTTTGAGATATCATCTGTAGAACCAGTACCTTTCCTCTTAGCAGCTTTCTTAGCTTTTAGTTTATTCAATACCATCGGATGTTTCCTCTAGAATATTACACGCATAGCATTAGAACACGCTTCAAGTTAGATTAGGTACATTAACCTGGGACGATTATAATTAGAATCCTACGCAGTTAAAGGCAACAAAAGTAATGGTATAACGCACTTGGTTCAAACGGCACCAGAACTCTAAGGCGTTGTAAGCCACGCCACTGGTGGAGTATTTTGAATTAAAATATTCCACGTTTCGTTCTTTCCCCCTATGTTACTTATGTTGTCTTTAAGGTTTGTTTGTAACCGGTTTAGAAAAGAGTTTAAAGGGAATAGATTCACGACCGATTGATTATATTTTACGTTGAAGGGATATGTGTTGTTCAACATGAGGTGGTTCATTTCCCAATCTTAGCAAAGTACATGGTATGTAATATTGGTAATAATGTGACCAAGCTTCTTTACGTTATGTGAACATATACCGTCATAAGAGTGCGAGCGCCTTAAGTCAGGTAGGGCAAAGGTAATATTTTGCGCCACCTTTAATAAAAATAATGCATTTCAATTCCTCTTACGACGATTTTCTTTCCCTTTGTGTCATTTCCGAGGTGACTAGAGTAAATACAGATCGAGTAGCCGAAGAAAACAACCATTGACCTTTTAAACCTTTTAATTACGATATTTTTGTGCGCAACCTTAATGTTTTGGAGCCATAGTTTTCTCGAGGTTTGTAGCCTCAATATACAACTTCAGGTGAAGTCATGTCTTAACCGCCCTACCCGTGCGCACACAGATGTGTACGGTATTTGCCAGTACATATTTATTGACGATAATTTATAATTATAAATTTTGACGTACCTTAATGTGCTTGAGCAGGTTTCCCGTAGATGTTATTGAGGTCTTCAATACTGCCTTGTCAGGACAACTTAAACAATTATTACGACACTATAACTTTCAGGGGGTTGTGGCGGAGTCGTGGAGATCAGTAAGGAGGGAAGATTCAAAAAGTTCCAAAGGTAACCTTGAGAACCTGACCCACGCACTTAACTCGAGGAAAATTTAAATACTTATTTCCCCGTGCCGTATGTATCGAATTTATTTGCTCGGGATCCTTAGAGTCGGTATTGTCACAGAGTAGGTAAATGAAATCAGTGGTAGTTATGCAAAAATATAAGTCTTCGTTTATTATTGGGATTGGTAACAACAGATTCAATTATGGTAATTATATAAACATTGGTAATTATTTGGAGATGATTAATGCTTAATGGCTATGGTGGGCTCTTTGAGGTGTACAATGAATATAGCAGGGTTAACTTTGGATTGGTAGCTAATTAAGTAGATTGGCTATGGTTGGCCGAATCTTTAAGTTAAATTTATACAAAATACACTTCAGAAAAAACAATAGAATGGAAAAATAACAATAGTTTAAAAAGTACTTATCGTTCTTCAAGTAACCGTCCTTAAACCAAGGAACGAACCGCACATAATTCTCTTCACCAAGAATTATCCCGAACAACCACGAATCCGACGCGAAATACCCGCACAAATACCGTACACTTTAACCTTCACGTCGAACCGCGTCACCGGATGCTGTATACCACATCCTGATCAATAAACCTTGAAGACACGATTGAAACAAAACTAAAGAAAAACTGATCCTTGTCCAAAGCTGACTTGGCTTTATATACTAGATAAATAGATGACCCCTTATCTTATCGGGGTGTGTAAATAAATAAAAAAGCTACGAGACTGCCAGAATAGGCCAGAGAAACGAAATGAATTAAAAAACAATATAGGAGTGGTCCCTAGATGGATATACTCCGGAAACAAGTTGACAAGCCAAAATATACCTCTCCTCGGAAGAATTGTCCCTAGTGGTATTAATTTCTCGAGATAACCCTTAAAGATATATCTCCGCAATTTAGAGTTATTTGTTAAAAATATTAACCCATTTCTATCCCGCCCGGTATAAAATTTTTATTATAATTAAAATAATTGAGACGAAACGACCAATTTTATTTATTCAGAATATCATAAGTTAAGTAGTTACAACAGTAAGTTAGACGTACTATAACAATGCACAATTGAATTAAACCCTTTTACAGAACAAGTTTATCAGTTAAATATAATACGAAGCAAATTTTAATGAAAGAAATATCTACAGAGGCTTTTTGGAATTACTCGCTTACGAAATACTTGCCGCATCTTTAATGCTCATTTTATTTCAACACTCGCCCTTGATGAAGATACCGTAGATATCTGGTAGTGGACGACTCGTTCACTTCCTGTTGACGTTGTGACGCATACCACATGAAAAAGACCAATGCCGTCCAATTTCCAATATCATATAATGACTCGCACACCCAAGAAATCATTGACTGCGTTAGAAATCGTAGATATCCAAATATCCACACCAAATGTATTTACAAGAAGCAAAAACCTTACCATCAACAAAGCACAGAGAGCCACTTGACTAACCGCCAGCTCTTAAAGCAATTAACGTTAAATTATCTCCTTTGAATTAACAGAACTATATACAGGGTCTTTTTTTTTGCTCGGAAAAGTGTTTTTTTCAAAAACTATTTATAGTACCGATTTCAAATTTGGAAGGTCAATTCTCTATACCGGGGGACATCAGTTTGAGAAATTTGAGCGTTTTCGGTAATGTTTTTCACCAATTTTGAAAAATTATTTTTCGACCACTAGGTGCGAGATAAAAAATTTCTATTATAAAGTTGTAGGCCGTCATCGAAAACCCTTAAAAATTGTTCACTCGACGAAAAACAATTTATTTATCAGTGAAAATTCGAGCTTGAAAAATTTACAAGTTGGTGAAGCCAAATTACGATTGTTTGAAACGATAATTGAAACCGAATTACCTAATCCAGTTGAAACTTTGGTTAAAAAAACGACCGGATTTAAAAAACACGAGGCTATAGGTCAATCCTAAACATGCATTGGGTATTTAAAGGAAAACTTTGGGAGATTATTATCAGTGTTTGATAATATTTCGAACAATGCCTCGGTATTCAGTAGCTGAGCGTACCGAGATAGTTGCCATTTACTATGGAGAAGCAGCGCAAAACCTTAGAAGAGTGACTGAAATCTTCGCAGAAAGACATCCAAATGGAGCACTATCTGTAAATACAGTAAGACGAGCAATTCACGATTTCAATCAATTTGGTAACGTGCAACCTAGGTTTCACGGATTGGGTCAACCGGATTTAGACTTCGAGAACAATGTACTCGCGTACTTTGTGGCATATCCTCGCCACAGTTGCGCTAACGCCGCTGCTGATTTGGGTTGTTCTGCAAATCGTGTGTGGAAAATTCTTCGTAAGAATCGCTATCACCCATACAGAGCTACGCTCCACCAAGGACTAATTGACGGAGACCATCAAAGACGTTATGAATTTAGCAACTGGTTACTAAATGCTGTCCAAGAAGAGAGACAATTTTTGCGCCATGTTTTGTTCTCCGACGAAGCGTCATTTTCTAGAGATGGGCCCTTTAATCATCAAAACAGCCATCTTTGGTCTGACATCAACCCACATTGGGGTTTTGAATATCATCACCAGGTTCAATTTGAACGGGTCAATGTTTGGGTTGGACTTGTTGGAAACCGTTTGATTGGTCCCTTTTTCCTGCCGACGAACCTCAACGGCCAAAGGTATTTACATTTTCTACAGAACGAACTGAGTGACGCAATCGACGACCTTCCATTGGCTGAAAGACGTCAGTTGTGGTTTCAGCAAGATGGCGCCCCTCCGCATTTTTCCCGGCAAGTAACTGAGCACCTCAACAACGAGTTTCCTGAAAGGTGGATAGGGAGAAATGGTCCAGTGCATTGGCCAGCAAGGTCACCTGACCTAACACCGCTGGATTATTTTCTCTGGGGATTCGTTAAAGCAAAGGTATACGCCATGCCCATTGAAACTAGGGAGGAACTCATTAGACGAATAATCAGTGCTTGCCGAGATGTCACACCAGAAATGGTAGAGAAAGCGTTTGAGAACTTAATTGTCCGCGCACAAACCTGTGTTGCAGCCAATGGTGATATTATTGAAAATGTTTTGTAAAAATTTATGTGAATAAAATATCTGCATTTAAAAACCAAACGTGTACATTTTTTCAAGTGTGAAAACTCTACTACGTTTGTATTAGACTTGTTCCCTTTTCAATTATCGTTTCAAACAATCGTAATTTGGCTTCACCAACTTGTAAATTTTTCAAGCTCGAATTTTCACTGATAAATAAGTTGTTTTTCGTCGAGTGAACAATTTTTAAGGGTTTTCGATGACGGCCTACAACTTTATAATAGAAATTTTTTATCTCGCACCTAGTGGTCGAAAAATAATTTTTCAAAATTGGTGAAAAACATTACCGAAAACGCTCAAATTTCTCAAACTGATGTCCCCCGGTATAGAGAATTGACCTTCCAAATTTGAAATCGGTACTATAAATAGTTTTTGAAAAAAAAACACTTTTCCGAGCAAAAAAAAGACCCTGTATAGGTCGTTAAGAAAGTGGACCACCCACAGGGTCTACCCTTTAACCCTCTAATCTCGGCTGACTGCGCTAAAACAAGATTTAACCTTTAAAAAATACCAGATTAGGCCTTCATAAATTCATTAATAAAAAAAGACTTTATTACCTATTATGCTTACGATGCCTGTCTTAATTTCAGTGAATCTAAGCAGCTATCGGTGGTTCTGTGGTAGAGCGCTCGACTGCCAAGCCGAATGGTCTGGGTTCGAAACCTGGGTGGCGCATTTGTTTTTAATCAATAGAGAAACGCTAAATTAGAATTTCTTCGATGCAATAATTTCAATTTCAATTCTATTTCAATTAAACCAAAATTTCGTACTCTATTAAATACGCTTCCGATAAAGCTGAAGGTCTAATTTTCAATAAGGCGTAACAATTGTCGGTGGTTCTGTGGTAGAACGTCCGCCTGTCAATCAGGAGGTCTCGGGTTCAAATCCCGCCCGATGCGATCGCAAATTGATACTAAGACGAATACCGTGTACAACTGGTGGAAACCCTGCCATTGGACGTTGAGAGGTAGCATTACACTCAGCACTCGGTCCGTCCCAACGTCATTAAGAAGAAGTTGGAGAGAAAACGCCCATATAAACACAACAGACTCAACATGCACAACCATCAGAACACAAACACAACAAATTCAACACTCACAACCTACGCATAAACATTACAAAAACGTAATACACCAAACCGTCACGACGGTGAGCGAAAAAACACCATCCAAACCAAACCGCAAATGCATCCGTTAACGCTCACCGTCACACGGTGGTTTTGCCAACCCTTTGAGAAACTGCGTACGCAGTGATTACACTTTGCACCGAAAATGCGAACACGTTCGCAGTCTTGACAGACCCACAGACCCACAGACAGACCCACCCACAGACAGACACGGTCGTTGTATAACCCCTCCTAGGGGACTTTGTCCCCTCGGAGAGGTAAAAACGATAAAAAGTAGAAAAATAACAAGATGATCACTCCCGAAAGATAACGGGTCGTGATACAATGAACGGCTAAAGAATTTTTATTGACAGTGGAGTCGACTGGAATGAAAAACTCCCCGTCCAAGAGATAAGGAAGAGATACAGTGGACTGAGTGGTGTTTGCGGTTGTCATCGTACTTTCCATATTAATTGTACCAACACATTCAGGCAAAATACTATAGGAATTGCTTTCATCACTACACGCGCTGTTGGCAGCCATGTTAATAGCCAATGCTTTATTAAAAACTGACCCTTGTAAGCTCCACGCGAAAATAATGCTTATCCGAACTAAATAATAATTACGTTCGTTTACGTTAGGCGACCTGTAAATGCACCCTTTGTACTTGGTATATCTTTAGCGATGTATTCAAAAACTACCTACAAAAAACAGTAGAGATAAGAAATGTTGCAGATATAGCCCCTAAAAAAACAACTACCAAAGGGCAAAAATCTAGATTCGTAAAATACATAATTCGCAATCAGTTACAGAAAAAAGGTTTGTGTAAAGGTTTGTGTAAAAGTTTTTTTATTAATCTGTGTTCGCCTGAGAATAGGTAGTACCTTTTAGCCACAGGTGTATCTTGTAGCTAAAAGAAAGTAACTTAAATCGTAGCTAGATCCGTATCTAGCTATCGTGTATCTCGATATCGCTGAACACTGAGTAAATGTCTGAACCAAAATGCCACAACAACGCATCGAACGAACGGTATTAGATAACCAATTCTAAAGAAGCTGTAGCACTCGATAGTACTCTACATTCGCATAGTGCTGTAATATAATAGACTTACTTAAGAATGAAGTTTGCGGGTAGAAATCTCCAGTCCACGAAAAAATGAAGCGATGGGGGACGAAAAAACTTATGTTCGTTCCAGTTTGTTGTTGACGTGAAACACTGCGGCAATGAATTGAGAAATAAATCGATTGATCGACTATGTATGCACTCATATACCTGCATTGAAAATATTTTCGATAAGAAATTACACGTGGTTTTAGAAATTTAATATTAAGATTACTTAGAATAATAGTCAATGATTTCCGTGTGTATTGTAATTGGTTATTAACCTAAGATCGCACGTTAAAGTCCAAGGCTACAAAATGAATATATGTTTTAATCCAACGGCGCTAAGTGAATTCATATACTGTCTAGTCGTAGTAAAAAATATCAATATGAATTTTTTAAAACCATTTTATCTTGGGGGGGGGGGTGAAAAATGAATCTGCCAACCTTTAGCCACCGCCTCCTCGTATATTTTTTTATACTTTTGCAAAAAAAAGATATAATCGTCCCCATACCCACCCCTCCGGGTCGCCCTGATGGGTTTCAAGAATAATTTGATAGCGATTAAAGAGGGAGTCTTCACGATGGTTACTGGAGGAGGGGGGAACAGTGAAAAATCGGCAATTTTTGGGTGACATTTTTTTAGCAGCCCCTATAATTTAACCAAGTAAATAAGCACGCATTCGCTGCTCAATGTATATACACGCAATGATGTAAATTCATTTTTCGTTATTTACACTATAATAAAGATTTTTAAATATCTAAATTCAGTTATCTGTAAGCACCATACTTATCATACACCGTATTAGTTATAGTTACCCGCAGTTTTTAAAATAAAAAATATCGTTACAGCCAAAAATTATCAATCATGTTTACTCTTCCTGAAACAAAATATAAATTCTTTTCTTACCGAATACTTTCCAGTTGGTAGAGCTGTAGTATCAAAATTAATAAGAAGATTCGCCTCAATAACATGTGTAACGTTTTTCTGGATAAAGCGAAAATTCCTATACTGCAACCAACTTATTCTATAACGTTAGCTTTTCAAGAACTAAACAATTACACTAACGAATTAAGGAATTAATAACTAATAAGAAACTGGCAAATGTAGGAATAAATTAAACATAAACATGGATTTTAGAGATTAAACAATAGTAAGACACTTTAATTAATAGGCAATAACACACTAAATAATACTTCCTGGCTCTCAAATTATATTCCCCAAACAATGAAATGATTACTAACAATGAGACCGCGATTACGTTCTAGTATACGCACGACTATCCCTGGTAACACGAAGTTACATAGACCGCTAAATCGGTGGGCTAACCCTATGAAGATTAACGCACGGGCTGAATGAGTATTTCTACTTATCTACATCGATGGTAAGAGAGGTACTGTACCAGGTAGAAGTTATGTATAACGAGTAAATCGTTCACATTTGGTGGATTTATTGTACATCTCTTGTCGATGACAATCAAACCAGCCTTGCTGAAATTCCTCTCTGAACTTGCGCTCGTAGCCGGAGTAGCAAATACACACCGTGCCACTCTAGCTTAACGAGGATATGTGCTTTCTCTAGCTTTCCACCACTTGAGCAGATCTTCTGGTTTGTCACCATCAGGTTTACCCGTTGACAAGCACAATTTTATTTCGTCATTAATGGAACTAATTTCGTTAGAGTCATCAGGTCCACACCAGTCCCCAAAGCGGCTTTTTTTCGGCGGTGGAACTTCTACTTTAAAATTGTGCTCAACAGGCTACAAAAAAATATAAAAACCCAAATGTTCAAGAGTTGTTTTAGGGTAATAGCTTTATACTTACTTCCGAATTTTTCGAACATAGTACGTACTGCTCTATGCGCTTTTTCCTTGTCCGTCTTTGACAGGTTTTTTAAGTGTCGGACATTAGGACACAAAAATTCCGACACATAGTGCTCATCTACTAACAAAACCTTGGTCTTGAGAAAAGATTGCTCGCCTATTTATTAAGGGAATCTCCTGAAAAATGTGAGCACAGCCAAATATTACTCAAAAATCGTTTGCGACAGAATACATAAGAATAAGGTTATACCCGGTACTTAAAACCAATTCTAGGTAAGCGGAACATTCAAAACTTAAAGTATATACTTACCTGGTTTGCAGTATCATCTTCATTTTCCTTGCAATGGTTTAGCAAGTCGTAAAACCTAAGTAACACCATACGCATACTGGGCAACTTCTTAGCCTCGAGCTCATTTTTTACAGTTTTGAACATTAATAGAAAGTAGATCAGCTCACGCATTACCTCGTTATCCCAGCTTTTAAGTCTATGCTGTTCTCGTTTAGTTGTCTGTAAGTACATTACCTTATCAAAACTAGTATAGACAGACTGCAACATGTCGACTACTGTATTCCACTTCTTTTTAAGTAATCAACGACATTCCAACAGGCCCATATTGAAGAAAGGGCCTAAGGAGCGTGTTCAGCGAGGAACTTATCTTCATCCAGTGTGTGTCATATTTGAACCTTGGTCCGTGACAAAGGTTACCTTGGTCAACCGCTCTGGTGATATGTTAATGACAAAAAGTTCGTGCTCTTTTTTAATGTTTGTCCCATCTTGGGAAATTCTGTCGTGGCTAGGACATAATTTGTAAGAGACCAGTCATCTGTTAAATGCTGATACGATATAGTTAGATAATGAGTCTTTGCATATATATCGGTCCAAAGGTCAGTATCAAAAGCACAATGTCGTTTTCCATGGCCTCTCGTACTTCTTGGACTACTTTTTATCTTATGCTATCAGCTACCGCTGCAACGTGTCGGGCGATGGTAGTTGGATGGGGTAGAAGTGCATTTACACCAACGCGTCCGAATTCTGCTCCAATGTAAACGAACTCTTGAAGAATTTTCCGGAATCCTAGACCTTTGACGATATTAAAGGGGCGTAGATCTCGACCACAAAGTTCGTTGAATTTTTTCAATAGACCCACTAGTATTTCTTCGGGGACTTGTCGGATTTCAGTTGGAGTTGATTGCTGTCTAGGTTTGCTACAGGAATGTCGTTTAAAAGCACTCGGAGATAACCCAGTTTTATATGAATAAATTGTTTCGCATACTTTGCACCTAACGAAACCAGTGTAAATCTTCGTTTGATAATCGAAACCGGCGACAAACTTGTTCCACACCGGAGCGATACCTTTCTTGTCTTCCAAGATATAATCACCAGATGCTTATTTTAACTTAACAATGTCCTTGGAAATATTGGGACTAGAAGGCCTTTTCTTAGTCCCACTGGCGCAAAAAAATAAAAATAGACTACTTAAAGCAATGTTTTATAGCAAAAACAATATCTGGCCGAAATTGGCTTATTTTTATACTATCCATAGAATATTTTTTAAAGAAAAATTATAATCGTATATAAAAACGTTATTAAATGTAGACTCATTTTAGTCGTTTTCATCGCATAATAGCTACGTTTATTTTTCTGTGTTTTAATTAAACAAATTACCACAAGTTCACAACGTGCCAGTTATGTTTTTTATTAAGGTCACTTTAAACTGCTCCTTCGTATTAGCATAAGTTTATAATTACTAACTCCATGTAAGTAGAATTCCTCTTAGATCTAATGTTAATTGCGAATTATCCTATGGAAAACTGCAGTATTGTCGTAAAATATTTGTAGTTAAAAACTTATCTCTTCGCAACAACTCGCGTTAGACTAAACGAACTTCGATTCTTTCGTTGACACGAAACCAAATTTCACAAGAAAGTTCTTATTTTGATTTTCCGCCTTCAGATGGCAACTTGGACGAAATGTCTGTTAACGAATAGCCTATGTACAATGCTAACTAATACTAGGGAGCTAGTATATTATACACTTATGGTATTAGCTAATACAAATTTAGTTAAAAAGCTTTCAATCCGCGATCGTTCTTAAGTCACAGTTTGTAAGCTTTCTTTTGTAAATAAAATTGTTTCTAGCCATGAAATAGCATATTGCAGTGCTTTTAGTAAAACGATTAAAGGGAATATAACCTAAACTCGGTTTTTTATGCTTTTCTATGCTAACAATTTTAACAAGATGTGACACACTAGCGCCAAAAATATCTAAAGCCATAGAGGGAGCGGAGTGTATTGAAACCAAAACACCCGAGGTTCTATTCCCTTATACCAACTATAACTCGGATACTTCACAACTAGTATATAAGTCAATAACAATACGTGTTTAAGAACGGCGGCATAATCGCCTAGCTCGCAATCTACAGTCCGAACTATCTTCAACGCTACTACGGTCAAGCAGGAACTATTGCGCAAAGCTATTTATTAATTTTATCCCAAGGAGCTAATTTTAACCTACCAAACTACGGATTAGCACGCCGAGTTACAAAATAGCGCGCCAAGCCAATTTCAACCCGCCGAACTATGGACTTACGCGCCGAGCCACTTTCAACTCGGCGAGCTACTATTAAAACTTCACTATTAAAACTTCGACTCAATTCTTCTATAATGCCTACACAGATAAGTCTTCGGGTTTTTTTTTATCGCCCGTGCTGTATATTGATGGTTATGAATATAGACGATGACTTTATATTAAACGAACCATATTTATTTAAACAATAACTGTTCATTCTAAAGCGTGGTTTAAGATAAAAACCGCTTGTGTCCTCTCTCTCAATCCAAGGTTATTTAAGATTATAAAAGAAGCTAGAAATAAAATGTGATTCTAAAATACAAACACCACAACCCTCATTTCTCTTGAAGATGTTTTTGTTTTTGTTTTATATTACTTAAGCGTACTCGATCATTCTAATTTTTTAATTGTAATAGTAATGATTTTTAAATAATTTTTCTTTAAATCTTATAGGAAGCTTAAAGTTATGTTTGTCGGCGACTAAAATACAAAGTGCAAACTTAAATTAACAATATTGCTGAAAAAAATTATTTTTATTTTATGGGCAACAAACTGCTGCGACCGAAAATATAATTTATTTTACTGGACTAACATATTTATATTAAATTTCTTGAACTTTCAAGAGGTAACCTTCAGCGACCATGGTGCTCACGTATCTTCTCAACATGGCCTTTCTTCTTTAGTATTAATTATGGTATTCTGTGATAAATAGTAAAATACCGCAGATGTGCACTCATGCTGAGACTTGATCACTGCTTTAGAGCCTAATGGTAGTCTGGATAAGGGTCTAATAACGAGCTACGAATTAAAAAAAATTATAATAACGATTCTTATAAAAAAATATAATTCAATTAAAGTAGAAATTTAAAACTTTTATTGGTTCATAACTACATATTTTAACTATTTTAAACTATTCGAGAATTACTGCTACTGTGACAGTGAAATATCTTAACAGGTAACGGCCTTATGTAAAAAATATTTTAATCAGAACATTTGAGAATTGAGCAAATTTTAATAGCATGGAGACGAATATAATTGGATGGTTTCACGTCAGAATTCGCAAGATCTTCTTTGAGTTTATTTCTCAATGGCTTAAAGTTTTGTTCTGAAAAGGTTCAGCCAGAATCCCATGCGTGATTCTAATATTCAGGACCCAAAGCGTGTGAAAATTCCCCATGACGAACCAGTATTGAAGTTCTAAGATATCAGCATGAAGCCAATTTTAAATTATTATACAATTTTTGTAGAAATAAATTTCTCAAATTTTAATTTATTACTAGGTTCCATACATTATAGTCGCGGATTTCTATCTAAATTATAAGTCAGACCCTATGTAACATTAATTTTGGATTTTCAAGCTTAACTTCATTATGTGGTTACTTGTGGTAATAGTTTTTTTATTGTTATTACTCGAGCAGTTACTTGCGATTTTAAATAATTATCGGTGCACTGTTTAAGAGGGTACGAATTTATACTTCGATTAGTAAACAAAATTAAGCCTTCTATAAATAAATACAACTACATTCTTTGCCAATGTTTTGACCAGTTTTGTATCGGTTGGTGCATTTCATTTCTAAAATTAAGAAAACTATTAATTTTCTAATATTAACAGATAAAATAATTTACATTAAATATAAGCCATTTTTCATAACAATCGGAGGTTTTACGAAAATTAGTCATGAATTAAAGAAGCAAATCCATTAAAAATGTCTAGCCACTTTTAATCCAATAGCGCAAATCCCAAAAATTATAATGTTTCTATTTTGGACAAGCTACTGTTAAATATATATGTAAAAAAATATCAAAATATTTTAAAATTTTTACTTTCTAAAACTTTGCAGAGGTTCTTAATCATTAGCTAATTTAGAGACGCTAATGGTTATCTGTGCCAGAGTAAGCCAGAACCCTTCCCCGGAGTTTCTTTTCTCCTGTATCGCTGTTAAAAGGGCATTCGGCCTGTTTAAATGTGAATTAATACAAATAGCCTATTAAAATGAGTGGTACTCATATCATTATTTTTAAATCAGGGCAACAGTTAAGACGAATTTCAATAAAAGATATTTTTAAAAATTTTAAAGATAAGAATGTCAGCCACATGTCTTTCTTTGATTTTTGGCTAACATTTGATTAACGATTGCCATATAAGTTATAAGAACCATTGTTTTAAGAATCATCTGTTTCCTATAGGTTTTCTAAAGATTTAAATTTAAAAAGTTTTTCTGTTACCGAAAAAAGGTATTTTCTAAAAAAATGCTTCATATAATTTCAATATATTGTCAGGCGGAATAATAGTAGACAAATGGTAAAATGATAAGGCAAAATATTTATTGGTACAAAAACTATTTACACATATTTACAAAGCTAAAATACTGGACGTAGAACGCGAATACGGCGTAGCGTACGGGAAATATTCTCTTCGATGAAGCGCAAGTGATCTAGGGTAAGTTTTTCAACTTTATGCTTCCCAGATCAAGAGCTCTCAGTAGGCCGGGCTTTTCAGCCTAAATTGTTCCCACTGAGTTCAAGGAAGAGACTGTACTTACGGCTGGCGTTGGGGGCCTTTTATACCCAGGCCATCCTTTGTTTGCCGGGGAATTTCTTTCTTTCCACTAAAGGCGGGTGGCTTATGCTTGGTGACTTCGCTGCGTGTCACGCTATCCGTCCGTGAGAGCGACAGCTCCCCGTCCGAAAAAGAGCCGTCTCGGCGATCACAGGAGTCCGGTAAAAATATTTCGTCTGTTCGGTCGACGTGGTCCGTGATGAAATCGAGGTCGTAGTAAGGAGATGATTGTGGTTGCAGGGCACGGAAATTGGTCTGGCGACGCTCCAGTCGTCGTTGAGTGCGTCGCTCTTGTTTCGCAAGTCGACCCAGTACTCGCGGATTGAGAGGAGCGCTGAGCTGAAGATCCTTTACGTGTTGGTCGAAGCGTTGACGGCGACGTTGAGCTGATGGTTTCATGGCGGCAGAAGAATGAAACACGGCTTTGCTGAGAGGAGGAACGAGAGGAAATGACCACGCAAATGGAGATAAGTTGTTGACTGATAACGCTTGCTAAAAAAACCTGTGGGGAAAAATTATTATAGACTGGGGGTAAACCAGTCTGGTTTTGAACGATGGCGATGGGAGCGGCGAGGTGCCCCCTGCGGCGAAGAAGTTGTTGGCGAGGATGGGGAGAACGATGATCTATTATTTGGGCGGCGAGTTGCCCCCTGCGGTGGGGCAGTAGCGGCCGATGATGCACAGAACGATGGTCCACTATTGTGAAGATACGGTGAAGGGGGGAGCGTAGTCGAGGAGGGGCCGTTGACAAAACTCGGAAGAACGTGTGCAGGTGCCTCGTCGGAGAAGAATTCGTGAATAATAGGAGATTCCAGGAATCGAACGCGGCGAGTGTTATCTGAAAAGTTCTTGCGAATGACGTAGGGCTTTAACCGCTCGACGGAAACGATGTCAGTTTTTCCCCCACCTGACGACCGCACCTCGTAATTATTTTCAGCCGTTTGTCCAATGATTTGGTAAGGCCCGGCGTATTGGTGCAAGAGTTTTTCGGACCGGCCCGGGATTCGGAGGGGAATCTTGAGAAAAACCAGGTAGCCATCCTGATAGCTTGCTTCTCGGCGGCGCAGGTCGAAGCGTGTCTTGTCCTTACTCTGGGCGATGGCGTGACGATCAGCGGCCAAGGTGCGAGCGCGGTGGGCGTAGCGATACACTCGAACCCGAACTGGGTTTTCAGCGCGGATGAAGGTAGATGCAGGGCGGCATCCAATCGCAGGTCCGCTTCGTATCCGTGTAGTAGAAAAAAAGGGGTGAATCCGGTAACAGCATGAAGTGATGTATTGTAGGCAAATACCAAATAGGGCAAAAACCGGTCCCAGTCTTTGTGATTGGTGGCGACATATTGGGCTATCATATCGGCGAGGGTTTTGTTGAATCTCTCGACGAGCCCATTAGTACGAGGGTGGTAGGCGGTGGTTCGTTTGTGGTGTACTGAATAAAGTTTATTTATTTCAGCTATGAGATGATTGACGTTTTCTGTTCCCCTGTCGGTGATCAGCTCCTTTGGTGCCCCATACTGTAACATAACGTCCTTGGTGGAAAACTGCGCAACTTCGTTGGCGGTGCCCCGAGAAACGGCTTTGGCCACCACTGTGCGTGTATAATAATCAGTACATACTAGGATGTGGACGTTTTCATCATGAGATTGTGGGAACGGACCGAGTTTATCTAAACCGACTCTTTCGAATGGTTTGATGGTTGGGGGGATAGGCTGGAGCAATCCGGCTGGTTTTCCAGGGTATATTTTTTGTTTTTGGCAAGGGATGCAGGATCGAACGTAATTGGTAATCTGGGCCAGCATTTTTGGCCAGAAAAAAACGGTTACGGATGCGGTGCCATGTTCGGTTGAGACCGAGGTGTCCTGCAGTGACGTCGTCATGGAGAGCGAAGAGAATGGCTTGGCGCATTTCCTTAGGAGCAACTAAGACAGATTTGAGTCCGTCCTCGGTTCTGATGTGACGGAAAAGGAGACCGTCGATCAATTCAAAACAGCGAGCGGTTCGCGCGAGTGTTTTGGTGCTGAGAGCGGTGTAGTAGCAAAGAACTCTATCAAGGGTCGCATGAAGTTATCTCGTCGTTGTAGCTCCCGAACATTGAATTGGGCGAGATCCAATGGATCGTCCGCGGATGCGTTCGTTGGCGCAGTCAGCAGTAAGGCGTGAGAAAATGGCGCTGGCTCGAACGGTGGTCGAGAGAGTGCATCCGCATCGAGGTGTTTGCGTCCGTTTTTATACCGGATCGTGAGATCAAATTCTTGAAGTGTGAGGGACCAGCGGGCCAGACGGCCGTTAGGGTTCTTCACGGACGTGAGCCAGCAGAGGCCATGGTGATCCGTTACAACGGTGAGAGGCCGACCGTAGATATACGGGCGGAATTTACTAGCTCCGAAGACAATAGCTAGGCATTCCCGTTCGGTGGCACTGTAGTTTCGTTCAGCGGCATTCAATAAACGGCTGGTGTATGCGATGACGCGCTCTTGGTTGTTAACGCGTTGTTTCAGGATACCGGAGATACCATAGGCAGAGGCATCAGTGTGGAGTTCGAATGGGTGAGCCCATTGAGGATGGCTCACTCTAGGTGCGGAGACCAGGCAATTGCGTAAGTGTTGAAATGCAGCCTCGGCAGCGGTAGTCCACCGAAACGGGGTGTCTTTATGCGTGAGTGCAGTTAACGGTTGGGCGATACTGGCAAAATTTTGGATGAACCTGCGATAATACCCGGCCAGTCCTAAGAAGCGTTGAACTTGTTTGACGGTGGTGGGTATTGAAAAGTGCGCGACAGCCTCAAGGTTTCGAGGATCGGGTGAAATTCCCTGACCGTCGACCACATGGCCAAGATACCGTATGCGGGACTGGGCAAAGGAACATTTGCTCGGTTTTATTTTCAGATGAGCGTTGCGAAGACAGGCCAGGACCTGGTCAAGATGACGTAGATGGGAGGGGAAAGATAGAGAAAAAATTACGATGTCGTCGAGGTAAGCCATCGTTATCTGCCACATCAGACTTCCGAGAGTGCGGTACATCAGTCGTTGGAACGTGGCTGAGGCGTTGCAAAGGCCCATTCCCAGGACATTGAACTCGTAGTGACCATCCGGCGTCACAAACGCAGTTTTTTCTTTTGCTGATTCGTCCAGTTCAACTTGAAAATACCCGGAGGCGAGGTCGAGTGTCGTGAAGAGCGTGAAACCAGCAAGGCGGTCTAAGGTATCATCGATGCGTGGTAGTGGATGTACATCTTTTTTTGTGACTGCATTGAGCTTACGCCAATCAACGCAAAATCTCCATGTCCCGTCACGTTTCTTGATTAGGATTACGGGGGCCGCCCAAGGGCTATAAGATTCGCGAATGGTGCCGTTGACTTCGTCCTTAAGAATCCCCCGTTCCTTGAGGGACTTCCGGTAGGGGTGGGAGTAGATGGGTGCTGCATCACCAGTGTGAATTTGGTGTTTAATTAGAGATGTGCGTGCGAGGTCGCCATCGTGTTTTGAAAAGACATCGGAATGTTGCTGAAGCCAAGTCTGAAGTTGTTGTTTTTCTGTGGCTGAAAGCTGCGTTCCAATGTCCAATGCGGGAGGCAGGCAGGTATCCGTAGTTGAATCATCTGAGTTTAGTAACTGTAGTTCGATGATTTCATGTGCTCGGGCAAGGTTTACTCCACGAGGCAAGATGATCGGCTGTTGATGCGGATTGGCGACTCGAATGAACGCTCGACCTTGATGAAACGTGGTGCAAGTTTTGAACACCAGTAAACAAAAGCGCTGGTAGGCAGACTGGAGAGGTTCGATCAGACGAGGTCCCGAGGCTTGGGAGGCGGCTACCTCGAGGGCCATTTCGGACGAAGGTGGTATGGTGACATATTTTGCCGAACGAACCTGTAAAGAGTCCTCGAAGACGGAATCCGGAAGTGGGAAAGAATCTGCTCCAATCGCGACGCAACGCGTCCGAAAACTTATCTCAAATTCGTGGGTGTTGCAGAACTCTAAGCCCAATAAAAGGTCGTACGCGAAGTTGGGCACTATGAGTGCGTCGAGGTGGTAAACGGTGCGCCCGATCTGTAGGTCCAAGGTGGTAACTCCCAGGGGCGAAATAAGCGATCCATCAGCGACACGTAAACGTATAGAATCAGCAGAACGAACGGATAGTCCCAATGTTTGGACAAGAGCGGTGTTGATGATATTCTTTGTACTCCCGGAGTCCAGAATGATGGCGGTGTGTTTGTGATTGATAGTGGCCGGCAATGTGACCAATTTGTGGGACGGACTAACGAGCAGAGGGTAAAATGATGTGGACGGTAAGGTTCCCTCTCTCACCACCGTCGGGGATCGTTTCCCGAGGGTTGTTGATGGTAGCCCTGCGGGTGTGGTGAAGAACTTCGGCCGCGACGCCAATTAGAGGAGGAGGTGTGGTCCTGACCAAATGGAGACGGGCTTCGAGTTCTGAAAACGTTGTCGGTAGATGGTCGAGATGATTGCCGTCCCCGGTAAGGGGAAGTTCAGCGGCTGTCTGAGACGTTATGATGTCGTTGAGGTTGAGCAGGCTCCCGACAATAGGAAGCATAGTGGTCCTTACGGCCACAGTTGTGACAGGACATAGCTGATGGACTAGCATCCCGGTGGCGAGAGGAAGAGCGTAGACTAGCCATGTCGTGGCGCATGTCGCGGATTTCACGTCGGAGCGAGTCCAGGTCACTAGCGGTGGTGTTGGTATAGAGAGCGGGGGCAATAGTGTGAGGCGAAGGGGTCGTTTGCTTCCCGGCCAGCAAAGTCAACAATTCCAAAATTTTGCCGTCGTTATTGCTGGAGAGTGCTGGAGGGGATGTTTGAGTAGTGTGTAGTAGTCCTAGCTTGTTGAGGAAGTCTTGAGTTGTGGTAGGACACATGAGGACTATCTTGTCACGAAGCTCCGGGAGAAGGCCGCGGATAAGAAAGTTGATGATTTCGGAGCCGGACATCATTGGATTGGCGAGATAACATAAAGTCATAGTGTCTCTATAGTACTGAATGGGATCCATGCCAGGTAATTGTCGATGAGCCAGTAAGTCATTGAATATAGCTTGGGCCGAGCGGCCAAATTCGCTCAAAAGGGCGTCCTTCCACTGCTGCCAAGTGGAGCGAGAAGTAGCGGGAGTACTGCGAATCCGTGTGGTGTACCAATTTATGGCTTTCCCTTGAAACACCGACGGAAGGAGAGCGATACGGCCAGCATCGTCCATCCCCGCTGTTTTTTGGTCGAAAATGGTGACATAGTCTGCGACATCGTGAAGATCCGGATCAAATTTGGGTGTATTCCGCTGGAGGTTCAGCGTACTGAGGGCGGCGGCAACGGCGGTCGCGATGTCCTCGACAGTAGCCATTGGATCCGGGGAAACTGTAGTGATCAGCGGCGGTGACGTTCGACGAGAGGGAAACTCCAGCCGGCGAATTCGGGTTGTAGCTGGAGCGTGGCCCTAAACGGGTTAGAGTGTGCAATAACTGGTGGCTTTACCGGGGAGTTGGGGTCCGGCTCTTGTAACCCATAAGGGCGGTGGCGCACTGGGAGATGTTAGCTCTGATCAAATGGTCCTATCTCCATCTCCGACTTCGGTCAGGTTTGGGCTGGATACTGAACTTCGGTTCAGGCTAACGGAGAGGGTCCAGGCAAACTGGCCGCCTCAGCGGATTGGGTAGCCTGCTGTGGGGCGGCGAGCCTCCATATGCGGGCACGGCGGTCCTGTTTCCCGGCCTTTTGGGGCCCACCGGGATCTCCGGTGCCAGCTGTGCCGGGTTACTTGGGCTGCTGTGTGCTCGTCGTTTCCCTTTAGGAGCTCTTTCCAAAGGGTTTGGATCCTTACCTTCATAGGTAGGGTGTCGGCTGGAGTTGCTATAGCATCCATTCTAAATCCCACTGCTGTGTGCGAAGTGGGGATTGGTCCACCCATTGCTGCACCTTCTGCTGGGTTGAGTGGCTTGCGTCAAAGGTGAGACCATCAGTAGTGGGGTTCTGCTACCCATGCTGGATTTGTCACCTGTCCGGGCTTGGGGACGCTGGCGTAGGGAACTATGATGATAGGCCTCCAGTGGTATGGTGTTTGTTACTAGGTACACCGGGCTATAAATTCTGACACACTGTAGCTGGAGAGTGCGGCGGGAATGGTGAGACTGCACGGCGGAAAGACGATCAACGCGGTCCGATACGTCGGATGCCGGGGGAAAATCCCGAACGGCGTAGATCTCGGTGGTAGAGGACGAGACGGGCGCAAGAGATGCCGAAGGGGGGTCAATGCTCATAGGCGAGGGTGTGGTACGATACGAGCAAGCGCCTCCACCAGTTGTCAGGCGGAATAATAGTAGACAAATGGTAAAATGATAAGGCAAAATATTTATTGGTACAAAACTATTTACACATATTTACAAAGCTAAAATACTGGACGTAGATCGCGAATACGGCGTAGCGTACGGGAAATATTCTCTTCGAAGAAGCGCAAGTGATCTAGGGTAAGTTTTTCAACTTTATGCTTCCCAGATCAAGAGCTCTCAGTAGGCCGGGCTTTTCAGCCTAAATTGTTCCCACTGAGTTCAAGGAAGAGACTGCCCTTACGGCTGGCGTTGGGGGCCTTTTATACCCAGGCCATCCTTTGTTTGCCGGGGAATTTCTTTCTTTCCACTAAAGGCGGGTGGCTTATGCTTGGTGACTTCGCTGACTGTCACGCTATCCGTCCGTGAGAGCGACAATATAGCAAAAACCACACACAAATACTATCTTGATAATTTGTTATTTATAAAGTTATCGTGAAATTACTGTAAATCTCCATCAAAGATATTTAAAAAAAAATAGTTTTAATATTATATGGTAAAGTGCGCATTCACTTTATAGACATTTTCTTAGATTAAGTTTCAACATTTCAGTCTTTAACCCCTTATTACTTCGTTACTTTACATTTAATATTTTAACAATAATCTTATGAAGGATTTTAATAAATATGGAATAACAATCCATAAACTATTATAAATGCTTATGGAATTATTTCGAGCGTGTTGGATTTTGTTCTTAGATAAATGTTATTCCCCTCAAACAATGGTGTCAATGTAGTGTCCAAAGACAAAGCCCAAAAATTAAAAATTAAAAGTAGTTTGTTAAATAATAGACTTCAATGAGAAGAGAAGTTGTTAATCCAAACCCCAGAATAATGAACGGCAACTGGAAAGCCTTGAGTCTCAGGGGTTGGAGCTGAACAGCTGATGCTCGTTTTTCCTTGTTAAAACATTTTCGGTTTTTCCAAATCGCCACGTCTATAGGTCTTCTAAAATTTCACGTGTTGAATAGCGAAGATGCTCTGAAAAGACCAAATCCTGAAGACATAAGCGCCGTCTTTTTACAAATCCTTCCTTGTTCCGCTAGTTTTTTATTGGGTCTTTCTATACTGCTATGAGGCCAAGGTTGTGCTAGATTTTAAATATGTAGCTTTGAGTTCGAAACCTCAAATGATTTTCCTTAACAGTTGCTAAACAAACTATTATATGCTGTTGAATATCGTTATCTCATTGATGGTGTGAAAAACTGCATTTAAAATAAAAAATATTTTTTTTGGTTACAAATCCTTATTTGAATTGAAACCACATGGGTGCTGCCTCTTACACGTCTTGAACAGAAAACTGTTATTTTTAGCTTTACTTTAAATATTTATCGCCACAAGTAATTTCCCTAAAACATACGTCGGAAGTTGCTTTGCCCTTTCCATAAACACTTGAAGTTTATGTTTAAAGAAAATCTAGAGAGCTGCTTACTCCCATGGTTGAAAGGAAAGTTACTCGAATATTCTTAAGCCAAATTTTAAAGTTAATGTTACGAGTTTTGTAGATATCATAGGAATTTATCCTATAGCTAAATCTAGCAATTTAACTGAGTGGCTGGATTTGAAATGGTCCAAATATTAAAATTATAGGATTTTATAGGACTTTTGGGGGATTTTGCTAAAATATAGGATGTTATAGGATTGTATAGGAATTATAGGACCTCTAGGGTCCCTGATGTTAGAATATGAAAATTAACATTTCACGCGGGCAGCCGGGTACGCGGCATTAAAAGTTCAAAACCGCCGTCAAAACGAAGCCGTGTCGGCAAGTTGGCAACTTTTTCCGACTTCCACCCGTTCCCGTTGCGCATGCGCGCCAATCTGCAACTTAAAACGGAAAATGGATGCCTCGAAACCGTAATTTCCTGGCTTCAAAAACTTATAATTTCTCGGCGTTATTGATTAAATTATAAATCGTGAAAAGACGTGCCTATGAAGTGAAACACGCTGATTTTAAATCCGTTTACAGAATTAAAGTATGAGAAGTGGTTGAGGTTAGAGCGCGACCCAAAAAAGGCCTAAAAGTCACTCAAGCTGAGTTGACGTCTTCCACGACCAAACCGGTAAATTGCCAATATACGCGCAGCAGAGGTGGAAATGGGGTAAAAAGATGAGCTCTAAATATACTCCGCGGTCGCGGAGTATAATTAAAGTGAACGAGACCAGGGTTGACTGGATTAATCATATTTGTTTTTGTGTTTTCTATTATTCCACGTGAACTTTTAATTGTAGCGGCAGCGGGAACAAGAATTATGCGCGACTCCCCGGAAATGTCCCAATAATTATAATTACGTGTTAACTTATTTATTTTTAAATACGTAAGTCGTACCGGTATAATGACAATTATCTCTGACTGCCGGGTCATCTAGCGTAAGAATTTTCTGACACACGTCACATTGTGTCGCGGTACGGCACTATTCTTCTTCGACTAATGTGAGATTCATTGGAATATTTTCCTTCAATAATTCGGTGATGGTGCTCCGTTTCATCAACAAACTTTCAAGAAATATGTCGATAGTGTCGGTTCCTATATACGTAACAGGGGCATTTGACTTCCCTGTAATAATGATCAAAATATATTTTTTAATTAAACCAAATATAAAAATCGTCCGGTCCTATTACGACGTAACTAAAACCGCAAGCTCCAAAAGATTCGTTGTTGATGAAAGTGAGGAATGAGGTTAACAAGTCTGGATTCTGTCAATTATAGATTCAAAATCCGCGTTAATGACGTAGGGAACCTAAAAGAGTGTTAAGAGGTGGCATTTTGACAAGTTGGGAGGCGTGAACGTTTCAGTTTTTCACGTGTTCACTATGGTTTCGTGCGCCGTTTTGTTCTGAAAGGCGATGTAAGGAATAACGACACACGTGAACTTTTGCGTTGTGTTTTGTGAAATAACTCAATAGTCGGCTAATATCCGTAATAAGACAAAAATTTGGTTCCCATTTGACTTGATATAAAGTAGATCTATTTACTTATCTTCGGGGCTCTGTTTTCGCTTACATGAAGAGGAAAAACTACCTGTTCGTAGCCGAAAACGTTGATAGACAGATTGAATGTTTTTAGTTTAAAATGATTTAGTTCGAAAGGAAAGGAAATGTTACTACAGTCTAATTCTTTTTCAAACATCGCGTATTTATTCTGATTATCGCTAAGATAATTTGGAGGTTGTGGAGTAAGTTTAGCGAGGACACACCACTAAAAAATACCTTTGGTCTTTGGTTTTTATACTTAATACTCCTTTGCCAGTTTTATCGAGCTCAGGGGGGAGGGGGATTTATAAAGGTATCCCCGACCAGCGGTATGTACGCTATATTATCGATTTGAAAAAAAAAAAAAAAACAAGATACGGTGTTTAGTCCAGCAACTGCTCATATCTTGCAATTCCCCAATCGCGTGTGCTATTTGCTTCACAAACGAGTCTATTTGTCCTGGTATTACATCTGGTAAAAGTGTTGCTTGGGTTTTGCACCTGAAATACGGTAATACCTCGATTTCCGCAGCATCGTTCAATTCGCGTACGTATCTCACGCGAATAAAAATGTTCTACTTTAAACCCCGCTTCTTATTTAAGTGATTTTTAAATACTTAATTAATGGTGGTTTTAATGTAAAAATTAATATTTCGGAGTCTGTTTGGGTGGTTTGCGGGGTATACCGCGAACTGACGATGCCGTCTTCAAGAACGTAGACTTACTCGATGTTTTGAAGAAAGTCGTCCGCCGATTTCTCGGATATGTCTACTTTTAGGAGATCTTGAAGCGGTTGGGGTTTGTCTTGATATCGAGGTACTGGAGTGGTTGAAAGTGGGCTCCTCTGATGAACTCGCGAATGTTGAATTAATTTGTATCTAACTAATCTTACAGGATGAACACACGTGTTTTACATTTTCGTATTGTTTTCTTCCGTCGCGATTTAAAATGCTCTTCTTAGAAATCTGTTTCGCGCACACGGTACACCGAAACATTTGTATGGTCTAGTAGTTTATCGCAACTAGTAAAGAGTGGAGGTCTGCCCCGATCTTTTATACGCTCCTATTTCATGACTTTATATATTTTATGTGTTAAACTATGTTTTCTAGAAAGTTGAAATTTGTACTGTACATAATACGTGCCGGGAGACACTCTCCACCAAAATTGCAGCTAAATCGAAAAATATTTTCAGGTTTTTTGAAAATTTAAATTTTAGCTACTCGGTGCTATAAGAAAATTGTTCAGAAGAAAATTGTAGAGCGTCACCGAAAACGTACAAATAGCGTTAACGCGAAAAAAATTTTCACTGACAAAATACGACTTGAAAAAAGTAAAGTTGGGCAAGCTAAAATAACTCTTTTGGAATTCCAGTAGTGTAATTTGAAAGTCAAATATTTGTTAAACTGGTGTTTAATGCAATTAACACCGCTGAAAAATCGAGGAGACAGTGGCGAAAAAGGTATTACACGATTTAATTTCGTAGGATGAAAAATACGAATTTTTGAAAAAACACAGAGACATTTTATTTATCTACTTACAAACAAAATTAATGAGTAAGTTTCGTAAAAACCACCTTCGGCTGTGATGCAGGCTTGGGCGCCAACAATCTTATTGTCGAAGGCAGCTTGAATCATTTCCGAGGTTACCTCCCGGCAAGCGCTTACAATTCGTTGACGCAAGTAGAATATAACTAAAACTTAGCGCTTTTATTTCCAAGATGGCCGCCATAACAACCCCCCCCACCCCCAAAATATTTTCAAAAACAAAAATTTTTGTCCTTGGAAAAATCGAAAAACATATTTTTGTTTTCAATCTCAAATTTCACCTTGAAGATGATCTTTGACTTCGACGCCTGACACCTGTCCACAACCACTAAGCCTCGGTCTATCACCCCAACAAGTTTGGTCACGATCGGACAAGGTCGAACCGAGATATCGGCGGTAATATGTAACCCCACCAAATACTTATGTTAATTTACTTTTGATATCTTTTTTTCGTTTTTTTTCGTTTTTTCGCCGTTAAAAATGCTAATTAGTTATTTGCGAGATGGGGAAACGAATTCGCGACCTTCGCTTTATACCCTTGGCGGTTTTGGCCCCACCCAAAATACTTTAAATAATTAAACTAATATAAATAAGTTTTTCATTTTTCGCAAATATTTTATTATTTTAAAACAATGCTATTTTAAGTAATCAAAAAAACACAATTAGTTATTGTAATATTTAATAACTATGATATTTCAATATATTTTTATACACTTAACAACATATAAAACACTAACAATAAAACTAAAATCTAACAAAATTAAATTAATAATAAAGAATTAAAGAAGGTTGTATAAATAATTTGAAGGCTGAAAAATAAAAAAAAACACAAATGTTAAAAATATTTTAAGTGTATAATTAAAAATAATTATAATTACATCAATTCGTAGAAGATATTTTGCCTCTTCGGTACAAAACGAGATGTCGGGTTGGAAATTCAGGCTAGAATTTATAAATATAAATAAATTAATCTATTAAAAATGAATATATCTAAAAAATATTTACCCCAAGAATTCTTTTTGTTGCTCTATCATCGCACGAATAAAACACTGGTTTTGGTGTTAATCGCTTCGGAAGTATACAGTTCGAGAATGTCTGAATTAAAACAGATCGAATGTTGTTCAATGCCAACATGCTGAATTTGATCTAACATATGAAGTTCAGACTTTAAATTCTTGTGATTCCATCGCGAAATTTGACGAGTATTACAAAGAATAAACATTCTTACTACTCGAAGAGAAAAATTTTAAAGATCGCGGCAAAAGAAAGTACAGGCTTTAGATGTAATTCACCAGACATCTTGAGTCTAGATTTCTCCTGGTAAAATCCTTTACATTGAGATTTTATAGTTTAAGCCCGACTTTTATTTAAAAATTTAAAAATATTGTCTTTGGGAATAATTATTAATTTTTTAATACAACTAAGGTTTACTAATTATCACTATCCTTCTTAAACATGTTTTTATAAATTAATAAAAACAATTATATTCAATTTTTTAAAAACAACCTAGTATAAAATGTACTTATACATTTTTCAGTTAATATACTAATCAATTACAAAAACAAACATAAAACATTAAAGTTTAACAGATATTAGTATAAAAAAGTACATAGAATACATGAAAAAAAACCAGAAAGAATAATAAATAATTAATGGGTCGTTTGATATGTGCGGTAGGCTCAAGGTTATATAGCGCAAGAGATGAAGAAACAAAAAAGATAGCGCAAGAGATGAAGAAACAAAAAAGATAATAATAATAATAATAGAAAAACATTAAATCTAGTACAAAACGTACTAATAAAATTTCTTGAAAATGCGTTGGATAAAAAAGATGAAAACAAAGGATTTTTAATATAGAGAAAAAAGAACTTTACACCAATCCCAACATTAAATTAATAACGCTAGTTAAAAAAGAAAAAGTAGATTATGAAATATTAAAAACAACCTCCACCGCCTGAATTAAATTAATAAAGCTAGTTGATTTGGAAAACATATTTAAACACTTAAACTTTCTAAAATAAAAACATTTAAAATAAAAAATATAAAACATTTTAAAAATTAAAACCTTTCACCAAAATAAACAAATTAAAAAATAAAAACACAAAAAAGTCTTTAAATAAAAAAATTAAAATTTTATAAGGTTTGAGTCCTATTTCAAAAAATAAATAGTTTTAGTTTTTTAAAAAATGAATAAATTATTTTAAATACCTTGAGTCGCAGTTGGAAAAGTTGCCGACGATCGTTTAAATTCGAATTTGGTCGAGATAATTTGCAACTAAATAAAAAAAATTATTTTAATTATTGTAATTATTTTTTTAAAAATTAGTATTCCTTACTCTAAAGTTGTAACTATTTTAACTTCTTGTCGATCCAAATCATTAATAAAAAATAGAACGATCATGCCTAATTCTAAACGGATGTTATATCTCGTTAGGCGAAAGTCAGTTGTAATAGATAAATGTTTTTTTCGAAAAAAGGAAACTTGTTGTAATTGAAAGAGTATCAAAAGATCACGTTGAAGGCTCCTACGATTTTTATGTTGATGGAACCATGGGATCTTATTTAAATTTTTATATAGGCGCATATGTTTTCCAATAAGGCGTAAAATTTCGTAAGAAAACCAGCCTTCAAGAGAGGATTGAGTGTGGAACAATAAGCCGTCAAACTCAAAAGCCTCGTGGGGACAGACAAAATTAACAGAATGAACGTCAAATAGACAAGAATTGTTATTGATTCTTCTAGAAAAAACCGAAGCGAAAACAGTTGGCGATAATTTGAAAGAATTTTTTATAAAGGGACAGGCAAAAACAATTTTTTTAAAGGGCTCTATTAATGCTTTACACTCAAGAAAGACAGTTCTCATACAGTAATTTTCAACTCTAATTGAAATATCGTTAATTTTAAAAAGGTTATAATTCCTAACTTTACGTAAAGCTAAATATTTTAGTGAAAAAGGGTTAATAGCGAGAGGATGAGTAATCTTACCAGAAACAGTCAAAACTTCGCGAGAGCCCATGGTTTATAAAAGGAATACGTTGAAAATCACGCTTTTATAAGAAAGATTTCAGAATATTTAATTTTTACATCCTGATTTTAACCTGTTTTAAAATCAAGTCAAAAGACAATTTTTTATCAAATACACCCTGCAGAAATATAATTTTATCCATTCGTTTAAATTTTATACCTCGCAGAAATATATTTCTTCCCATAGAATTTTAAAACATCTAACCCTGTAATTACCAAAATTCTTACATCCATAATCGATTTTTAAAGCAAAAATATTAAAACTCTTAGGGCGTTGTCTTTTTTTGTCACGAAAATTAAATATAAAGCCCTTCAAAAAAATAATTAATAATTTTATATTTTTATACATGTCTACATATTTAAATTGTTATTCACAAACAATTTTAAATACCTTTTACATACTGATAAATTATAACTGGGTTCTATCCTTGTAGTATTAATCACTTTAATATTCAAGGTTTTATATTTTGAAAAAAATGAATGAAAAATACATTTGGTATAAAAGGGCAAAATTTTCTATTGAATCATAACAGGCTAAAATGGCTTCCACAAGTAATAGTCAAATCTCCGAGAGTCAGGTAGTTTCAGTTTTCGATAGTCCTGAACAGGAGATGTTAATAGAGTCGGACGAATCGGATGGGGACTATATTCAAGAGGTTCGTCGCATGTCAAACATCGAACAAGTTGGAATCGAACAATCAGTGAAAGTCAAGAAAGGGGGAGTGTCTTACGAAACTAAAACTCCGAGAAAAAAAGCGAGCGACAAGGGATTATATCTAGATATCCAGATATATTCATATAAAAACATCAAACATCTTCCCCAAGATGAACTCTGGAAGGGTGATTATAAGAGGGTGAAATTCTTAGCTAACACCCTATCAATGGATGTTATTCGAATCATAAACTCAACAAACAGGCTGAAAAAATTAATTGAGCAGACGGAAGGAAAAATTGTTGTTCCACCCACGAAGGCAAGTTAAACTCATTAATTAATTATTCGTAATAGTAATTAGAATAATATTTTAGACCTGGAAACGAAATTAGAACATGGAAGACTCCGACGAATACGATTCGGACTCTCAATTAGACTTTTCATCGTTAAACAGTTTTAATTATAAAAAGTTTTATAAAATTAAAAAATTAAGCCCTAGAAATTCAAAAAAGTGGAAATGTAAACAACTGGACATTGACCTAGAACTAATATACTTAAACGAAATCCCCACACATTTATTTTTACAGTATTTGAAAAGATTCTGTCCAAAATTATCAAATACGTAAGACAAGAAGCACCCGGTTTCGATTTCCTCAGATTTGCAATTCAATCGGAAAATTTAGAACATCCAATTAACATTAAATTTATTAAAATTGATCAGTTAACGGTTTCGCGAATATTTAACCATATAGCTCGCGTTGCTCAATCAAAAAAAGATTTCTTACTAGATGGAGAAATTAAATTTAGTATAATTCTTTTGAAATCCCCACAGAAAATGGGAAAAAAATTTTTAGCTTTAAAAAACAGAGACATTATCGATCTTGATGCTTTTTTTAAAAACTAAAGCCAATTTTTACTATATCAATAATATCGATAATTTATGCGTAGCAAGAGCCCTTACAGTCGGAATAAAGCTCTGTGAAATTGCCGAGTACAAAAAGAAAAAACTTCCATTAACAACCGTTCTTAAAGAATATAGCGCCTTAACATACTTTCGTAGTAAATTACAAACTAAAGCCGCTAAGAAATTACACGACGATGTAGGAATTGCTCGAGGCGCTGTAGAAATTGGCGATATAGCTAAATTTCAATCATTTTTAGCCCCAAAGTATCAGATAATAATATTTAACGCCACGGAAAATTTTCAAATTTATTTCAAGGGTTTTCCCCCTGCCGAACACAAAATTCTACTTGTAAAAATTGGCACGCACGTTCATTTAGCTAAAAATCTACATTCCATTTGGGGCGGTGTAGCTTCATGTTTAGATTGCGAAAAATTTTTTTATTCCACCACACATAGAAACAAGCACCACTGTTTTGACACTAGAAATATTAAATGTAAAAGATGTTTAGGTCGAGAATTTCACGAAATTTTAGAAATTCCTTTAATTCGTTGTAAACTTTGCAATAGATATTTAAAACAAAGGGAATGTTATAGTTTTCACCTAAAAAATGAAACTTGCAAGCTTTTCCACAGATGCGAAAAATGCTGTGTTCAATTTGAAACTTCAAAAACTCACAAATGTGAAACAGCTTGCGAATCTTGTAAAATTGATCATCCTCCAAACCAGCATTATGTTAAACAGTCGACCTTTAAAAAGAATCCAAGATCCTATGTATATTTCGATACTGAAACCATAATTGAGAATAATGTGCATAAACCCATGCTCTTAGTGGCCCAAAGTGAAATTTTAAATCAGCCTGTGGAAACCACGGTTTTTGAAGGACAATATTGTGTAAATAACTTTCTTAATTTTTTGTTTCAACATGAAACTATTTTACTTACTGATGGGAAACGAAAGAGAAAAACTATTAGACGTAATGGCCCATAATCTAAGATCTTTCGACGGAATGTTTATTATTTCTAAATTAATTAATCATGTCATTCCCGAGGTTATTTACGATGGAGCCAAGATACTCACTATTTATATTAAAGGGGTAGACATTCGTTTTGTAGATTCTTTGAACTATGTTAGTGCTCCTTTAAGACATTTTCCTAAAATGTTTTCTTTGCCTCAATCTAAAGGATATTTTCCCTATATTTTTTGGACGAAAGACACTTTGAACTATTCAGGTAAAATTCCGGACGAAAAATACTTTGAACCCCATAAAATGAAAGAATTTGAATACCGAGAATTTAAAAATTGGTATTCACACAAACAGCTCGAACCGGTCTATTGTATTAAATCAGAATCCAGAGCGTATTGTCTTTTAGATTGTAATTTATTACGCTTAGCTATGCAGAAATTTCGCATCTTATATAAAGAACTAATTGAAATTGATATCAGTAATTATGGGGGTATCTCTCTTTCTGGGGCACTTAATAATGTATTTATCGACAAGTTTTTAGAACCATATACACTAAGTACTATACCGGCTATCGGTTTGGCAAGTAGACAGAATCAAAGCGAGATTGCATTAAAATATTTATCTTGGTATGAAAAGGAAAATAATTTAATTTTGCAAACTGTCAGATCCGCGGCTGGGGAACAGGCTGTAGGTCCGTATTTTGTAGATGGCTACTGTGAAAATCCACCCATAGTAATTGATGTAATGGGTGATTTCTGGCACGGTTGTCCAAAACATTTTTCTGGCTCGAGCTTTAATTCAATTGTCGGAAAAACATTCAAAGAAATTAGAGAAAAAGAATTAGACCGAAAAGAATTTATTGAACAAAGTTTACCAAACCACACATATATTCAAATTTTTGAATGTGAGATATTAGAACTGTTGAGAAAGAATGTCGAGGCGAAAGCCTTTTTTAATACAATTAAAATTATTCCTAAAATTAATCCTAGAGATTCGCTAGTGGGTGGGCGTGTAGAAACGATCAAGCTGTATCATGAAGTAGAGCCCTTACTTGGAGAACAAATCAGATATTTTGACTTTTGTAGCCTGTATGCCTATTGTTTACAAAAAATGGAGTACGGTTGTAAAAATGTTAAAGTTATCACACACAATTTTGATTATGCCCCAGACGCGTATTTTGGAATAATTAGCTGTCGAATCCTCCCCCCCAGAGACCTCTACTTACCCGTTCTTCCATACCGATTTAATAAAAAACTTTATTATCCTTTATGCGGAAGTTGTGTAATAAAAAATGACGACAAATGTGCCCATAGTATTGACGAACGAGCTATAACGGTAGTCTTACCCTCGGTGGAAATCTACTATTCAATAAAAGAATGTAACTACAAACTATTAGAAATTTTTGAAGTGTACCACTACAGTATTACAACAAATTTTTTCAAACCATATATAGACATTTTTTTTAAAGCAAAAGTTAAAAATTCAGGATTTCCACCCAATATTAAAACATATCAAGAGCAAAAAGAATATTTAGACGCGATATACGAAGCTGATGGAGTACGGTTAGAGCCTGAGGAAATTGTTGATAACCCATCCTTAAGAACTTCCGCGAAATTGGCGCAAAATTCGTTATATGGCAGAATGGCGTTAAGAATGGACAAATCATCAACTAAAATTATACATAGATACTCCCAATTAACTGAGATTATAGCAGACACATCGAATAAATTAACAGACTTTCATTTAATCAACAACGATGTTGCCATGGTAAGCTATAAAAAAAAAGTGAGCTTGCCCCAACTTTTCGCAAAGGTAACGTTATTGTGGCTTCCTTTGTCACCAGTTACGGTCGTATTCATCTGCATAAGCTAATTAATAGGCTGGGGAAGCGTGTAATTTATTATGACACGGACGGAATAAAATTTACAAATAAACCACACGAGTGGCTACCCCCCCTCGGTGGTAATTTAGGTGAACTTACGTGCGAGACTCCGAATTCATATATCACAAAATTCGTATCAACTGGACCAAAAAGCTACAGCTATAAACTTGAAAATAATCGGACAATTATAAAACTTAAAGGAATAACTCTTACCAGGGAAAACTCAGACATCATACATTTCGACGCCTTCAAACAAATGATTTTTGTGCCAAATACCGAGTTTAAGGTGAAAATTCCCTTTAACGTAATAAAAGATAAGTACAAAATGCTTTTACGTGTTGGCAACTTAAGTAAAACTTTCAAAAATACTTTTTGTAAACGTGTGCTACAAGATAATATTTCCAGTGTCCCCTATGGTTATTTAGAATGTGAAAATGGTGAATTGTAAAATAAAGTTGTCTTTTAATTATAAATCTAAAAAACATGTAACAAAAAAACTTGCAAAACAGGTGTCATTTAACCACGTAGTTATAGTAAATGAAATCTCTTCCGAAAATCGAGTAAATACTTTATTTTTAAATAACCTAAGATTTAAACTTTTAACTTCCAAAATTGAATTTTTACTAAAAAACGGGAATTAATTATTTTTTGGTGAAGGAGATATTATGATTTTATTTTTTATTCAAAATGTTATTTTTGTATGTTATTTTGAAACTTTATATAACTGGTGAAGGTATGGTTTTGATAAGAAACATTAATCTTTAATAAAATAATTTTTTAAATTTTAAAAATGTGTTTGTTTATTTTTTCATATATTCTATAAAACAGGCAATGTACTAACAAAATACGTAGTATGTTGTTTTTGTTTAAACAGTAATGTCTTATATAAAATTTCTTTCACCGTTTCCAATGATGGTGTCAGGACCTACCATGTCGGGCAAGTCAGCATGGACGAACTCACTAATTAGATGGAGGAATGAATTAATTGATAAACCTCCTATTAAAATTATTTATTGTTATTCTGTTTGGCAATCAGGTTACCATGATTTATCTCAGTTTTTAACCGATATAGAGTTTATTCAAGGACTTCCGCCAATGGACAGCGAGTTCTGGGAATCAAATAGAAATTCTTTACTTATTATTGACGATTTAGCAGACGAACTTTACAAAAATGATCAAATTGCGAAATTAGTTACCGTAGACAGTCATCATTATGAAATTTCAGTTTTATTAATCTCACAAACCCTATTTCCTCGAGGCAAACAATCTCGTTTAATCTCTCTTAATATGTCATATCTAAATCTGTTTAAATCTCCTCGAGATCTAAGTCAAATCCAATATCTGGCCAATCAAATATCTCCAAATAACACAAAAATAATTAAAATAGCCTACGATATGGCTACTGGAGAACCTTACAATTCACTATTTATAGACACATCTGTAACCACTCCAGATAGCTTACGATTAAGATCGTACACATTTAATCAAAACGGACCACAAATGGTAGTTTTTTCCAATAATAAATAATTTACTATATTATTATCAAGTTCATTAAAGAAAATGACACCAAAAAAGACAGTACTCCTATTGCAAATCCCTCTGACAGGTTTAAAACTCACTATCCATATTTAAATTTATTGTATAAATCTAAAGGAGGGGTACGTAAAAATTTATTAGCTAACAGTTCTCCAAAGCAATTAAAAGCCTTACAAAGCGTTTGCAAAAACTTGAAAGGGGGTGGAATTATATTATCTAAAGCCAAAAAAAAACAACTTTCTAAATATAAAAAAACAATACGGTTCTTAGCCAGTCCAAAAATTTCGCAAAAAAAGAAGCGTGCTCTAATAATTCAGAAAGGTACGGGATTCTTCATACCGGCTTTATTAGGCTCTATTGTTCCTTTAATTGCCAATTTATTCAATAAAAGATAAAATGAAAAAAATGATTTTAGTTCCCGCCTCGAGTGTCGGACAAATATCTCAAGAAAATAAACAGCTTGTTTCTCCCCAGGAAACGTATTATAACTTATTAGATAATGAGTTGCAAAATATATTAACTTCTAATTTAAACAGCCGTTCTAAATTGCGAGAATTTCTAAAAATACTGAGCGAGGCCCGGGAAATGAGAAAAGCGATTCCGGTACCTAAAGTTGAAATTACAAACTTTCAAGCCCCCGGACCTGTTGCTCCATTAAATTCCCCGTTCACCTCGCAAATTTATTCACCTTTCAAAACGCCCGAGGGAGTTAACGCTGGCGACGCTGCGGAGGTGCGTTTAAATACTATGACACGCAAAATGAAAGAATATCTCAGCGAGAGAGAAAACGAGCAGAGTAGAAAATTCCCGAGTCTCTTAAAAAATGTAGAATCTTGGAAGAGGAAAGCATCTACGCCGATTGTTAAGCAACAAAAGACAATTACCGATGATAGAATGCGTAAACGATTAAGTCGAGAAAATGAAATATTTGAAGAATATTTAGAAAATACCGATATTGGAAGTCAATTAAGCCAGGAAGATGATTGGGATCGAGAGCTGTCTTTGGAGGAGGGTGCTGTCGGTGGCGTTTCAATATCGCCGCAAAAAAAATTAAAATTACCATCCCCCCAAAAAAAATCGCCGAGGCCTAAAAGACAGACCCGCCCTCCTTCTCGTTGGCAAGAATAATAAAAATGTGTAAAAAATAATTATGTGTGAAATAAATAAACATTTTTTTATTTTAAACAAATCGATTTATTTTGTTTCCACTCTTTCATCAAATGAATACATATATTCAACAACGCTAAACTATCATTTCTTTTTAAATCGAAATTATACAATTCGTTAATTATTTTACAGTAAGAAATCCCCATACATCTCGAGGTTAGAAAATAAATCACATGTGGTCCGCAGTTTTGGCTTTTATTTGATTGAAATTTATGAGTATTGTGTCGAATACGCTTGCTATATCGCTCTAGGAAAAATCCATAATCACGATGTGATCTTCCTAGAGAACAAAAAAAGTCCAGAGTGTCGCCCGATTTGTAAACAGCCGTCCAATGAGACCCTGGAAGCGTATCAGGATCTGTGTTGATTACGAAACAATATGATTTTTTTTAATTGGAACTTTTGGTAATCTATTAGCGGGAAACACTCCGATAAATTTAACTCTCGAGCGGGGGTCACACTTAAGTATAGCTTGGATTTGATTAGTGTTCATCTTTTTCACGTCACTGTCAAAATGCATAATTTCTCATATTGATCTTTTGTTAAGTTGATTCCTCTGATAGATGGTTTTAAACTACCGTCTTCTTTTTTAAAATGTCGCACGTCAAAAGTTTCGTTACATTTTACAAGGTACGTGTCTCTTCCTAAATCGAAGGCTTTGTCGCAAATTCCAATATCTAAGCTGTATTCGGGACTTCTTTTTTTAAATTTCATCGCGGAGGAAACTATTGTTGCGCTCACTCCAAATATTACAATCGCGAGACCCAGGAGAATGTGTACTTTACCCATGGATAACAAAATGTTGAATAAAGACTGTAGCGCTCTACACTTGAATTTTAACTATTTCTTGAGCGTAAAAAGCTCCTTTAATTATATTGCCGGTCAAATCTTTCACAATATACATACAGGGATCTCTCGTAATTACTCTATGAATTTCAAATATTTCGGCTGTAAACGTTCCCTTGTATGCTTTATCAAATATTGTTTTTGCAACGGCTAATCGAACTTTATCCCCAATTTTTAAACTTGCCTTTCCAATCATACTAAGATTGCCATAGTTTTTTTCCCAAATTGCCGATTCATTGTTTTTATTGACATCTTTAGGGGCGATTCCCGTTGTTGAAGGTTTTCGAGCGTTATAAGATTTTGCAATTAATGGTAGTTTATTAAGATAGTGTAAATCGCCGGTCTTGGTAATTATTTTAAAAATTTTAGATTTTACCGTGCGAACGAGTCTCTCGACCATAGAACCTTTTTTCTCGGAGTACGTGATGTAATGGTGGATGTTATAACGTTTTAAGAGAGCGCGAAATGGGGCGTTTCGAAATTCTGTCCCTGCGTCGGTACATAAATTAAGGGGTACCCGTTTTTTGAAAATCTCTCTAAAGGCCTTCACAATCTCGCTCGAGGTTTTATTTTTAATTGGCAGAATGAAAGCGAATTTGCTTAATATATCCTGAACTAATAACGTATAGCGGTACTTTTTATTAAAAGTTTGTAAAATAGGGAGGTCTAATAAATCGGCCATAAATGTCTCATCAATCGTCGTTACATATAATTTGTTACGTTTAACCTCCTAGCTTTGTGTTGTGTGTAGGTTGGTTGTTTACTGAGAAAATTTTTAATTTCTTTTTCCGAAATTTTGGGAAATTTTTTTCTTAAAGTAACACTGTCAGAATAACTGTATGGGTTTTCAACATCGTAATAAACTTTACTTAATTGTTTGTCTGTTTTTGACAACAACATCTTTAAATGTGTGAATAGAAATAATAAAAACAGATTATAGTAAAAGTTTTATTTTAATAAATTAAATCGCATTTTAAGTTTGAAACATTTTGTACAATATCAAAATATAATTGACTTTCTACTATTAAGGGATCAAGACCAAATTCCTTTTGGAATCTTACAACAATATGATCGTAGTTTAATTGGGGGATAGCTATTAATATCATATTTTCCACTCGGTCTTCAAAATTTGTGCTAAATCCTAGTTTACAAGAGACATCGTGAGCAATCGAAGATTTACAATGCGGATTCTCAAAATTTTCGGTAATTTCAAACATTTTATCCGTGAGCTCATGTACAATTATGTCACGCATAATATTTTTTGCCGACAAAATTAAATTAATTTCCTGATCGATTGTATGTTTACAATGTTTTAATCTTTTCCACCCTGCTTGGTTGAGATTAAAACCATAATTTGTTGAATAAAAAAGATGATACAAATGGTTTTTTCCTCTGGCACAAGCGCGTACATCCACGAGTTTTTCCTTTTGTCCCTTGAAACAGTCGATTTTTATCTTTGAACCTTCAAGAGGAAGCCAGGTGTGAAAACTAGCAACTTGGTCTTCAAAAAAATCAGTTATTTCCTTTTCGAATGTGAATAGAGATTGCCAGGCTTCCAAATTCAGTTCAAATTCGGCGCAAGTGTCTAGTCGGTAAATTTTGATGGATGGATTTACATATCCTAGCACCGTTACTTCTTGTTTGGGTGAGAGACTGAGTTCGAGACATCTTTACCACTACGATTTCGCGAAACAACTAATCAATCTTTGCCCTCGTTGATTGATTTTATTCCGTAATATACGTAACTTGACGCTCTTGGTTAATGACAAATCGGTTTTCGTATTCTCCAATAATAATTATGTTTTGAATATTAGTTAAGGGGGAAGAAAACTTCATTACCATACGTAAACTACCATTTCGTTGAATTAAGAGATTGTTAGAGTTTGCCGAGGAATCGTAAGTTAAATCAAACGCGAATAATGTATTACCGTTTTTATAATTTTCGTAATCAATACAATTACCAGAGTTATTTCCAATTAAATCCATTGCCGAGAAAAATGAATAATACGACCTAGTGTAAAGGTTTTTATTAAAATCTGGAGTTAGAGCCGTTTCTGGTATATTCTGGTCGTCTAATGAAAGTTGTAAGAACGAGAGATTATTATGGTTAAATTGAAAGGGATTTTCTCGACTAGATCCATTGTAAGCTGAATTGTTTACCATTCCGATTATTACACGATTTGGAATTTTACCTAAAAAAATATTTGACTTCACGAAATCGCTCGCGCCTGCTGAAATTGTCAGAGTTTTAACAACAGTTTGTGTTAGATCGTACAAAGCCCTCTGTTTGTGCAATATCGCATTATGTGCCAGCTGGAGATCTGGATTTACGAGAATATGTTTAGCAGTAAGAACCGCTTCTTCGATAATCAATCTATATTTGATATTAACATCTTCTTGTGAAATAAGTATAAATTCATCGGAATTTTTCAAGAGTCGAATTCTTAAATTCACTTTGTTTAAAAGAAATTTGTCTATTTTACAAGAATCTACATGAAGTCTTCCCATATATTCACAAAGTTTCGATCCCGCAATATCTTTACTTCTTTTTAAAATTCCATTGTTTTTCATATCTTTATTAGCATCGTTAAACGCTAGCGTTGGGTCGCAAAACCCGTCTTCGTAATAGCCCTCGGCGGTTTTGTAAGATTGTTTGGCGCCTTTATCAAAATTTAAAACTGTTGCTAAATATGCTAAATATGGGTAGCAGTTGTTGCTAGATTGTACTAAAGTCTCATTCATAAACACGTCTATTTGGCTAAAAATAGAATGCAATGGAAGATTGCATAGTGATACTTTTTTTTCGGCTGCAGGTATATCTGTTAAAACACCGTTTTGTTCTTTTTTAACCCGAATTCGAATTTTAAGCATCAAGTTTGACGTGTCAATATAATAATCTCCCCCGGGGATAGAAAAATCAATCTGTGTAGCATTAGATAAGGGAGCTATAGGGAAATAGTCTACAAATTTATTCCCCTCAATATTACCATTAATCAGGGGTTCGTTAAAAAGTTCCAACTCCGAACACATAGATTCAAATTGAGGCATAATGCTTTAGTCAAGAAAATCGGTTTTTGTTCTCTTGCGTTTTCTTTTCTTATTGCGTAATTTTGATTTGCGCTTCTTTACTCTTCGAGCTCCAGAGCCTTTCTGTGTATTTAATATGGTATCACCGAGACTATTTAAAAGATTTGTTCCAGCAATTTTACTATTTTTTTTAACGACTCCTTAAAATTTTGACCTGCAGCAACATCGTCCATAATTCTCTTCCCCATAACCAACCCTTAAATACCGAGTGATTTAGCTACGGGTCGAAAAAGAGGTGTTACGAATCTTGCTAAACTTTTAAAAATTGCGCCAAATCCACGACCAGTCTGATATTGGCTTCCTCGAAAGATGTTATATCCGCGTCCTGTTTGAACATAATGATGATAATATCTTTCCATGATGAGCTTGTTTTAAGTGTACTTTAGACTAAGCATCCAGTCTTTTAAATATTAATTTAATAATAGTCTTGCCGTAATCCGACCTTAAAGAAATTTCTATAGTCTGTATTTGATCGTAGAGAACTGGAAAATGGTCTAAAAAATGAAATCTTTCAACCTGTGCTCGATTTTTATTTTCGTTTAATTTGATAATTCTCAGCAGTGGGGTATTAGTGTGTCCTGTTATTATAGGTTGTATAATATTTGTATAGACATAAATTCCGGATATTCCGTGGTTGAGATCTGCGGGGTACATACCTATTTCGTTAAAAAGAGGCCTTTCAATTTGATTGTTTGAAAAACCTAACATTCGCCCGAGTTTGGGGTTATCTATTGGAAAGGTTAAAAAACTGTTTCCACCCAAACCTTTAACTGAAACTGTCGAATCTGAATTAAAATTAAACTCGAATTTAGCCCAACTCTGATGTGGCAATGATTGTTTCATTGCTAATAAAATATCATCAATAGTGTGGTACACACCAGTTGGAATTCGACAATGGAATTTGTCTACAATATTTAGTTTATTATTTTTACCATGTTCGAAATTGTGGAAATCAATATCACGTTTTTGTCGTCGACTATTCTCAACTCTGTTTAAATCGTTTCGAAAAATTATAAAATTAGCCGTATTATCTAATTCTAATCTAATTTGAAGAGGGTCTAATGGTTTGCTTTTATAAACTGAGGATATATAATATACTTTGTACTCAATTTGTAAGAGGTCTGCTAGAGGACCGAATATTTTAAGTTCCAGCCCACTCATTAACTCAATTTGAAAATAATAATTTCCATTTTCTTTGAAAATAAAAAATCCAACCTTAAGTGAGATATGCGAATCAAAATATTTTTGAAGTTCATTCAAAATTTTGAAATGAACAGATAACGGTTTAAAATTCCCGCTTAAATCTTTATCAGCCTCGTAATAGTTTCGTTCAAACGTATAACTGTCATTTTCCCAGTTGGGGTGTTCGATTGGAATATTTTTATTGTACCTAAAATCTATAACAGATTCCTCATCTGACATAAATTTTTCCTCATAAACTTTTAAAGGATTTTGACTGCTAATTACACCATTTAGAAATTCTGGCGCGTTTATATTAAAAATATTTGCTAATCTCCCAGTGAAGGCAATTTGTAGATCTTTAGGGAATGAAATTCTTAAGTAATGACCTCGATTTATTTCTTCTATTGCGTAACTAATTTCGTACCGATTTAAAGGGGGGAAGTTAGTCGCCTGTTGAATCTCGTTTTTTAATTGCCTATGCAAAGATAATGGGATAATATTTCCAAAATCATCTCTCTGACCTTCAAATAAAAAAGGTTGTATGATTGATACGGAATAGAAAGCCCAATCTTCCTGCTCAAATTGCGGTATTTTTGTAGTCTCAATACGTATGTCGATAAAATTAGTACGCGAATTAAAAGTAATATTATTTAAATTTTTTAACGGTCCAAATTTTTGAATACCCGTAAAATAAGTGTCTGGTGGAATTTTAAAAAGATCTGCTAATGGATTTTGAAATTTAATTTCCATTCCTACCGGTATTTCTAAATTAAAATATAAATTATCTTCATCATCGGAAGATATTGCGGTTTTTAATCCATCAAACTGTCTTGGTTTACATCGTTCTAATAAATCACGTATAATTAAGTGTAATGTGAACGGTTGAATTTCATTATTATATTGTCTTTCTCCCTCATATCTGCCCGCTTCAAAAACAATCGCGTAATTATTCCATTGTATTTGTTTAATAACAGGCTGAGATGGTGGATTAATGGGTATTGGGAGAGAACTTGGTAGAATATTTTCTTCGGAAGGATTTAAAACTTCTGGTTGGTTGACGTCTTCATTAATATTTAGAATTAAAGGTTCTGTTGGTAAAATGTTGTTAAGATTTTCTTCTGGTTTCAAATTTGGCTTTTCTTCTAAATTTGTTTTTGGTTCAAGTTTTGGTTTTTCCTCTTGTTTCACTTCTGGTTTTAGTTTCGGTTTCTTGTTAATTTTCTGTTTTTTTCTCCTGGGTTGTGATTGTATTTCTTCCACGGGAATTTGTCGTGGTAAATATTTTTGTTGATATTTATTCACAACTAACGCTTTTTTAATTCGTACTTCGATAAAATTTGTTGCGTAAGTTAAAGAAATAGTTTTAGCGTGATTCGAGAGAGGATAATTAGAAAGATAATCACTGTCGACAAAATCATTTTCTCGAAATTCCAGAACAGATGCTAGGGGCGATGCTTGAGGTATTCTTACTTGCACATCTTTTTGTAACTGTATTTTAAATTTTGAACTGTCTTCGTTTTCGTCAACTTTTACCGTATTCATATGTATTTTTCCTTTAAGTACTTGATTGGCTTCAATAGTTTTAGCAAACTCGTTGAGTATATTATTTTGAAGAGATGTTGGAATATTATTCTTATTTCGATCTAGATCACCCTCGTAACGTTTGGGTGGAATTTCAATTTTAATATAATCCCATTGATTTTCTTCGGGTGAAATAACATCTGACACGTGCCCTACTTGGAAATGCGAATACTCATTTGTTATATTCGAATAAGTTTCAGGAAGAATTATTTCTGCGCAAGACCATTTTTCATTATTAAAATTTAAAGGTTTTGCTAATTGAACTTTAAACCTAGAAGGTGTATTTTCCGGGTAAATATCGGGTGATGCGTTCGAAGGTAGAAATACTACGAAACTTGACATCTTTATAATGACAGTTTCAGTTGGGCGACATCTCGTTTTATACTAATAAAAGATTTAGCGTGATAGATCGAAAGGATTGTGATTTGAACTTGAGACTGTTTGAATAACGTCCTGCAACGCTACCGATCTACCACGCTAAACCTTAACATGAAAGAGTTAAAATATCTATTTTTACGTAGGAAAAATAATCACAATATATTAGAAAATCATCTTTATTTACATATTTTCAATCATTTGACAAGTTTGTTCAAGATTTTCCAAAACCTCAATGGGTGTTTCAACTTGATTAAGAGTAAAAATTTTATTATTTTTACAATATTCTTGAAAAAAAAAAATAGCTTCCATCTGCTCATCAGATGGCATGACAAAGTCTGGTGGAAATACAACATTTGATTTTATTGTTGAATTTAAAGTTTCTTCGGACTTAATACCAGTTGTCTTTTTTTTACGTTGAATTTTCTTTGGAGTTCCAGTACCATTAACAAACTCGTTTAACCATTATTGATGTTTTACGTTAAACTCGTTCAAATAATCAATAATTTGATCGTCTAATATTTCTTCTTTGGTTGTATATTCTGGTTTCTTTGAATGAAGACAATCGCAAACATCAATACGAATTTGATTTTTATAACTACTCGATAAGTGATCCATTAAGTGTTGTTTAAAAATTGTCTTGTCAAGACATTGTTCTTGACAAATCCAGCATTTAACACTAAAGTTTAAATTATCAAAGAAATTAAAAGCGTGTTTGCGACATGGCTCATTATAATAACAAGGATTCTCGGTAGGCGATTTGCATTTAATTTCTGGTTTCCCCATAAAGAACTTCATTTTTTTAACCTTTAAAGAGCTCGATTTTTGAGACGTCTTACGCTTACACATATCCTTTGACTTTTAAATGTACAAACAATTATTATTTATAGAAATAGTTATTATTGCAAGTTTAGACACGTTTATTAGCTGTTTAAAGTATTTTGGGTGGGGCCAAAACCGCCAAGGGTATAAAGCGAAGGGCGCGAATTCGTTCCCCATCTCGCAAATAACTAATTAGCATTTTAAACGGCGAAAAAACGAAAAAAACGAAAAAACGATATCAAAAGTGAATTAACATAAGTATTTGGTGGGGTTACATATTACCGCCGATATCTCGGTTCGACCTTGTCCGATCGTGACCAAACTTGTTGGGGTGATAGACCGAGGCTTAGTGGTTGTGGACAGGTGTCAGGCGTCGAGGTCAAAGATCATATTCAAGGTGAAATTTGAGATTGAAAACAAAAATATGTTTTTCGATTTTTCCAAGGACAAAAATTTTTGTTTTTGAAAATATTTTGGGGGTGGGGGGGTTGTTATGGCGGCCATCTTGGAAATAAAAGCGCTAAGTTTTAGTTATATTCTACTGACGCAGCTCTCCAAGGGTCTCAACTGGAGTGGCGTACACTTTGTCCTTGACGAAGCCCCAAAGAAAGATATCCAACGGAGTCGGATCGGGCGACCTTGGTGGCCAGTGTACGGGACCGTTTCTCCCTATCCATCGTTGTTGAAATTCGTTGTTTAGGTAATCTCTCACGGCTCTGTGGTAATAAGGCTTGGAACCGTCTTGCTTAAACCACAGTCTTGCTCGTTGCGCCAACGGCAGTTCGTTAAGTTGTTGTTCAAGCTCATTTCTCAAGAAATCTAAATAACTCTACCCATTTAGATTTTGCGGTAACAATACTGGACCAATCAACCGGTTTTCAACAAGATAAATCCGTACATTCAAGCGCCCAAATTGAAATAGGTGACGGTGTTCATATCCCCAGTGTGGATTTTTGTCTTCCCAAACATGATTATTTTGGTTATTGTAAGGGCCGTCTCATGCAAACGAGGATTCATCCGAGAATAGCATATTGCGGAGGAATTGTCGGTCGTCGTGCACGGAATTTAGCAGCCAGTTGCAAAAATCCAGCCGTTGTTAAGAGTCTCCATCTCGTAAACCGTGGTGAAGAGTTGCTCTGTAAGGATGGTACTTATGTCTATGTAAAATTTCCGAAATGCGAATTTTACTGCAAGCCAAATGCTTACTCGCCGCCGCACAACTACTACGTGGGTGTGCGGCAAAATAAGCTAAAACGGTTACCATACTGGTGAAAGTCATTTACAGCTCGCCTTACAGTTGTTATGGATGGTCTTCTATACTGGATGTCGTTGCCCAAAGATCTCACTCACTCGTCTTAGATTTCTTTCACCTTCCGCGTAGAAAATGGCTAAAAGTTCCGTACGATCAGTTCTGGATTATTGAAGCATGATTGTTAAGATTGATTACACAGTTTGTATTACAGTTATTTAAAAACTAAATAAATTTATGGTTTTTACTGGCCTTTCAACCTGTGGTCTATTTATCTTCTCGCCTATCAGCTTTAAATAGGTTTCGAATACGACTAGATGCAAACACAGGTCTATTAGATTAAAAAACTTATAGGAAAAGTCAATAGCTAAATGAGCCAGATTGTGGTTTCAAAAAGAGTGCCACGCCTCATGACCCCCGAAATGAGAAATACTGTATTTGAAAACGATGAATAGGGTGAAACGGTTCGGAAAATTGGCCAGCAAGGTCGCCAGATCTTACGTAATTTAAATCGCCATTTATAATTAAATTAATTAATTTAATTTCTTCACCATTGTCTCCTCGATTTTTCGGCGTTGTTTATTGCATTAAACACCAGATTAACAAATTTCTGACTTTCATAAAGTTGCACTACTCTCCCAATGGAATTAAAAAAAAATATTTTAGCTTGCCCAACTTGTCACCTTTTCAATTCGTATTTTGTCAGTGAAAAAGACGTCTATTTTTTCGCGCTAACGCTATTTGTACGTTTTCGGTGACGCTCTACAAATTTCTCATTGACAATTTTATTATAGCATCTAGCGGTTAAAATTTAAATTTTCCAAAAACGTGAAAATATTTTTCGATTTAGATGCAATTTTGGTAGAACGTGTCCCCCTGCTCGTGTAATGTACAGTAAGAATTTTAATTTTCTAGAAAACATAGTTTTAAACAAAATCACTTTTTCGAGCAAAAAAACACCCTGTATATCGCACTGTAGATTATTATTCCGTGGTAGATCTATTCAGCACTAAAATATAATATAAGTCTTTTATAAAGAAAAACATTGTTTTTTTATTGTATTTATTTATTTATTTTTTTATTGTAAAGTTTGAAACTCTTCTCCGAGAGTTTGCTTTTGACTTCTAATAAAGCCAGAAAAGTTTCGTAATTATCGTTATGATAATTTTTTTTTCGTCGTTGGGTTTGTTTTTATTTTACTTTTCCACCGGTGAGCTCCTCTTTTTTCCGTTTTGAAACGTGTTCACGGTGGGAGAAATGATGCTTGAGGTGTTGAAGTGGGTGAGTGATGTGAGCGATAGTGAGGAGGTTGTTGCGGGGGATGAGAAGGAGTTCATGGCCAAAAAAACCGTAGAGGCTTGGGCATCATCCTCCACAGTGATGGTCAAATCCATCTTCTCCAACTTATAAAAAAACACAATAAAATGAAAACAGTCTTTTGTAAAAAAAAAGGTTTTCGAAAGATAACCATACTCATGATACCTGAATAATTACCATCATCCCTCCGAAGGCCTGTCTTATTTTCCCAATATTAGGGTGGTGTTGCTATCCGGATCGGCTTCAAAGTGGCACCAAAATCCTCTATGGTACTTTCGAATAATAACTTAAAAGGTTCTAGAATGCACTGTGATTAAAGCAAAGTTTACATTTTTAAAGAGCGAAACCTCCATCTAGCGAAGAAGCTTCTAATAGTAAATTTTCCAAAATTCTTAGCAAATTCGGAATATAATTAACGTGTTGAAAGCACGTCGTATCAGGAGTATCGATGGAATTAAAAAAACGAATTCACGCAGAATTCCAACCACATTTGATACAGAATCGTTGAATTATTTTCGTCATTGCTCGCCGGCGTGGCGTTTTCTGCTCAAGTGAAAGCTAGCCCATATATACAGGGTGTCTTAATTAGCAAAAGACCTATTTTTCCCTGAGTTTGGAGGTCGGGGGAAAAACAAGTTGTACTAGCAGGCAATAGCCTTTAACGTAAACAATCGTACATAACCACAACGCACATGTACATTTATTTTAGGGAACTTATGCTTTCAGCTATGTAGTTAATAATCAGATCTGCAAAAAGTAATTGTTAAAGAAAATTATTACGATCAACACCTAATTAGACAAAGTAGACAAAGACCGCGTCTTCCATTTCGACGTGGTTACGAGTAAGATCATCAAACAAAGATTTGTAGACCAAAAATTACGCTTATTTTTATTTTGTTGTTTTTTAACGTGAAATATCAATTGTCAGAGTAGTATTTAAAGCGTTTACATTTCGAAGTTAAAACAATATCTCAGCTTGGCCGATTGTTGTCCAGTATGCCTCTTTACACTCGAGATCAGCGCGCTCATATGCTAGAATTATTTTACGGAGAAGGTCGTCGTTATGCTACTCTAGTAAGTCAGTTATTTAGACGAAGTTTTCCCAATTGTCGACCAAGTCATACGACGGTTCTTAGAGTGGTCCGCGACTTCGACAACTGGGGTAATATCAATCCGAGGTTTCGTGGTCGTGGTCTCCAGGAGATCGACATGGAAAACACCATACTTGCCCACTTCGTCGCCTATCCTCGAGCGAGCGTCAGGACTGCCAGCTTTGACTTAGGGTTGGATCGAAACTACGTTTGGAGAACACTCAAAAGATACCATTTTCATCCTTATCGAGCGACACTTCACCAAGGACTGCATGACGGTGATAGACAGCGCTGACTCGACTTCTGCAATTGGTTTTGCCGCATGGCTGACGCACACCAGGATTTTCACGATCAACTACTGATGTCCGACGAATGTTCATTCGGAAGAGATGGGCCTTTCAACCGTCAAAACCAACATATGTGGGACTACGAGAATCCACACTGGGGATTTCCTCACCGCCACCAAGTGCAGTTTCACTTAAATGTGCGGGCTGGTCTGTTAGGTGATAGAATTATTGGCCCGTTATTCCTGCCAAATCGTCTAAACGGTCAAAACTACTTGGAGTTCCTTCAAAATGAAATATCCAACGGGTTGGACGACATTCTTCTGGCCGAGTACAGACGCATCTGGTTCCAGCAAGATGGGGCGCCACCTCACCAATATCGTGACGTGGTTGCATATCTAAACGACGAGTTTCCTGGAAGATGGATCGGAAGAACTGGTCCTGTTCGTTGGCTTGCAAGATCCCCTGATCTAACACCACTCGACTATTTTCTTTGGGGATTCGTAAAGGACTACGTATACCAAACACCTGTGACGAGCGTTGAAGATTTACGACAAAGAATCATCGAAGCATGTCGCCGGGTGACTCCAGAAATGGTTCGGGGAGCATTTCGCCATATGCAACATCGTGCATAATTGTGCATTGCATCAGAAGGTGGCATTTTTGAAAACATTTTGTAGAACTCATTAAAAAACATTTGTCACTTGGGCTAATTATTATTTGTTTATTTTTCGAAATCTTATAACTGAAATGCATGTTACCTACAATTCGTTAAAGGCTATTGCCTGCTAGTACAACTTGTTTTTCCCCCAACCTCCAAACTCAAAGACAAATAGGTCTTTTTCAACCGAACCAAAATTATTTTTACACTTTCGACTATGCCCTACAACTTTTCTATTGAAACATTTTGCGTGACACCTACCGGTGAAAAAATAAATTTTCCAAAACGGCACAAAATCGTTCGATTTTTCTGAAATTTAGTAACCAGAGCCTTCCATAACTAACAAATAAACCTTGAAAATTTCAGAACCCTAGCAGAAATACATTTTGAGAAAAATGGCTTGATCGAGCAAATTGAGACACCCTGTATCTTATGATGGGAATGAAACCTTTTAGAGGGATTATTAGAGACATTGGTTATTGTAAGTTCAAAGTATTTTATTGGTCATAAACCCAAATACATGTCTTCAGAACGTATTGCAACAAGAACATTGGTAAATCAAAAATATCGATAGATGCCACTGGAGGACTAGTAAAAAAACTCGAAAGACCTTGGATAGAAAAAAGTGGTCACATTTTCCTATATGAGGTGACGGTGCAAGGGCCTTCTACGCACAAACAATATTCCATTTGCAACATGCTATCAGAAAGCCACGACTCAGATTCAATATACGGGTGGCTTGCATCGTGGATTAGGACAAGTGCAGTTACTCCAAATGAGATAGTCTGTGATATGTCTCTGGCACTGTTGTATGCAGTTACGAAAGCTTTTACGAACTGTATTTCTTTGTCACAATTTTTACAATGTCCCGATCTTGAACTTTTTCAAAGATCATTTCTATAGGCAAATTTCCATCAGTCGCATCGCCGGCATCGACGGCATGATAAGCTTCATCGTGTTCAGCGTTTTCCTCTATAGTGCTTTCGAGTTCTTCCGAGCGTTGAGTGCTTTCTATAGGTAATTCTAAGTTTGAATCGAAAGTAGTTTCAGGTGTGTAGTTAATTGAATTTGGACTAGCATTTGCTCCCTCTACCAGGCTTTCATCACCAGGATTATTCTCTTCTGAGAAGGGATTAGTAGAAAATTGATCAGTTAAAAGCGTTACTTCTACAAGAGTTGGACTGTTGTCCTGGGAGCACGTAACAATAAAACGAGAGGATAGATTTTCATTGACTATGGTCGAAACGAAATTATTGGCGTTCGATGAGGCTAAAACATAATATAAGGTAATATAACATATTTTTGTAACGTAGAATATGGCGTGAGATCGCGCTTCCCTTTCGCTGTAAAGAAAATTTCTGAGCGCGAAAAGGAAACTTGGAGGAAAGGGAATTTATTGGTATGTATAGTGTGGTGTTGTAGTTTTGATCAAAGTAGTGAGTTACGTGGTTTTAGTTCTAACTTAGAAATTACGCGGTTTTCGCTCTGATTAGTGTATCCGCAAGCAAACTGGAAACGGGAAAACCCCTGCCATTCACTCAAGTAGTGGTTTCTGCACGTAGGCACGCCGGAGAGAGCGGGACTATAATAAACAACTACGCTTACGCTACACTATTCATAAAAAAGGAGAAGATGTACCGTTAAGCAAAGTATTTACGACTTCAACGTGCTGAGTGCTTTCTATCGGTAATCTGGAGATGGAATCGAAAGTATTTTCCGGTGTGTAGTTAGGAGAATTTGGACTAGCATTTGGTCCCTCTACCGCGCTTTTGTCACCATGGTCTTTCTCCTCTGAGAAGGGATCAGTAGAAAATTGACCTTTTAAAAGCGTTCGTTCTACATGATTTTGATTGTCATCCTGGGATCAATTAGCAATAAAACGGCTTTCGTCTTCAGAGACTAGAGTTTCATTGACTTTTGTCGAATTGAAACTATTTTCAAAAATACTTTGAAAATTGGCGTTGGATGAGGCTGAAACATAATATAACGTAACATAACATATTTTGTTACGTATAAAATTGCATGAGATCGCCCTTGCCTTTCAAAGGCCAAAGGCAAGCGCTCAAAAGAAATTTTACGAGCGCGAAAATAAAAATTTAACGAAAAATAATATTTGTGGTATTGTAGTTTACATGCAGCTCAAGTAGTTAGTTACGTGGTTTTTGCTCTAACTAGTTTATGCGCACGCAAAGTGGAAATTGAAAACACATGACATTCGCTTAGGTAGTGGTTTTTGCATGCCGACTGGGTACCCTGAAAATCCCTGCCTTCCGCCATGGCTGGACACGCACGCACGCACACGGAGAAAGCGGGATTAATAATGAAGAACTACGCTTACGCTAAACTCTTCATAAAAAATGAAGAACACGTACCGTCAAGCAAAGTCTTTACGACATCAACGTAAGATTGGCTACCCGTGGTTGCGCGCGCATTTTCTAAAAACGCAATCACATTGTTAAAATCCGATACACGCTCGCATGAGTCCTCTTCCGGAATTAATTTTCTCATCGATTTTGTCATCTGCTCATTTTCGTGTCGAATTTTGATCTGGCGTTCGAGATAGGTTTTTTCTTCTTCCAGTTCCAGAAGACGGGTTTTCGCTGATCGTAAATGGAGCTCAAACTTTTTAATTTGATTTTCGGACGTATATTGAACATATAAGCTAGTGAAATAAATCTAAATAGACATAGACAAATAATTTCGACTAAAGATAAATAAACTAACATTTATATCGCGTTCAACTCTCTCTTATAGCGTTTCTAAAGATACGTTTGAGGTTGAAATATCTACAATAACTCCTAGATTATTCGATGATGATACTTCGGATACTGTGTAGACATCTATATCAAAATATTAATACTAAATTTAAACTTAATACTAAAATAAAAAAATTATTTCAATAAGTTACGGGAAAATTAACCAATATTTAGGAATTGGATTTCGGGACTCTCCAACGAACCGGCATAAATGAAAGATTGTCGTAAATTTGCTGGAAGCAAAAGCCGCTTTTTAAACAGCGGATATTTACGAGTGAACTCTTCAAGCGCGTCTAACGCGGCTTTGGGTAAAAATTCGCGGTTTTCTACAAAAATTTCCGAATCGAGCGTTTAAAAAATATTAGGCAAATGTTATACTGTCCTAAAATAGGAATTGTAAAATAATAAATGACATTTACCGTATAGTTTACAATATACGCCGTCAAAAGTCGACGTATTGGCTCGTAGACATTCGAGACCTACGTGCACCGAAGTCTTTCACGAGGGACATGGCTAGGCTATTTATTTGGCCTTTTTCCATGCTTCCACTGTAATTAAAATTGTTATTTTCCTTACTCTTAAAATAATTCTAATGTAATAAAGTAATAATGACTTACATTGATGATATAACAACAAGAATGGTCTCGTATTGCAACTTTTAATCGCACATTTTTTCTATATCATCAAAAACAAGTGTTTAAATTGATCCTTTTGATGATTCATTACGTAAGTAACAATAGCGTCTAGAAGCTGGTCCACCGTGTATTTTTTGTGGCTTTCCTCAGATCATGTTCCTTTTTCTCTTTTCCGACGATATAGCTTTGCGTTAAATACTCCTGGTGTTCTTATATTCTCAAAATCAAAGAAAAACTTTACCCATTTTATAACCAGCACCGACGAGGGGAAAAGCGAGACTGAAAATAATAGAGATTAAAAGTAACAAAATTTCCAAACAAAACAATAAAAAGATTAAAAAATAAAATTTCGTTAAAAATATTTCTCCAATAATTGCAAGGATTACGATCTAAAAACTTGTGATGACAGTTTCCGTTTTATTTTCATCACCACAGCGTTCCTGTTGCATGCCAATTTATAGAGTGTGCTTACTCAGAGATTTACCAAAACTACAAGTTTAAACATATATTCCAACACTAAAGATGCTCTTTCTGCGATTAATTGTGTAGCGTTTATACGATGAAATAAATTAATACTCAAGCGAATAAAAACTGTTTTATTTACGTACTCTTTCGAGCCGCTGTGATCTTGCTTTAGACGGTGCTGAACAATTTATAAGAAATTGTTCTCTTATGTGAAGCGGTATTCGTATGTACGGAAAGTTTTTCGATTAAAAAATTCCAAAAACCTAAAAAGGACCCAGCCCTTTGGCATTGAAATGCGATTACCGTTAATTTTCGTGATTTTTATGGACAAAAAATCTTATACAATAGACGTTCTAAGAACACGTAATCGTAGCTATAGATTGTTTTTTTTTTCAAAATAAGTATCGCCTTTCTCTATTTTAACCGAATTATTTCGCGTTGTCTACTAGGTGTTGCCGAGATAGTGGTAGAATTGATCGTAGCTAGCCAACGGAGGCGAATATTAAAAATTCTAATTCATTTCATTTAATTACGTCTTTTGGCTTGTCTTAAATTATTGTAATTAGGTTTGAAGGGAAAATGAGAAGCCTACGCAAATTATATTCCGTCGATTTCTTGTAAAAATTACGAAAATGATACAATCCTTTCGTTAAATCGATCGGCAACCTGTAATGCAGAAAGTTTTGATATGTTAGGTATAATGTTAATACGAAGTAGGCGCAAAGCTACGCCAACGTTAAGTTTAGAATAAAAAAGACCCATTTCATGATTTAAAAAATGCTCTTTTTACTCCGGAAAAGCTACTATCGAGGGTATAGTAGAACTGGTGGCGGAAAAAATAAATGAGCTAATCTAAAGCATAACAGATGAAGTGACAATAACATGACTGAAGTTGATTTTCAAATCTAAAAATTCTGCCAAAACTAAGTTAATTTTTAAACAACACTTTTGCTGAATCATTGGGGAGGAAAGAAATCAAATTTCAATATTTGCGAAAATGGATTGCTGGAAAAAGAAGGTCTATGGAATCCCGAAGAAAACAAATTCTGACCGTATTAAGACCAGAATGATTCGATGAATCAATACTCTGGAGTAGTGACAAATAATAGATCAAGTAAAAACTGGACAACGATTTTTTAAACCCAATTTTTTTTAATGATTTAAGGAAATTAAAACCGCGTTTGAGAGCGGCGGCGTACGCGCCAATTATTCCGAAATAGTTAACGCGGTTTTATTTCCTTAAAGTAATTAAAACTTTTATAATGTACGAAAATTTGTTGTAGAGGTTTTACTTTATCTATCAGAATGATCGTTTTTTTTAACATGGAGAATCAGGAGGCTCTATTATATTGCATAGAAAACGAATTCGGTGTTAATTCTGATCTTATCAGGAGTATAATGATTTTGACAAAGAGTATCGGAAGGCTCTAAGGAAACCCGGAGAAAACGAATTCGGCTAGCATTCTGACCAAGTCGGTAATGAGTGAATGCAATTAAAACCGGAGTACCCGGAGGGCAGATGAAGTCCCGGATAAAAAGAATTTGGGGAAATATCTCACCGAATTCGGTCCTTAAAGGATTTCTGGAGGCTGTATGAAATCATAGAGCAAACGATTTCAGGCGGAATTCTGACCACATTAAGATAAGAATGATTGTATTGAAATTTTACGTGTATGCATATTATGGTTTTTGTACGTAAGATAGCGTCTCTATTTTAGCGTAGTGCTTAAGGCGTTTGACTAACAAGTTTCTGGGCCGTGCGTTCGAGTCTTGCTTTCGGATGAAATATTAATAAGAATTTTCATTTAACTTTTCATTAATATATAAAAAAATCCTTGTATTTGCACTTTAAATTCACATAAAAGTCAACGAGCCATTTTGTTCAGGTCATTTTAACAAATTTTCGTGATCCTAAGAGTCTTAGCGCCATCTCGTAATCAATAATGTGAAAATTAGAATTGCCGTATTGTGATAGTGGTGAAGTTTATTGGTTTATATAAACGCTAAAATTAATAACAACAGGCTTATTCAAAAGTTACTCGTACGCGGCAATCTCTTGTACGCACCGTAACAACGATATATTTTTATATTTATAGATGCAGAGGGACTGTTGGGACTCGATTAAGGATAGATTAAAGAGGGTAGAAATCTCAATTTGCTAAAAGTATTTAGAGAAATGTTAGTAAAATGTAAAACAAGTCGGTCAAGACCGTAATATTACCTCTTCTCGGAGGGGTATTAGTTAATTCCCCACGCGTTAAAGTGACGTTAAATCAAAACTGTTATAGCGGCAAATATTATTTTTATAGAAAAATATAGAAAACAGGCCAAAATTTTTATATTTAGTTTAAAGTTTATATAGTTCAGTAGGCTCTCTAAAATTCCACAGAAAACGTATTCATGCCGTATTCTGACCGAATTAGGAACAGAGTGAATATATTTTAAGGGAGTCTTAAAGTGATTCAATGGAATCCCAGGGAAAACGATTTCAGTCAGAATTCTGACCATATTAGAATCAGAGGGATTGTTATTAAAACATGGAGTTCAGGAGGCTCTAAAATTTCCACAAAAACGAATTCGGACCGTATTCTGACCAAATTTGGAACAGAGTGAATACGCTCTAAGGGAGTATTAGGAGGCTAGAAGGTAACCCTGGAAACCATTTTTGGTTAGAATTCTGACCAAATTAGGAACAGAGGAAATGAGTTTTCTAGGAGTATTAAGAGGGTAGAAGGAATCCCATGGAAAACAATTTCGGTCAGAGTTATGAGCATTTTAGGATCAGAGCGATTGTTATTAAAACATGGAGTATCAGGAGGCTCAATAAAAATCACAGAAAACGAGTTCGGGCAGTATTCTGACCGAAATAGGAACAGAGTGAAATATTTTAAGGAAGTCTTAAAGTGGTTCACAGAAATCCCAGGGAAAATTATTTCAGTCAGAATTCTGACCATATTAGGATCAGAGGGTTTGTTATTATAACATTGAGTTTAAGAAGTCTCTATAATTTCCACAAAAACGAATTCGAGCAGTATTCTGACCAAATTTGGAACAGGGTGAACACGCTCTTTGTTGTAACTTATCCTTATTATAAAAAATAGTTTACGTTATTTAGCGCTAGTTAGGCTTAGCCTTTGCTATCTAATTCTGTCACTCTTGTAAGCTAATGTTATGCATTTTATATGTAACCTAGCTAGCTCATATCCAAAAGTTAATTTTTTATCGTCGATTAGTTAGTGAATTTTACCTTGGACGCATAGGCCTAACTATTTATAATCCTTAGTTTATAGTAGGTTTTCAGTGGGCTTCTGTTAAAATTAGATGTACTTTTTTTTAGCGAAACTGTCTTTGCTAAATAATTATAAAAGGCATTAACCAAGTATATTCTTGCTGGCTCTGAGGTCTACATTTAGCATTGAAATAATACACAATTTATATACTAATTTAAAGTAATAAATATAATTTATTGTAAGTTTGATTCGCTCGCGTTCTAAATGTCAAACAGTCTCATCGTAGTCGTGTTTTCTTTTTAAAGCATTGATACTGATCTTGTGAATTTTTTCACCGGGCATGGGCCTTCTCAAAGACGTCAAGGTAAAGCTGTTCATAGCTGAAGACAGGCCCATGCCACGATTTCACAAAGCGAGATCCATTCCCTACCACCTTTATGACAAAGTAAAATACGAAATACGCCGACTCGAAGCAGGGGGCATAATAAGTCCCTTACCATACGTGGAATTCGCAAAACCCGTGGTACCGATAATAAAGAAAAACGGCACGATCCGGTTATGCGGTGACTAGAAGATCACAACGAACAAAATCATTGACAGAGAACCATATCCATTGCCCAAAGTCGACGACATATTTGCGCAGTTAGCAGACTGCAAGATATTCACACGCATCGATATGCGCAACGCTTATAACCAACTGGAGTTGGACGCAACATCGCGAAAATACGTCATTATCATCACTACAAAGGGATTATATCAATATAATCGCCTTCCCTTCCGAATCGCATCATCATCAGCAATATTTCAAAGACACATGGAGATCCTCCTACACGACCATCCATGCAGTGCACCATTCCAAGATGACATCATTATTGGAGGAAAATCACACGACGACATGCTGACCAAGCTAGAAAAGCTATTCGGAACCTTCTCGAAGGCAGGACTCAAACTCAACCGAGACAAATGCCAGTTCCTCAATCTGTCAGTAGACTTCCTGGGTAACCGTTTGGACGCTTACGGATTGCACCCGCAACAAGAAAAGTTGACCGCCATAACGGAAGCGCCCGAACCACCTAACGAACTACGATCATTTTTGGGGCTCATCAACTATTACTCATGCTTTATACCGGACGCAGCAACGCTCTTATCACCGTTGTACGACTTATTGAATAAACCGACTGCGTGGGAGTGGTAGAAGAAACACAGAGATACTGTTGAAGCAGCCAAAACCGCCATCCATGCGTCGGACATGTTGGTATTATATGATCCAACAAAAGAAGTATACCTCGCATGCGACGCCTCGCCAGTGGGTCTCGAGGCGGTGGTCTCTCGTCAGATCAACGGCGTAGAGAGGCAAATTGCGTTCGCATCCCGAACTCTGACATCCGCCGAAAAGAACTAAGCACAAATCGAACGGGAAGCATTGGCCATAATTTTCGGAGTAACTTGGTTCAGGTAAGCGATTTACCCTGATCCCAGACCACAAGCCACTTATATGCATATTTTCGGAAAACAAACCGGTACCTCCAACAGCATCAGCACGACTGCAACGATGGGCGTTGATGCTATCCGTCTACGACTACAGGATCATACACAAAAAAGGAGTGTTAAATGGTAGTTCCGTCGCCCTTAGTCGTATGCCTCTCAGAACACCGGACACCGAGACACCAATACCAACAGAAGTAGTATTGCTAATCGGAGCTGGACCCACGTACCGATCGATGCGAGACAAATGGCCGCGGCCACTCAAGAGGATAAAGAACTATCCACCATCCTGAAGTACACGAAGCACGGATGGCCAAGCAATCATAAAGCACTGTCGCCCACGTGGAAGCCATACCAGAATCGAAACACAGAGATGTCTATCGTCGATGGCATACTTATGATGGGCGAGGAGTTAAAGACATTCGTAGCCGTAAACAGAATTAACCACATAACGTCAGCGCCATATCACCCAGCGGTCAACCGAAAGATCCGTCCGAACGGTCAAAACTACGCTAAAGAAAATCACAGGGGGGACGACCCCGGAACTTGAAGTCATCAACGGAGGACTGCACACATTCACTGACGGCAGCCTAGTGATCAGAAAAGCCAGAATTCTCATGAATTATCGGCGCACTCCAGTAAACGTGGGACCATCTCTCGCAGAGATGATGTTCAACCAGACGATACTCACAAAATTGGACTTATTCAATCCGAAGCAGATGCCAGTCAGAGCAGAGGCAACGCAATTACCAGTTGAGCAACCAGTACTCATCAGAAATTTTGGTAGAGGGAAGCGATGGGTACCAGGATACGCCACCAAACGCATAGACAGCACGATGTACGAAGTCAGAGTTCCCAACGGTAACACGATCATGCGACGACACCGAAACCAAATATATTTCACGGACGATCCTGCCAGAAAAAAGAAACTAACCATCACGACGACGAGACAGGAACCAAGGAAATGCGAACAAACGGCGAGGGAGGGACCACCCAACGCGGAATAAAACATCACGGACCGGCCACCAAAGCAGCTACTCCAACTCGGCAAAATCGGCCAACTAACCGAGACGACATTCGACTGCGACTCGACGCACCTACCACGAGCACGAGTAGCATGACACACGAGTTCGATCTACGTAACCGAATCCAAACTGGCGCATCCAAGACTAGCGTCAACCACACACCGGACGAGGCCAATCACGATGCCAGCACAGCACCGAACGATGCGGAAAGACTGGGCAATGGACCGATGTCACGCTACCTCCACGGAAAGCAGGCTCAAACACAGACTCAAATTCGGACGTACAAAGCGACACAGCAATGGAACTACGAAGATTTTACCGCTCAAGAAAACCCACAGAGTTCTACGGCATGTGGCCCACCATACACCCGGATGCGAATCTTGACTTTCTAAAGGGAAGAAGTGATGTTGAGTAAACAACAAGATAACCCGCTTATCATAGTTCATGTTTGTATGGGTTTTTATATGCACTATAAATACGAACTCGTTCTGTATATTGGCAGTTCCACGCTGACTGCTGAAACATGTAAATAATCTGTGAATAAACGTCTTGTTAAGATCTTATCTCTCTTCGTTATTTACTTCTAATCACCACCCCAACAAAACTTTAACAAGCTTATTAAGAGGCTCTTTCCATGAGCGCACCCAGAGCGACCTTTCGGTGTCGACGCATCTGAACGGTCATGGAAACGGGTTAGTGCGATAAAAGTGGTCAACCTTCTTGGCACGAAAAAGGAGGTGTTCCGGGGACAAAAGATCACTCCTTTTTGTTTCTTGGAAACGGTCATCGCATCGTTCTCACTACATTTTGGGTGTTTCTCTCTTTATTCCTTCTATTTTCGTTGTGGCTATTAGCCAATTTTCGAATTGAAAAACCACTGGTAAATCTAATGCTTCTAAACAGATCCATCCGTTATCTGTTTCTCACATGATCAGGTATAATCTGAATTATATATCTACACTGCTTCACTAATTTCACCGTCAAATTTACATTTATATGAACGTATAAATTTTTGGCGGAACCGTAAGTCAAATTAGTTTGGATGAAAGTCAAGTTTCACTCAAGCCACCGCATTGGTATAGAAAAAAGATATTGGGATAAATGCTTCAAATATACAAAAACAACCAATTAATGACAGGTGCGTGCGTATCTCTACACGAATATGTTTTTTTAAGGATATATAGCCAAAATTGGCGTGAAATTGCGTGGGATATTTCCACATTTTGAAACTCGACTTTCACCCAAAAGACGCGAAGCGAAACTTACCATATATATAGAATGGAAATGTTTCGATGTTTACTAGAGGGCGTTTAAAAAATAAAGGGTTTGCAATTGCGCCTTTCCGCTTAAAAAGGGTGTAAACCTGCCTGAAAACAACATTTAAATATAGACCAAAAATAAACAAGTTGGCAAGCCAAAATATACCTATCCTCGGAAGAGTTTTTAATTTTCAGTTAAGCGTAACTGTATCCGTGGTTCTGTGGTAGAACGCTCACCTGTCATGCAAGAGGGCTCGGGTTCGAATCCCGACTGATTTAAAAATTATACTACAACCAATGACAAAAAGAGGGTGCTTTTGGAAAAACCTTTTCCCTGATTCTAAGAAACTGGGTACGCAGTGATGACCCTTTGCCCCGAAAATAATCACCACTAGCGAGATAGGCTAGCGCGGCCGAAGGGTTACGATCGTTGTTTGTGTATTAAATGTTCGAGCTTCGTCATGTTAAGAAAAATACATATAAATAGTGTCATTTATAATATTGAATTATTATAATTGTTGAATTCAAAACTAACAGTTGTAATCGTAAATACAATATAATCAATATATTAATATTAATATATTTTCAGATTCTCTTCCCAAATTTTTTAAAATTTAAATAAAAATTATTTTTTCGTCTAAAATTTCTAAATATCAATAAAAAATTGTTCTTCTCAAATTTCTAAATTTCTATAAAAAATTATTCATCTAAAATTTCTAAATTCAAACTAAAAATTATTTTTCTGATTAATTTTAAGTTACAATATTATTATAGCAAGTGGCGTAGCGAAGCACGTCGTCGTTACACAGTTTATTTGCCTCTTCTCTTCAGTGATAATATGAAAATGATACCAAAGAATTTACCTGCTGACCATGAATGGACAATTTTGGTGAATGGTTTGCCTACAAAAGAAAAATCAGTATGGAAATCTTTGTTGAACATTCAGCTAGTGAGAAATTCTTTGCTCAAATTAAAAGAAATTAACCCGCTGTATTGAGATATAAATGTGTGTGACATTAATGAGGAATTCCTTTATGGAAGTACAACTGTTAATGATATAAAAATTATCTCTAAAGATAATGCCTTAGCAGCCTTACTTCGAAGAATATCTTTATCTGAACAGAAAGAACTGTGTGAGCACTACTCTATACTCGAAATAACTGTTACTAGGTACACTACCAAGGGCAGGGATTCTTCTACGTCCTCGGGAAATAGAATCCCCCAAAGAAAGCGATTGCTCTTTAGAAGTTTTTGCTGAGAGTAAAGTTTAATATATTGATTGACACCAAAATAAACAACAAACGTAAAAGAGCTTGTAAAATATTTACTATTTAAATTAAATTTTTTTACCTAAAATTCAAATTTAAAGTAACACGGTGACCTCACTATCTCGACCATTGTCATTGGTCGTAACAATGGTTTCTTCGCTTAAAAGGACATGGCAACACTGTTTTCAAATAATACATAACCAAAGACTAGCGATTGTTTTTTCTATGTAAATTTACACGTTGATTTCCTGTACGAGCTTGAGTGAAAAGTCCGTAAGTTCGTTGTTGCGTGGGTGCGATTATTTATAAGTAGCACCGCTAAAACCACTGTGGACGATTAACGCCATCTACTGATCAGTTAATGAAGTTCCGCGTATGATTATTATTGTTAAATGCCGACCAATTTACTGCCCCAGGTAACAGTGATTTCGAGTATATACACCCAGTAAATTGCCAAAATCCTAAGGATATTTTGGATGTATTTCAAGTGAAAAAGTTGTAAGAAGTGGTTTAAGTATTTGGGATAAAAACCTTGAATTAATGTGCTTCCCCGATCTTTTCCCAAGTGGTGATTATGGGAAATATTCTGAACGACCATTTGCTCAGTTGTCTTAATCTGAATTCCGTCTTCAAAGAATATTAAATAACGATAGCAGATTTTCTCAGAATGAGCAACACCTTTTTCAACTTCTTTATGACAGCGAAATCAAAGGTCTGTCCAGCAGGATTCACCATATGTTAGGTATGAGTAGTGTAAGGAGCTGTTGGCTCGATCGTGTGGCATGCAGGGCTTGCCACCACCCTCCTACGCATTGTAACCCGGCCACCTGAATTAAAGGCTTCAAAAGTCGCTTGATGACTTAGGCCTAAAGTGGTGCCTTGGGTATTAGCCTAGCTGATCATTATTATTTTTTTTTATTATTAAAAAGAATCTTTCCGTAGATATGTTGGTTAATCAAATGGAAAGTAATGACAAGGAATTAGAAGCTTATTTGGCAGCGTACAAGCAAAATGTGCGGGGAACCCAAGAATATTGGTATAAGCGTTGTGGTGAAGTTAAATCAATGTGTTTTTATTATGTTCCCCGTACGTGGTTTATTACTCTTAACCCGGCAGAATATGATTGGCAAGAATTGCTCGATCATTTAAAATCATCTTATCCATCAACTGAATTAGCTTCAAACATTAGGGTTGGTGAATTGGGCAATAATGATCCGGTGGCCGTTACAAGACAGTTTCATAACCGATTTAAAGCTGTCTGGCTAAATCTTATTATGGATAAAAAAATCCGATTTTTGGAGAGCGGATTATCAGAGCCTTGGTGCACCTCATATCCATTTTATTTTGTGGTGAAAGATGCACCGGAAATTGGCAAGTTGTCAGGTGATGATGTGTGAATCTTTATACAAAACATATCACGTGTGCGTTGCCCGACATAAATAAAAATCAAAATTTGTACGATTAAGTATTGAAGTACCAACGGCACAAGTGTAATCCAACTTGTTTGGGGAAAAATAAATTTGGAGATACCTTTATAACACGTTGCCGTTTCAAATTTCCAAGAGAAATTACAAGTGTAGCTTAACTAAATGAAGTTGATTCTACATGTCTCTGGAAAATATTCAATTAAGCTTTTTTCACTACCTAGGACGAAGCTTGAAATGCAAATTAATGACTACAATCCTGTGTTGCTTTTGGCTTTCAAAGGCAATATGGACATTCCGTTTGTAGCTGATGAAAATATGACCATTGCACGTTATATCACTTCTTATATTACCAAGAAAGAAAAATCAGATAAAGAAAATTTATGGAATGAATTATCCTACTAAGATCTTCGTGGTCGTTTTTTAGCGTTAGGTTTAACAGTTATTTCGCATAGAGAAATTGGAAGCTACGAAGCAGCCGATCGTTTAACCCATCAGCAATTGTATAGGAAATCTGATCCATTTGTATTTATCAATACTACCACTAAAGAGCATCGAAAACGCTTGCTAAAGCGACACAAAGATTTGCAAATTCTTAAAGAGAATGATCCCGAAAGCACAGATATATTTATGAAAAATCTGGTTGATGTTATTTATCCTAGTCGTCCGGATAGTCGTGAAGACACATGTTTGTATGACTGGTCGAGGTTGTACTATCGTGTTCCAATATAGCCTACCACAAAAAGCCCGACAGATGTACTATACTTTAAAAACAGTAATGGTTTTGTTAAAATGAGGGTAAAACCTTTTTAAATTCAGCACCCTTACCATGATACATACATATCTGAAACAGAGGCTGAGCAATTTTACCAAAGTATGTTAATGCTATTCTTACCTTGGAGGGAAGAAGCTTCTTTATTAAGTAATGATACATCTTTTAAAGACTCTTTTGAAGCTCATTTGCCAAAGTTGAAAGACATGATGAAGTATCATGAAAAGATAAGAACTTTACTTAAAGCTGAAAAATCTTTGGAAAAAGCGTTAGCTAAAAATACACCACATGTTGCTGAAAATAAATTTATGGAAGATGCTGCCGATAACCCTGTTGAAGGCATAGAAGTGATAGAAGCCGAAAATGAAATGGAAGAAATTAAAGCAGCTCTCAATGAAAATTTGATATTAACTCCCGAAAGTCTAGTCAGTGAGCTTATAGCTTTGCAAGAAGATCAAAGAGTTATTCTTGAGAATGTATCGGCACACTTCTGTGGTGCAAATCCTTTGTGATGAAGGCTTTTATGTGTTTGTAAGGTGATAAGGTGGCACTGTAAAAAGTTATTTGCCGTCATTTTAAAAACAATTTAGCTGTAGCTTTAACAGCACCTACCGGGTTGGCTGCGTGTAATATAGAAGGTGTAACTCTGCACAGATTATGAATGTTACCCGTGCAACGAGGGAAAATAGCGAAATATCATAAGTTGGGTTCTGAAAGTTTGCAAGTAATGCGACACACATTCAGCCTTGTGAAATTGTCAATAATGGATGAAATATCAATGGTCACTTCGGCTTTGTTGAGCTTTCTTCATTTGAGACTTTGTGAAGTAACGGGCGAAGAAAAAGTAAAAGGTGGTATATCCGTCTTAGCTTTAGGGGATTGGTTTCAATTACAGCCTGTCAAGGGTGACCCAGTTTTTCTACGCTAAGTCACCAAGAGGCGATAAAACTAATTGGCTCAGTTGGCGAATTTAATTTATTCAAACAACATTTTAAGTTTGATTAATTTGACAATTAACAAGCGGCAAAAAAGTGACCACGCTTATTGAGAAATGCTTGCTAGAATACGCGTCGCTGAAGTAACAGATCACACGTTTAATTCCCAAAGTAAGTAATATGGAAAATATAGCAAACTATTATGATAAGTTATGCCAATAAATAAAAAGACCGGTTTGTTTGTTACCAACCAATAAAATGTGCGAAGCTATTAACAACATAATGCTTCCAAAATTTAAGAATCCTATTTTGGAAATACTGAGTGTCGATAAAGTCCATGGACACCAAGAAATGCAAAAACACGTTAAAGATCAGTTAACGAATAATTACCAGAAGTGAAGAGAAGCACATTGTGAATAACTAAATTAAAAGAGACTTAAAACTGGGAATATAATACTGCGTACCTGGAACATAAATTTGTATCCCCCCTCACGGACTCGCTGTTTTAGCATCGGCAACGCGAGAGCTACACAATTTCGGACATACGAGCGTAGCGCCATCGTAAAAATAAGCGGAATTTTTTGTCTCTATAAATTTTGCTTACTTTTCATTCTATTCACAGGGATTTTTTGTAAAAGTTGTAACACGAATATTCTACCTGGATTCTACGAAACTAATTTCGGAGATGTTTATTTAATTTGAAGACAAAACAAATAAATCTTTAACACGATTTTAAAACCGGCACGCATTTTTAACCAAGTCCCAACGAACACGCGGACGAAATTTTGATGACGGTGTCCGCTAGGTGTCTCTAGTATCTTATGTCCGAATTCTGCACTTTACCAGGCCTATGAATCCCATATTTCCATCCTCCTAGCTTAAAACGGTTTTAAAATTCACAATTTGTTTATTTAAAAATCCTACGTTTCGGAGGAACTGTTCCTCCTTCTTCAGGGATTTTTACAAGTCTCTTGAAAAAAGCTTGTAAAAATAATTTATCCAAGATACAAGCGAAAAATGCCTTAACAGCGTTGCCAGACGTACGATAATTATTCCACAGTGCGATAATTTAATCAAAATTTTAGGGCGTACTATAATTTTCATGGCGTACGATATCGTACCATTATTTCAATAATTCTGCCTCAACGTACTATAATGTACGATAATAGTGAGATTTTTTTTAAAAACCTACGAACGATTTATATTTTATTATTAATTTATATAACTTTCCTACTTAAAAATGAATGATATACATTTTCTGCACGCGTAGTCCTGAGTGTGATTTTATTACTCCTAGCTATTACCGCATTTTTTAATACATTTTAACATATTAAGTTCAGTTAATAATGATAATAGACATTTTGTGTATTTCCCTGAAATAAAACTCCTGTAGTTCTTTAAAAAAATCCTCTTAATTCATCGCATTTATGTATGAATTAAAATTTAGCGCTAAAAATAAATATACGATACTTTTCCAGGAAAATTGTCAATTTTTTGGCCCAGATACGATAATTTCAGATTTTCGATCTGGCACCGCGGTTTCTTAAACCCACATCTCTAACCAGCAACATGGAATAATCTCTTGTTATTCCGTGCCAGCAAATATAAAATCATCCTTTGGACACCCGATTGACGTCACACTCGGATCTTTCCTTCGTTCGTAAGACCCCCCCCCCCAAATCAGCGTTAACAGACGCCCCATGTCTGGTTTGTATGGTACGCCAAACAGGACAAAATTCGACTTTGCTCTCTCTCAGTCTCAGAATGCGAAAACATCGAAAAACAGCCCTCACTCGGACATCTTTCACCCTCTCTCTGTCTTAGATTGCGATCACATCGTATTCCCTCTCTGACGTCGTTATATACCCTCGCACTGACGTCGTCCAGCGGTATATTTTGACTTCGTGTTTAACCCTGCACTGACGTCGTCTAGCTGTCTCTCTCTGACGTCGTTATACACCCTCGCACTGACGTCGTCCAGCGGTCTCTCTCTGACTTCGTGTTTCACCCTCACTCTGACTTCGTGTTTGACCCTCACTCTGACGTCGTGTTTGACCCTCACTCTGACTTCGTGTTTAACCCTCGCACTGACGTCGTCTAGCGGACTTCTTGTGTAATTAGTAGGAAGATATTTATTGAAGGTTCGCTGTTTTTAAAGTTCATTTTGGACCTGTACATATTTCAATTTAACTTTTTAAGTTTATTATTCATTACTCTCACTGAACGGTTCGCCTAAAGCTTTATTTCATACTGTGATATTTTATATATTGAATTTGGAGTTCCAAAAGTAAGATTTGCAGTGTATTCTCCGAAAGTTACTGAAGGTTCGCTGTTTTTAAAGTTCATTTTGGACCTGTACATGTTTCAATTTAACTTTTTAAGATTATTATTCATTACTCTCACTGAACGGTTCGCCTAAAGCTTTATTTCATACTGTGATATTTTATATAGTTAAATTGTAATTCCAAAAGTAAGATTTGGATAGATATTAAAATTAAGCTACGAGAAACAGCCATTTCTAGAGTACATTTTTCATCCCATAGTCTTATTTTTTTTAAAGAATAGTATTAAATGGCTTAGTTTTATTTTGCTTCTGATTTGAAAATTAATTTAATTTTTAAATAGTTTAGTTCGAATTTTTTTTGTTAAATAAAAATTAAATAACTATATAAGTTTTGTACTTCCAAAGTTTTTTCCATTATCTTGTATTTTAATGTTTTGAATAAAATTTTAATATCAAGTTTGGCTTTTTAAATTATTTGTTCAGAATACGATATCCAATGAACGTCCTAGTTTCATCCCTATTGAGCCATGATTGAACCAAATTAAAGGCCCAAAGACATATCTAGGTTTTATAGAAAGACATCCAGGGGATGACCGCCGTAATCGCCGTTGGACGTCCAAAAACTCGTCCCCGGGACGTACTACGGCTATAGACAAACCGGACATTTGGACGTCCTTTGACGTCCAACCGAGGTCAACCCCGGATTTTGGGATGTCCTACGGACGAAGGCAAGATCCGAGTGTGACGTCTATCGGATGTCCATAGGACGTGTTTGTGTTTGCTGGGTAGTGTAGAGATTTTTATTAAAATCTGGAGTTAGAGCAGTTTCTGGTATATTCTGGTCATCTAATGAAAGTTGTAAGAACGAGAGATTATTATGGTTAAATTGAAAAGGGTTTTCTTGACTGGCGCCATTGTACGCAGAATTGTTTACCATTCCAATTATTACCCGATTTGGAATTTTACCTAAAAAATATTTGACTTCACGAAATCGCTAGCGCCTGTTGAGATTGTCAGCGTTTTAACAACAGTTTGTGTTAAATCGTAGTAAGCTCTCTGTTTCTGCAATATCGCATTATGTGCCAGCTGGAGATCTGGATTAACGAGAATATGCTTAGCCGTAAGAACCGCATCTTCGACAATCAATTTATATTTCTTATTAACATCTTCATGGGAAATAATTATAAATTCATCGGAATTTTTCAAGAGTCGAATTATTATTTTCAAATTGAGTTAATGAGTGGGCTGGAAATTAAAATATTCGGTCCTCTAGCAGACCTCTTGCAAATTGAGTACAAAGTAGATTACATCTCCTCAGTTTATAAAAGCAAAGCATTAGATCCTCTTCAAATTAGATTAGAACTAGATAATACGGTTAATTTTATAATTTTTCGAAATGATTTAAACAGAGTTGAGAATAGTCGACGACAAAAACGTGATATTGATTTCCACAATTACGAACAAGGTAAAAATAATAAACTAAATGTTGTAGACAAATTCCATTGTCGAATTCCAAGGTGCGTTTACCACACTATTGACGATGTTTTAATTGCGATGAAACACTCATTACCACATCAGAGTTGGGCTAAATTCGAGTTTAATTTTAATTCAGATTCGACAGTTTCAGTTAAAGGTTTGGGTGGAAACAGTTTTTTAACCTTTCCAATAGATAACCCCAAACTCGGTCAAATGTTAGGTTTTTCAAACAATCAAATTGAAAGACCTCTTTTTAACGAAATAGGTATGTACCCCGCAGATCTCAACCACGGAATATCCGGAATTTATGTCTATACAAATATTATACAACCTATAATAACAGGACACACTAATACCCCCCTGCTGAGAATTATCAAATTAAACGAAAATAAAAATCGAGCACAGGTTGAAAGATTTCATTTTTAGACCATTTTCCAGTTCTCTACGATCAAATACAGACTATAGAAATTTCTTTAAGGTCGGATTACGGTGAACTCCTGCCATATAAAACAGGCAAGACTATTATTAAATTAATATTTAAAAGACTGGATGCTTAGTCTAAAGTACACTTAAAACAAGCTCATCATGGAAAGATATTATCATCATTATGTTCAAACAGGACGCGGATATAACATCTTTCGAGGAAGCCAATATCAGACTGGACGTGGATTTGGGTCAATTTTTAAAAGTTTAGCAAGATTCGTAACACCTCTTTTTCGACCCGTAGCTAAATCACTCGGTATTCAAGGGTTGGTTATGGGGAAAAGGATAATGGACGATGTTGTTGCGGGTCAAAATTTTAAGGAGTCGTTAAAAAAAATAGTAAAATTGCTGGAACAAATCTTTTAAATAGTCTCGCAATAAGCAAAGAAAACGCAATAGAACAAAAACCGATTTTCTTGACTAAAGCATTATGCCTCAATTTGAATCTATGTGTTCAGAGTTAGAACTTTTTAACGAACCCCTGATTAATGGTAATATTGAGGGGAATAAATTTGTAGATTATTTCCCTATAGCTCCCTTGTCTAATGCTACACAGATTGATTTTTCTATCCCCGGGGGAGATTATTATATTGACATGTCAAACTTGATGCTTAAAATTCGAATTCGTGTTAAAAAAGAACAAAACGGGATTTTAATAGATATACCTGCAGCCGAAAAAAAAGTATCCCTATGTAACCTTCCGTTGCATTCTATTTTTAGCCAAATAGACGTATTTATGAATGAGACTTTAGTACAATCTAGCAACAACTGCTACCCATACTTAGCATATTTAGCAACAGTTTTAAATTTTGATAAAGGCGCCAAACAATCTTACAAAACCGCCGAGGGCTATTACGAAGACGGGTTTTACGACCCAACGCTAGCGTTTAACGATGTTCATAAAGATAAAAAAAACAATGGCATTTTAAAAAGAAGTAAAGATATTGCTGGATCGAAACTTTGTGAATATATGGGAAGACTTCATGTAGACTCTTGTAAAATAGACAAATTTCTTTTAAACAAAATGAATTTAAGAATTCGACTCTTGAAAAATTCCGAGGAATTTATAATTATTTCACAAGAAGATGTTAATATCAAATATAGATTGATTATCGAAGAAGCGGTTCTTACTGCTAAACATATTCTCGTAAATCCAGATCTCCAGCTGGCACATAATGCGATATTGCACAAACAGAGGGCTTTGTACGATCTAACACAAACTGTTGTTAAAACTCTGACAATTTCAGCAGGCGCGAGCGATTTCGTGAAGTCAAATATTTTTTTAGGTCAAATTCCAAATCGTGTAATAATCGGAATGGTAAACAATTCAGCTTACAATGGATCTAGTAGAGAAAATCCCTTTCAATTTAACCATAATAATCTCTCGTTCTTACAACTTTCATTAGACGACCAGAATATACCAGAAACTGCTCTAACTCCAGATTTTAATAAAAACCTTTACACTAGGTCGTATTATTCACTATTCTCGGCAATGGATTTAATCGGAAATAACTCTGGTAATTGTATTGATTACGAAAATTATAAAAACGGTAATACATTATTCGCGTTTGATTTAACTTACGATTCCTCGGCAAACTCTAACAACCTCTCAATTCAACGAAATGGTAGTTTACGGATGGTAATGAAGTTTTCTTCCCCCTTAACTAATATTCAAAACATAATTATTATTGGATAATACGAAAACCGATTTGTCATTAACCAAGAGCGTCAAGTTACGTATATTACGGAATAAAATCAATCAACGAGGGCAAAGATTGGTTAGTTGTTTCGCGAAATCGTAGTGGTAAAGATGTCTCGAACTCACAGTCTCTCACCTAAACAAGAAGTAACGGTGTTAGGTTATGTAAATCCATCCATCAAAATTTACCGACTAGACACTTGCGCCGAATTTGAACTGAATTTGGAAGCCTGGCAATCTCTATTCACATTCGAAAAGGAAATAACTGATTTTTTTGAAGACCAAGTTGCTAGTTTTCACACCTGGCTTCCTCTTGAAGGTTCAAAGATAAAAATCGACTGTTTCAAGGGACAAAAGGAAAAACTCGTGGATGTACGCGCTTGTGCCAGAGGAAAAAACCATTTGTATCATCTTTTTTATTCAACAAATTATGGTTTTAATCTCAACCAAGCAGGGTGGAAAAGATTAAAACATTGTAAACATACAATCGATCAGGAAATTAATTTAATTTTGTCGGCAAAAAATATTATGCGTGACATAATTGTACATGAGCTCACGGATAAAATATTTGAAATTACCGAAAATTGTGAGAATCCGCATTGTAAATCTTCGATTGCTCACGATGTCTCTTGTAAACTAGGATTTAGCACAAATTTTGAAGACCGAGTGGAAAATATGATATTAATAGCTATCCCCCAATTAAACTACGATCATATTTTTGTAAGATTCCAAAAGGAATTTGGTCTTGCTCCCTTAATAGTAGAAAGTCAATTATATTTTGATATTGTACAAAATGTTTCAAACTTAAAATGTGATTTAATTTATTAAAATAAAAACTTTTACTATAATCTGTTTTTATTATTTCTATTCACATATTTAAAGATGGTGGTGTCAAAAACAGACAAACAATTAAGTAAAGTTTATTACGATGTTGAAAGCCCATACAGTTATTCTGACAGTGTTACTTTAAGAAAAAAATTTCCCAAAATTTCGGAAAAAGAAATTAAAAATTTTCTCAGTAAACAACTAACCTACACACAACACAAAGCTAGGAGGTTAAACGTAACAAATTATATGTAACGACGATTGATGAGACATTTATGGCCGATTTATTAGACCTCCCTATTTTACAAACTTTTAATAAAAAGTACCGCTATACGTTATTAGTTCAGGATATATTAAGCAAATTCGCTTTTATTCTACCAATTAAAAATAAAACCTCGAGCGAGATTGTGAAGGCCTTTAGAGAGATTTTCAAAAAACGAGTACCCCTTAATTTATGTACCGACGCAGGGACAGAATTTCGAAACGCCCCATTTCGTGCTCTCTTAAAGCGTTATAACATCCACCATTACCTCACGAACTCCGAGAAAAAAGCTTCTATGGTCGAGAGACTCGTTCGCACGGTAAAATCTAAAATTTTTAAAATAATTACCAAGACCGGCGATTTACACTATCTTAATAAACTACCATTAATTGCAAAATCTTATAACGCTCGAAAACATTCAACAACGGGAATCGCCCCTAAAGATGTCAATAAAAACAATGAATCGGCAATTTGGGAAAAAAACTATGGAAATCTTAGTATGATTGGAAAGTCAAGTTTAAAAATTGGGGATAAAGTTCGATTAGCCGTAGCAAAAACAACATTTGATAAAGCATACAAGGGAACGTTTACAGCCGAAATATTTGAAATTCATAGAGTAATTACGAGAGATCCCTGTATGTATATTGTGAAAGATTTGACCGGCAATATAATTAAAGGAGTTTTTTACGCTCAAGAAATAGTTAAAATTCAAGTGTAGAGCGCTACAGTCTTTATTCAACATTTTGTTATCCATGGGTAAAGTACACATTCTCCTGGGTCTCGCGATTGTAATATTTTGCGTGAGCGCAACAATAGTTTCATCCGCGATGAAATTTAAAAAAAGAAGTCCCGAATACATCTTAGATATTGGAATTTGCGACAAAGCCTTCGATTTAGGAAGAGACACGTACCTTGTAAAATGTAACGAAACTTTTGAAGTGCGACATTTTAAAAAAGAAGACGGTAGTTTAAAACCATCTATCAGAGGAATCAACTTAACAAAAGATCAATATGAGAAATTATGCATTTTGACAGTGACGTGAAAGATGAACACTAATCAAATCCAAGCTATACTTAAGTGTGACCCCCGCTCGAGAGATAAATTCATCGGAGTGTTTCCCGCTAATAGATTACCAAAAGTTCCAATTAAAAAAAAATCATTGTTTCGTAATCAACACCGATCCTGATACGCTTCCAGGGTCTCATTGGACGGCTGTTTACAAATCGGGCGACACTCTGGACTTTTTTGTTCTCTAGGAAGATCACATCGTGATTATGGATTTTTGCTAGAGCGATATAGCAAGCGTATTCGACACAATACTCATAAATTTCAATCAAATAAAAGCCAAAACTGCGGACCTCATGTAATTTATTTTATAACCTCGAGATGTGTGGGGATTTCTTACAGTAAAATAATTAACGAATTGTATAATTTCGATTTAAAAAGAAATGATAGTTTAGCGTTGTTGAATATATGTATTCATTTGATAAAAGAGTGGAAACGAAATAAATCAATTTGTTTAAAATAAAAAAAAATGTTTATTTGTTTCACACATAATTATTTTTACACATTTTTATTATTCTTGCCAACGAGAAGGAGGGCGGGTCTGTCTTTTAGGCCTTGGCGATTTTTTGGGGGATGGTAATTTTAATTTTCTTTGCGGCGATATTGAAACACCACCGACAGCACCCTCCTCCAAAGACAGCTCTCGATCCCAATCATCTTCCTGGCTTAATTGACTTCCAATATCGGTATTTTCTAAGTATTCTTCAAATATTTCATTTTCTCGATTAAATCGTTTATGCATTCTATTATCGGTAATTGTCTTTTGTTGCTTAACAATCGGCGTAGATGCTTTCCTCTTCCAAGATTCTACATTTTTTAAGAGACTCGGGAATTTTCTACTCTGCTCGTTTTCTCTCTCGCTGAGATATTCTTTCATTTTGCGTGTCATAGTATTTAAACGCACCTCCGCAGCGTCGCCAGCGTTAACTCCCTCGGGCGTTTTGAAAGGTGAATAAATTTGCGAGGTGAACGGGGAATTTAATGGAGCAACAGGTCCGGGGGCTTGAAAGTTTGTAATTTCAACTTTAGGTAACGGTATCGCTTTTCTCATTTCTCGAGCCTCGCTCAGTATTTTTAGAAATTCTCGCAATTTAGAGCGGCTGTTTAAATTAGAAGTTAATATATTTTGCAACTCATTATCTAATAAGTTATAATACGTTTCCTTGGGAGAAACAAGTTGTTTATTTTCTTGAGATATTTGTCCGACACTCGAGGCGGGAACTAAAATCATTTTTTTCATTTTATCTTTTATTGAATAAATTGGCAATTAAAGGAACAATAGAGCCTAATAAAGCCGGTATGAAGAATCCCGTACCTTTCTGAATTATTAGAGCACGCTTCTTTTTTTGCGAAATTTTCGGACTGGCTAAGAACCGTATTGTTTTTTTATATTTAGAAAGTTGTTTTTTTTTGGCTTAAGATAATATAATTCCACCCCCTTTCAAGTTTTTGCAAACGGTTTGTAAGGCTTTTAATTGCTTTGGAGAACTGTTAGCTAATAAATTTTTACGTATCCCTCCTTTAGATTTATACAATAAATTTAAATATGGATAGTGTGTTTTAAACCTGTCAGAGGGATTTGCAATAGGAGTAGTTTTTTTACGTACTGTCTTTTTTGGTGTCATTTTCTTTAATGAACTTGAAAATAATATAGTAAATTATTTATTATTGGAAAAAACTACCATTTGTGGTCCGATTTGATTAAATGTGTACGATCTTAATCGTAAGATATCTGGAGTGGTTACAGATGTGTCTATAAATAGTGAATTGTAAGGTTCTCTAGTAGACATATCGTAGGCCATTTTAATTATTTTTGTGTTATTTGGAGATATTTGATTGGCCAGATATTGGATTTGACTTAGATCTCGAGGAGATTTAAACAGATTTAGATATGACATATTAAGAGAGATTAAACGAGATTGTTTGCCTCGAGGAAATAGGGTTTGTGAGATTAATACGACTGAAATTTCATAATGATGACTGTCTACGGTAACTAATTTAGCAATTTGATCATTTTTGTAAAGCTCTTCTGCTAAGTCGTCAATAATAAGTAAAGAATTTCTATTTGATTCCCAGAACTCGCTGTCCATTGGCGGAAGTCCTTGAATAAACTCTATATCGGTTAAAAACTGAGATAAATCATGGTAACCTGATTGCCAAACAGAATAACAATAAATAATTTTAATAGGAGGTTTATCAATTAATTCATTCCTCCATCTAATTAGTGAGTTCGTCCATGCTGACTTGTACGACATAGTAGGGCCTGACACCATCATTCGAAACGGTGAATGAAATTTTATATAAGACATTACTGTTTAAACAAAGACAACATACTACGTATTTTGTTAGTACATTGCCTGTTTTATAGAATATATGAAAAAATAAACAAACACATTTTTAAAATTTAAAAAATTATTTTATTAAAGATTAATGTTTCTTATCAAAACCATCACTTCACCAGTTATATAAAGTTTCAAAATAACATACAAAAATAACATTTTGAATAAAAAAATAAAATCATAATATCTCCTTCACCAAAAAATAATTAATTCCCGATTTTTAGTAAAAATTCAATTTTGGAAGTTAAAAGTTTAAATCTTAGGTTATTTAAAAATAAAGTATTTACTCGATTTTCGGAAGAGATTTCATTTACTATAACTATGTGGTTAAATGACACCTGTTTTGCAAGTTTTTTGTTACATGTTTTTTAGATTTATAATTAAAAGATGACAATTTTATTTTACAATTCATTATTTTCACTTTCTAAATAACCATAGGGGACACTGGAAATATTATCTTGTAGCACACGTTTACAAAAAGTCTTTTTGAAAGTTTTACTTAAGTTGCCAACACGTAAAAGCATTTTGTACTTATCTTTTATTACGTTAAAGGGAATTTTCACCTTAAACTCGGTATTTGGCACAAAAATCATTTGTTTGAAGGCGTCGAAATGTATGATTTCTGAATTTTCCCTGGTAAGAGTTATTCCTTTAAGTTTTATAATTGTCCGATTATTTTCAAGTTTATAGCTGTAGCTTTTTGGTCCAGTTGATACGAATTTTGTGATATATGAATTCGGAGTCTCGCACGTAAGTTCACCTAAATTACCACCAAGGGGGGGTAGCCACTCGTGTGGTTTATGTGTAAATTTTATTCCGTCAGTGTCATAATAAATTACACGCTTTCCCAGCTTATTAATTAACTTATGCAGATGAATACGACCGTAACTGGTGACAAAGGAAGCCACAATAACATTACCTTTTGAAAATGTTGGGGCTAGCTCACTTTTTTTTTATAGCTTACCATGGCAACATCGTTGTTGATTAAATGAAAGTCTGTTAATTTATTCGATGTGTCTGCTATAATCTCAGTTAATTGGGAGTATCTATGTATAATTTTAGTTGATGATTTATCCATTCTTAACGCCATTCTGCCATATAACGAATTTTGCGCCAATTTCGCGGAAGTTCTTAAGGATGGGTTATCAACAATTTCCTCAGGCTCTAACCTTACTCCATCAGCTTCGTATATCGCGTCTAAATACTCTTTTTGCTCTTGATATGTTTTAATATTGGGTGGAAATCCTGAATTTTTAACTTTTGCTCTAAAAAAAATGTCAATATATGTTTTGAAAAAATTGGTTGTAATACTATAGTGGTATACTTCGAAAATTTCTAACAGTTTGTAGTTACATTCTTTTATTGAATAGTAGATTTCCACCGAGGGTAAGACTACCGTTATAGCGCGTTCGTCAATACTGTGGGTACATTTGTAATCATTATTTATTACACAACTTCTGCATAAAGGATAATAAAGTTTTTTATTAAATCGGTATGGAAGAACGGGTAAGTAGAGATCTCTGGGGGGGAGGATTCGACAACTAATTATTCCAAAATACGCGTCTGGGGCATAATCAAAATTGTGTGTGATAACTTTAACATTTTTACAACCGTATTCCATTTTTTGTAAACAATAGGCGTAAAGACTACAAAAGTCAAAATATCGGATTTGTTCTCCAAGTAAGGGTTCAATTTCATGGTACAGCTTAATTGTTTCTACACGACCACCCACTAGCGAATCTCTAGGGTTATTTTTAGGAATGATTTTAATTGTATTAAAAAATACTTTCGCCTCGGCATTTTTTCTCAACAGTTCTAATATTTCACATTCAAAAATTTGAATATATGTGTGGTTTGGTAAATTTTGTTCAATAAATTCTTTTCGATCTAATTCTCTTTCTCTAATTTCTTTGAATGTTTTTCCGACAATTGAATTAAAGCTCGAGCTAGAAAAATGTTTTGGACAACCGTGCCAGAAATCACCCATTACATCAATTACTATGGGTGGATTTTCACAGTAGCCATCTACAAAATACGGACCTACAGCCTGTTCCCCTGCCGCGGATCTGACAGTTTGCAAAATTAAATTATTTTCCTTCTCGTACCAAGATAAATATTTTAATGCAATCTCGCTTTGATTCTGTCTACTTGCCAAACCGATAGCAGGAATAGTACATAAGGTATATGGTTCTAAAAACTTGTCAATAAAAACATTATTAAGTGTCCCAGAAATAGAAATACCCCCATAATTACTGATATCAATTTCAATTAGTTCTTTATATAAGATGCGAAATTTCTGCATAGCTAAGCGTAATAAATTACAATCTAAAAGACAATATGCTCTGGATTCTGATTTAATACAATAGACCGGTTCGAGCTGTTTGTGTGAATACCAATTTTTAAATTCTCGGTATTCAAATTCTTTCATTTTATGGGGTTCAAAGTATTTTTCGTCCGGTATTTTACCTGAATAGTTCAAAGTGTCTTTCGTCCAAAAAATATAGGGAAAATATCCTTTAGATTGAGGCAAAGTAAACATTTTAGGAAAATGTCTTAAAGGAGCACTAACATAGTTCAAAGAATCTACAAAACGAATGTCTACACTTTTAATATAAATAGTGAGTATCTTGGCTCCATCGTCAATAACCTCGGGAATGACATGATTAATTAATTTAGAAATAATAAACATTCCGTCGAAAGATCTTAGATTATGGGCCATTACGATGAGGTTTGTAAATTTTGGTCTAATAGTTTTTCTCTTTCGTTTCAAATCAGTAAGTAAAATAGTTCATGTTGAAACAAAAAATTCAGAAAGTTATTTACACAATATTGTCCTTCAAAAACCGTGGTTTCCACAGGCTGATTTAAAATTTCACTTTGGGCCACTAAGAGAATGGGTTTATGCACATTATTCTCGATTATAGTCTCAATATCGAAATATACATAGGGTCGTGGTTCTTTTTTAAATGTCGACTGTTTAACATAATGCTGGTTTGGAGGATGATCAATTTTGCAAGACTCGCAAGTTGTTTCACATTTGTGAGTTTTTGAAGTTTCAAATTGAACACAGCATTTTTCGCATCTGTGGAAAAGCTTGCAAGTTTCATTTTTAAGGTGAAAACTATAACATTCCCCTTGTTTTAAATATCTATTGCAAAGTTTACAACGAATTAAAGGAATTTCTAAAATTTCGTGAAATTCTCGACCTAAACACCTTTTACATTTAATATTTCTAGTGTCAAAACAGTGGTGTTTGTTCCTACGAGCGGTAGAATAAAATTTTTTTTCGCAATCTAAACACGAAGCTACACCGCCCCAAATGGAATGTAGATTTTTAGCTAAATGAACGTGCGTGCCAATTTTTACAAGTAGAATTTTGTGTTCGGCAGGGGGAAAACCCTTGAAATAAATTTGAAAATTTTCCGTGGCGTTAAATATTATTATCTGATACTTTGGGGCTAAATATGATTGAAATTTGGCTATATCACCAATTTCTACAGCGCCTCTAGCAATTCCTACATCATCGTGCAATTTCTTAGCGGCTTTAGTTTGCAATTTACTACGAAAGTATGTTAAGGTTCGATATTCTTTAAGAACGGTTGTTAACGAAAGTTTTTTCTTTTTGTACTCGGCAATTTCACAGAGCTTTATTCCTACTGTAAGGGCTCTTGCTACGCATAAATTATCGATATTGTTTATATAGTAAAAATTGGTTTTAGTTTTCAAAAAAGCATCAAGATCGATAATATCTCTGTTTTTTAAAGCTAAAATTTTTTTTTCCCATTTTCTGTGGGGATTTCAAAAGAATTATACTAAATTTAATTTCTCCATCTAGTAAGAAATCTTTTTTCGATTGAGCAACGCGAGCTATATGGTTAAATATTCGAGAAACAGTTAACTGATCAATTTTAATAAATTTAATGTTAATTGGATGTTCTAAATTTTCCGATTGAATTGCAAATCTGAGGAAATCGAAACCGGGTGCTTGTTGTCTTACGTATTTGATAATTTTGGACAGCATCTTTTCAAATACTGTAAAAAATAAATGTGTGGGGATTTCGTTTAAATCTATAAGTTCTAGGTCAATATCCAGTTGTTTACATTTCCACTTTTTTGAATTTCTAGGGCTTAATTTTTTAATTTTATAAAACTTTTTATAATTAAAACTGTTTAACGATGAAAAGTCTAATTGAGAGTCCGAATCGTGATCACTCGAGTCTTCCATGTTCTAATTTCGTTTCCAGGTCTAAAATATTATTCTAATTACTATTACGAATAATTAATTAATGAGTTTAACTTGCCTTCGTGGGTGGAACAACAATTTTTCCTTCCGTCTGCTCAATTAATTTTTTCAGCCTGTTTGTTGAGTTTATGATTCGAATAACATCCATGGATAGGGTGTTAGCTAAGAATTTCACCCTCTTATAATCACCCTTCCAGAGTTCATCTTGGGGAAGATGTTTGATGTTTTTATATGAATATATCTGGATATCTAGATATAACCCCTTGTCGCTCGCTTTTTTTCTCGGAGTTTTAGTTTCGTAACACACTCCACCTTTCTTAACTTTCACTGATTGTTCGATTCCAATTTCTTCGATGTTTGACATGCGACGAACCTCTTGAATATAGTCCCCATCCGATTCGTCCGACTCTAATATCATCTCCTGTTCGGACCTATCAAAAACTGAAACTACCTGACTCGCGGAGATTTGACTATTACTTGTGGAAGCCATTTTAACCTGTTATGATTCAATAGTAAAATTTTGCCCTTTTATACCAAATGTATTTTTCATTAATTTTTTTCAAAATATAAAACCTTGAATATTAAAGTGATTAATACTACAAGGATAGAACCCAGTTATAATTTATCAGTATGTAAACGGTATTTAAAATTGTTTGTGAATAACAATTTAAATATGTAGACATGTAAAAAAATATAAAATTATTAATTATTTTTTTGAAGGACTTTATATTTAATTTCGTGACAAAAAAAGACAACGCCCTAAGAGTTTTAATATTATTTTGCTTTAAAAATCGATAATAGATGTAAGAATTTTGGTAATTACAGGGTTAGATGTTTTAAAATTCTATGGGAAGAAATATATTTCTGCGAGGTATAAAATTTAAACGAAGGGATAAAATTATATTTCTGCAGGGTGTATTTGATAAAAAATTGTCTTTTGACTTGATTTTAAAACAGGTTAAAATCAGGATGTAAAAATTAAATATTCTGAAATCTTTCTTATAAAAGCGTGATTTTCAACGTATTCTTTTTATAAACCATGGGCTCTCGCGAAGTTTTGACTGTTTCTGGTAAGATTACTCATCCTCTCGCTATTAACCCTTTTTCACTAAAATATTTAGCTTTACGTAAAGTTAGGAATTATAACCTTTTTAAAATTAACGATATTTCAATTAGAGTTGAAAATTACTGTATGAGAACTGTCTTTCTTGAGTGTAAAGCATTAATAGAACCCTTTAAAAAAATTGTTTTTGCCTGTCCCTTTATAAAAAATTCTTTCAAATTATCGCCAGCTGTTTTCGCTTCGGTTTTTTCTAGAAGAATCAATAACAATTCTTGTCTATTTGACGTTCATTCTGTTAATTTTGTCTGTCCCCACGAGGCTTTTGAGTTTGACGGCTTATTGTTCCACACTCAATCCTCTCTTGAAGGCTGGTTTTCTTACGAAATTTTACGTCTAATTGGAAAACATATGTGCCTATATAAAAATTTAAATAAGATCCCATGGTTCCGTCAACACAAAAATCGTAGGAGCCTTCAACGTGACCTTTTGATACTCTTTCAATTACAACAAGTTTCCTTTTTTCGAAAAAAACATTTATCTATTACAACTGACTTTCGCCTAACACGATATAACATTCGTTTAGAATTAGGCATGATCGTTCTATTTTTTATTAATGATTTGGATCGACAAGAAGTTAAAATAGTTACAACTTTAGAGTAAGGAATACTAATTTTAAAAAAATAATTACAATAATTAAAATAAATATTTTTATTTTTAGTTGCAAATTATCTCGACCGAATCAAAATTTAAACGATCGTCGGCAACTTTTCCAACTGCGACTCAAGGTATTTACAATAATTTATTCATTTTTTTAAAAAACTAAAACTATTTATTTTTTTAAATAGGACTCAAACCTTATAAAATTTTAATTTTTTTATTTAAAGATTTTTTTGTGTTTTTATTTTTTAATTTGTTTATTTTGGTGAAAGATTTTAATTTTTAAAATGTTTTATATTTTTTATTTTAAATGTTTTTTATTTTAGAAAGTTTAAGTGTTTTTTAAATATGTTTTCCAAATCAACTAGCTTTATTAATTTAATTCAGGCGGTGGAGGTTGTTTTTAATATTTCATAATCTACTTTTTCTTTTTTAACTAGCTTTATTAATTTAATGTTGGGATTGGTGTAAAGTTTTTTTTCTCTATATTAAAAATCCTTTGTTTTCATCTTTTTTATCCAACGCATTTTCAAGAAATTTTATTAGTACGTTTTGTACTAGATTTAATGTTTTTCTATTATTATTATTATTATCTTTTTTGTTTTTTCATCTCTTGCGCTATCTTTTTTGTTTTTCATCTCTTGCGCTATATACCCTTGAGCCTAACCGCCTATATCAAACGACCCATTAATTATTTATTATTCTTTCTGGTTTTTTTTCATGTATTCTATGTACTTTTTTATACTAATATCGGTTAAACTTTAATGTTTTATGTTTGTTTTTGTAATTGATTAGTATATTAACTGAAAAAATGTATAAGTACATTTTGTACTAGGTTGTTTTTAAAAATTGAATATAATTGTTTTTATTAATTTATAAAAACAGGTTTAAGAAGGATAGTGATAATTAGTTAACCTTAGTTGTATTAAAAATTAATAATTATTCCCAAAGACAATATTTTTAAATTTTAAAAATATATGTCAGGCTTAAACTATAAAATCTCAAAAGAAATCTATAATTAAGATGTCTGGTGAATTACATCTAAAGCCTGTACTTTCTTTGCCGCGATCTTTAAAAAAATTTTCTCTTCGAGTAGTAAGAATGTTTATTCTTTGTAATACTCGTCAAATTTCGCGATGGAATCACAAGAATTTAAAAAAAGTTTAAGTCTGAACTTCGTGTGTTAGATCAAATTCAACATGTTGGCACTGTACAACATTCGATCTGTTTTAATTCACACATTCTCGAACTGTATACTTCCGAAGCGATTAAGACCAAAACCAGTGTTTTTATTCGTGCGATGTTAGAGCAACAAAAAGAATTCTTGTGGTAAATATTTTTTAGATATATTCGTTTTTAATAGGTTAATTTATTTATATTTATAAATTCTAGCCTGAATTTCCAACCCGACATCTTGTTTTGTACCGAAGAGGAAAAATACCTTCTACGAATTGATGTAATTATAATTATTTTTATTATACACTTAAAATATTTTTTAGCCTTCAAATTATTTATACAACCTTCTTTAATTCTTTATTATTAATTTAATTTGTTAGCTTTTAGTTTTATTGGTAGTGTTTCATATGTTGTTAAGTGTTTAAAAAATATATTGAAATATCATAGTTATTAAATATTACAATAACTAATTGTGTTTTTTTGATTACTTAAACTAGCATTGTTTTTAAAATAATAAAATATTTGCGAAAAATGAAAACTTATTTATATTAGTTTAATTATTTAAAGTATTTTGGGTGGGTCCAAAACCGCCAAGGGTATAAAGCGAAGGTCGCGAATTCGTTTCCCCATCTCGCAAATAACTAATTAGCATTTTAAACGGCGAAAAAACGAAAAAAACGAAAAAACGATATCAAAAGTTAATTAACATAAGTATTTGGTGGGGTCACATATTACCGCCGATATCTCGGTTCGACCTTGTCCGATCGTGACCAAACTTGTTGATTTGATAGACCGAGGCTTAGTGGTTGTGGACAGTGCTCGAGCGTCGAGGTCAAAGATCATCTTCAAGGTGAAATTTTAGATTGAAATTAAAATATTGTTGATTTTTTTCCACGGACAAAAATTTTTGGAAAATATTTTTGGGCGTGTTTTGGCGGCCATCTTGGCGGCCATCTTGGAAATAAAAGCGTTCATATTTAGTTTCCTACTACTACTACTTTTTTTTTCAAGGACAAAAATTTTTGGAAAATATTTTGGGGGTGTCTTGGGGGGGGGGGTTATGTCGGCCATATTTTTGGGGGTGTTTTGGCGGCCATCTTGGCGGCCATCTTGGAAAAAAGCGTTCATATTTGGTTTCCTACTACTCTCGACATATTCATTCTCCCTGAGTATAAATAAATACATCTTTAAAAAAACTAGAGGTCGGGGATGGTTAACTTTTATTCAATAGATAAAGCTCTCAAAATTATTCGTAAAACGTTTTGATCAAGTAATTTATTTATTTTCGATAAAAAGCTAGCTCAACTTTTACGAATAATACATGTTTTTTAATCATTTCCGAAATATTAACCGGTAAATTTCTTTGTTTACATTTTTTTCCCGAAAAAAAATCAATTTAAACAAGGATAATGATGACCCGTTCCCGACCTCTAAAAAAACAGTCAAAATAGATTAAATTTTGATACATTTGTATTGCATGTTTAATCTTTTAAAAGAAAAACAATTTTTTTAAGTTTCATATATTAAGATGTTAAAGTAGTTGATTTATCGCAGTTGGTGTTCTGGTTAACATGAAATGGGTTAGAAGTTCGAAAAATCGTATGATGTCTTTTTTATTTCTTTCTGGGATAAATAGATTTGGGTGAAATGGACTTGGGAGAAGTGATTTTGGGTGAAGTGGGACTAAATCGCAGTCAAGGCTTTGGCACGTGTCCCTATTAAACACGTACGTGGTTGTTTCGTAAGTTTATTGTCAATAGTGTCCAGTCCACCACCTCCAAATCATGGCTACGCCACTGGTTTATTGAGTGTGTTGGAGTGTATTATTAGCACTTGACTAAAATGACTGCAGTCCACCCCTGGATAACATCGCTTAAAAGCACAAACCAAGTAACGTTTTGGCGGCAATTTGAAAAATATCGATTTAAATATTTCAAAGAGTAAATGATAGTTAAGACGCGTGCGAATAGAAAAATTGATATACAACGTGGATTAAATCACTCTTTAAAGCGCAATCCACATAACTCGAGTTCCTTGGATTTTGCTTTAAGGGGACATTATACTTCTTTCTAACGGGAAGGAAATCCAGGAAAACCCGGCGAAAAGATTTAAACCATTCTATGGATCTAGTGTCGCTATTCGTCGGTAATTAAGTCATATATATGCACGTGACCTGACGCTCATTCTACGTATTGAAAAACTGCACCCAAAGTGAAAAGCTACGGATCAATAATTATTACTTAAGTAAATTATTTAATTAATAAACATACTTGCGGGTACGTCAATTTAACGTACGTCATGCTCCTTTTTAGAGTAAGCTGGAGCTCGTAAAGAAATGACTCGCTTTTTTGGCTTCGGCATTCGCCGGTTGCGTTAACCAGTCTGTGTCTTTAATCACAAACGCATCTAATTGCGGTACCCTGTATTCAGGGTCATTTATCTATCACAAAAAGTGGAAAAGTTAATTGTTAATTTTGTAATGAAAGCGTAAAAACCACTGTGGTTCAGTAATAAATTTTCTTTAATATTGGAAAGATGTGCGCTTGTCGGGCCACGATTGATTTTATGATCTTAAAATTTAATAAAACACTACGGATAATTCAATTTTGATTGTTAACAGTTGCGAAATGTGATTAACAAATCAAAAAGTTGCCGCCATCTTATTTATTTTGGGTTTTTGGTTTCTGGACATCCAAGCTTTTTTCGACCCATTAGAATCAATATTTAGGGATGCGGCACTTTATGATGCTAGAATATATATATTCTAGCAGCATAAAGGGCCGCATATATAAGGAATAAAGATACATTTATGCGTTAAAGGACACTACTTTCTCTAAGGAAAACCGATATTGAAAAAAAGGCGACGCATGGTCAATAAGAAACTTCATATACTTGTGTATTATAATTATATTATAGTTATAATACACAAGTACCACGTAATTATAATTATAGCATCTTGTAGTGACGCATCTCTAAATATTAACTCTATAGGGTCTAAAATTCATAAATACGACGCGCATTATTTTTTGGTTTGTCTATTTACACCAAGTGGCGCTTAATGTATACTCAAGAATCGTTTATTCATCGACAGATAGTTGTCGATGGTTTATTAACTTGTGCGTCGCAAAAACCGAAAACGGCTCTTTCAACAAAGACCTGAGCGGAGCGAGTTGGAAATTCACTGGTTAATTAGGCTTAAGTTAATGATACCCTCACCCCAGCAGAAAAGGAAAGGCGGTGGATAAATAAAACTGCGTTTTACTTGGAAAAGGAAAAAAACAAACTGGTTTTAGGGAGGAAAGGTCGTATGTTATTTTTACTGATCGAGATAATGTTTTTTTTGTCTATTCTTTGATCTTATATTTTTATCATTTGTTTTTTTATATTATTTTTTTCTCACGAAAACGTCCAGTTTTGAAGGGAATTTTATAGTGTGTACGTCGAGTTCTTTAGCTTATCCGTTTTCATTATAATAACGTTGAAAATTCCTGTTTGTTAATGGTAAGGTGTCGCACTACTTGCTATAATTACATTTTCTATTGTTTGGTTTCTAAGTTTTTGTAGGAATTTGTTCCGGTATTTTTCTTTTAGGACTAATCGATGGAGTTCATATTATATATTTTCTATTAAGTATTTTTGTTTTGAAGGCTGTATTACGACACTATAACTTTCAGGGGGGTTTTGTGGGAGTCGTGGAGATCAGTAAGGAGGGAAGATTCAAAAAGTTCCAATTGTAACTTTGAAAATCTGACCCACACACTAAACTCGAGGGAAATTTAAATATTTATTTCCCCGTGCCGTATGTATCGAATTTATTTGTTCGGAATCCTTAGAGTCATTATTGTCACAGAGTAGGTAAATGAAATCAACTTCAATTATGAAAAATAGTAACTCTTATTTGTACTGGAATTATCTTTAGCACCCTTATACAAAATTTAAATGATGCTTCTTACCTAACTGTTACGGGATTTACAGTTCGCGGCTATGGTGGGCCTCGGGGTTTTGATAAATAATATATACAAAAAAAGAGTACTGTGGGTGATAATATAACAAAAATAAATATAAATAAACTGGCTTTGATTAGCCAGTTACCAATTAAATATTTAATTACGGATGTGGAGGATTTGAATAGACTAGATAGTAACGGAGTATGGCCGCTCTTGACAGGTAAACAAAAGGAATTATCTATGGGGTTTCTGGTTTAACAAAAGGGGTGGCATATAATCCTCTGCTAAACTCGCAGGTAATTAGGTCGGGACATAAGAGTTTCAGTTTATACAATACATTTAAAAGAAAATAAAGAAAAATTATAAAGGAAATGTTCAAAAGTACTTATCGCTCTTCAAGTAACCTTCCAAGGAATGAACAGCACATAACTTCTTACACCAAAGTCATCGCGCACAACCACGAATTCGACCGAAATACCCGCACAAGTACCGTGCACTTTTAACCTTCATGTCGAACCGCGTCACCGAATGCAGTACACCACATTCTGATCACACTTGAAGAAACGATTGAAACAAAAACTGGAGAAAATCTGATCTTTGATTAAAGCTGGCTTGGCTTTTTATACCAGATGATTAGATACCCCTCATCTTATCGGGGGGTGTAAATAACTAAAAAAGCTACGGGGCTGCCAGAATAGGCCAGAGAAACGAAACATAAAACAATATATGCGTGGTCCCTAGATGGCTATACTGGGGGAAAAAACGATAAAAAGTAGAAAAATAACAAGATGATCACTCCCGAAAGTTAAAGGGTCGTGATAGCTGATCGATTGGGTTAATATTAAATGTTTATAGTTTATTTTTGCGCTAAAGCCTGATCGATTGAATTATTTTATTTTTCTATTCGTTATTTTTGCTCTGAAGTCTGATTGATTGGGTTATTATTTACTATTGTGTGTTTAGCGTATTAGTTTTCAAGCGTAATAGTTCCTTTATGAAGAAAATTTCGAATTGTATGCATCGTGCTCTTACAGTTATGTTGGCCTGGGTTTTAACTGGGTCGTCATTACTTCGTAATTTATTTTAAAGGTTTTCTCGACTGATTAAGATGTTTAATCAATTAGATTCGTTTGTTTTTATTTATTAAGATCCCTAACTATTCCGTCTATGGTCATTTATTGATATACGAGCTATCGTTTAGTCAAGTGGCTTTCTGTGCTTTGTGAATGGTAAGTCATTCGCTTCTTGTTAACATATTTTTTATTGGTGTGGATATTTGGACACTTAAGATTTCTTATGCAGTCTTTGATTTCCTGGGTGTGCGAGTCGTTATATGATATTGGACAGTATTGGTCTTTTTCATGCGGTATGTGTCACAACGTCAACAGGAAGTCTATTTGTCCTTCACTACCAGATGTCGAATATAGCTTTTCTACGGTATCTTCATCAAGGGCGAGTATTGAAATAAAATCAGCGTTAAAGATGCGGCAAGTATTTCGTAAGCGAGAAAAATAAAAATACCTCTGTAGATATTTCTTTCTTTAAAATTTGCTTCGTATTATATTTAACTGATAAACTTGTACTGAAAAAAGCGTTAAATTTAATTGTACATTGTTTAAGTACGTATAACTCACTGTTGTTACTACTTAATTTATAATATTCTGAATAAATTAAAATCGGTTGTTTCGTCTCAATAATTTCAATTATAATTACAATTCTATACCGGGCGGGATTGAACCGGGATTATCTTTTTAATAAATAACTATGGATTGCGGAGATATTTTTATGGGTCATCTCGAGAAATTAATACCACTAGGGAGAATTCTTCCGAGGAGAGGTAAATTTTGGCCTGCTAACTTTTCGTTACTACTCGCCGCTAAACACTCTTCGCGTAGCTTTTTTAACCATAAGCATTAAAACTTAAAATATTTTCCGAAATCTTTTAGATTGTTTTCATGAATCGTGTACTTTAGTATACGAGAATGGTGTCGTAAGTGTGTGTGATCGGATATGATTGGGAACGCGAAAAAACGCAGCCAAGTTTGTAAAATTCTTCTAGGGCTGTGTTGTGTAAATCATCAAGAGCGCTATACTACGGCAAATTGGCGTGCCATAACCAGGGCCGTAATCAGGGAGGGGGGCGGTCGGGCCGTGCCCACCCTGAAACGTATGGTTGTATGTACAAGTTTTTATCCTTTTTAATTTTTTTCCATTTCGTACCCCCCCCCCAGAAATCAAATCCTGGTTACGGTGCGCATGCGTTTTTCGGCTTCCCGGCTAGAAATGAAATTTAAAAATATGGCCGAACGACGCGACGTCTAGAAAATGCAAGCATTCAGGCAAAACGGGTTCAATTTCTATACAAATTTAAAGATCATTCATAAATAATACAAAATATATTACCGATTTGACCTGTATGTAATTGTAATTTTGTTATTTCTGGCTATTTCGTTATCGATTCATCGTTAAGACTTGACAACTTTGTATATATACGTATTTTGTTTTTTGAACATCGCATATTGTTAAAAATATTAAATTACACTCTAAAAATATAAATAAAATAACTATTAAAATATGTAACATAATTACTCATAAGTTTGCCACTAGCTCAAATTCTTCACTAATTGTTTGTTTCACAGATATTGCGTCATCCGTACCCTACGTAAAATTTCACGTCATCAAATTTCAAATGCCGTCGAATAATGAGTGGTAAATTCAACAACTTTTAGCGATCACGCCGGTTAGCAATCGCTGACACAAGTTTTCTCTTGTACGTTGTTTCGCGTTTTCGGTTTTGACGTCACGATAGTCATCGGCTTTTAGGATGACTGACGTAAAACTACTATAAATTCAACGCCATTTTAAAAAAAATACCGATGACTGAATAAAAGCGTTCAGCAACTTACTACGTCATTGTGACGAAAAAGCTCATCGGTGTAAATTATAAATCCATCAGGTTTTTTCCCGTTGACTGTTACTGAACGTACCCTAGCTCTACGTCTGATAAACCGACGGCCATTATTTTAGTAAACAAACCGTTTTGAACAACCAAGGCTTAGGAGCTAAAATGAACTACAATATAGTCCTAAGTTCTGTTAATGTAATTAATTTGCAAATTAATGAAGTTCTCGGAGACTCACGTTCTAAAATAAATTTGAATTATTTATTAAATAAAAGAAGCAGGCTTATTGGAAAATTAGTTGAACTTCGGGTTGAGCTATTCTGGCTCATCGACAAGATTGGAATCTGTTCAGATTCTTTTGAGCGTGCCTAGGCCTAACTCTACTAGGCTTGATATGGGTTTTGATAACGCTGGTGGAATATTATACTTTGACGACTTGTTCCATTTTCGGAAAGCGATCACTTATTGGTCATTCTCCCCAACCTTTTATTTTTCTAAATAACTACATTGGGCTGATTAAAATACCGATTCCAAAAATCCCTTCTCAATTAAGAGGTTTTCCATTGGCTTAAATATATATGTTACTAGCCAATAGTGTGACTCCCAAAATTACTAGGATGAATAAAAACGTTTAAATCTTACGTAGTCCACCTTTTTACTGGTTCGTGGAGAAAACAACCGTTAGTGAAGATTTTTGAATGGAATAAAGGTACATTGGCATACTTATGAGTAATTATGTGACAAATGCTACTATCAATAAACAATCTGAGCAAACTAGTACCTACACACGGGTACACGATTCATATTACAAAAATTTATTTTTGTTTCCTTGTTGATTTTTTGTGAATTTTTTAAACCAAAACCTTTTAAAATGAATTTGATTAGACAGTTGCTAATGAATAATATGTTCCATAAAGTTAACAATTATAAGCCTTTGAGCTGGCAAAAATTGATCTTAACCCCCCCAAGACTAAGTGCTTCTCTAGCACCGGTATACAAATTTCTGACCACATGTTATATTAATTCCAGTCTGTGAATTCCAGTTTTTAATGCCTTCTAGTTCTTGTCAGCGATTTACTATACTATATTACTTGTGAAATGTATTTGTCAATTCTGAACAGTTTTTCAATATCCGTGCGATTTTCAAAGCTATAGTGGCCCACTGGAGGCTTACGGAACCATTCCGTTACTGTAACAGCACCGTTGTTAATAGGCTTTCTATGTAATAGGGTAATGGAATGGTTACATAAACCTCTAGTGGAACATTGACCTTTCTCTCAAGAGAATAGTGCATGGAAAATTCCAACTATACAATGAAACTGAAAAGATGGTCAGCATTCAGGATAGTTGGATCAGTTCCAGATTGGCTCATTTAGACTTTGTTAATTTTTCTTGAATATTTAAAACTTATAAGATTTCAAACCAATGATAAATTTTTAAAGAATAGAGAGTTAGAATAAATAGAATAAAAATAGAATAAAAAATAAATAGAATAAAAAAGGAAGAAAAAGCCACTATATGTACAAAAATTATAGTTTATTTAAACTAGACGACTAGTTTCGCTACCCATTCGGGAGCTTCCTTCCGAATGTGATAACCCCGAATAATGAAACTTATTGGGGGTATGGCCTATCTGGACGTGAATAATCAATCCCACGCTTCAACCTAAAACAAATCCGGGTACACGTCTGGCTTTCACTAATGGGGCCAACGTTAAAATAGAAATTAAAAATAAAGCTTTGTCTAGGGATATGATTTGGAATAAACACTAAAATGGATTTAAAGGTTGGCAACTAAAACATTTAATAACAAACACTTAGAAAATATAATTTAACACTACCTAAAACTACGGTGCAACTAGATATTCAACTAACTAATAAAATAATACTTAAATTTAGAACAATAAACAAACCTGTTAGGCAGGCTGTACTACGTGGATATAAAATTTACAACGCACACTCGTTAGGCGGCATGTGCTGATTCGAATTGGGATTTAAAACTAACAATGAAACGAAAAGGAGATATAGCTTATAGTTTATAGCATTACGATACTTAAGTGTTCGCGATGTCGAGGAGGTGGATCATACGCTACTGGTGTAACACGTTGGAGCTTTGGTCCGCTCACTCTTTGGCACACAGCAGTCACACACTTCATGGGCGTAGGAACGTTCTAGAAGTTGGAGGGGGCAAAGAGAAACAAAAAGGGGTCAGGAGAATGGTTTTGAATTTTTAATCGAGTATAGCTTCTCCGAATGCATGTGTACTTTTTACTACTATGCAAATTGGCGGGAAAAGACTGAAATTTAAACACAGTTGTGGTTCTACAAGCTTTTTATGCTTTTAAAATTATATTTTGAGAATTGTGAAGATTTCAACTGACCAAAAAGTTGGAGGGGGCAATAACGTTAGTTGCCCCTCCCAGCCAATTTCTAGGGAGGGGCATTGCCCCCCTTGCCCCCCCCCCCTGGTTCCTACGCCCCTGACACACTTGACCTGCGGTTGAATGAGCGACGACGATGTCGGGGTGCCGGCCTCAGCGGTCGAGTACCAAGTTGACGTCCTCGAATACACTGGCGGGTTGACTGTAGATCTCCAATTATGGGACTTCTTCACCAAGAGTTTAGCGGTACAAATAGATGTAGAAACTTAGGATTGCTATTATTGGCAGTTCTTCGATCCGAGAGAAAGATTAACGAACTCCTTTTTTCCTAATACCAAAATCTCTTCAACGGTTTTTTTCTTTTTTAAACACTCATTCGGACACGAGCCAAAACTTCAAAACCTCCGCGCGTGTTTTACGTAAAACAGAGTCGATCTATCTCCTTATTAAAAACTAACGATTTTTGTTGGCACGTGCCGTATATAAATTATTCTAAACTTTTATAATGTTGGCAACCTTTTATTTAGAATGATTGAAAATGAATGGGAGCTAAAAAATTAGTAGTAACGGGAAACGTGAACGCCAGAAATGTATTTAAATATTCCACGGTCGAGCGCGGGTATCGGAACTCCCTGGCCAGACAAGTCTCATATACCCAAAACACCATCTCTGAGTGACCAGCGCCCAGAAATATAGCTTTTAAACGACCGTGGAATTCTGGCTGGTAGAATTATTAATAAAATTAAAATAATCCATAAAATTTTGAAAACATCAGAATTCCACGTTACAACTCTCCCCCGGCTAAAGTCTCAGGTCCTCATGAGACCACAAATAAAGACCCACAACTGTGTTAAGATAAGGTAAGTTAAGGTTGCCTATAGTAGTAATATAAGAATGTGTAATAAGGTTTATGATAATAAGTAATATATTTACAGAGACGTCTCAAAATTTACAGCGCGTGCAAACTAAAACACAATCCCTTTTAAATCTAACGAGATGACATCCCATGGTTGGGGAATGTCACTCGGTTTCATAAGTCCGGGAGGGACTTGGTTAGACGGCTTATGAGTTTGACAAACGCTGCATGAACGGCAGTAGTTTACAACGTCCAAAGTGAGCCCTTCCCACGTATATAGGCTTTGGACCCGCTTAGTTGTCTTTTTTATACCGAAATGACCGCTGGAGGGGATGTCGTGGTTCAGATTTAATATCCTAGCTTTAAAAGACTGTGGGACCCAAATTTTAAAATTGTCCCACCCTGCGATATCACGAGCTCCAGTGTCTTTGAATAAAATGTTTTCCCTGATGTCACAAAGTGGGACTCCCTTTTCTATTCAAGTTTATAGTTCCTTATCTTGTGATATTTTATTGTTCTCTAAATAAGAAATGAGCGGGCCCATTTGAGCGTCGGCGCGCTGGGCTGTTATGATTTCGAGATTGTCAAATTTAATCAGAGGGGTGGAAGGTCGTCTGATTCCAACGCAGATATATGACCAGTAGAGTCTAAAGGGGCGTTCTCTATACGCGATAAAGCGTCGGCTACGACGTTAGTTTTTCCTGGAAGGCGGTGGATGGTAAAGTCGAAAGCTTGCAAACGCGCGTTCCATCGCGCGAATTTACCGGTGGCATCGGGTGCTTTGTGCAGCCATTTAATAGCGCTATTATCAGTGTATAGTTCAAAGTGTGTCCCTTCAACGTATGGGCGAAATTTTTCCACCACAAAGACTACACCTATACACTCGCGCTCCACAGCGGAATATTTTTTTTCGTCGTTGGACAGAGACCGACTCGCGTATTGGATTACCCTCGTTTGGCGATCTATGACCTGACTAAAAACAGCGCCCAACCCTAGGATTGATGCGTCGCAATGCACGGTAAATTTGTGGGCATAATCGGGTGTCCTTAAGATTGGGGCGCAGGATAGCGCGTCTTTGAGCGTATTAAACGTGGATTCTTGCTCAGCACCCCATTTCCAACGCTCGTCAGCGTGAAAAAGCGCGGATTTTTCTCACCGGGTATTGACGGGAAACCGACCCGCAGGGGCCAGTTAATGAAATTAGAAGTAATTGGATTTTTCTCACCGGGTATTGACGGGAAACCAACCCGCAGGGGCCAGTTAATGAAATTAGAAGTAATTGGATTTTTCTCACCGGGTATTGACGGGAAACCAACCCGCAGGGGCCAGTTAATAAAATTAGAAGTAATTGGATTTTTCTCACCGGGTATTGACGGGAAACCAACCCGCAGGGGCCAGTTAATAAAATTAGAAGTAATTAGATTTTTCTCACCGGGTATTGACAAGAAACCAAACCGCAGGGGCCAGTTAATAAAATTAGAAGTAATTGGATTTTTCTCACCGGGTATTGACGGGAAACCAACCCGCAGGGGCCAGTTAATAAAATTAGAAGTAATTGGATTTTTCTCACCGGGTATTGACGGGAAACCAACCCGCAGGGGCCAGTTAATGAAATTAGATGTAATTGGATTTTTCTCACCGGGTATTGACGGGAAACCAACCCGCAGGGGCCAGTTAATGAAATTAGAAGTAATTGGATTTTTCTCACCGGGTATTGACGGGAAACCAACCCGCAGGGGCCAGTTAATAAAATTAGAAGTAATTGGAATTTTCTCACCAGGTATTGACGGGAAACAAACCCGCAGGGGCCAGTTAATAAAATTAGAAGTAATTGGATTTTTCTCACCGGGTATTGACGGGAAACCAACCCGCAGGGGCCAGTTAATGAAATTAGAAGTAATTGGATTTTTCTCACCGGGTATTGTTGGAAAACCAACCCACAGGGGCCAGTTAATGAAATTAGAAGTAATTGGATTTTTCTCACCGGGTATTGACGGGAAACCAACCCGCAGGGGCCAGTTAATGAAATTAGAAGTAATTGGATTTTTCTCACCGGGTATTGACGGGAAACCAACCCGCAGGGGCCAGTTAATAAAATTAGAAGTAATTGGATTTTTCTCACCGGGTATTGACGGGAAACCAACCCGCAGGGGCCAGTTAATAAAATTAGAAGTAATTAGATTTTTCTCACCGGGTATTGACAAGAAACCAAACCGCAGGGGCCAGTTAATAAAATTAGAAGTAATTGGATTTTTCTCACCGGGTATTGACGGGAAACCAACCCACAGGGGCCAGTTAATAAAATTAGAAGTAATTGGATTTTTCTCACCGGGTATTGACGGGAAACCAACCCGCAGGGGCCAGTTAATAAAATTAGAAGTAATTGGATTTTTCTCACCGGGTATTGACGGGAAACCAACCCGCAGGGGCCAGTTAATGAAATTAGATGTAATTGGATTTTTCTCACCGGGTATTGACGGGAAACCAACCCGCAGGGGCCAGTTAATGAAATTAGAAGTAATTGGATTTTTCTCACCGGGTATTGACGGGAAACCAACCCGCAGGGGCCAGTTAATAAAATTAGAAGTAATTGGAATTTTCTCACCAGGTATTGACGGGAAACAAACCCGCAGGGGCCAGTTAATAAAATTAGAAGTAATTGGATTTTTCTCACCGGGTATTGACGGGAAACCAACCCGCAGGGGCCAGTTAATGAAATTAGAAGTAATTGGATTTTTCTCACCGGGTAGTGTTGGAAAACCAACCCACAGGGGCCAGTTAATAAAATTAGAAGTAATTGGATTTTTCTCACCGGGTATTGACGGGAAACCAACCCGCAGGGGCCAGTTAATAAAATTAGAAGTAATTAGATTTTTCTCACCGGGTATTGACGGGAAACCAACCCGCTAGGGCCAGTTAATAAAATTAGAAGTAATTGGATTTTTCTCACTGGGTATTGACGGGAAACCAACCCGCAGGGGCCAGTTAATAAAATTAGAAGTAATTGGATTTTTCTCACCGGGTATTGACGGGGAACCAACCCGCAGGGGCCAGTTAATGAAATTAGAAGTAATTGGATTTTTCTCACCGGGTATTGACGGGAAACCAACCCGCAGGGGCCAGTTAATAAAATTAGAAGTAATTGGATTTTTCTCACCGGGTATTGACGGGAAACCAACCCGCAGGGGCCAGTTAATAAAATTAGAAGTAATTAGATTTTTCTCACCGGGTATTGACGGGAAACCAACCCGCAGGGGCCAGTTAATAAAATTAGAAGTAATTGGATTTTTCTCACCGGGTATTGACGGGAAACCAACCCGCAGGGGCCAGTTAATAAAATTAGAAGTAATTAGATTTTTCTCACCGGGTATTGACGGGAAACCAACCCGCAGGGGCCAGTTAATAAAATTAGAAGTAATTGGATTTTTCTCACCGGGTATTGACGGGGAACCAACCCGCAGGGGCCAGTTAATGAAATTAGAAGTAATTGGATTTTTCTCACCGGGTATTGACGGGAAAGCAACCCGCAGGGGCCAGTTAATAAAATTAGAAGTAATTGGATATTTCTCACCGGGTATTGACGAGAAAACAACCCGCAGGGGCCAGTTAATAAAATTAGAAGTAATTGGAATTTTCTCACCAGGTATTGACGGGAAACCAACCCGCAGGGGCCAGTTAATAAAATTAGAAGTAATTGGATTTTTCTCACCGGGTATTGACGGGAAACCAACCCGCAGGGGCCAGTTAATGAAATTAGAAGTAATTTGAATTTTCTCACCAGGTATTGACGGGAAACCAACCCACAGGGGCCAGTTAATAAAATTAGAAGTAATTGGATTTTTCTCACCGGGTATTGAGGGGAAACCAACCCGCAGAAGCCATTTAATAAAATTAGAAGTAATTGGATTTTTCTCACCGGGTATTGACGGGAAACCAACCCGCAGGGGCCAGTTAATAATTATCTTCATCATCGGACGATATCGCGGTTTTTAATCCATCAAACTGTCTCGGTTTACATTGTTCTAATAAATCGCGTATAATTAAGTGTAATGTGAATGGTTGAATTTCATTATTATATTGTCTTTCTCCCTCATAACTGGCCGCCTCAAACACAATTGCGTAATTATTCCATTGTATTTGTTTAATAACAGGCTGAGATGGTAGATTAACTGGTATTGGAAGAGAACTTGGTAAATTATTTTCTTCGGAAGGATTTAAAACTTTTGGTTGGTTGACGTCTCCATTAATATTTGGAATTAAAGGGTCAGTTGGTAAAATGTTGTTTATATTTTCTTCTGGTTTCAGATTTGACTTTTCTTCTAAATTTGTTTTTGGTTCAAGTTTTGGTTTTTTCTCTTGTTTCACTTCTGGTTTTAGTTTCGGTTTCTTGTTAATTTATGTTTTTTTTCCTGGGTTGTGATTGGATTTCTTCCACGGGAATTTGTCGTGGTAAATATTTTTGTTGATATTTATTCACAATTAACGCTTTTTTAATTCGTACTTCTATAAAATTTGTTGCGTAAGTTAAAGAAATAGTTTTGGCGTGATTTGAGAGTGGATAATTAGAAAGATAATCACTGTCGACAAAATCATTTTCTCGAAATTCCAAAACAGAAGCTAGGGGCGATGCTTGAGGTATTCTTACTTGCACATCTTTTTGTAACTGTATTTTTAATTTTGAACTGTCTTCGTTTTCATCAACTTTTACCGTATTCATATGTATTTTTCCTTTAAGTGTTTGATTGGCCTCAATAGTTTTAGCAAACTCGTTGAGTATATTATTTTGAAGAGATGTTGGAATATTATACTTATTTCGATCTAGATCACCCTCGTAACGTTTGGGTGGAATTTCAATTTTAATATAATCCCATTGATTTTCTTCGGGTGAAATAACATCTGACACGTGCCCTACTTGGAAATGCGAATACTCATTTGTTATATTCGAATAAGTTTCAGGAAGAATTATTTCTGCTAATGCGCAAGACCATTTTTCATTGTTAAAATTTAAAGGTTTTGATAACTGTACTTTAAAGTTAGAAGGCGTATTTTCCGGGTAAATATCGGGTGATGCGTTCGAAGGTAGAAATACTACGAAACTTGACATCTTTATAATGACAGTTTCAGTTGGGCGACATCTCGTTTTATACTAATAAAAGATTTAGCGTGATAGATCGAAAGGATTGGGATTTGAACTTGAGACTGTTTGAATAACGTTCTGCCACGCTACCGATCTACCACGATAAACCTTAACATGAAAGAGTTAAAATATCTATTTTTACGTAGGAAAAATAATCACAATATATTAGAAAATCAGCTTTATTCACATATTTTCAATCATTTGACAAGTTTGTTCAAGATTTTCCAAAACCTCAATGGGTGTTTCAACTTGATTAAGAGTTAAAATTTGATTATTTTTACAATATTCTTGAAAAGAAATAATAGCTTCCATCTGCTCATCAGATGGCATGACAAAGTCCGGTGGAAATACAATATTTGATTTCATTGTTGAATTTAAAGTTTCTTCGGACTTAATACCAGTTGTCTTTTTTTACGATGAATTTTCTTTGGAGTTCCAGTACCATTAACAAACTCGTTTAACCATTCTTGATGTTTTACGTTAAACTCGTTCAAATAATCAATAATTTGATCGTCTAATATTTCTTCTTTGGATGTATATTCTGGTTTCTTTGAATGAAGACAATCGCAAACATCAATACGAATTTGATTTTTATAACTACTCGATAAGTGATCCATTAAGTGTTGCATAAAAATTGTCTTGTCAAGACATTATTCTTGACAAATCCAGCATTTAACACTAATATTAAAATTATCAAAGAAATTAAAAGCGTGTTTGCGACATGGCTCGTTATAATAACAAGGATTATCGTTAGGCGATTTGCATTTAATTTCTGGTTTCCCCATAAATAACTTCATTTTTTTAACCTTTAAAGAGCTCGATTTTTGAGACGTCTTACGCTTACACATATCCTTTGACTTTTAAATGTAAAAACAATTATTATTTATAGAAATAGTTATTATTGCAAGTTTAGACACGTTTATTAGCTGTTTAAAGTATTTTGGGTGGGGCCAAAACCGCCAAGGGTATAAAGCGAAGGTCGCGAATTCGTTTCCCCATCTCGAAAATAACTAATTAGCATTTTTAACGGCGAAAAAACGAAAAAAACGAAAAAACGATATCAAAAGTTAATTAAAATAAGTATTTGGTGGGGTCACATATTACCGCCGATATCTCGGTTCGACCTTGTCCGATCGTGACCAAACTTGTTGATTTGATAGACCGAGGCTTAGTGGTTGTGGACAGTGCTCGAGCGTCGAGGTCAAGGATCATCTTCAAGGTGAAATTTGAGATTTAAATATTTTCGATTTTTCCAAGGACAAAAATTTTGTTTTTGGAAAATATTTTGGGGGGATGGGGGGGTTGTTTTGGTGGCCATCTTGGCGGCCATCTTGGAAATAAAAGCGCTAAGTTTTAGTTTCCTACTACGAGGTCAAAGATCATCTTCAAGGTGAAATTGAAAACAAAAATATGTTTTTCGATTTTTCCAAGGACAAAAATTTTTGGAAAATATTTTTGGGGGGTGTTTTGGCGGCCATCTTGGCGGCCATCTTGGAAATAAAAGCGTTCATATTTAGTTTCCTACTACTGTCGAGATTATTTTTAGCGTTTCTCCAATTCCACAAATGTATTCAAATTTAATTTAATGTCATAAATAAATAACTTTATGAATTTTGGGTGAAGTGGTAATTGGGAGAAGTGGCTTTGGGTCAAACGGTACAACTCTTATCTTTTGGGTAAAGTGGGAATTGGGAGAAATGGTTTTGGGTCAAATGGGAACATACCTTGACTACGAGACCGATAAAAGCCACCGGCCCCAAAGCCAAGTTCCGTTGCAGTTCCAAGAGGGCTTTTCCCCACTCCTCCTCCACCTTGCCAGTCCTCGAAAGATAAATCTTTTTACGGGTCGGTCGTTTTTTTTCTGAAAATAATCGGCTGGGACTCATTTTAGATAGGGTGTTGTTTTTATTTTACGAAGTTAATCTGGTCGAACTCGTAAGCCCAGGCGCCTGAAATTTGCCAACAAATAATAGCCTACATTTTCGTACTTGTTGTAAGCTTCTAGCCCTATTTGACTTTTCGTTACGCGTATCTGGGACGTATCTTTCCCAAATACCCGATTTCGGAGCCCCATCCCTGAATATTCACTACCTGCTATTTTCAATTGTTTTTACCGAATCAAGATACCGTGTCCCTTACTCTACGCAACTTGGTTTTTTCGGGTCTGATACAAACCTTTTTTTTAGTTAAAAGTGGCTGAACAAAAGCGGACCGTCGTTGACATTTATCGCGATTTGAAAAACAAGCAAAGCGCCTTAGTGGTGCAAAGGCGCCGAAATATTGTAATGAACTTAAGCATTGGTGGTCAGCCGTTGTCTCAAGCCCTATTAGTGGCCGTATACCCACCAATAGACGTCCACCTCTTTGGCCATCGTTGGATGTGGCTCTGCAATAAATGGCTACCAACGTTTCCAGAGTCCAGTTATTAGTAAGAATAATTAAAGACTCCCGCTTCTATTTGAACTTGACTGAGGGCTCGTCTAAATTATTTATTATTACAGACACAACACTTGGTTCAGAGAGGTGGATCAAGAGGAAACCGAGCAGGTCGCCGTGGTGGGCGCAGCGGACGCGGTGGTCAGGGCGGCCAAAAACGAGGTCCCAGATCGGGGTGGACATTTCCTCCTTATTAAATGTCTTGTTTTTGTATTAGTTTAAAATAAATAAATGTTTAAAATAAAAAATTAGACTTTTTATTCATTATTTATTAGCATTTTGAAGAAAAGTTAGTTTTGAAAAAGGGATTTATAAATAGAAAATTATAATTAATAATGAGAAAGAGGGTAAAATAACCGAGATTAACCGGTAGAATAAAACGGGGAGGAGAAGAAGCCAAAAAGTGATAGAATAAACTTGAATCACGAAATAAATAAAATTTCTTCAAAAATTATGAGAGACATGCATGGATCAATTAACATTTAATAATCTCTTAATTTTCGATAATGGTTTTAGTTAATTCCATGGATATTTTTAAAAAAGTTCAATTTTGAATTACGAAGATACGCCTGCACCTAAGAAAACGCGTTAGAATGAAAAGAATAATTCCGATATTAGAAACGGAAGTGAGAAAAACGCGACAGAATAAGTTTCAAAGAAAGATATGAGTGAAAATTGTACTTTATCTTCTGTTTAAACAAGCCTTTGGGTTTTTCACAGCAAAATGTTTAAAAATAATTGATTATAAAAAACACCACAGAACTATCATCGTTACTAAAAAATTATATTCTTCTATGCATATAAATTTCTTACGTAACTAAAATTCTGCGAATCACTTAATTCTAACCGTAAAAATATTATATTTATTATTTTTTGTTTTATAGTCCTTGTTTCCTTACTATAAGGTTCGAATAACGTATTTGAAGAATAATTCGAATAAACTGCCACGGGTACAGGATAATTTATCCGCTCTTGGAGACTGTGTCGCCATCTAGTGGATGGCCTAAGACATGCACAACGAAAAGCCATTCGAAAAACGCGTTAGAATAAATAGAATAAATTCGCTATATTTTTAAAACGATGGCGTGGAAATTAACGAAACTACCACGAAATATACCCCTCTTCACGATATTTGTGATGGAATAAAAATAATTCTGGTATTCGAAACGGAAGTAGCTTAAAATCGATAGAATAAATTTGAAACACGATAAATCGCCGAGACGCTATATTTCCAACCTTAAAGGATTTAGAATAAATAGAATAATTTCGCTATATTTTTAACACGGTGGCGTGGAAATTAACGAAACTACCACGAAATATACCCCTCTTCACGCTCTTCGTGACGACGTAAAAATAATTCCGGTATTCGAAACGGAAGTAAGGGAAACTGGATAAAATAAGTTTCAATCGCTAAATAACGCGTTGACGCCAAAAAGCATACCGAAAACGCAATAGAATAAATAGAATTATTTCGCTTTATTTTTAAAACCGTTCCGTGGACATTACAATTTTTTACACTCTAGAATAAAAAAAAATAGTTATTATTATAATTATTATTATTATTTTAATAGGTTCAAATAAAAATAAATAAGTCGAGATTCCCTTAAGTTGCTATTAGGTTCGAATACATTATAATTGTCTAGTTTCCCTTGCCTTAGAACAAACTCTAAAATTAGTTTTAATTACCGCGATATAAACACAAAGATATGGCCTAGATTACAATAAACGACGAAATCGAATATAAATATTTTATTTACTTTTACTTAGATTTATTTGAATTACACGTATTTAATCATTTTGAAAGTTTGTTTTAGTTAAATCATAAAATCATAATCATGGTTAAATGATTAATTTCGTAGCTAGCAGGCAAAAAGATTGGACATTCTCGCATTTAGAATAAATAAAATAAGTATCGTCCTACCTGGCACACTCGGCGTCTCCAGCATATGAACTTATTCTATTTATTATATTTATTCTATTCATTCTTTTTAGGCAGGCCCTTCATCTTCACTCTCACTGAATGGTGGACTTATAGCTCAAATGTGTTCCGTGAATAGTTTAGTGAATTTGTATTTCCAAAAGTAAGATTTTGGGTGTATTCTCCGAAAGTTAGGGAAGGTTCACTGTTTTTAAAGTTCATTTTGGACCTGTACATGTTTCAATTTAACATTTTAAGTTTATTATTCATTACTCTCACTGAACGGTTCGCCTAAAGCTTTATTTCATACTGTTATATTTTATATATTGGATTTGGAATTCCAAAAGTAAGATTTGCGTTGAATTCTCCGAATGTTAGGGAAGGTTCGCTGTTTTTAAAGTTCATTTCGGACCTGTACATGTTTCAATTTTACTTTTTAAGTTTAATGGCTTAGTTTTATTTTGCTTCTGATTTAAAAATAATTTTTTTTACATTTGTATAAGGAAGGTTATTTAATTTTTTAATAGTTTAGTTCGAAATTTATTTTGTTATATAAAAATTAAATAACTATATAAGTTTTGTAATTTATATGTTAACTGCTAATACTTGAGTTTCCAACTTTCGAAAGCCTATCGTAAAAATTAAATAACCTAATATAATAAATTTAAATTCTTAATTTTTATGCAGAGTTCGTGTTATTACAATCAAATTGTACACTTGTAGCTGGATTTTTTCAATTATCTTGTATTTTAATGTTTTGAATAAAATTTTAATATCAAGTTTGGCTTTTTAAATTATTTGTTCAGAATACGATATAAAATGAACGTCCTAGTTTCACCCCTATTGAGCCATGATTGAACCAAATTAAAGGCCTAAAGACATCTCTAGGTTTTATAGAAAGACATCCAGGGGACGACCGCCGTAATCGCCGTTGGACGTCCAAAAACTCGTCCCCGGGACGTACTACGGCTATAGACAAACCACACATTTGGACGTCCTTTAACGTTCAACCGACGTCGACCCCAGATTTTGGGATGTCCTACGGACGAAGGCAAGATCCGAGTGTGACGTTTTTGTGTTTGCTGGGTAGTTAAAAAGTGTGCTACACTCTGAACCCTCCTTAAAATGTAAGTCTAAAACGAGAAAATAATGACTGCTTTAGTTTTGTTTAAATTGAAAAAAGTCATTCTACGTTCTAACATATAATACTGAAACAACTTCTAAAAGCCGCGACTTGCTTTACGCCGCTGATTATTCATAAATTGTACCCTTATACTGTGAGGCTCCATAAGAATTTTAAGCACAGGGCCTCCAGAAGTCTAAATCTGGCACTGACTAGTGATCTGAAATCAGAACATATTTTGCTAATCTGTAAGTGATTCCTATGTGATCTCAAATATATTTCGATTTTTCAGTGTATTACTAAACGTAAAACATTGATATAAATATAATTTTTTTGTTTCCTTTTAATTTATATGTATGCAAAAGAATTATGTATTTTTTTGTAAAAGCCTGGTTTTTCAATTTCTTTTTTGAATCACAAATTTTTTTTACTGGTGATGGAAATATATCTAAAAGAATTTGCTATAGCTAAATCGACCGATTTAGCTATAGCAAATTCTTTTAAATGCATTTTCACAATTAAATTCAAAGGAATTACTAGCTTAGATCTGCAAACACAATATTAACAAATATAAATTATTATCGAAATGTGTCAAAATCTGCTAAATAAATTTGACCATAAAAATACCGAATAAAATGATGGTCTTTTTAATAAACTTGGACAACACTGGTAAACGTTAACGTTTTCAGCGTGTAAAAGGTCTATTTGGCTTATTCGAATAAAAACATGTCGCGCAATAACAATGGGTTACCAAAGTAGTTACCATTAATAAAATATACTTCCCTTTCGTTTATGTGTGCAACACTTAATTATCGAATGGAATTGGTTGTGCTTCGGTAACTCGTAAAAAATACCCTGTCCATATTTTAATTTATTGCCTAAAATATAAAACTACACTTACGTAAACGGCAACTACGTTATACATAACGAAATCCATCAGGTTCTGGTAACTCGTGTATTGGAGTATTTGGATTCCATCCTTGTTAACTGTTAAAGCCACTTGATCGACAGAGTGGAGTGGGAAATTCTGAAGTCATTAACCCTGAACGTAGCGGTACCATTTCGTGCTACTCGTAGTTCGCCTCCACGCAATTCAGCTGAATGTAAAGTGTGCTAGATTATATTGCCAACCAAAATACAACATTTATGAAGCGCGTCTTTTGCTCTGTTTGCTTACGAAATATACACGTTTATTTATTCGGAGAAATTTTAAAGTGATTTTAGTTAATCAAGAATTTGATCCTATGATCCAAGAGTGGTTCTGTGCTGTGTTGGGCGCTGCGTTTTTCTTATGTTTCGTAAAATATCTATTTTATGGAAAAACAGAAATCGTCGGAGTTGATGGACCAAAATACCTTTTAATAAAAATTATGTTGAGTTTCATTAAAGCGATGAAACCACAGCAAGAAAAAGCATTGCCTGGTAAGTGTTATCATTGAAGCGAAGCTTCCTTGCCATGTTTTTATTAATCATAATTCTTCCAAAAGGTTTCAAGCTTAAAAGACCACGTTTACCAAGCGTCGGAAATTAATTGAATAAATTAACTTAATGATAATATTCAGCTAGCCATCCTCTATTCAAGCAATTTATATTAAAGCGTGTTTGTTATATATGAACCGAGCAAACCGTAGTAAAGTTTGAAAGAAAAATGCGACGTATTTTGCGAACTTGAAACGAAAACTGTTCTTATTAGCAAAAATTAAGTATTTTGTGGGCTCGAGTCAAAATGTCTTCTATAGCTCACCGTTTAATAAATACGTGATTTAATATTTAATTTTTAGAAAAAGTTTGACGCTACTTACTTAAAACTAATTAATATTACAGAAAATTTACGTTTTTTCCGAGGACTCTCTTTACTGTATGAAAAAGATAAAATGTTTCAAATATGCGTGTTGAATAAAACCACTGTGTGTCTCTTTGGAGCAGAAGTTATAAAGGTGAGTCTTGAGAAACGGGTTCATCTTGAACCACGAATTAAGTTTCGGACAATCTCTTAAGCAGTGAGGACTTATTAGCAGTACACTTTCTTCAATAAAGCCCAGTTCACACTGTGTAATTAATTGGGCCACTTAACTGTATCCAACTAATTGTAAGCAAGAAAATTGTATAGTGTGAACAGAAAAAGGGGGAACAATTGTTAAAATTTGTCTGTTTACACTATACAATTTTCTTGCTTACAATTAGTTAGATACAGTTAAGTGACCCTAATAATTGTATAATGCGAACTAGGCTTAAGTCTTCGGCTGTTGGGTTGTTTACGCTTTTTTGGCCATTTTCTCGAAACGAGTAAGATCTTTTAAAATGAAGCCAATAGCGTGCTTTCAATTCTAAACTCCCGACGTCACCAACTTGGTTTTATATCATTATGCAAATAACCTTGGTGACACCAAGGTAATTTGCATAATGATAAAAAAACCAAGTTGGTGACGTGGCGACCACTATTAACACTACAGCTGTGACGTTACAAGTTTTCAAAATCGTATCAGACGAAAGCATTCTATTACGTTTTCGTCTATTTTGAAACTATCGCTTATTACTTTTCGCGAAATTTTAAATAATTGTTGCAATAAGCAAAGCCATTTCTTTTACTTAAAATACGCGTGTTACGCCACTGAAACTGAATATTTAAAATTGCCACTAATTGGTTCATTTTTTTTCTGTCTACTGCCAACCGTTGTGGTCTTTTCAACTGTTCGTCGTAGGACTGTTGAAAAGTTAAGTGGAATTTAGAAAACCCTGAATAGACGGTGGGTACAAATTTTGAAAATATAAAACATATTTTAAGGTTTCATTAATCAACAATATTTAAAAAAGTTCAGGTCCCGAGAGGCGAAACAAATCGTTAGACGTTTAAAAATCTTTTTATGGTTATCAAGGGGGTGTTTATCAAACGACACCGCGTCTAGAACATACACCCCGGTCGCTTTGAGTAATAAAACTAACGCCCTCCCTGTATCACCCGCCGACTAGCTCCAGAGTATTGCTATAGGGGCCAGGCCCCAAAGCATTTGATATTATTTTAGCAGTATTCAACTGTGTTTAAACTTTCTTACAACAAAATCAAACCAATACGTTGGACCCACGAATTATCTGCAGCCACAACTGCTTGCACCAAACACCGATATTCTCAGCCAGAAAAGTTCCAATTGTCACGAATGTTTTGAAAAGAAAAGACCACGTTTCCCACTAGGAGAAGGTTATGGAACAAATGCCGTGCTTTACTCTTGAAAGATCGTTTCTTCAGTAAAATTATTAGTGCCACAGATGATACTTGCAGGATTTTTTTTCGTCAGGATATCTAAAACATGTAGTTACTACTTGTACTCGGCGATTTGAATAATGAATAATTATACGAAGTTTATCACCTCATTTGTTTCATTCGGATACACAATTTAGAACGCTTAAGCGATAACTATTATAACCCGTATAGATCTGTCAAAGAATATTTTTTTATGTACCACAGCTATTCTTTCATAAGAGATATTTGAAAAAATAAAAACAGCGATTACTTCCTTTTATGAAGAAAAACATCATTAATACGTCTTATCAATTAACCACTTTCTTGCCAAAAAAATATCATCCAGATAGAAGACCATCCATACCTACCGTTAAGCGAGCTGTAAATGACTATCACCAGTATGGTAACGAACAACCTCGATTTCGTGGGCCTGGTCAGCGGGATTTGGACATGGTTTTAACCTACTTAGTAGTTTTGCCACGACGAGTAAGGATTTGGCTTGCAGTAAAACTCGCATTTGGGAAATTTTACTTAGGCATAAGTACAGTCTGTTACAAAAGTCTTCGACAAATGGAGTTTTTGCATTTATCTTAAAATTTCTTGCAACGTGTAAACGATTGAAAAATGAAACCATAAGCAATTGTTTATACTTTTTTAATTCCTTTCACGTTGAGTTGTCGTATTTTGCAATGCGATAATAGTTACGGCGGAAACGCAAGATGTCGTTTTCGCCAACTTTTCAAATAATGGAGTTACGCCCCTGAAACCCGCAATTTCGGATTCAGGGTGGTCGATTCATATTTAGAATATGTCACTGTCATTGCTCTACCACCAACGATTGACGAGCTATAGGCGTTGCATTTTTCGATTCCATTTGGGAAAAACTAAAAGACGTCAAATATCACTTGTGGCATTCCCCCGATAATGCAGAGCGTTGCAACAACTATTAATATTGTATGGGAAAAGAGACGAGAATGGAAGCAATGTAAGTAGAAAATAAGTGAAGAAAACTGTAATCACTGGTGTAGCAAAATGTTTCCGCCTTTTAACCCCTCAACCGATTCTGCCAAATTCGTTTATACCACAAGTAACATAATCTCTATTAGTATGACACTTGCCATAGTTTCAATGATAAAACTTTTAGTCACTGTGTAATAATAAAATATATATCAAATTATTTTAAAAAAGCCATTCACTCGAGGAAAGGATGCTTAACCAGTAATTACAGTTTTCTTCACCTAATTTCTACTTTCATTTCTTCCATTCATATTCCTTTTCCTATACAATATTAATTGTTGTTGAAAAGCTCTGCATTATCGGGGGAATGCCACAAGTGATATTTGACCTCTTTTAGTTTTTCCGAAATGGAATCGAAAATTGCAACCGGCTATAGCTCCTCAACCGTTGGTGGTAGAACAATGACAGGGACACTTTCTTAATATGAATCGACCACCCTGAATCCGAAAATGCGGGTTTCAGGGGCGTAACTCAATTATTTAAAAGTTGTCAAAAACGACATCTGGCGTTACCGCCGTAACTATTATCGCTTTGCAAAATACGATAACCACACCCTAAAGGAAATAAAAAAGTATTCAAATTGCTTCGGGTTTCATTTTTCTATCGTTTACACGTTTCGATAAAATTTAAGATAAATGCAAAAACTCTCTTTGTCGAAGACTTTTGTAACAGACTGTACCATCCTAACAGAGCAACGCTTCACTACGGTTTAAGAGATGGAGACGTTCAACGATGGCTGGACCCACAACATGGTATTCTCGGATGAATCCTCGTTTGCAAGATACGGCCCTTACAATCACCAAAAATATTCACGTTTGGGAAGACACAAATCCACACTGGGGATATGAACACCGTCACCAATTTCAATTTGGACGCTTGAATGTTTGAATTGGTCTTGTTGGAAAACGGGTAATTGGTCCAGTATTCTTACCGCAAAATCTAAATAACCTGAGATATTTAGATTTCTGGATAAATTAGCTAGAACAACAACTTGACGAAAATCCGTTGGCGCAACACGCAAGAATGTGGTTTCAACAAGACGGTGCCCCGCCTCATTACCAGAGAGCCGTGAGAGATTACCTAAACAACGAATTTCCACAACGATGGATAGGGAGAAACGGTCCCGTACACTGGCCAGCAAGTTCGCCTGATCTGACTCCGTTGGATTTCTTTCTTTGTGGCTTCGTCAAGGACAAGGTGTACGCCACTCCGGTTGAGACTTTGAAGATCTGCGTCAACGAATTGTAAGCGCTTGCCGGGAAGTAACCCCGCAAATGATTCAAGCCACCGTCGGCAATATGATTGTTCGTGCCCAAGCCTGCATCGCAGCCGAAGGTGGTATTTGCGATTGTAAGTAGATAGATTAAATGTCTCTTTGTTTTTTCATAAAATTAGCATTTTTCATCCAACGAAATTAAATCGTGTAATACCTTATTCGCCATTGTCTCTTCGTTTTTTTAGCGGTGTTTATTGCATTAAACACCAGATTAACTAATTTCTAACTTTCATAAAGTAACACTATTCTCCCAATGGAATTCAAAAAAAGTTATTTTAGCTTGCCCAACTTGTAACTTTTTGAAGTCGTATTTTTTTAGTGAAAAAGACGTATATTTTTTTCGCGTCTACGCTATTTGTACGTTTTCGGTGACGCTCTACAATTTTTTCATTGACAATTTTCTTATAGTACCTAGCGGTTAAAATTTCAATTTTCAAAAAACGAAATTTTTTTCGATTTAGATGCAATTTTGGTTGAAAGTGTCCCCCGGCACGTGTAATGTACAGTACAGTTTTCAACTTTCTAAAAACTTAGTGTTTGAAAAAATTCACTTTTTCGATCATAAAAAACACCCTGTATACAAACACTCATCTTTATAAATTATAATAATCGGAACTGAGCGCCTTGGTTACTAGTTTCGGTATCCTACCATCAACCAAATTTTTATTCAACCAAATTATAAAATATCCAAGTTCATATTAAAGACCGTTCGCTCGTGTTTCTTTTGAATTGGAAAATGCATTATATTTCTACCGAATTCTGAATATTAAGTATAACAAGGCATTTTAATTACTATGTCTTTAATGATTATCTTCATATTGAGACTTTTATACCAAGAAATATTCGATGCAGGAAGATCATGGCTCGATTCACCACCAGAGTTCAAAAGTTTCGAAAATTAAAATAATTCACTTTGTCAATTTTAGATATATGACAAACAAGTAGCGTTCAATATCCGGGAACTTAAAGTGGATATGGGAAATTTTTATAATAATATTTTAATTCGGCATATATTGAGATACTCATTTATATTTTTCTAGGTTATTTGAGGTAAGGGGACTAATTTTGGTTAGTAGAGGTATGCTGTGTTTAATTAGATTAAATTGGTTAAGGTGAGGTTCTAATGGTTTAAATGACTTTTCATTAACGTAAAACAACTTTTACTTTGACTAAAGCATAAATATTAAGAATTTTAAGAATAGACCCGTGCGTTATACCGATGTTACACCGAAAATCCAAAAGTCGTCTGCTAAATTTAAAAGAACTGAATGTAGGAAGGCTCTTTCTTTCCCATCCTCGGTGCCTATATAATTTTTATAAAAATTGTTGAATTCTTCTTGTAAACTGGATTTTTGCGGTTCTTATTCTTTTATATGGCAATTTGGTCGAATGATAGGTGAGACTCGTTACTGTCGTAATTAATTAAATTATGAGCAAAAATATAAGTAGCCGATGACTATTTTATTGAAAAAAAAAAACATTTTGACTTATAAGCGATGAACTTAAATTCTAACAAGTTTATTGCTTCATGTTAACGTAACTTTCCTAAGTGAAGTTTATTATGAATAGATAATTTATCTTAGTTTTATCTAAACTAAAATACATTTTTGGAAAATAAATTGGAAACACGTTACTCACAATCGAATTTTGAATACAACCTTGTCTGAAACCATTTTTTTAATTTGATTTAAAAACAAATTCTTTCACCAAACGTAATTAACGTTAGAAATTAGGTGGCAGACGATTAAAAGTGGCAACAACCATATTGTTTTCTATCTTCCGAGGAATTTGGAAGTTTTTGTTCCAATAGAAAAACTATCTAAGCCAATTGGGTTAAGATATGGTTCATATCAGCGACAAAGGCAGCCAATCCAGAACTTCAATTCTTGCTTCGGCAAAGACATCTTGGACTACTCGGGCAATGTACGCTGGCTTTTATCGTGCAAGAAGTAGAACCCTAAATGAATGGTCGCCAAAAAGGAATTAGTTATAAGATAAGCCTACTCGCTAAATGTTCTTAGCTGCTGCCGATTTCGAACCCATAAATAATGGTTGCCGATAGTAACGTAGAATAGCGGAGTATTTCGATATAAGATTGCTCATTTAATCGCCCAATGATTATTCTTAATATCATGGTATGACCATATTCCAAAGAACACCGAACGTTAACCGAGCATCAACCACACCCATACTGTCGGGGAACTAGGAGAGCTCTAAAAGGATTTAATATATAACAAATGCTAATTTGAACTTTTAATACTAGACATTTATATTTTTCGTCCGAAAAGCAAATAACTTGGAAAAGGATCAAATATTTTACGGTGCCACTCCTTGCAGTCACAAAGTTTAAATTTCTGGCCGTTGTTGAACATACTTTATCAACGGCAAAGCCTCCTAGTTGATGAATTTGATGAACTAGTAATTTATAAGGACCTGTTATAAATTAGTTGACGCAAAATGCTACGGCACCGTCAACAACGGGTTAAATGTATCCCGTCAATATTGTGAACCAGATCGAGTCATTCATAAATTGGGTGTCCGAGGCCGGATTTTTCGTGGCCTCGGTAGTCCAATGGTAGTGGCGTTGAGAGGTATTCCAAAGGTCGTAAATTCGATTCACGAGGTGATATGATTTTCTCATTCACGCTGGTACGGCACCACACGCAGAGGTGTTCCTTGGTTTAAATGAAATTTATAATTAAAAAATCCCTGCGTAGTAACAAAAAATAAAAAATAATTATCCATATTGTAAGTTGAAACCACTTGCGGCTTGAAACCAAATTAGGGGCACCCCTCTGGAGACGTGCCTGGATGCGACGTGGCGGGTGAAATAGGAGCGGCGATAGAAATTTAACTTAACTCTTAATTTAAAACCCCACCCAGCTACGAGTCCTTTCGAAATGTTTAATATTTGGTTAATTGGCGCCAATCCTCTTGAGACACCTGGATAGGCCCCTCCTCCGATTTTAGCGATAGATCAGAAAATAAACGTGCCGGATTTGCATGCATCCCCCCAAATTCATTGCAAATAGTTTCGTAAATCACACTTCACGATATATATTTTTAAATATATAAAGATTCTATAGTAAAGCATGAGATTAGAGGACAGTTACACACTGCAAATCTTTGAAACACCTAAAAAGCGTTTATAGATCACCTAAAAAACACAAAGGAACACCTGACACTTGTTGAACGTTTAATCAAGTGTAATTTACGTGTTAATCATGTGTAATTATGTATGGGATATGTGTAGTTTACATGTACTATAGATGTACTTCAAACGTTTTTCGTCGATGTCTCACAGATATTCTTTTATAACACCTGTGGAACGAGATCGTCACAAAATTCGGGCATCTGTAACATCTGCTATACACTTGACACCTGCGGAACGCTAGCTCAACATGTTCAGTTGGACATCTAAAGAACACATATGTTTAAGAAATGTAGTTCCCTTAACATATACAACACTTAAAAATTCCTGTTAAATTTAGAGGAATTTACCTGGCAGAAAATTACCAGGAATATTCCTGTAACATTACAGGTATTTTTTCCTGTAAACGTAGCAAGTAAAAACCTGTTCTTGACACGAGAAATATAAAGTACCATTAACAGTATATTTTAAATTGCTGTTGTTCCAACATGAAATTTCCCATTAGGTTTACGGGAATTAAACAATAGAACTTTATTATCCTATTGTCACAAAAACTATGCTGTCGCTATAGGCCTACCCAAAATTATGCTGTCCAAATATTAGTTACTACATGAGAATTGTACATATGTGATCTAAACAATTGTTACATGAATAGCAATTTTAAATTTAAATTTAAAATTATTGATGAACTTTCTTATTTGAAAAACATTATTTTTAAAACACAAACAAGCGCAGAAACCTCACCAAGATTCTTTTTCCTAATTAGAGTTTCTTCGATGCAATAATTTAAACATTACACGAAATCTTGCTCTATTTCAATTAAACCAAAATTTCATACTCTATTAAATACGCTTCCGATAAAGCTGAAGGTCTAATTTTCAATGAAGCGTAATAATCGTCGGTGGTTCTGTGGTAGAGCGCTCGACTGCCAAGCCGAACGGCCTGGGTTCGAAACCTGGGTGGCGCATTTGTTTTTAATCAATAGAGAAAACGCTAAATTAGAGTTTCTTCGATGCAATAATTTAAATCTTACACGAAATCTTGCTCTATTTCAATTAAACCAAAATTTCATACTCTATTAAATACGCTTCCGATAAAGCTGAAGGTCTACTTTTCAATGAAGCGTAATAAGCGTCGGTGGTTCTGTGGTAGAACGTCCGCCTGTCAAGCAGGCGGTATCGGGTTCGAAACCCGCCCGATGCGATCGCAAATTGATACTAAAACGAATACCGTGAGCAATTGGTGGAAACCCTGCCATTGGACGTTGAGAGGTTGCCATAATACTCAGCACTCGGTCCGTCCCAAAGTCAATAAGAAGGAGTTGGAGAGAACGCACCGATAACAACTGGTGCAACGGTGATCGTTTACGAAAAACAAGTGCAACCAAACGCAACGTAATCACAAATTTAGCCGTTAACGCTTACCGTCACACGGTGGTTTTGCCAAACTTTTAAACTGCTAAAACGGTTATTCGACTGCGTACGCAGTGATCCAAGAAACTGCGAAAATGCGAACGCGTTCGCAGGCCTGACAGACAGACCCACAGACCCACAGACAGACTGACATGGTGGTTGTATAACCCCTCTTAGGGTACAAAGTCCCCTCGGAGAGGTAAAAAATAAAAGTCTCTAGCGGACTTGGACCTGGGATAGTTAAACTTTCAAAATGTGAATTTTAAATTTGGTTTGTAAAAGTTTTCTTTGAAAAAGTTAAGTATTATAGTATAAATTTATTAAATAAAATAAAATATAAACTATACATTTGGTATAGTATTTTACTTTTGCGAGTAAAATGAACAGTGATTTCAATTTCTTTTTTATTTGTTTAACAAATATGCAAACTATTTGGTTAATTCAAAACCAAATTCGTCGAATTATTTGGTATTCGAAATACTATTTTGTATTTGATCAGTTAACTGGCTTTAAATTTTGCTCTTAAATATTCGACCAAATTATTTGACGTTATAAACATTCGATTTGGTATTTGACGTGCCTTGAAAAATATATTTTATATTCGATTGGATCCCCAAAAAATGGTATTTGCACAATTTTACTTGAGGGTATTGATAGAGGGGTGCAAATACCATATTTTTGGGATCGAATCGAAAATCAAATTTTTTCAAGGCACGTCAAATACCAAATCAAATACTTTTAACGAGAACGACGGCATATTAAATAATTTTCTTTAAAATTCTTTATAAGTACTTTTCTTATAACCGATCCTTGGTATATTTATATTTATTTCAAATATCATGAGACAAAGCCTCATTTGTACAGTGTTCGCACACGCGCTAGAAAGTACGAAATTTTTCCGGAAACTCTAGTACGCGCACTTTCACTCTCAAAAATTACACTGACGGAAGAGCGTAACTCAGAGAGGAGAGCTAGCTTACTTTATAGAAAACCCTGTTGCTTCTGCTAGAAAACACGAATTCAAGTTTGACTCAATTTTTTTATTTATTTTAAGCCGGTGGTGACGAGTAAAATTTCCATAAACAAAACTGAAGATTATAATTTTTTGCGACCCTGGTTTGGAAATGGACTACTACTCAGGTACATGAGAATTAGCGAGCATAATGAAGGTTAAGTCGACGTTTCATACTTTTAAGTTCTTGATTTCACGAATCAGTTATAACGAATTCCTACACTTAGAAAATGAAAATATTCTTATAGCTAGTGGTCGGAATTTCTCTAAATTTTGTACATCAGATAAGGCTTACAAATATCGATATTTATTTATTCATATAAAGAAACGTTGATATTTTTCTTTATGAATAAAATTATCTGTAAGCAAATTTAACTTTCATACACTTATTCATTTAAATAATTTTTATCTCTATATTAATAAAAAGTTGTTTGTTTCTCTTACATTTTCTATTTTTGAATAAAGAATTTTTCTTTGTTTGAAGGACGTAAACAATGTTTTACAATGTTTTAAGAATTGGTGAAATTCAACCGTTATAAAAAATATTGTGCTTTTAGATGTTAAATAAATAGTAGAAATAGATCTTTGTTCATATACTCTGAAAACCACCGATAAAATAAAATTTGAACAAAATCTCACGTTTTTTAAACTAATCGATATCTACATGTGTGTGTTAAAAAAATATATTTTATTTTGTTTATAATTAACCGTTTTCGAATGGTACTTCGAAATCGTGATGTAAATTTCGGCTTAGCGCGTACCTAACATAAAATCTGTTTAAATTTAAACGCAATCATGGCTGAAGGCCCACAAACCACTTCAAGTAAAATACCGTAGTCGCGAAGCGTTGTTTGGAATCATTACCGCCGCTCTGTTGAAACATCGGCGGATGGTATTTCTAAGCAGGTTGCAAGTTGCTTATATTGCCAGAAGTATGTAAAAATGGTATATGTTTATTTAAACTTCCACCACTCTTACGCGCCCACTTTCTTTTAACAGCACCTCCTATACCCAAGGTTCACGTGCAAATATAAGTACTGGAAACTTGTGGTACCATATTGAGAAGAAACATCCAGACAAACTATCATCGAATAGAGCGTCCGGTTCGGTGAGTCATGGTTAAATTGTTATAAGAGGTTACAGTGGCGGACTGGGTCCAATATTTTAGTTTAACAGGACATTAAGGGGCCCAGCCTTAACAACTATAACGCTATCATGTTTAGGAAGCCTACTTCATTAACGGTCCACGGGGCCCACCTGCCATCGGGCAGGTTCTTTCTATGGCGAGTCCGCCACTGAAAGGTTACTGCCTGAGGCTTATTGTCACTATTGTTCATAAGCTTACCAACCGGTGGCAATTGTTTTAAATAAATGTAAATGTAAAACAATAAATTATAATTAGAAAATGTACCACGTGTACGTTAGCATTATGCATTTGCAGGCGCGTAGGAACGTTGTGAATTAAGGGGGGTACAGCTAGTTATTTTAGTTAGGCGCCCCCCCTCACCATCCAGCTTTTAGCGCTCCTCTTAGCACAATTTGGATCCCTTTTTGAGCCCATTTGGCGCCCCTGTCCAGTTTCAAGGAGGGTACATTTTACGACTGTACCCCCCCTGTTCCTACGCAACTGTGCCTTTGCAATGTATACTGTACAAAGGACGTCCTGATTAGAAATCGCTCCTACTTTCACTATGAATTTCTCGAAATTACCCATGATTAAACAACTTTAATAAATACCTTAAGAACTACACTACGCATAACTGACCGCGACAGAGAAACATAGACAGTGGTAGACTGGGTGTAATATTATTGGTTGCCGCTATCATGTTTAACGTTGCCCAGTTCATGAACGGTCCATGGGGCCCACCAGCCATTGGGCAGTTCACTCTAAGACCAGTCCGCCATTGACCATGAAGTGTTGTAACACTATATTTAAGGGTACCGGTAATATTTATGATTCCATACTTTAATTCATGTTTTACCGGAATCAGTAATTTTTCTGACCTACGCTTTAAAACTGAAAAACGAACTGTTCTGATTAAACTATATTTAGTAAATTTGGAAGAGTTAAAAAGCCGAGAAAAATATTTTTATTGCTAATTTTAAAATAAAATGTCTTATGGCTTATGCTAGATAAATTCGAAGTACATTGATGATGCCCGAATGAAGATGTATAAGTGGATAGTATCTTGTGATAAACCATTCGCTATCGCTGAGGACCAAACTTTCCAGGCGTTTTTGCGCTCTGTTAATCCTCACTGCACAATTATAGCCGACCATCTTATACAAAGTGCTAAAACTATCAAGACAGAACTTCTAAAATTGTATAGAGATGAAGAGCTTAAAGTATCCGATAGTTTTCAGGTAAGTTATTTCTACATTTTCTCTAACTATAGGTTTCAAGTCCTACTCAAACATTCATTGAAGTTCTAGTTAATTAGTTCCAAGTCCAGTTAGACCATTAAGACACATTCGAGTACAAAATTTTATCGAGTCCTACAGAAAGACTCGTACATTTAGGTTCAAGCATAAGTAACATAATAAAATAAGTATGCCAGTGAACGATGTCGGTTAATGATAATCGGTTGCGGGGTGATTGCGTAATCGGAGTATTCTAAAGCGGAAATTCGTCGAAAAGGGTAAATTTACGGCAATATGTACGAACTTGAATCCAGGTGCGTGCCAACTTTTTACGAGAGTGGGGGCAAAAACAAGATGTCTAAGCCTAAATATAGAAAAAAAAAACCAACTGTTATATATATTACTATATATAGTCAGCTAAAAGTAGCGGGGGCAAGTCGCCTAAGCTGCCCCCGTGCTTGGCACGTGCCTGCTTGGATCGCCACAATCCAATTCGAACAGATCTATTTTCAAAAACCAGAATAAAGTTTAAAATGTGTTCCAACTCGCGGAGAGTTGTCAGTCCTTATTTTGTAATGATTTATATGGTCATTGCCGAGACGTACTATCATTAAAAAAATTATCAATGGGTGAATAGGGAGTGACATACTTATTGTAATTATGTTACTTATGGTTCATGTTAAATTCGAAACAATTTCTAAATTGCAGTATTTATTTCTATTTTGGTTTGGGAGACCCCTTAAATCTCAATTTAATTGTTTTATGTTTTATTTGGTTCTCTAAATACAACAGAATGTTTCAAGTCAGCTAGCATTAACTATGGATTGCTGGACATCACCTAATCGCATTCCATTTGTCGGAGTAACAGTGCATTGGATTAATGAAGTTTGGGTGATGAATAGTGTACTTCTGGGATTTGTTCATTTTCCAATACGGCATACGGGCCAAAATATATGCGAAAAAATATTAGCAATAATTAACGCCATGAAACCAAGAAAGGTAAAAATAAGGGCCGTGCAGAGGTGGGCAGGGGGGGTGAAATCCCTAGGGCTCGGCGAAAAAGGGCCCACAAGGGACTGAAAGGGGGCTGCAGACGTAAGGGCACACTGAAAAACCTCGATGGGGGTGCAAATCAGAGGCCTAGGAAAAACATTCAGGGCTGGGGAGGGGGGTTGCGAATTAGAGGCTTTCGAATACATTTTCTGGGCTCGACGGGTGGGTGCAAATAAAAGGACCCACCAGTATCTTTTTTCCCCGGGCCCCAATAAACCTCTGTACGGCCCTGGTAATATTGTACTGTTTAAAAAATCTAACTAAAATCATAAGTAATACAATAAACATAAGTATGACACCACGTTTTTGGTTAATGATGGTCTGTCTGAAGTTTCGAAAGAGGAAACGCTCCTTTTCATAATATATCCGTTGACAAAATAGCGGCCATTTTTCGATGGTTACTAATACGAGCAAAAACGCGTTGGTTTCAAATTTATAAATATTAGGCGAAGGTTTATAATAGTTATTTATATCTTCCAATTAAATAATTTTGATTATTTCCTCAAAGTAGGCGTTATTTACACTTTTGAAAGCATTTCCGTTTTCAATGGGCCTTGATTTGATTTCTTGGGCATCGTAACATGGAAGTTTTCAAAATCTAAGAAAATTCGCGGAAATTTGTTACGCCTTATTCGTGAAATTTAGTTGTCGTGAGGCGAATCGACGCTTGCGAATAAAATTTAATATAACCAAAGCTACGGCAAAAATTAAATTCGTCTCGTAACTATCGAAAAGTCGCTAAATGGGAACTAGGCTTTAGTCGTTACTCACGCGATGCTTTACGTTGTCATTGGTGAAACATACTATCATTAAGAATTGAATGATTGGGATTGTTATACTTATGCTAAAACTGATTAAATACTCTTTAAATAGTTTCATAACTGCGCTGTAACTGCTAAAGCTTATTTGCAGGTCTAAGGAAGTAGTATACTATGAGTAATTGAGTTATAGTGTCTGGGTACATAATGAATCTAATCAACTAAACGAAAATTAGTTATACCCAACTTAGCTTAGTCAAACAGTCACTAAAATTTCAAAGGCATTGAGCTTCAAGTATTTCATATAATATTTCCATGCACATATTAGATTTTGGCGATAACCATGGACAATGCTACAAACAACGACACATTCACCAAGGAACTTGCACAAAGAACTACCAGTTTAAAATTAAGATTTAACAAAGAAAATCGAATTCGATGTGCTGCACACGTTATTCATCTCTCGGTATGCGCTATTTTAGGAAATCTTAAATCAACACCTAACCACGATAACGAAGAGGATTATGGACCAGATGATGAAGAAATTAGTAATGTTGAAACCAACACGATTGGTGGAACTGTAGCAAAGGTAATTTTCTTTTGTATGTTTAGAGATGGAGCTATTTCAACGGTTATATTTTGACCACTTAATCATGAGTAAATCTATGCAGCTTTAGGCTTTGACAGAGGCATAGTGAGGGGGGGCGGGAGGCATCCGCCAGGGGCGCCGTTGGTCAGGAGGCGCCTAAAGGGCGCCCAAAGTATTGGAACGAATATTGGACTTATTTTAAAGTTACTGTTAGGGCAGGAGAGGGCGCAAATTTTAGAGTTTTGCCCTGGGCGCCAAATAACCTCACTATGCCACTGGGCTTGGCGCAGCCTCATGAGTAAGTGGTCAAACTATGATTTTTGAAATGCATGTAGCTCTCTGATAGGTACGAATTGAGGCAACGACGTAAAATTTACTTAGTTTATTGGAGGCCAACCTAGCTGCAGCCCTAGAACTTTGTTATCACTTACCATAATGGTAGGAAGCGGTAATTTATTCATTGAACATTCGCGTTTTTACTAAATATATTCAATGTGAATCTGAATACCAAAAAGCGCTAGTCCTGGACACCTAAAGCTTGGTTTCCACCAACGCGCGTAAGAGCTCGTCATAATGTTAATTTTTTGTCGCGCGTAAAAACGTTTACATGTTTCAAAGTTGAGTGTCGCTTTTTGACGCGCACTGGTGGAAACCAAGCTTAAGATTTAATGCGAATAGAACCTCAGGTGTTTGGTGTGGAAGACCAACACTTGCAAGTTAACGTTGACCGCTTCCTTCTATGGCTTTATATTTCTTTTTGGCGCTAGTGAGCCAATTCTTTGCTTGAATTATGATAGGTCTTACATAAAGAACGCCTTGAGGAAGTTGAGGCTATATTCCCTTTAAGTTCTTAATTCGAACTTCATTGTTCTAGCTTCGCTTCCAGATACACTAAGTGACTTTAAGTTGTTGTCTCTAGTTGTAGACCAATCCAGGTGGAGCCAAATGTAGAAAACTTTGAAACTAATTTTTACGGGACGTTCACTACTTGGCTTCATCACAATTTAACTAGGTTAAACATGTTTCAGATTCGAGCCGTAGTCTTAAAAATTAGAGTTTCTAACCTAAAAGAAGAAATGTTCCGTGAACTAAACCTTAGTAATGGTTTGGGCGATGTTAAAGTAGTACTCGACGTCAAAACCCGCTGGAATTCGACGTATTCAATGCTAGAAAGAGCACTACGTTTGAAAACTGTAATTCAGTAATTTTTTGGCTTATTGATTGTCATTGAAAATTTTGTTTTAAGTTTTTTCTATTTAAGTCTTCTCAGACAATTATAAGAACTGATCTCGATTTTCAAAGTTTCCATATCACCGAAGCAGAATGGGAAAACATTGAAAGTTTTGTAAACGTCTTAAAAGTGCGAAAAATCTTTTTTTTTAAATCGGAAATAGTTAATTAAAACGTTTTTGATTAAAAGAATTTCAGCATAGCCACTAAAAGAATTTCTGCTGCAAAGAATCTTACCATTTCTCTTGTATTACCAACATATCAATGGCTATTAACAACAATTGCTAAAGCGATTGAAGAAAGTGATGGACCTCTTAAAGAAGCCTACAATTTAGGTCAAAGGAAACTTTTACATTACGAAGAAATTTCAAATACCGCTGCGATGTGCATAGCCGTTGGTGAGATGAAGTTTATATATAAGTAACATAATAACAAAAATATGACAATTAACGAGATTAACAACGGAACTGATTTTTATCGTTATTTCGCAATCAAGAGGTTTTATTAGCACAGGGCCCTCTAGTGTCTCAAACACAATTTTTCGCCTAAAGCCTAGTTTTCACTTGGCGTAAAATCACCGGCAGAACGGAAAAACTCGGCGGTACAATTTTCGGCGTATTGCTTTCCGTTAGCGACAGACATAAGCCGAAATATCTGGTTTCCGATATATCGGCGGAATATTAGGCTTAACTGATAAATTTAAAAAAGGGTTTTTCTCGGCGGTACGAGCCCAAATATGTTTTTTGTTTTGGCACACGTGATTCGGACGCGGGCTGCAAACATAGGCAAAGTTCCTGACAACTTCAGGATGTGTTTTTTGATATTAGGCTTAAATTCTTCACGCAAATTAGTCACCAATTATGGTAAGTTGCAAGGCCAAGTTGCAGCTTCATAAGAGTATCAGTGTCGAAAAAAGGTTCAGTTAGAAAATTAAGATTAAAGCAATAGTCATACTTACTGTAGTTATGTATCTTATGGTTTTGAATAAATAGGTTATAAACAAAGAACTCATCGGATTACTTCGTCTCTATTTCCATTAGCTTTAGATCCAACCTTGAAACTTGATTTCTTTAAAGAGCATTACAGCAAAGCTAAATTTAAACTAGTGAAGGATACCGTACTTAACACATACAACGAGTTCTACGATACTAGAGACGAGGCTACAGCTGAATTGGAAACCAAGGGTGGAGATGATTTTTACGCAACATATCCGAAACGAGCAAAGAAATATGTGAAAGGAGCAGAAATATTAAAATATTTAAAGGACGATCTACTTCCTCCACAAACCAATATCCTTGAATGGTGGCAGGTACTTTAGATACTAATGACAAATATGGAAAGCAGTGGCGTAACTATGGACCTGCAGACCTTACGAGGGGGTCGTGTGGCTTAGGGGCCCTTTCGCTTCAATTTACCAGCGGGAAGGGATGATTTGTTTAAATTTTTCAAAAGTTAACGGTTACCAGCGGCCTTCACCAACATGCCAAGGGAGGGGGACAGTGTGTCGTTACGCCACTGATGGAATGTATACAGGGTGTTCCAAAACCAATAAAGCCAATTTACGTCGTAGCATCCTAAAATTTTCTGAGTAAATAGCAAAAATATAAAACTTATTGCTAAAAAATATTAACACTTTTAAATGCACACATTGGCGTTCAATAATTATGATCAAATTTCGCAACTCTTACTACGAGAACACGCAAAACAAACTTGATGGTCGTGAATTAATTTCCTATATTAATCAAATTTACCAATTAAACACATTTATATTGGGTCTTTTAATCCAGATCATTTAAGGATTTTACGTTGTAGCTTTAGCGGTAATACGGTGGATCCTTTTGGATCAACCGTACCTAATTATTATTTTTATTTTTAGCAAAATGAAATGAACTACCCCACCGTAAGCACAATGGCAAAGGACTACTTATGCATCCAGGGATCGTCAGTTTCCTCAGAGAGATGTTTCTCTGAAGGAGCAAATTTGATTGGTACGAAACGCGGCTCAATGAAGCCAGAAACCATATCGGCTATGATGTGTCTTAAATCGTGGTGGGCTTAAAAATGTGAAAGCATAAGAAGAAATATGGAAATTAAAATACTAAATTCAAATCATGTTAGCAGTTGTTCTCTTTATTCATTAAACTACTACAGTTTGAGGATGTATTACCGTAGGACGGATTCGATTTGAACAATTGTTGAACCTTTTGTATTGTTCATGATATCCGCAATTGTATTTTACTTTTGTCCAAAGGTTTAACTCAAACCCTAAACCCTTGACCCAATAATGGGAAAGTTGTATATGACGAACAAAAGTTTAAAGTGTTAATAAAATTCGTCTGCTATAACTAATACGTTATTATTTATGGGGTGGACCTATTTATTTGGGTGGCAAATATCATAAATTAGCTCATCAATCATAAGTTTCACTTTATACTCTTGGAAAGTTTCCTCTCATGGATACAGATGTCGCCACTAATAGTTTTCCGTTGCCGTGACGTTGTGAAAAGTTTTAAGAAGACGGCACTAGTACCTTGGTTATTGGTATCTGTATATGGTTAATATTTCGATTAAGACGGTCTAGTGATCTAAGAAAAACTATATCAATGAAGGAATCCCATCTGCGTCGTTGCCAGCTTCAACAAGCCTAGCCGTTTTCACACCTACATGACTCAGTAGAGCAGAAGTCGACGTTAAATTAAAAACCACCTGCTGATTAGGATATAAGGAAACCCTGATTTCATCAACTATTTGAGGGCGCTGTTGTAGTTTAAATCAATTTTGAATGACGATTTTGGTATTGATGTTTAATTAGCCAAATTTAGGTTACCATAGATTCTTCTAGCGGCCAACGCGATAAGTTCGCTAAACTGCTGGATTTCAGTCTGCTAATTCGTCTAATCACAGATTAGCCTCTACTCTAGACTGTGAGTACTCAGTACACGAATTAGCAGACGTAAATCCAATAGCTTAGCAAACTTCTCGCGTTGGCCGCTAGAAGGATCTATGGTAACCTAATTGGCTTGTTCATATATTTTTTAAATCAGAAAATAAGTCGAAATAAGTTACAATGTTGTAGCGATTATACTAAATATCCAGAACTATCAATTTATCGTTTTGTCAAACTGCTATTGGTCAACTGTAACTGTACAAAATTTAAAATAAAGACGTTTTGTAAAGCAGCAAAATATTTATTTTGAAGAGCGTATTCATGCGTGAGTTCCAGCGAAAAACGAAAGGTGCTAAATATTTGAGAAAGCGAGACGCTTTTCCAAAATATTTAATAGGGACACTTCTCCTATTTACTTCTGCTATCACCTATCAACTCAGCTCAACAATCATATTACCTAAGCTAAAAAACATTAGTCACTAGGGGGCAGGGAAGTAGCGAGGGTTTGTTGTGCCCGGGCAAAACTATTTTTTGCAATAAAAATACCTAAAAATGCGCCCCCTAATTTACGGCCGTGTGCCCCCTAATGACTGCTGGTTCGTAAAAAAAAGTTGGTCAAACATATGAGTGGTGCCCGGGGCATGGAACACCTGGTCCTTTGTCCCCCTCTTGCTAGGGGGTTCCGTTTGGGACCCCTTCAGTCTGGGGCTCCCTGCTATCGCCGACCAGCCGACCTAGCCAGGCAGGGCATGAAAGATTTCAAATGTCCGTTTCAATGTCTTTAGAAAATCGTACATTTTTTAAAAGGTTTATTGCGGAGGTTAACGGTAATAAGACGACGTTTTATATCGTTTGGTTGTTATTTCAGTTGATACCGAAATTTTACAATTTGATCTTTTTAAACCGTTTCAAAACGTTTCCAAAATCTTTCGAGTGAACGCGGCTTAACTGTAGGGAGCTGATGGTTAGCTCGCGTGGCATGTAGGGCTTTCCACCACTCTCCTACGCAATATAACCCAGCCACTGGTTAAAAGGTCTTACAAGTCACAAGATGACTTAGGCCCGTAGTGGTGCCTTGGGTATTAGCCTAGCTGAGGGTGTTTTTGGTTTGTCTACTCACAGTAGCGGCCCTAGCACGTTTTTCAGGTTGTGCGAGACCTCATTGTGGCGCCCGCAATAGGCAATCGCTAGTACTAGCCGGTCTCCGTCTTGTAGTCCCGATCTATTGTGGCATTTTCGGCAGCGCTGTCTACTCAGAACGATTTAGAACCAGTGGCGTAAACAAAGGGAAGGTCCCGTGTCAAACCCACCCCTTGGGCCTACCTTTGACTGTGATAAATTACCACCCCCTCCTTGACTCCTTATTAACATTCAAATATTTTCCCCCTCCTTGGCTAATTTTTGGCTACGCCACTGTTTGGAACCGTATAGAAAACATATTTAAATCGTTTCGAAACGATTCCCAGCTGCATGCGTGAACGTAGTGATATCCACAAATATTATGGAAATTAATAATTTCGGGTTATTGGCTTAAGTTCTACATCCTAGATATTGAAAAATGTTTAAATTGTTAATTCTTCAAAGAAAAAAGCTTAGTTATAAATTCGTGATTCTAAGAAATACTGTTGAATTGTTGATTTAAACAATGTTTATCTGAAATATGTTTCCGTATTTTAAAAACAAATGTTATAAACAAAATGCAAAACTTCCAAAAAACAATGTTTAAAAAAAAGTAGTTTTATCCGAATTAATAATGTTCAAATATAGAACCACAGTCATCGTGTTTTGAAGATAGTTGATATAACTCTTAGTCTATTATCTTGATCAACGCACTTTATTCATTTGCATAAATCTATCCTGTTAATAATTATTGCTATATTTGGCAATATTTTTAGATAATGGCTATCCAATTCCGAGCTCTACTTATAGCTCGGACGAACATTGGAAGGCCAAAAGAAAGATGCTGACTCCAACATTTCATTTCAAGATATTGCGAGATTTCTTGCCAGTAATGAATGAACACAGCGAAGTTCTTGTAAGAAAAATCCGTCAAATGTCAACCAGTTCCTGGATTGACATAGTCTCCATACTATCAAATTGTACTTTGGATATAATCACTGGTAAGTGTGTTATTTACTATAACTAATTTATCTATTGCTTTATTTATTTTATTTTACGGAAAACGACTTTGTTTAAATGATTTGCGGGCAACATAGTACTCTTCTTGCTTTACAAGTTTATCAAATCGGTGTAGCATCTTCTTCGTTCCCTAAAGTTTTCAAGGCTGGAAATACTTGTCGTGTGGGGGATAACTTCCCCATTTTCACCGGGGATCGTCTCAGCACATTCAATCTTGTTCAATATAAAAAATGCATTTTTGACTTAACGAATGTCTGTAAGTTATTTCTTAATCCGCGACTTAAATTACTTACTCTAATTACATTTTAAATTTTCATAACTCAACCCTTTTCAAAATATCACCTTAGACAAACCTTAAAGATACCATTAGGAAAAAATAATATAGCTGTGACTTTTAAGCTGTTTTTGTAGTGCTGTTGCCTTAAAAGTCTAACTCCAAACCTCAATGAATTTCTTGCTCTGTCCAATTTCGTATCTTTGTTGCTCTTCGTTACACCTTATTCTTCCAGCTTAAAAACTTTTAAATATCTACACATGTATAAAACATCTACGATTTTGATTTAATTAAATTTTTCGAACTAAATTTGTTAAATTAAACATTTATACGGACAAATATTAATAAATGTTGACCAATAGTTATATGACAACGGAAAAGATTTTTAACAGTGGTAACGCAAATACGCGAATTTCTAAACACCTGCCTTCTTACCAGATGGCACCATTACTTCGAAAACACGCGACTATTTTATCGGTTCAATTATTGCCACATCGTCTGAACGGGCAGATCGAAATGGAGCTCTTACAGAACGAAAAAGTGGCTGAATTGGGCGAACGTCTTCTGGCTTAATACCACAGAATGAAAACTTAGCATGACCATGCGCCACCGCAGCAATCTCAAGCTGTTGTAGCTTATTTACACGCTGAATTCCTTTAGCGATGGACTAAAAAGACCGGTCCCGTTTCATGACTTCCCTGGGGCTCCAGACGCCTATTACGAACCTCGAAGAACTGAGATAAGTATGGATGCCTACCAACTTGTCACTCCCAATAAGATCCAGTGTTAGTTTCGACACATGCTTTATCGTGCAGAACAATGCATTGCAGCTTACGTATGAATTATTGAACCCCGCCAATAATTTGTAGGTTTTTATTTTATTTTGGTTTTTACTGAATAAAAAAATCATCTGAGATAATTTTTGTTATGTTTGAAAAGCTATAACCTCATAAGATCAGCTTTTTATTTTTAATGACACATTTGTACGTTTTCAACTATGCTATACAACTTTATCCGTGAAAGTTTTCGTGTACCACATACCCGTCATATTTTTAAAAACATTTTTACTTTTTCTAAAACTAGAAATAATTATGTTCCCTGTCATACATTTAATCTGATAATTTCAAAACTGTACCGTATATGGTATTTTAGAAAAAGGATATGTCAGAGTAAAATCAGACAAGCTGTTAAAAATATATTAAAAAGATTTCGTTTTCTTATCTATATTATTTGTTGATTCAGAAACAACAATGGGAGTTAAATTGCAGTGTCAAGAAAAAGAGGAATCCGAATACGCTAAAGCTGTTCATCAGTAAGTTTTAATTTGTTCTTTGCGTTCATTAGCGTGAAACTCTTGCTATATTACCAGCACAATCAGCACTGTAAATTAAATGTAAATTAAATAAAAGTTAAAAACATGAAACTTGTTTATAACATTAAGATTAGTTTAATGATCAATTAAACGGTATGGATTATGATATTGTAGTGAAAAAATCTTATTGAAAGTGTTTTAAAATATATAAACATTTCGTACATGCAACCTTAAGAAATTTATTAATTTTCAGACCGCTCATACGAATTTTTAATCGACCATGTTATAATTAAAACGTCAAATTGTATCCTTTCTGATAACATCAACCAATAATTGAATTTATGTTTCAATAATTGAAGTATTCGCCATAGTAAGAGCCTAATCTAAATGTGATATTATTTACGTGGAATTGTTTAGGGCTACATTTTATCTTTCAATTCGAGATCGATATCCGTGGATGAGCAATGATTTCATTTATGGCCTGACAAAAGAAGGGAGACACTTTAAACAATGCATCAAAGTGATTCAAGATATGACGACTAAAGTAATTGTTTAAGTTTAGTATTAAGGTAATTAAAATAACTTCATATTTTTATATGAATAATATTTAACACGCATTCCAGAATAAAATGACTTAGCGATGTTAAAATGTTCCATAATTAAGGTCATCAAATTTTTTGGTATCTTTTTGTGCATCTTATAAATATGAAATTATTATTTAACACCTGTCTAGCCGTTAACTGAGCAAAAGTACTATCAAATGGGGCTTGTTTTAAAATATTTACCTTTAAACGATATTTGTTTAGAAATTCCTAATTACATATTTTAATTAAATCTATGAAATTGGACACTCTTAAAGATTTGAAAATACTTTTCCGCCAGGTTTCCATAAAATTCCATGGTTTTCGTGCTACGTTTTTGAGAATTCACCAGCCGTAGCTATAATTGATATTATATGCACATCCTGAATTAGCGAGGACTTAAACAACAAATGCAAAGAAATTAAAATAAAGATTTATCTTATTATGAATCTAAAAGGTTGATTACCGATAGAATGAATTACATGTATTTTCCGTTAAAGAGCTATTTCAATTTTACGATGTTTTATATAATACCAGGTTTGAAAATTGCGGTGTTTTTATCGCGCATTTACCTTAACGACGATATACTCGTTTAAAACCTCTGATCACCATTTATGAAAATGACTAACAGAAGGTTACGTGGATTTGGTTTCAGTTGACGTTATTTATGTCCAAATTTAAATTATTTATTTTCATGGAAAATAATGTTTAACACGTACCGTGAAGCTTAAGTTTTGAAACTAAAGACTTTCTTCTCAATACTACGTTTTCTAATTAGATTCAGGCAGAAAGGGTAAAAGCAAAACTGAAAAACTAATATTTTTGTAAAGAAAACCACTAACTTATGCTAAGGTTTAGCCGGAAACCGAACAACTTTAAACATAAGCGACCACAATTCATTTTTATAATAGTGTTGACATAAATACATGAAGCGAAAGTATAAGACTTAAATCCACCCGCAAGTTAGTTGTGTTACCCTCGTAGTTCACATTCTACCCTAATAACTCCACTATATGTGAGTGATTTCCTTCTAAAAGGACTAGAATAATTGTAAGTCGGCTGGTATTAGCCGAGCAATTAGTAAAATTAAAAATATTTTTCAAATGTCCCCAGCGACTCCGAAAATTTTGCGTGTTCACCATCTTTTAGTTAACAATCACTATGCAGGGTGTTTCAGATAAGTCCGGCAAAAATTCACAGGCGTGTTCTTTGGGTAACAAGGAGTAAAAAAGTTCTTAGAAACGTTTTCCTAAATTGAGTCGTAACCGAGTAATTGGCCGTCGAAACCGGCCTCCAAAACATTGAAAAACGTGCTGATAGGCAGTTTCTTTTATTCCATGCACCAAAAAGTTTCATTTCACTAAGCATTGGTTTCTTCCCAGGCAGCACCATCATGTACATATTACGTGTTTTATCGAGGTTTTTAAAACGTACACGAAACACGTTTGGTAGACGATGATCATGCCACCAGTTAGCACGTGTTTCACCAGGTAGTTTTTAAGTGTTAAATTACGCGACCATTTCGATAAAAAAGCGCCAATTAAGTTCAAATAGCATTAAGTTTGAAAACAATAACCGTGTTTTTTATTTAAATTGTACCGCATTAATGAGCGATTATTAATGAGGTTTTTTTTGATACGCCTAAGGGAGGGTTTTTAAAAGGAACCATCCACTTCTCTACGCCACTGGTTATTTGTCCACTTTTTGAAACCTAAATTACCAATCTACTGATATATTTTGCAAATATATCCGGTATAGCAGGAGCGCAGGTAAATTAGGCATCTATCTACTTAAGCACAACTTAAAGTTTAACACTTTTCCAACCTAGTTATTTGTCTACTATTTATATACAAATACTACCTGTCTGCCCATATAGTTATATATATACCATATCTATACGGAGGAAACACGTGTAGTGAAACACATGGCTGAATAAGTGTCTTATATACTAACTTAACACGTTGAAACGACGAATATATATTACTCAACACGGAATATAAACGATGAAAATTATATACACGTGCTCGTGCTACCTGGGTTATCTTTTTCGATAAAACAAATTAGTATCATAAGTGCGTTATTACCATGAAAGAAGTAAGCTACGTGTAGAAGTACGTTTTAACAATAAAAAGGTGACTACGTGTACGCCTATTAAAGAAGGGAATTATTAAATGTCGTTCTTATATTCTTTTAATGCCATAAGGTCATAAAAATTAAACAACCTGAAAGGCATTTTGTTACGTATCTACCTCATCTCCGTGTTTTTCCCAGATGCTAGTACACTGAATGTTTTTGGCTTTGGTTATTAATGGTCTCATTAAATAGTCACCCACATACAATAGATTTAAGTTTACAGATTTAGTCTACAACACATGTTTAAATAGTTTTTTTGGACGGGTACGAGTTCCCATCTTCTAGTTAACACTCAGTATATATCTTAAAAAAATAATTTCCCTCGAAAAATAAAAATAAAAAGTAAATTTGAAGGATGAGTTTTTCAAATGTTTACTTCTCGCTTTTAATCCTTGTTCGTTTGCCGTACTCATTAAAGGTGCTCAATAAGAAGAGAGATGAAAAATTGGAGTATTTTATTAATCTGAAAAACGGGTCAGTAAAGAAGGAAGAAGGCTCGGCAACGAAGAAGCAAAAGGGCTTACTGGATATGTTACTTGAAAATAACTACGCCGACCCAACTTTCACCGAAAAAGACCTTCAGGACGAAGTCAACACTTTTATGTTTGCTGTAATTCACGATAAAACCAAAATATTTTCCTAGATAACGTTTTATTGTTATGAAGTAAAGGGTTTTTTAGGAGTTCTACTTATGATATGTAAGGAAGAAAATATGTCCTTAGCCATGAAAATTCTTGATATTTTCGAAAAATCGTAGTTAACACTAGTCGTTAAGATGAATTGTTCAAGATTGATCTGTGATAATGAATGTTGAAAACTTATCTGTGGTGGGAAAATATAAGGGAAATAGTATCCTGCCAAAACGTTATTGACTATAGAACAGGATTTCAAATTCAATATTGATTTTAATGTGAACAGTTTGTACTTATTTATGATAATGTTAGTTTTTGTTTATTGCAAAATAGGGTAATTTATTCCGTGGTCATATAGAGTTAATATATTTCATAAAACAAATATCTCTCATATATTCTGGAAAGATCCAAATCTATTTGGGAGGCCCCACCAAATTTCGAGATAGCTAGAATTTTCTATAGTTATCTAAAAAACGCATAACTTGCATAAAAAATAAATTGTTGGTTATAATAAAAACTTCGTTACATTTGCATATATTTAAAACTTTTATTAGTGGGTGCGGTCCAAAATTTGACGACACTAGTCAGACTAAGGCTTAAGCCTTAATAAAAGGTTTAAATATATGCAATTATAACGAAGTTTTTATTTGAAACTACAATTTAACAACGCATATAGCACTGCATAAGACCGTTTAAAAATTTGAAATTAATCTTCCTGGATTGGGAGATTTCGACGTGATTATCCAATTAAGTTTTGGTTGTAGCAACAGCAAATGGATATTTGCGGTTTTTTTTTAATATTTAAAGTTTTTAAATTCAATTACAAAAATGTAGAAGTCTAAGTACTGTTGACAAAGCAGATTTCAATATCAGTAGGAAATCTTATAGGGAAAATTAAATATGGCATTTAAAAATTGTCGCTCCAAATATATCTTATGGATGATCGAAGGATATCGTAATGGATTGAAATATCATCCCTGCCAATATAGAAACATTTAAATAAATGTCGTTATTAATAACTCAATTTCAATGATAAAAGATAACCAATAATGACAAGAAATACGTAACTTAACGAAAAGAATTCTGGATAGCTTATAATAAATATATCATGAATATCCAAAATTGATATCCTTAGGATATCCATTCGACTTATTTGTGAGATTATATATCAATCTGATGTCCGTATTACACCCAAAGTAGTAACTTAACACCTATCGAATATCGTGTGAATTTCTGTGTGATATCTCAGGAAATCCAAAATCCACTTCCGATGGATATTGAACAGATGTCTTAATTGATGATATTTTACTCTCCGCAGTACCTTGGAAGTTTTCATTGTTTTGATTTTTGTCTTTCTTAAGGATATTCCGAATATACACTTAACGTGATATTTTTTGGATAACCCTGGCACGTTTTTGTGTTTGCTGGGTTGCATTTTGAATACCATCAATAAAAAATGAATTTATTAAAATATAAAATAGGATTTTCAAATATAAATAAGTGTGATACTTATAATCGTTGACTCACAGGGTCACGATACGACGGCAGCTAGTTTGACATGGATTCTGTATCTTATTGGTTTGCATCCTGATATCCAAAATAAGATGTTCGAAGAGGTCAATGACATTCTCGGGAAGAAAGGACTAGCACCCGAAGTGACAATGGACGAATTGAAGGAGCTAAAATACATGGATATGGTCATTAAGGTAAAAACCATTTTTCTTTAGGTCTTGTATTAAAAGTATATTTCGTGAAAGTGCTAGACACATGCTTGACATATATTCAGAAGTTGCGCTTTAGTTTGGTCTAAACACGTTTTAATTTTCGTTAGGTATCGTTGCTTTGCCAAATATTCTTAAATCTGTTTAAATTCCATGGGAGCCATACCTTTATTCTCTAGCTGTCAAAATTAAAACATTCCTAAACCACTTCAAAGTATTTTATTTGTTAAACATCAAGCTTGTAAAACTCTGCTTAAAAACAAAGTGCCCACTGGAACACAATTCGATTTGGTGATAAGTTAGATTTTTATGTTAAGAATTCTAAAATATATTTTTAATGGTTGTTTAAACAAGTATTTTTGGATGAAAATTAAATGTAAAATATTTATTTGTTAATCACTTCGCCGCAATCTTGGCTATTATCGACGTCGCAAATTGTTGCGGAGAGAAATATATTTTGAAGTTTTCCTACCTTATTCCTAGCGTTTGAGTGTTTGTTAGGATTAAATACATACATAAAATTATTTGTTTTTTACACGCGCTTTTAAGAGTTTAGCTAGCCTTATTTTGGGAGCTCCCTTCAAAAATAACAGTTCAGATTTATTAGATCATCGTTGGTTTTGAAAATAAGGTTTTAAATTCCGTTTATTGTTAATAAAGTTCGTTATACGTTAATCAATTATATGATATTATTAAAGTTGAAATTTTGATTCTGATGTTGTATAAGTGTTATCTTTAATTGCTCAAATGATTAAGGATAATCCCAAATCTGGCTTAAGAGATTATCCATGACACATTTTTGTTCAACTATTTAATCTCCGATTTTCCTCTCAACATTTACCCTCGGCTCGCTCAAGTAGCATCCCATGTAGAGATCTAACGGCAAAAGACGTCAAAAATAGGTACCCAAGAAACACAGGAAAGCCTAACCTTCCATTAAAAAACTTCAATTTGCTAGTCAATATATTTAATACAAAAATCCAATACATTGAGAAAATGCTGACGATATTCCTTTTACCTCTGTAGTTACCAAAATGTTTATTATTAAATGTACAATTTTTCAAATACTTACGTGTCGTCTTAAGTTGTTTTTAAAACATCTTGTTTCATTCTAAATTAATTTGCTATCCAATAATAGTCTTTTTAAATTGTCCCCAGAGTAGTTTCTTTATCTTTAAATCTTAATAATTTATTTAGTACCAATTGAATGTTTGTCAAAAATAAAATTAACAACTTGGTTTTTGAATGATATTGATTCATTTAAATTGGATTGACAATACTTAAATCATCATTAAACAAAACATAGTTCCAACAGCTCAATAAATAATGCCTATTTAATAACAAGACGGCTCAAGGCAGAGTATCGCTCGTGCATTTAAACGATTTTAGTTTTTTTAGACCCATGTTCAACGGACATTTTCGACTCATCTGGGCCCACAAGAACACGCCCTTGAACTAACGACATGCTTATCAGACACACTCTGTATATATGTGTATTTACATAAATGTCTATACTTCAATAATACTCATAGAATGACCGAAAAATTAAACCCTTTACATTTCTCAAATAATTTCACAGTTATTTCAACCATTAGTCGGTGTAGACACTGACAAATTTCGAAATATGATCCTTCCCGGAACTATGTGTAATTTTAATCACAGTCATTTGGGAAATTTTAACAAAATCCTGAACGTCTATGTGGACCTTTATTGTCTTTCCCTCCTTAGCCTTAATATTTACAAGACTAAACACGGTTTTACAGTTCGAAGAAGTGAATTTGTAAAATATATATTCTTTCACTCTTTCGATAGCTGAATATCGCTCACGGAAAAGTGTCCAATAACGCCGCATTCATCGCTGTGTCCATATTTTGTCATATCAGCAATTACGTAGCAACTAAATCGATGCCACTAGCAATGTTGTCACGTTTGGTCATTATGTTGCTTTACAAATTGATTGGCTTCTCGTCCATCGTACATTTTGTCGCTTTCACGTCTATCAATCGGTTGTTCAACTATTCTTGGATATTGTAATCAGTGGCGTTCTTTTAAATTGAAAAGGAGTGGTCTCGCGGCTGATTTTAGGGTTGGATACAAATAAGTTGTTTAAAAATCTTTGGGATTGCGTAGGTTTTAAAATAAGTCTTAAAATATTGTGTTATTTTATTATTTGCATATCTTTCATTTAACATTTCGAACTTAAATTTTGTAATAGTTGATCTTATTTAACACACATTTTACAACAATACTTAAGAAACAAACTTTTTGGGATAGATAACTGTATTCAGTTAAAACCCCCACACAAATCATTGACTTAAATAAAATTATTTTGGTTTATTTTAGGAATGCCTTAGGCTTTATCCTACGATTCCTGGTTTCCAAAGACGTATAGATGAGCAAGTTCAAATTGGTTAATATATTTTAGAAACTAGCCCTCTGTTACCCATAAGAGTGTTTAAGTATTCTACAGGCTATAACGAGCCAGGTGGTCAGAGATAAATTTACGATTTGAAAAGAAATTTCTTGCGAACAAGGTTCATCGTTTGGCCAATAATCTAAGTGTTAAAATCGATGTGTGAACTGAGTCAGAGTTGGTAATATTTTTTGGGCGTTGTAGCTAGTGGATATAATTCTTGGCTTATGCGAGTGGAGATTTTTGAGAGTTTGATAGTACTTTACTCATGAGTGGTAGCCGCAACCGTGGTCTCCTTGACCAGCCTTGTTTCGCTAATTGCTGCTTGAATTCCTGGTAGCATGTCGATGTAGCTCAAATTGGAGAATGGAAACGCGATGCAGATGCGAACTGGCATAGCTAATATAGTTGGAAGATGCTATCACTTTTCACTGGTTAAGCTTTAACAGCCTTTTAATTCCGTAACTTCACTGCCTATGGACGTATCAGGATCTAGGTTCTCGTTGGATCTCTATGCGACTCTAACTTTTTTGGTTAAAAACTCATAAAAAACCTAGTAAAATCAAAATCTCCGTAGACATAAAACACCGTAAAAGATAAGCTTACAATTTTCTTTTGTTATTAAACCGAACGCATCATGAAGAAGTTCTTCTATATAGCTCAAAAACGGGAAATTAAACAAATTTTTGGGCTATTCCTACTTCAAAGACCAAATTTATAAAGATAAGTGCTATTGTTTGGGTACAAAAATCTGCAATAAGTTGAGTCCAAAAATTATAATCATGGTCCGGACCAAATTGAAATTGATGGTAGACTGTTGTAAAAGAACGAGCAAGCGGCCACGACAAATACCATCATTGTGTGACATACCACGTTCCGTTAACCTTACCAAAACAATGATCATTAAAAACGTTAATTTCACGCTCTTGTTATAAATCTACACACCCTACCGTTACAAGTACCATCAATTATGAAATACTAGAGTTATTAACGAGTTAATGTGATTTTTAACGAGATAAAAAGTTTTTCAAGATATATTACTAGATAAATATTTGGGACAAGGTTTTAACGATACAGATTTATATTTCCCAGCGTTTGTCCTGGATCTTGGGAGGCTATTCTTTAATTTTTATTTGAATCGAGTCTGTCCAAATTATTTTGAATTTGGGCAGTTATCACTACCAATGACAAAAATGGCTATTCTGTAAGTCGGAATCCAAAATGATTTGGCCATACAAGTATTTGGTCCATGGGGGTGATGTCTCATTTAGGGAGTTAATTCTCCTGATTTCCACACACGTTTCCTACCGTTTTGGCTGCCATTGCTTCTCAATAGTAAACTCTGTAGAGTGGACCATTTTGATATTTTTCGTGATAATTTAAAACTCTGATTTTTTTTATATTACTTCAAGAAATTTTAAACCTTCTTTGCGAGGCTAAATTTATATTTTATATACCTGAAACTACTTCTTAACTTGGCATTTATTTTTTGATGTTGGAATATCCTAAGTCTTAGCCTATTCGTTTAAAATGGATGGTCCCAATCCACAACTATTAAAGTGTCCGCTCGGTTTAATACACATTGCATTATATTTTGCCTTCGTGAAATTGATGTTGAATTTAATGTGTACAAATTAGTATTCGCTTCTAAAAACTCAATGTAAATAAGCTGTTGCATTAATTGGATGTACTTTAACACTCATTGTACTAATCAGATACATAGTAAAATAAAGATTCTTAATGCAAAAGTTTCTCAAGACCTCTAAAAATAACCATAACCTAAGAAAAGCAAAGGCCTTAAAATATAATTTTTTTTAAGATGATAAATTATTCAAAATTCTTGGAAAGAAATTCTATGACAGTGTGGAAAAACACATTTGAAAACACGCCAAATAAATTAACCAATAAAAAAACGATGATGTAGTGTGAGAGGAAATGACGTTCATTTGAATTTGGGTAAGATAGTACGATTTGTTTGCGCCATATCCAAATGAAGCCGATCCAAATAAATGAAGATTTAGAATTGTCGAAACGATTTGAATTGTTTACAGAAAAGGCTACCAGTTGGCCTAACCCTATGTAATATTTTTGACATTTTTTATTACTTGAGCATTATCGATTATTCGTCACAACGTTAATGAATAAACAATGAGAATTAACGTATCCATAAAATTTGCACGATGTTAATAATCAGAATAGGCATAAATGGAACCAAGTCTCAAATTTTCCCCTCTTAATCACCAGAAATAATTGTTAGAGTCTATCACATAAGAAAATACCGGAAATAGAAATCACCACACCATAAAACCCGTGGCTCTGTCCAAGTCGATAATCACATGACCAGCGATCGGAGCCCGAAAATAACTTCCCAATGTGTCTTTTTCAATAACATTATATGCAAGTATTTCGGCCACAGTATCCGTCTCTACATTTTCGTTATACCACGCAACCGGCCCACGATAAGAGTTAACATCTTTACTGGAATCAAGATAGTGAAAAGGTGGTAATCCATTCCCACTCGTAGGGCCAACGCTGCCCAAAAATAAAGAAATGAACACTGGTGGCTATTGGCCAAATGAACTGGGCAGAAAAAGCTAAGCCGACAGGTTACTAGCACGGTGAGGACTATTACCGAGTTTTGAGCACCTAAATCCACTGTCAAAATTTTACCTGCCTTTTGGCAATCACTGTCACTTATCGCCGATGGAGACCTTGAACATTTCAAAACTGTCCCTAAAGAACCTCGGCGACCCCATCCCTGTTTAATTTGTAAAACTGCGAAGCAGCAGGACTCACCTAGACACAACCTCTTCTATCGGAGACATCACAGCACAGTCTGAGACTTCGTGCGCACCATGCTGCGCGTCGCAATATACTAAGTCGTTTCTCTCTGCCAGCATGGCGCGTTCCTTAAGCTATTGACGGACGACGTGACCATGCTGCTTACACTTGCAGCAGGTTAAATGCCTATATAGTAGATATACGTGATCGGTCGCAATACACTTAATACAAACCCCGGTTAGCGATTCTTGCTTTACAGTATAAACCATTTCTCGCTCTTATGCGTCAGGAAGGCAAATTCTGTTTGACAACGATGAGATACCTTAAGGAAGCCACAGATGAACCGCTGGAATACCACAGTAGAGCCCAGAATGTTGACGACAAACAAACGCCACTTTGAAATCAGAAGTGTTATCCACTTAACCACATAGACAACAAGGACAGCGCAGCTTTGGACATACAGCGTAAATAATTCGGAAAACGAAGCTTCTCAACAAGGAAGCTTCATCTCTCCTGGTAATCGAAACCATGACCTTCGGTTTAAAAGTACCATGTGCTACCCACGACACCGCGTAGACAACAACAAGTGCGTCTCTTTTGGAAAACGAATAATTTAAGCAGAAGTCGTTATATCTCTGCTTGAGATTGAACCCACGACCACCGTATTCGATTTGCTTATATAGGGCAAGCGGCAGACGAAAAACCTGATAAGTCGTAAATCTTCTTCAGTTGACCGATTTAAATGGAGAGAGGGAGAGGATAAATAACTCTTCTTCCTTTTTATATATTTTCACCAAGACCAAACGGAAACTGATCTTCAAGATCACAGCTCCGCCTAGCAAAGCTTCAGACATTCAGTTACTGTCGCTATAATTTTTAACCTCACACTCTTATTTTTTTTTACTTATTAGAAAAAAGTATCATTTTAAAATTTTATTCAATAGAACTATATTTAATAAGTTATTTTAGTTATATAACTATATAACAAAACAATTTATAAACATATTTTTTAAACTAAGGGTATAGCTTCCTCTTGATTTTGCTATTAGTGTGCGAGTTTCCCAAATTCGATAGGGTTACTGAGCAACAGGTGAGTGGATCAGTCTCGACAAACTGAGAGAAGCGAATGAAACTTAACCTTGAAAATATTTTTGAAATTGCGAAATGATTTCACTAAACGATTAAGCTCTACAAATATAATAGCGTGTTTTCACATGAAGTCCTGTAAATTTGCGCAAATTTTAGTAAATATGTGGCTGGTTTGAGCATGCGAATTAACAAATCTTTTTACATAAAATATCAAATTTTGCGGTAGGTGCAAAATAATATTAAGCCTTGTGTTAATTGTTAAGGTCGACTCTCAGCTTAAGCGGGTTTTCGGTCTATTTGAAAACTCGTCTTCTTATAGTAGCATCTATACAAAACAATTAATATGCAAGCTGCTTTTCAATAAATTTCTGAAGATCTAAAGAAAAATAGATAGTACCTTAATTTTAAAACGTGTGGTAGTCAGTCATCTACATTTTCTAATAGCTTTAACTTACAAAATCAAATTCATCCAAAGAGGTGCCGTTCTTATTGTACACAACATACCTATCATTTCTAACTCTAGCAACGTCGTTTATGCTAACATGACAAAGGTCAATTAAATAGTAATTTATTGCCACCACCATTAAGAGCTTTTTATTTTTTAACCTGTTGACTAATATTTAAAAACGTGGAGAGGTAAATTGTTTTCGTGTGAATTATAAATTATTAAAATACCTTCAATCTGTTTTATTTAATAATAAGTGGAACCCTACGCCAACACTATCACATGTTTTATATGCCATGAAATAAAGCGAAATGTTAAGTGGGAGCTGTAGCAAGTCCATATCTTTATCATCAAAATCGATAGGCAATACAATATCCCTAAGAAAAGTGCATTGCTTATTTCTCTTCAACGACAGATAAACTATAAATTTTCTAATTCTAAATGGTCATCTACAATTTCTCAAGACGAACGTTATTTTAGCTTAATTTGGATTTGATTTAAAACCTTTACGGATAGGAACATTACTAACGGTCGACTAGGACAAATATTGCTGCTAACACTTTTAGATTAAATGTCGCGTATCATTCCAAAAACTTAAGATTTTATATATTCGAACATTTTGCCAAAAAATCCAATATTTATAAAGCTTCAAATCTGTCAATTCACATTTTTTGTGTAAATAAGAAAAGTGCTTCTAAATTTTGTTTATGAAAGACGAAATGAAATTTTTGAATAAATGAAACTGCAAAAACACTTAATTAAATATAAGATAATTTAAATTCAAGACGATCAAACCGTTATAGATCTTTTAAAATACAACACTGAACCGTTTCAGACCGTTTTGAGACCACTGTTTAAGACGAGCAGTGAAACACAGACATACATTTTAAAGGACTGTTTAATGACAGTGGGACCACAAATAGATACTTTCCGTTTATAAAGCGCGTGTGCAATAATTAATCAAAGGAGAATAGCATAAATTTATTATTTTCTGTAATGTGAATTGACTTAAGAGGAAATAAATCATATGTAAGAAAATATAGCGTCCGACTCGGAGCTGATATCTCTCCTCGAAAGAAACTCGTATAAAGCCGCAGCTAGACCAATATGCCATTTCTGTTTTCAAACTAATTAGCGATCGTCATAACTCAGTCTGGCCTGTACGAAAGTCATTTCGTATTATAATCAATATTAATGAGAGTATATCTATAAATTATTCAAAATTGTTATAAACCTGTAGAAAAGTAAATTGCACATTTTACACATAGCAGATATACACCTTAATATCTGCAATGAAGTTTAAAGTCAACTTCTTTTTATACACGATGACTAAATATGCTGTTGTTCGTACTTTAAACCTTTTTGTAATATTTTAAATTAAATTTTAGGTGGAAAACTACTTCCTAAGGGTATCAACGTTGTGGTTTTCATTGAAGCTCTCCACCGAGATAAAGACGTGTTTCCCAATCCAGAAAAATTTGACCCTGATCGATTTTCCGAGGAGCACGCGCGAGGAAGACATCCTTACGCTTTCATGCCTTTTTCCGCCGGACCCAGAAATTACATTGGTAAATAGATATACGATGAGTTAAGTCCGCGCCAAAAAGGCACTTAGAAATAAATATTTTAAAAACGTTTTACCAATAAAACTAATTGCTTACCTTAAATAACCTCTTGATATCACGGGCTTATAGTTTCTACTGTCGAGTGATTAGCATATCAATTATTCCTTCTTGCCGTTTATAAAATAAGTGTCTTAGCCAGGAAGAAGGTGGGTTTAGTTAATTCGGTGTTTCATACAATAGGCTTAGCTAGGTTCTTATTAGTTAAAATAATGCTCGTACGTTTCATTAATTAAAGACGGAATGAATAATTAAAGCAGAACCCCGTCGTGCTGCAGGTGCATGAAACCTTTAATGAGCGCGCCGACGAAATGACTATTGTCTGGGTCAACACCGTAAACATTTAAAATATACATTATTTTAGGCACTATCTACCTTGACATTTCGGTCACGGCCCTTAATAGTTTAGTTCAAAATCTATTTACATTACTTTTGGAGGTTCACTTTGTATCACCTGGAAATTTCGTAGAATTTGGTTATATATTTGATAATTACGCAAAAATCGACAAAAGGCTCGAAACCCCAATTTACAGGTATCTAAATTCTAAAGTGGTCGTACAATTTAATTGCATTTGCTATATAACAATGATAAGAGTGTAATTTTCTCACTACCAACTCAAATGGCGAAATACTTGTTCGTTACTTCCCACTTTATAGGCCTAGTAAGAAATAACCGATTACATTAAGAATTATATAATGCGCAAGATCTTTGACCTGGTTAAAGTACCTAAAGATCAAATTGCATAACACGCAAATCTATGAGAACCAACAACCGCGATTAATATCATATATTCGACAAATGTTAAATATATTATGAATGACCTGTAGAAATTCTAAATTTAAATATTAACGTATGAAAAATAACTTTAAAAATAATGAGGGAGGTTTTTATTCTTCGTGTAGTAAAATCAATTCAAATCAAATCCTATACCTCCTGTATCTCTGAAGGGGGCGAGCATTATTTCGCTACACCGCTATAGATTAAAGCTGTTATCATCGTAGATGTTTAATTTGGCCATGGTTAGAATACTGATTAATTGGAAAAGTATATACGACGACGGATACTTCATGGCGTGTTTAAAATAAATTAAGAATAATTGTTTTTATAAAAACATATTTTCTTTTATTTACATTGCGAGCTTTCGGGTACGAGACCCCTTGTCAAGCGTCATCACTCAGACGATTATACGGCTAGAGTATAATCGTCTGAGTGATGACGCTTGACAAGGGGTCTCGTACCCGAAAGCTCGCAATGTAAATAAAAGAAAATATGTTTTTATAAAAACAATTATTCTTAATTTATTTTAAACACGCCATGAAGTATCCGTCGTCGTATATACTTTTCCAATTAAAGCTGTTATTTAAAAAAAATAGATCTCGGCAAAATGCATATTAACTTTCGGCTATATTACGACCATTCACCTTCCTGGTTACAAATATGACCTTGCAGATATATCATCATTATCATAATTCTTACAACGTAAGACTTCCTGTTTAGACTACCGGAGATGTTTTAGTATTAGCTTAAAAAGTATTTTATGTGGCGCCTATAACCCGAACAACGCTACTGCATTTTATTGTTCCAAATCATTGCACATGTCAGTGTGATAAGCGGATTTTTAACTTGACAAGTAGATTAGTTAACATATTCAAATAAAGCAAGAAGTGGGTTTCTCTGCTTTGTTATAATTATACTAATAATAATTTTATTTCGATATCGCATCTTTTAGTTTTACAATGGCGTAAAGGGCCAAGTCTGAAAAGACTTTTAGGCCACAACTCGTGGCTGAGCACAAACAGCAAAGTGCTATATTTAATATTTTTTTTAAAAATATGATTGAACAAATTAGAATTTAACTATTTATACATTTGTTATTATTTTTTATGTTTTTATAATTTTTAAAGGGTTATTTATATTTTTGGCTTCCCTCCAATTAATACAATTCAAGTTTTTTATACTGACATAGATAATAGATTTTTGTTTACGTGTAGTTTTAGCAAAGGGCACATTTAGCGTTGGTATCGTACGAATATTATAGTTTCAGCTTTTAGAGAGTGCAAAGAGGTTACAGTGACAGGAAGTAATGGATTAAAATATAAAAATAAGAGAACAATATATATAGAGTTACTTTATATTTAGAATATTAAAGTTTTGAAAAAGTGTTTTCGTATGAGCAAAATATGAATTTATTTTTAATATTCTGGTGGCACGTTTTTGTAAACAGAGAAGTCTACTAAGATTCCAATCCGAGATATTCTTCCAAATTGGTATGCAATATATCAAATGTGGATAAACTAACGAATAGTACAATTGCTGGCATACCTTAGCAGTGAAAATTGCTCTATTTTTTGCTATTACATATAAACCATAATTAATTTTTTTGCCACCTTTGAGACATGTATGTTCCATTTAAATTTTCTTTATTTGAAGAGTATTACATTATAAATATCATAAATTTTTTAACGTTTCAAAGTGAGAACCAGTTACTAGGTGTGCTCAATTAACCCCGACCTAAAATATAACAATTTAATTTAAGGAATAATCATAAAATCGAAACGGTGTGCAAGGAATTATGGTTGAATTGTCCCAGCCCAAGAGGGGAAAATAAAAACAAAAGCTGTGTGATCTTTAATATACCAGACAAAATTTCTCCGGAGAACGCGACTTACTCTACAAGCATTAGCTTGAATAAGATCAACGGCAAATATAGTCTCAACATAGTCATTGTCCCAATATATAAAGATATTCAATCTCGATATGACCCACCATTTAAAAAATAAAGTTATATTTGAACCTTTCACCAGTCGGCGCAATGGTGAGAAATGTTAAGACGTTTAAATTTTTTAGCGTTAAGAACTTTAGCCAATGATGTGGTTTCCAGCTTTAGTTTAAAAAGTTAACATCGCTTGCGCGGCCAACAATCTAAGGTCAATTATTTGAAACAGATTCTTAGAAATCATACGATAAACAGTGGTTTTGGAATTGAAAATGTACGCTTTTTCAATTTCTATTTTAGGTCAGAAATTCGCCTTGCTGGAGGAGAAGGTGGTTTTGTCTCACGTTTTGTTGAATTTCAAATTTCGATCATTGGATCAGAGAGATAAAATTGAAGCATCAGCTGAAATCATTCTCAGACCATCAGGTCCAGTTCGACTACTATTTCGGAACAGATAGATGTGCTTCACTCACAATTGTTAGTGTGTATAAGGAATAAACTTAATAGTAGGTGTAAGATTGGCATTTTCGTTTTTGCTTATAGCTCACAGAGGTATTTAGTGCTTCATAGATGTAAGCATCAAGGCTTCGGGGGAGTCACTACACAAAAGGGTTAACGCATTACCAAACTTTACTCCGGGTTCCAATCAGCCTAACCACCACTGGTATGGAAGTAAGCGGGTTTAAATAAAACATCGGCCAGTTAGTTGTCTAGGGGTATGATGTGTGAGCTTACAGTAAATACACTGAAACGAGAATCTGAGATTAGCCTTAATTTTCAATATTAAAATTAAGGCTAAAGGGGATTGTTACAATTAAACAAACACAGTTAATATTGAAAATTTAATAAAAAGGGGACTTTAAAATAATATACATATAAAACACTAAACACATCAGAATATGGTGACCTAACCTGGAAGTACTTCTTACTATGTACGCACGACCACACGACCAAAGAAGTAACTAGAGCTCTAGCAAATATATTTAAATACCGAACAATACATTATAATAATAGTTTTGGGACACATGCGTTATGAGAATGAAAAGTTGAGTCTCTATTGAATACTCAGCTATATATTGTTACGCTAGATTCCTGACAGGCACGGCAAATAAGCCCCGCCGTGTATTACTTCCCCACGCCAACGCCATGTTACTGGCGGCGCTCTCGTCTCCCTCCGTCGTGTATAAAACCGCTTCGGCCTTCGTCGGATTTTCGCGTCACTCCCGGCGCCAACGTCACCTAGCCCCGGAAATTGGGCCATTGACTATTCCATCTCGCTCCTCATCACACACCGCATCAGAAATGGCCACCGCGGCGGATATTGCTACAGCTGTGGCAGCAGCGCTCAATGCACTGACTCTCAAGCACGACCTACCGAAATTCGACCACGAACACACCGATGTCAACGATTGGCTGGAGATCTTTAAGCAAAGTATTCCGGTGGCCGACCGAGTGGCATGCCTCTCCACAGTTCTTACAGGGAAATCACTCAATTGGTTCGCTTTGCAACTCCGCGATCCTATCTCCGCCGGCTGGAACTGGACCGCCTGGGAAACCGCCCTAAAATCGGAATTTAGTCGATCCGCTCGGGCACTTTTCAATGAATTACTTTTCCGGCAACAGAAAACAGGGGAGGACGCTCTAACCGACTAACCGCGATATCCTCGTTCTTTGTTCCTTGGCCAACTCAACCATTTCCGAGCACGAAAAAATCAACCACCTACTTCGTGGTCTTGCTCAGGATACTCGGGACAAAATGGTCTTTATGGAACCAGCCACAACTACACAATTTTTGGAGAAACTTCAACTTTTGGCCTCAATTACCAGCTCTTCTACCGTAACCACGAACAATTCTTCAAGTGATGGCCGTATATTGGTCCTCCTCGCCACCGAACTGAAGAACCAATCAAACTCTTTAAATGCCATTTCACCACAGTCCACGACTGCTCCTCTGCTTTACTCCCAATCTTCGGACCAGGCCTCCGTACCAAGGTACGCGATCTTTAACGAGACGTAACCGAACTACTGCGACGCCGAGATGCCAGTCCTGGTATGCGATGTTTCAACTGTGGTTCCGCTAACCACCTCGCCGCCTATTGTTAGATGCCTAGCGATACGCGCCGTCGACATCATTACCGCTCTCAACACAAACACCATCGTGACCGTTATCGCTCGCCCTCAACCGAACGCTGGGCTGGCAACCAGGGCACCTCTAACTATCGCGCCGCCCGCAGAGACCAGTACCGACCACCGTCGAACGATCACCGAGTGCGCGATACCTCCCCTTGGAGGGGTAGAAATAACTCACCATATCCGACACGCCAATCAGGAAACGAGCGTCGACGGCCATTTTAGGAGGAATCAGGTCGTCTATACGCATCATCCCTCTCCTACTTAGTTCACTCGACAAACTAATCACCCTCCCGGCTTCGTTGCAAGGTATCTCCAATTACACTGTCGTCGATTCTGGCAGCACAAAAAAATTATTAGCCTGAAAATTTGCCAGCAACTCGGCACTCTAATTCATCCTGCCACTCACATTCAACTCCGTGTAGCGGATGGATCTCTCATCGAGCCACGTGGGATTGCCCATCTCCACATTACAATAGGCTCCCAGACCTGCGATATCGACGCCTTAGTTCTCGATAGCTTTAACCACGCCCTTTTGCTCGGTTTGGAATTCTGTTCTACCCATGGATTGCATATCAGCTTTCACAATCGCACTATCAGCCTCAACGATTTCGTAGACACTCTTCCGGACTACATTTTCAACCACGCCCTCAAGATCCGCAACGGCACAGACACCTCGATTCCACCCCAAACTGAGATGGCGTTGGAAGTTTTCTTCCCAAACGCATCCGACACACTTCTTATTGAAAATGTCAGCGGCACTTTCGAACGTTTTGGAGTACTCATTTATTAAACGTTAACGGAGTTCAAAAAGGGAACAGCCATCATCTGCGTAACCAACCCCCACCACCGCCCACTTTTCATTCCTCGGCGGGCCCACATTGCCACGGCTCATGAAATCTTGGACCTCCAATTTCTTGAACTACCTTCGGACTCGACAACAGCCACTGACCTCCCCGATAATCTGGACATTGGCGGAAAACTCTCGGTTTCCGACTCACAACAAATACGTAACTTTCTTTGGAAACACGCGTCCGTATTCTCTCGTCACGAGTTCGACCTTGGCCGAACTTCGCTCATCACTCACAACATCTGTACGGGTGACTCCACTCCAGTTCGGTCACAGCCATACCGGAAATCGATTGCGGAGCGTGAGATCCTAAAAAAGAAGGGGAAAAACTGTTCAAAGCCAACGTCATTCGGGAGTCGTGTAGTCCTTGGGCCGCCCCAGTGATCCTGGTGAAAAAGAGGGACGGCTCATGGCACTTCTGCGTCGATTGGCGGAAGTTGAATAAAGTAACGAAAAGAGACGTTTACCCTCTTCCCCGCTTTGACAATGCTCTCGACAAATTGGCCGGCTCGAAGCTTTTTACCACTTTAGATCTCGCGTCAGGCTATTTTCAAGTCGAGGTTGCCGAGAAGGACAAAGAAAAAACTGCTTTCGTTACCCCTGACGGACAATATGAATTCAATGTTCTGGGTATGGGCCTCTACAATGCCCCTGGAACATTCCAGCGGCTCATGTACAAAGCGCTCAGTGGTCTCATGTGGCAGATGGCAATCGCCTATTTGGACGATATTGTCATTTTTTCATCGTCGTTCCAGGACCATTTAATTCACCTTGATCAAGTACTGACCAGCTTGCGTCGAGCAACCTTGAAAATAAAACCCAGCAAATGCTCGTTTGCTAAAACCCCAGATCAAGTTTTTCGGTCATGTCATCAATGGAGAGGGTATCCCACCCGACCCCAGAAATCAGGCAGCGGTCGCACATTTCCCACCACCAAAAACTGTCCATCAAGTACAACAGTTTCTTGGCTTGGCTGGCTATTATCGCCGTTTCGTGAAAGGCTTTGCACATATCGCGAAACCCATCATTCACCTCACAAAGAAGGACGTACCATTCCTATGGACTTCGGAAACTGACTCTGCCTTCCACGTTCTTCGTAACTGCCTTGTCACTCACCCAGTAATTCAACATCCTCAGTGGGATCAACCATTTGAAATATTCACTGATGCTTCTGCCTACGGTATCGGCGCCATCCTGAAACAACGGATAAATCACCAAGAGCATGTCATCTCTATGCAAGTCGGCTACTGAACGCAGTGGATCAAAACTATAGCCCTACTGAGCGCGGGTGTTTGGCGATCATCTACGGCGTACAGCAATTCCGTTCATATATCTATGGCTGGCCAGTCACCATCGTCACCGACCATCACGGACTCTATTGGTTGACGTCTGTCAAAAATCCCAATGGACATCTTTCTCGGTGGTCAATAACTCAAGAAGAGTTTGATCTGGTGATTAAACACAAAGACGGTCGTAAACATTTAGACGCCGACGCCCTCTCACGTGCACCGCACGATCCACCTCCGGGTGGCGCTGAATCACTTCTTCTGACGACCACTACATCGTCATTCAACGTAGCCCCCGCACCCTACGAACGGCTCGGATAATTTTGACATCCACGCTCTTCAGGAAAAAGATCCGTACATGCACAAGCTGATAACATTTTTGGAGGATCTAAATGCCCCCAGCAACAGAGCCCTTCGCCGAGCCTCAGCTTGCTTTGACTTACGCAACGGCATTCTACATCGCCGCATTTACACCTCTACTGGCTTTCACCACGCCATCGCTGCTCCGAAAGAGATGCGTTCGTCCATCCTCTACGCTCTCCATGACGATATCCAGGCTGGCCATCCAGGTCTACACCGAACTTGGGACCGTATTCGCACCCGAGTTTGGTGGCCAAAAATGATGTCGCCTGTCAGTAACTATGTATCATCTCGTATGGCCTGTCAACGTCACAAGACTTATCCGTTTCAGCCACCTGGCTTTCTTCAGCCAATCCCACCTACCACCAACCCATTCCAACAAATTGGGATGGACAAATTGGGACCTTTCCCCGAGTCGCACGATGGAAACGTACATGAAATAGTCTGTACCGATTATTGCTCTCGAATGGTAGTCGCCACCGCAGTACCACGCGGTACTGCTGACGAAACTAAACGGTTCCTCGTGAATCATGTTATACTCAAATACGGGGCTCCTCGGGATCTTATTTCGGACCGAGGAACTGAGTACCTGAATAAGACTGTTAGGGAAATAACCAAGCTCTTCAGTACTCATCACCATTGAACGACGGCGTACCACCCTCGCACAAATGGCCTCGTAGAACGTTTTAATAAGACCCTGGCCGGTATGCTCTCGCAATACGTGTCAGAAAATCACAAAGACTGGGACCGTTTCCTGCCGTATCTCGTATTTGCGTACAACACCTCACTACACGAAACTACAGGCTACTCCCCATTTTTCTTCTACAAGGGTATGATACCGACTTGATGTTGGACGCCGCGTTGGACCTACCCGGAAATTGCATACAAAGTCAATTCGGCCTAGAAAACGTAACTTACGCCCACCGTGCCCGTGCCATCGCTGCGGAACGCCACGCAATATCCCAAGCAAAAAGCAAGGTTCGATTCGATTCTAAACGACGGGATGTGTCTTTCAAGGAAGGGGACCTTGTTATTATTTGAACCCCCCCGCCGTATTCCGGGGCGTAGCGAGAAATTATTACACCAATACAGCAGCCCCTATCGGATCATCCGTCAGACGGCCCCAAATGATTTCGAAATCACCGATTCAACAGGGAAAAAGTCGGACATCGTATCAGCTGAGAGAATGAAGCCGTATCATCCTCGTTCTGACTTCGAGGAAAATTTTCCATCTCCACTCCCTCGACAAGTAGCCTTTCAACCCATTATCGACACCTGCGTTTTTTTTTATTGAGACCCCCCTTCCGCCCTCCCTCAACCACCCGCCGCGCCTTCCACTACTACACACCAACCCCCTTCCCCGATTCCCCGACTCCCCGTCCCGAACTCGGTGTAGTCCGGCCCGATACTCCCCCTTTTCATAAAACCCTATAACCTTTCCCTCGGATTTTTAGTTCTCCTTCGGAACATTACAGTTTCTTCTCTAAAGCCATTTAAATCTCGACTTTTAACACCCATAAATTTATGTAATAGAAGAGTTTGGGACCATTTAAGAAAATAATTATGACAAGCCAAATGTTATTGGTTGAGAGTTTACATGGAATGTTTAAGAGGGAAATTTTTTCACCTACTGTCTAGAGCAGCCGTCGTTTTGTCTATTACCGATTTATGGTACTATGTTTATTTTTAAAAACATTTAAAAAATTTACGCAAACTTTCAAGCCCCTTTTCAAGCGTCTTGTTAATAATAAATAATTTTTAATTTTATATTGACAATACTCTTGAAAAGGGGCTAAGGCCCGAAAGCTCGCGTACATTTTTTAAATGTTTTAAAAATAAAATTGTACCATGAAGTATCTGTTGATGGAAATATTTTTATAATAAATCAGTTATTAACCATGGTAAAAAATTAAACATTTACGATCGATTTATGGTTTTGGTCGGTAAGTGATACGAGATAATCAGCGCCAACTGATATGCGTGATGGAATTTTAAGTTACATATTAAAATATAAAGAAAATCGTTGAATAAAAAACAAATGTGCACAGCGATGGTTGAAAAAATTTACGAAGACAACGTAAATAGGTCAGCATTTAAAAGACAAAGCTTCAAGTTGCAGAGACTGTTGGTGCCTTGACTTAAATCTTTACCTTTTCTGTTCGAGATATTAGAAGTTAAATATCCATCATCACGAAATAAAGAAACGGAAAAATAAATGTAATATAAAGAAAAGGGGTTTTCGCTTTGATATGCAACACACAAATAAACAGCTGCGCAGGCCAGGTGTCACGCAAAATGCTACACTGAGTTTAATAATGTAATAAAAAGCAGAGGTTATGGTAACACTATGTTCGTTTATGTTAAACAGTATCGTTTGATGTCAGTTTGAAATAGCGGAACTACAAATTATTAATAAATCTTAGTTAGGGGAGAAGGAAAGAGGTATGAGAAGAAGGCATTGAAACAACCAACTACAGGACCCCTTCGTTGGGTATGATGTGGATATGCCACGTAATGAGCTCGCATTTGTACGAAAGGAACTTTTTTGGTTTTCCAACCTTTTTCTTTGGTTCGATTGATGATTTATTCACTCCCACCCTCATTTTACTCTAAAAGCTAGAATTTCTTTCGGAAACAATGCAATTTTCGTCTTGTAGACGTAAAAGATATGGCAATTCCTTTATAAGAGTAGTTGTTTTAAAAGTGTTAATTCGTAATTTTGATTTTTTTTTAATATCATCCGCTTTTAGCAAAGCATAACTGAACAAATGAAATTAATAGCAAGAGAGTTCAATGGACGGACATTACGCACTGTGCATCAATTTATGATAAATCAATGATCTATTGTTTCGTTGCTGGAAATTTGGTTTTATTCGAAGATGTTAGATCTGTATTAAGTTTTTTTTTTAAATACCAAGAATACATGCGGGAAATTCGAAAGACGATTTATATTGGAAATCAAATATATTTGCAATCGTTTGGCAGTATCGTATTTAACAAGCGGGTTTCATCGATAATTCGTCAAAACGCGGATGTCTTGTGAGTACTAAATAATTCATAATGTGTCGAAGAAATAAGAGTGACTACCAATGAGTGAAATATCATACGCTTATAATATTTCGAGAAAGCTTAAAATATATGTTACACGGTGACCATTGAGGCCCAGAATCGTATGTGATATAAATTGTGGTTTTTTATAATCTGAACAGTTTTCGTTTTTTAAGGTAGAAGCGCCCTGGAAAACATTTAATATTTAAAATATCTATACAATTTTCCACAAAAATTAACTAAGCGGACAGAAATAAGTCTGTCGTTGAAGCTCTATTTATCTTTAACAAAACTGACGTAACTGAGAAATCTGTAGGTAAAAGAATGGTGTAAAACGTATTAAATATATCGATTTAGTTTAATTAAAGAAAAAAATAGTTTTCTAGTCTTATAAAAGTTGCGTTAAATTATACATTTAAATCCTAAAGAAGGAAACAAATAATCAATGTTTAATATTCACTTTGGGAGAATGACGTAGAAATTGATGACACATTAGGAGATTTCAGACGTATTTCTAGTTGGCTTTTAAAATTGTTTTATAACGATTTGCCATTATTCGTTTTTATGTTTCATATACAGGGGGTTAAAATTGATAGATACAAGGGTTATGCAGAATTACGAAATTTTCAGGGAGTATTCGATGACTAGTAAACGTTTAAAATTTTAATATTCACGGAACTCGGGTCACTTTCATGGTTTTGAAGAAACTTATTTTTCACAGGTAGTGTAATATATATTAAAAGATAAAAACACGCGTTGGATCTGTAAGCGCGCGCCACGTTTATTAATATTAAAATTATAATATGTTTGAAAAATAAATAAAAGACGGTTAGATTTTTAAGCTCCTAAAATATTGGTAAGTCTAACTAAAAACATACGTTAAACGGAGGACAATATAGGTAAGTTGGAGACAATACGTTTCAATAGGAAAGTCAACGCAATTTTTTTTGAAAATATATGGTCATAAAACAAGTTGATCGAAGGTAATAGTTATTTGAATCGAAAATTGTTTCTATAAAAAATTAACCACCAGGAATTTCCCAAAACCAGTTTACAAATAAGCTTCAATTATACCACTATGAGCTGTAATACACATCTGGGCACGGTAACAAGATTTGGAAAAGTCTTTAATCATTTCTGGACAAGACGCCATGCTTTTACAAATCTTTAGCGTAACTCTTGAAAGGTAGCCACAGTCGTACGGTAAACGTTGTCTTTTATGAAGCCACACAAGAAAAAATCGAAAACTATTAAGTCCGTGCATCTAGGAGACCAACGGGCGGTTCCATTTCTTCCCATCCATTGATTTGGGAATTCGTTGTTGAGGTTCTCCACAACTTCACTGTGCTGGTGAGCTGGTGCTCCGTCATGCTAAAACTAAAGACGCCTGAAATCATGCCGGAAAAGATAATATATTGCGTCCTCTACCTTGTTTTGAAGAAAAACCAAGTATTTACGTCTATTAAGACTAGCCGGTAGAAAAAGGGAACAATAAGTCTATTTCCTAACAGACTAGCCCACACATTGATGTGAAACTGATGTTATTCGTGATATCCCCAGTTAGGATTCCCGTTGCAACACAATTGATTGATATTGTTGTTAAATGGGCCATTCCTTTCGAAAGTGCACTTATCGGACATTAGAGAAACCTTCCGAAAATTCCCAATTTCATCAGCCAGTTGTCGAGTTCGTATCGGCGTTGCGTGTCTCCATTGTAATGATGAACTATTTAGAACGCTCCATGCGTAGCTATTTACCACACTAAGGTCATTGCACACCACTCTGACGCTCGATCGAGGATTTGCAACAACGTACGCAAGGACAACGTCTTCCAAGTCACGGAATCTCGGATTAATGTTGCCGGAATTTGCTTAAGTCCCTTATGACTCTGAGAACAGTTGTGTGACTACTATTCCTCAATAGCTGGCTAACTGTACCTACACCGAGAAATAGCTCAAGCTTATATTTATCCATAACCGAGAATTATTCAGATATATTCGAAAAAAAAAGATTAGTTTTGCATGTTAAATCGTTGTTTAATCGTATAATTTACTCGTATAAAACAAATAATAATAATTTTAATGATTAATTAAAATTTTTGCGGTTAATTTATATGTTTCACCGACCTCTAGGAATACCTAACTTAAATTGATAGTTTCGAATATTGTTCTTATTACGTAGCGTTGTGCATGTAGCTTTAAATACTAGATGAAAACTTTTTAAGTGTAAAGGTAATTAAAAAAGATGTTTTTAGGTCTACACCTATTCTTTATTTCTTTTAAAAATAACAAATATAATGTTTGGGAGATATTTTATGTAATTAATTCTTACATGTACACATTTTTGCCATTTTTCGATTAAAATAATTGAAATAAAAAGCTTTTGCTGCCTACGACCACAAATTAAAGTGTAAAATAGGTTGATTTCAACCTAAACAGGTTAATTCTAACTTTAAAGTCTGCTCTTTCTATTAATTATTGTCACTTTTGGTCTGAAACCTAACGGTAAAATTAATGTTTAATGACTCTTTTGTAATCAATCCAATATTCTTTAGGAAACTGATTGTCTTTCGTCTATCGGATTGAAATTGTTTTCGATTTTTTCCTTACCTCTAGGAAGATCTGCAAGTTTGTTAATCATAGGTTTAATAGGGACTTACATGAATTGAAACTCTCAATATTTTGCCAAATGCAACTGACTTTTAATTTTTTAACATTTTACAGAGCAGTGCGTTATTTTGAAACGGCTCAACCAGTGATTTTAGACCAGTTGCGTTATTTTAAGTACCGATCTCTGTGGGCAACTAAAAAATGAACCATAGCAACAGTGCAATCTATGACTTTTCAAGCTTTGTTACTACTCTTTCAAATACGGATATACGGAGTTACTATTAGCATCACGATATTTTGCTTGGATTTCACTTCTCACCTAAAATTATGTATCAATTGTAACTGTCCACTTAAGGACTTCTAATAAATTTTTATAGGTTAACACTTTAATTAAAGTCCTTGCTCATGTACTATGAATGCTTAATTAACAAAAATTGCCTAAGCTTCGTTGGATGGAAACCGTAACCCCTTATACTGTAAATTTTGTATTGTAACACTGGCTTACGTTATCTTTGCGGTTATTTGTAATATGACAATAAAATACTTTGTTTGCGCCACGCTTTCATTTCAGACTTATTTTTCATTGACATTAAGTACTAGATTTAAATCAGAGTATGAAATAAAACTGGCTTAAAATGGCTTTTAAATAATTTATTTCTACTCGGTGTAGTCTAAGCGCACCCTACCAAACAAGAGAGGTTATACTCCCTTTAAGAGAGGCCATAAACCTTTCTGCATTGCCATTGGCTTGCGGCCAAATTGGAGTAATCTTTTGATGTCTAATTCCTAGGTGCGAGAGGTATTCCGCGAATCCATGGAAATTAAATGGTGGGCCGTTGTCCGTTTTTAGAATAGTTCGTATGCCGAATATAGCAAATATGCAATTGAACGCTTTGATATTCACGTCAGGTGCGGTGGAAGAGACAACCTCAGCAACGGGATATCTTGAACGTTCGTCCATTATAACTAGAAGATATTTGCCGTGCTTGAAAGGTCCAAGATGATCTGTAGCCAGATGAGTCCATGACTCTTCTGATAATGGTGTCATGTTGAGTGGTTCTTTGACAAATTGGTGGGTAACAACTATACAGGGTATGCAGGAACGCACTTCTGCTTCTACCATCTGGTCCATTTTCGGGAACCATACCTTGGTTCGTAAAAGCTGTTTAGTTTTAACTAAACCCAAATGTCCCTAATGGGCAATCGATATTACTCGTTTTTGTAACGAAGGCGGGACGTAAATTCGATGGTTTTTTAAAATAACGTTATCAACCACAGTTAGTTCGTGTTTAACACGGTCCAATGCTTTTATGACTTCCCAGTCGATATCAGGTGTAGAAGTGTCAATTTCTTAATCATTCTTGATCAGGCTGGTAATTGCGTGCGCTGTTGTTTTGTCTTTGGCTGACGCATTTACAACATGTTCGTAAGTAAAAGCTTTCGGGATTGCATTGCAGAGAATCATGCGGACATGACTCTCGGTCACTGGTGAAAGGCATTTGTGAGACGTTGTAGGTGGTGGATGTCGTGATAAGTAATCCGCAGCATTTAATTTTCCTGGTTGGTATTCCAAGATGAAATTGTAAGGAGCAAGTCTCAAATTACATCGCTCGATTCTGGCTGAGGTTTTTTGCCTGTGGCTTTCCAAGTAGATATAGGAGAGGCAGATGGTCGGTGACTACTTTGAATGCGGCACCATAAAGGTACAAATGGTAATGCTCTCAAGCCCATACTACAGCTAGAGCCTCTCGCTCGGTTTGGGAGTATCTTGTTTCAACATCAGTTAGTGCTTTGCTTCCAAAAGGTAGAATAAAGTGTTGACCTTTAGCATCAACTTGGGTCAAGATTGAACCTAAGCCTGTAGGACTTTAATCAATGAACAAAACAGTAGATTTCCTTTTATCAAAGTACGATAATACCGTCTCTTTAGACAGGACGTGTTTTAAAGAGCTAACTGCCTGGTCTTGCGCAAGGGTTCAAGGACATCAGAAAAATTGGGAATGAACCTCCCACAGTAGGTCGCTAAACCAATTAAGCTTCTGACTTCATCAGGTTTCGTATTTGTGCTAATTTGATTTATAGCGTCGACTTTAGACGGATAGACTTTTACCCCTGAGCGACTAAACACATGACCATAAAGTGTAAGCTCGGTTTGCCAGAATTGGCATTTATCTGTATTTAAGGTGACATTGTTTTCCTCAAGCCTTCGTAAGACTTTTTCTAAGGCTTGGTTGTGCTCATCGTCATCTTATCCAAATACAAGTAAGTCATCGCTCGCATTTACAGCCTGCTCGATGTCGTGGATTAAGCATCGAATGATATGGTGGAAGATCTTGGCGGCAGAACTTACGCCAAAACTGTGTCTCTTGTACCGAAAAAGACCCTTGTGAGTGCTGAACGTCGTTATAGGCCGCGAGGCTTCATCGAGCTCGAGCTGATGATATCCCTTGTTAAGGTCGAGTTTGGTGAAGCCGGTTGCACCATTGAGTTTGTGTACAATATCATCTATGGTTGGCATGATATGTCTCTCTCTGGCTATTGCGGTATTTGGGACACGCATATCGACCCATACTCGTATTTTCCTGTTACGTTCCGAGACTAGATCAATAGGACTATTACCGTCAACAAGTACACCTGGTTTCTTTAGTACGATAACGATAGGAGATACCCAGGGTGTCGGACCAGAAACCGGTTCGATAATATCATCACGCAATAATTGTTCCAATTCTTCTTCAAGGCCTTCCCGTAGGTGAAACGGAATTCTGTGATGAGGTTGGGCTACTGGTTTAACCGAACCGTCGATAGGTAGTGTAATTCGTATGTTCTTTATTTTGACAATGCCTTGAAATAACTTTGGATGTCTCGCGATAATATCTTGACCGATAAGAAGGTTGATGGCCGGACGCAAATAATCATTGCTAGAGAGGACATTCAACTCTCGCAGCGTTTTATACTCAATTATAGATGGCGATACGGTGTGAGACGATTGAACAACGAAAAATGTGGCGATGGTTCTGTTGGTAGAACTTGATTTGGCTGACGTGAACTTTCCTAGTAGAGATAACGGCTTGGGAGACCCATATGGATTATATCTAACGTGGTTGGTTTTAGTGTTGGTTCAGATTATCTACCTTATCTTACTATTCAGATAGGAAAAGTTCCCGTCACACTGATTTTGGATACAGGTGCGAGTGTTAATCAACTAACATATCGTTCCCTGACAGGGTCATTCCACGACAGAGTGACCCACCTTGTCCACCCTATTTTCTCCAATTATCGTGAAAACTTGTACATAGGGTTATTTTGGCCATAGAACCCAGATTTGAAGGTTTCGTTGAGATCCGACGAGCGGTTTTTGAGATACTGCATAGGGGCATTTCGCGAAAGTGACCTTGACCCCTAAAACAACTCTTGGGTTTTCTCAGCTTCTGGTTGTTGTAAAAAGGCATACAAGGTATCATTTTAAAGGTAACGGGCAGCCAAATACGAAAAAATACTCGGTTTGACACCATAAGTAATTTAACCTACAACAAAACAGGGTTTCAATAATTGACCCTTGGCCCTGAAAATAGCTATTTTTTATTTTTTTTTATATTATTTTTTCGGAATTCTCCACACACAATACAGTTAAAAAAATCGAGGGTAATATTTTTTGTTTTTGAGAAAAAAAATTATTTATCTAACCCCTCCCGTGTTAAAACGATTAGATTCTTAACCATGAAAATAACATTGGTTATATTTATTTAAATTTAACGATATTATTTATTTACTAGACAAATACACTAAGTAGCATTTTTCTACGTGTAATTTATCTTCGTCTTTTATGATATATTTATTTCTGCATTGTTTGATTTGTGTAGGGCATTGCACTTTGCATAACACATTTCCGGTGGGAACCCAACATTTATCATTTTTCTTTGGCCAATATAAACTGCTTGTCACCCCTGCAGGATACATAAATAAAACGAGAATATCGTCAAATTCCGCAGAACTGTCTAATACTTTCCCAATGTAATACTTTCCGTCGTAGACAGAGGCCAAGAACTCCCCTTTTGAAAAATCTAATTTTTCAGATTCGTTTTCGATTTCACAATAATCCAAACTTCGATAAATTTTAATTAATTCCTTCTCTTCAATTTCCGAAAGAAAGGCCGCTTCAAGGTAGTTTTTGTTAACTGGTATAAACGTATGATATCTTTGCGTGCCTTTGATAGTTTTATTTAATTTGGCAATAAGGGAGAGAGGAATACAGTGGATTGACACAGAATATGGCTCTCAATAGAAGCTGGATATGTAACAACTCTTTATTGACACAAAAATATGAAACACTAGAATATATAATAAACTGGCAACACTTTCTTTGATATCCAGATTGGCAATGCTGGGTGCAAGACATAAAATCAAACGTTTAGGTTTCCCTTCTCTTTGGGGTTCATAACATAAGGCTACGGCTAGTTTTAAACCACGCGAGAAAGGGTTAAGAAAAGGTTTTGTACATTACAGTTGGATTATTAGCGTTCTTGATAAAACAATGCTAGAATTGACCTTAGACTATTTTGACTCCGCAAATAAGGGATGGAACCTGGATTAAGGGACTTTTAATGAGTTGAGATTGATAAAAAATCTTCACAACATAGACACGTTCTTTATCTGAGGATTTTGTGGACCCCACGATGTGCCTAATTTATCTTTTGGGTCTTTTAATTTTTTGCACATTTTCATTTAGCTTTGGGGGAGAATTTCTTAGTAGGTATTGTTTTGACTACTTGTCTTGGGGCTTTCTTTGAAGGGGATTTTCCCGGAAATATTTCGGTTTTTCTCTCAATTAGCTTTGGTTACACTGTTTCTCGGTCACTTTTCTTCTGTCAGAAACTGAAGCGGAATGTTTCCTTATCCTTCTATTTGTGGAGGGATAACATGTTAGGTGCCAGTAACGTAGTTACTTGTGGTTTCGGTCAGGGGTGACGTGAAAGTTTAACCAAGTATCGTATTCGCTGTTGAAGATCTCAGTCGGTTTGGGTCTGCAAAAACACTAATGGGCCTCATGTTCTCTCATGACGGTAAGCGGAAGGCTTTGCCGGGGTGATGAAGTTTCAGGGGTGGTGTAAAACGGAATCAAATCTATGGACGGACATCAAATTTATGGCTATGGACGGATTTCTATAGAGATTTTATTTATGTCAGATATCTATAAAGACTATAAAATAAACTACGCTTGCTGAACTTTTTTATGAAGCTCATTCGTCACGTTTAAATATTGTGGAATAGATGTAACGAACTTGGAAGATTTGGTTACCCAAAATTATCAAAGTATTTAATCATGGTGATATAATAAAATGTTCGGTTTTTAAAGCATTTAAATCATCAAAATTGATAAAAGATGTAAAATGAGAGGAATAAATATAATTTTGATAAATAAAAACAGTGTATTGTTATTTCAAACCCAAGAGATATTGAAATTTTTCTTTAAATAAGTTTGAAAGTACTTATTCCGAAATCGAGTAGACAACAAATTTGTGAAAACTTCATGCAACTGTGTAGCAAATCGATAAAGTTTGAAAATACATGACAGTGGAAATATTTCAAATATCAATTTTTTATGTGACCAATCAAAGTTCACATTTTGTGAAATGGTATAAAGTGGTTAATATTATAATATTTTTTTTGTAATAAACGCCTTCTCTAATCAAATATAAGTTTTTTATTTCCAATGTATAGACGAGTGTAAAATCTGTAACGTAAACTACTTCTGCTTCTCTCGTGTAAATTATATTCATTGTACAGATATAAATCGTACTCTTTTAACTGAATGCTGTCCTCTGATGTTTTGGAAAATAGTCTAGACTAAAGACTAGATAATAACTCGACCTTAGTTTGATTCCCGAATTATCTTCATTGTGCTGACCACCTGGGAGATCTTTAAATTAGCTGCTATCTAACCGAAGACGAAACAAAAGCCTAGAGACAGACCTCTTCGTTTCGACTGAGACATCGAAGAATCATGACCGAGGCCGCAGGGTCCATTAACTTGACCCCCCTGTAACGGGAATTTTTAATTATTACTTATAAACGAATTGCACTCACCTTGCACCACCTTGCACCACAAAAACTCAAGCTTGCACCACTACGTGGCGGACGGTACAGGTAAAACTAAATGGGGGGCCAACTTAATGACCAGCCCCCCAGATTTACCATACACTTCGAATTTCAACTTTAATAAATTGCACCCCTCTTGCACCATGTTGCCCCACCAAAATTGGACCTTGCACCGTTATAGTTACGGAGTTACAAGAGAAACAAACTGGGGGGCTAACTTAATGGTCAGCCCCCCAGGTAACCTAAAACGAAACCAACACGCGTTTTTATACGCACTCGGCTTGCACCACCTTGCACCGTCAAAATTAGATCTTGCACCGCTTTCATTTAAAAATTATAATATTTTAGTAAATGGGGGGCTAACTTAATGGTCAGCCCCCCAGGTAACCAAAAACGAAACAAACACGCGTTTCTATACGCACTCGGCTTGCACCACCTTGCACCGTCAAAATTAGAGCTTGCACCGCTTTCATTTAAAAATTATAATATTTTAGTAAATCGGGGGATAATTTAAAGGTCAGCCCCCCTATCTTAACATTTATGAAAGAAAATTGCCATTTTTTGTGTTCATAACTTTATTATAATGTAATAGAAAATATTTTTTATAAATGTAGATATATATCTTATATTTAAAAGTCAACCGAAAAGGTTTTTTGTTTTAAAATTAAAATAATACTTTAGGAAAAAACTTTAAATTTAAGGAAAATTAGTTTAAATTGAATAGTGCACGCAGACCATTTCGCTATTTGCGCAATCCTCTCTCTGCTTTGCGAAATCGTCATATTTTTCCCACTTTCCTCTTAATCCGTCTTCGCGACAGGCGTACGAAATGTAATGCCCCATTTGCGCCATTGTGATGGTAATTTTTGCTCCTCTGTAACCCATTACTCCTCGAAGCTTCATTTCATAGTCTTTGATTTTCAATTTCGTGGGAATGTCGTTCAACTTCACATTGTACACGCCTTCATAATCAAGTCTTTCGTCTAAGTTAGTCAATTCGACAAATGTGTAAAATTGAATATTGCTCGTTGTTATATTTCTTTCTCGTCCACATTTAAAGCATTCAATCTGATGCCAATCGATGTGTCTACTCACAAGATTTTGTAGAAGTGAAATATTTTGTGGTGGGCATTCAATGGATAAAATACCGCGATATTCTTAAATTTTTTGTGCTCGGCAAACAGCGTTACTGCAAACATTATGATAGGTGTACAGAGGATAGTCGCGGAAAAGTTTCCTTAGCAACACAGGAACCGATTCGTTGCAATTGAAGAATTTCAATTTGTTTCGTAATATTGTAAAATCTGTCACCTGTGACAAAATAAGTCCTCGTTTTTGGTATGTTGTTGCCTTTATGCCTTCGCTGCCTAGTGAATTTGCCAAATCAAACAAGGGAATTTCTTTAAGAATATCTAATTTGTTTTTCATTTCCTCGCTATCGCAAATCGATGTTGCTAATAAATGAATTATTGAGTCGAAGGCGCAACTATTCGAAAAACTACAACTATCTCCTTTAATTTTTGTTGGGCGCAGGTCTGCGCGATTGGCGTTTTTTAATAAACCTATCGGCATAATTTTCTTTTGGAATGAATAGTTGGCGGTTCGCATTTCACTTAATGGGTTTAAATATGATCCGCGTCTCCTTTTCTTCAAAGGTTCCTCGCCAAACCCCTTCCAATTTTCCTTAGCGGTCATTTCTTGCGTTAGCCGCTTTTCATTATCTGCACTATTACTGCACTTGAAGCAGAAACGACCTTTCCCGTAGCCTTCTTCCTCTCCAGCCGGGAATGCACATTCGGCAATGGCGTGGACATAAAGCTTTAGGGAAATCAAAATAGCAGTGTTTAATAAAAAAAGATAGACAAGATCAGAAGAGGAAATTGTGGCTCCTGAATGTAGACTCTACACTTCCCTCGAGTCAATAAAGGCCTAGTTTCACTAGCTAGTACATACTAGCTTTCGAAATGAAACTAATCCTTAAAACGATACAAATTATCAGCGTAGACAAGAGAATCTCATGTAACTCTCACGATCATAAATATATAACTTATATAAGGGGAAAAAATTAATAGCAACACGCGGGCCAAACCAGACTATATTGTAGCGATTTCCCCGGTTACCCTAACCACAACTGACTGGCAACCAGCTTAGTGGAGACTGCTAGACAAAAGTCTAATTAATATCATCAAATTGGTGTTCTAACTGTAGGTCAATTAACGAGAAGGATCTCTAAGTTTTAAAAATGACATGAATATTTAATTAAGATTAAACAATATATATATACAACGTTAAGTAATGCTCTCCAAACAATATAAGCCTATAAAAATGTCCGCTAAGTTACTGTTTAATTGGGCCTATAACTATACATTTATCCCTATGGTTACGTAACCTTAAACTGATCAGTGCACTGCCGCTTTAAACTAAATTTAAACTAAAACATTATTAGAGGACAGCGTTTAGTCTTACAAGTCTTAATCGTACGTAACGATAGTTTCTAATTAGTAATTACGGTATACGAAATACCGATAGCCCACTGCACCTGACTAACGCCACTTAGTGGATCGAATCCTTGACTGGTGCAAGCGGGTAATTAAAAGGTTCGTGGTACTTAACTCATCGATGCGATGACATCACTCGTTGACTCGTTTCTTACGACGGCGGCGGCAACGGCTGGTCGCTTCTTACGGCATGACGCTGATGACTCGGTGGTCTTACGGCTGGGAACGCGCTGCAGTCGCGAACTAACATCGTTATGCCCGTACTTGGTTTATCATGTTAAATAATTTAAACCACGTCGAAAATATACCGCACTTAACTTTTAAGATATATGTCTTAGTTTTACCGCACTCGGAGCAACTCTCTTTTTTGAGTCTTGGCCATGGTTCCTCGAAACCTCAGACGGCCTGACCGGATATTGGCCCGCGCACACAGAATGTACGTCACGGGTTTATACCCGAACGCTTTCAATACAGTAATAGAGAGTTTGGAAAGTTTTTGGAAAAATACAGCAAAATATACAACTATAATTAGCTTTAGAGATCCTTCTAGAAATATATACAAAAGGGGAAGGGGTTTGACGAACCTCACCAAGCTGGCGCCCATAAGTTGATACCCAACGCAAACAAGTTGGCCTAGTCCCATATCATTTTGAAAAAGGCTAATTTTAATTGAGTGCACTCGATGTTTCGTCACAATATAAAGAACGAATAAAGTATGTCGGTTTTTAGTATTGTTCAAAGCGATCTTTACATCGTCACGTACCCATTTTATCAAAATATTTTAAATGTAGCGACATCTATCATACGAAAATCGAGCTACAATAGAGTTGCGTGTTGCTTTAAGATAAATTAATCTGTCCGAAGAAAATAATTTGCCAGCAATTTCTGTTAACTTGTTTTTTAGTTTCAGACAATTGGAATTTTACGTTCACGTCGGGCCACTGTTTAGACATAACAAGGGAAACGTTAAATATTCAGGAGTGTCGATTAAAGTTTGATTATTTGATATTCAAAAAACTTTATGGCCAAAACTTTCCTTACTTAAAGTGGCTGTTAACCGCGTTGACAGGCTAAATCCGTATCCCGGCGGATACGGCATTTGTTTACAAAAATTACAAAATTACTTTTCAAAACCGGTACGAGTGTCTTCCCCTCTTACAACAAATCGGGGAAGAGACTCGTGTTGAAAAGTGTGATTTTTAGACCCGACTCGCTCGTAATTTTTGTAAGCAAATGTCGTCTCCCCGGGATACGGACCTAGCCTGTCAACGCGGTTGCCAACCCTTTTAAAAGCCTTATCTGGATGCGACCGACGCAAACGTAAACTTTTCAGGAAGTCTGAACTCAGTCTGGAAGATTTGAATTTTACCTTGCATATAACACATTTGTGGGCACCAGATGTTTCTCTCGCGCAAGAAATGCAGATAACTTCCTTTAAACCTGGTAAAATATCAATAAATGTGTAATAAATAAAACCGCTAATTAATTAATAGAAGGGAGGTAGGGCCAAAGTTTGAACCATCCCCAAACCTCACTAACAATTGTTAGTAATAGGACACTTCACGTACCTTTAGGCAATTTTATGTCTAATTGTGGCATTTCGGGTGACTTCAATGGACTTTCTAAACCAAAGTATAACTATAATTGCAGGTTCAATTTTCAGTTAATTAAAATGTACCTTTGTCTTTTCCTTTGCCTAAAATATCATTTCGGACGTACGCGCATGTTTTACACGCCGGTTCCTCACCTGTTTCATCATCTTCGTTCTTAAAGTAAAAATCAGATATTAGAAATATAATTCACTAGTATACTAGATATTTAAACATTAATGATTTATTTCTTTATAGGCCGTCGTTTGCAATAGGGTTGTTTGGGTACTAGTTTTTGGTAATTTTTTTGGCCGATGAAACAATTTTATTCCTTGATCGAATACTCGACTCCATTTGAATTTTTTCGTGGTAGGTGGGTTACGACTTTCCAAGTTGTAAAATTATGGGCCTCCTTAAAAGGGAAGCGCCAAGCTTTCCCGAATATCGTTTATTGGCGTTTTAAAAGTTGGAAAAAGGCAAAATTTATATTAAGAACACTTACATTTATTTATAAATCAAATAAACGTTACAAAATAGTTATTTCGGTGATAAACTGAATCGCTGTTAAGTCACCGCCATTTTGTAACACCTCACTGGCCTCTTGGCAGAGACACTCGATGGAGGACGCGAAAACTAAATTAAATTGTTTAATACTACGTGGTCGCTGCTAACCCTGATTTATTAACGAAGGATTCAGTTAATGTTCGTCGTAAAATCCAAGGGGGCTCTTAAGTCGCTCAGAACTGAACCAACTAAGAATTTAAAAATTCATTACAAAACAACCGCTTAATATTTTTAACGCGGTTTTGTGCCAAAAAAATTACTTTTGCATCGCCCATACGCCAATGTTGGTGGTTAAAGCTTGTCACTTCCGCTTTAAAATGGTTTTTGTTGTGGAACACTAGGGGAATGGCCGCTCTTTTCAAAGAGCGAGCTCGCGAATAGTGCTGAGCCTCCAATGAGAATGAAATCTGCCCTTTCATGTGTGCGACAAAACCGGCCAGAGCGAGCAAAAAAATCAGCTCTTTTATACATCCACTTTCGCTCTTGAGCGAGAGCGCAACTGCGGTGAGCGTTTACCTTTTTGCCCACGTCTAGGTTAATAATAATAATAATAATTACTTACTAGATCGCAGCTACAATAATGACAGACTCTATTTTCCTTTTCCATTCCTAAGTCGTCTGCTGTTACTATTATTGGAATGTCAATTTCTGTTTGAATGAAATAACTTTAGTAAAACATCAAAGTATCAATACAAATAGAATTCACCTTCAATGCTAGGGGAGATTCGGCTTGCAACGGGTGTAACCGTAGCAGCAACCTTCATCGTCCCTTCTATGGAGCGAATGTAGTGGGACACAAATTTATCTACCCTTAATGGTAGTTTTTTATGCGCAAAAATTGTTTGTTTTACGTCTTTGAAGCTACCTTCAACCGACGAGCTACTGGCGACGAGATTTCTTTCGCCAAAAAGTGGCGCCATCAGAGCCGACCATAGCGGAATTAATCGTGACAAACGACACAGATCAGTAACTAACTTCGGTGCGTATTGTTGATTATTTATGTTCCCTTCTTCATTGCTATTTGACCGCTCTGTTTGACATTCTTCTACGATGACCCCAACCCACTTTTCAAAGCTATCCGTATTAACGTTGCCGGAGCCGCCCTGTCCTTCCGTATTAATTAAACTGTTTTCAGTTTCATTGTCCAGATTTTCCGATATCGTCTTCTCGACAGAATCTTCTATTAAACCGGTGGCCAATCTTTTCGTTAACCAGTCCTTTCTAACTTGGCAGTTAGTAGCTTCGGAGGTTTCGCAGCTAACTCCTTGTGTTTCAGAAAGTGCCACAGTTATAACTGCTTTTAATAAACTACGCATGCCGTCCAACTAAGAACATTGTAGAATTTGGCCCATAGCCCTTAAATAAAATTGTCTGGTTCTTCTGATATTCTTCTTTAAACTGGGCCAGTCTGAAATCAATTTAACTGTGTGCGCAACGTCACAACGCACAAAACATGTTGGTAATTTTACGTCCTTTTTCTGTAAAACTACTAAATCGAAGCATCGTGCTAAGTAGCTATTCAGCGATGTTGTATCACTAAACGCTCGGCAGACTGCCGATAACAACGCTAATGACATATCTGTAACTACGGTCTTGGGTGAAATTCCTCATGATCTAATCCAAACATTTAACCAGTAGGTTATAACGTCAGAATTATGCGACTCTGACATCATTTGTACCACTGGGTACTGTTTTTCAGTACCCGTGTCCCTGACCACTCCCTGATACAAAAAATATGACCACTTTTCTCCCCTGAAGGCCACTGAATTTTCTTCACTACACTACCAGTAGCATCTATTGCCAATTGCGATTTGACAGTTAAGCAGTACTTTTGGTAAACATCGATTTGAGCGGCAGACCAAAAAAATACTTTGAACGGTCGAAAACCAAGTTCCCTTATTATTCCTTTGAACTGGCGATGATCCATCATAATGTTCAATGCGATGACGGGATCTGGATTTAGTCGCGTCTTTTTTAAAGCACAATGTTTAGCTCCTCTAAGTACGTTACTCGAAGGAAGATCTCTGGGTTCGTTATCTCCAAATTCCATCATGGCATCAGCTTTAGTTGTACGAAGAGCGCTCGGAGCTACACCCCTTCCAACCATATCGTCTATCGCCTCTTTCCTTGCCAAACCAGATAACGGCCTTTTCTTCGTAGGGTCGTGTTCAATGTTAAAGTTACCCATGATTTTGCATATTACTTCTACATCAAAGTCAATTATTGGTTCATTGACAATTTTTCCATACAGCTTTGCCTCGCAAATGGTACAATGACCAAATATTTTCGCAAATACTTTGTCTGACCTGCTCAGCTTCGCTCGTTTGAAGGCGATTAGACAGGGCAATTTAGTTTCTTAAATAAAATGGCGATACACGACGTGCGTCCAGCTTCCTTTCTTGAACACTAAGTAAGATCTGGATTGTTGTGATGTGATATTTGGTTCATTTCTCTTATAAATTACATTTTCTGGTAGCATAGTCTTGTACTCATCTGCCGAGATTGTCAAACTAAAATTTTTCGTTTCTTCCATCAATATTTCCCAGCCTTTCGAGGTTTCTGCGCTATTTTGAGATGAAAACGAAGAATTGGACGATTCTTCGCTACTTTGAGTTCCTTTTTCCTCCGTTTCATTTTTCTTACCGCTAAATCCAAGAGTTTCCCAAATATTATTATAATTTTTGTGTACGTACGTATATATTGCGTTGGCGCTCATTTCTCCTCCTAGCTCTTTCGAAATCTCCTTCCACACAGATTTGGATGTCCCGGGGAAACATCCGAACTCAATATTTCATCTGTATGTGCAATTATTGCAGTCGTAATACTATCTATCTGCTCTTTAGTCTTTTTCTTAAAAACCATTTTTACCAATATAAGAACTAACGCGGTATATATAAATGAAGTCCCAAAAAAACTGAATTATTGACACTCGAAAGTTAAAACTTCGTGTTGACGCGTTGAAAACGACCTTTGTTGTGATCTTATTTTAAATTGGACTATGTCCATTTTTAGAAGGTAGGTACCGTAGTTTCAGTTGCAATATCGTTGAGCTTATAAGAACCATACCCTTCACGTGTCCCCTCTTTCGGTAATTATCTTTTATCGTGTTATATTGAGACCCGCCGACCTCTCGGTTTTTGTTTCACACCAACCCGCTAAAAATTTTATTTGTAATTGTAAACTGTCCCTCTATCCTCCGAACCATCCCCCATATAGGCCATACTGTAATTTAAAAGGAAACCAAAGTGTTATTTGGAAATGAGATAAAACTATAATTGGTAGTGTTGAGAAACGTAGAAATGGTAAAAGCAAATTAATATTTATGTCGGAAAAAAACTTCGATTTAATTTCGATAAAATACAAAACGTTTAATGGTAAAATGGAGCATAGATCTGTCTATTTCGACAGTCTAACCACTACTAACAAAAGTACATCATATTATCGAGTCTTCTGTGCGACTATAAAAGCAAAAAGGTTCTCACCCCTAGAGTCGGGGGGTGTTAAAGTTCAAATTTCCGAAACCAGGGATAGCTATAAAAAATCAAAGGTCCGACGTCGGCGAAGCGATTTCGTTAGGAGGTCCGCAAAAGAAAATACACGGTTAAAAGAAAAATATGGCTTAAATGTTTATTTTTTCGTTTTTACACATAATCCTAAGGATTTGTTTGTATTAGTCTCACGTACAGTGTAGCCGTTGCCGCCGATTCCGATGCTGCCGCCGTGTCGCGTATAACTCTTCAATGGTTAAGGCTAGAAGAGTCAATGATATCTCGTTTGAGTGTGCACTCTGTTTAAAAAGTCTTCGACAGGTGAAATTTTTGCCCTCTTTATAATTCTGCTAGAAAACTGCAATAGAGAGACCGATGAAACTAATTGCAACTATTATTTATTTTCCAATATCTTTCGTTATTTATAGGCTTCATCCGCCAAAAATTAATAGTTTGGTGGGAACCGTCAAAACTCATTTTTGACAACTTTTTAAATATTGGTTCTACGGCGCTGACTCGCGCGTTTTTGAATTCACAATGGTCGGTTCATATTTAGAAAGTGGAAAAATTATCCCCCTACAATAAACGGTTGAGAGGTTATCGCGTACTTTCGTCGAAACTAGGAAACAACTAAAATGCATCAAGCGATTATTACTAACGCAACTTCGACAGCGATCCAACAACATATATTTAATTAAAGGCTGGTTTAAAATTGTGGTAACAATTATTATAAACAATTTATAACGCAAATAGCTTTTTAAAAGCTTTAGCGTATAAAAAATGATATTCTTAAAACCACTTGCCAAGTTGTCCTAGGAATTTGTTTTTTTTTAAACCGGCCTTTAATTAAATATATTTTAACTGTTGTTGGATCGCTGTCGAAGTTGCGTTATTAATAATCGCTTGATGCATTTTAGGTGTTTCCTAGTTTCGACGAAAGTTTGTAAACGCGATAACTTCTCAACCGTTGATTGTAGGGGGATAAATTTTCATATCGAGTACAGGGCAAATAATTTTCTCTGAATATTATATTTAAGTGTAACCATGTAACTAATACGGTGCAAGGTCTAATTTTAGTGGTGCAAGAGGGGTTTAATTTTTTAAAGCTGAAATCCGAAGTGTATGTTAAATCTGGGGTGCTTGTCATTAAGTTGGCCCCCATTTAGTTTTACCAGTACTGTCCGCCTTGTAGTGGTGCAAGCCGAGTGCGTATAGAAACGCGTGTTTGTTTCGTTTTAGGTTACCTGGGGGGCTGACCATTAAGTTAGCCCCCCATTTACTAAAATATTATAATTTTTAAATGAAAACGGTGCAAGCTCTAATTTTGACGGTGCAAGGTGGTGCAAGCCGAGTGCGTATAGAAACGCGTGTTCGTTTCGTTTTAGGTTACCTGGGGGTTGACCATTAAGTTAGCCCCCCATTTACTAAAATATTATACTTTTTAAATGAAAGCGGTGCAAGCTCTAATTTTGACGGTGCAAGGTGCTGCAAGCCGAGTGCGTATAGAAACGCGTGTTTGTTTCGTTTTAGGTTACCTGGGGGGCTGACCATTAAGTTAGCCCCCCATTTACTAAAATATTATAATTTTTAAATGAAAGCGGTGCAAGCTCTAATTTTGACGGTGCAAGGTGGTGCAAGCCGAGTGCGTATAGAAACGCGTGTTTGTTTCGTTTTAGGTTACCTGGGGGTTGACCATTAAGTTAGCCCCCCATTTACTAAAATATTATACTTTTTAAATGAAAGCGGTGCAAGCTCTAATTTTGACGGTGCAAGGTGCTGCAAGCCGAGTGCGTATAGAAACGCGTGTTTGTTTCGTTTTAGGTTACCTGGGGGGCTGACCATTAAGTTAGCCCTCCATTTACTAAAATATTATAATTTTTAAATGAAAGCGGTGCAAGCTCTAATTTTGACGGTGCAAGGTGGTGCAAGCCGAGTGCGTATAGAAACGCGTGTTTGTTTCGTTTTAGGTTACCTGGGGGCTGACCATTGAGTTAGCCCCCCATTTACTAAAATATTATAATTTTTAAATGAAAGCGGTGCAAGCTCTAATTTTGACGGTGCAAGGTGGTGCAAGCCGAGTGCGTATAGAAACGCGTGTTTGTTTCGTTTTAGATTACCTGGGGGGCTGACCATTAAGTTAGCCCCCCATTTACTAAAATATTATAATTTTAAATGAAAGCGGTGCAAGCTCTAATTTTGACGGTGCAAGGTGGTGCAAGCCGAGTGCGTATAGAAACGCGTGTTTGTTTCGTTTTTGGTTACCTGGGGGGCTGACCGTTAAGTTAGCCACCCATTTACTAAAATATTATAATTTTTAAATGAAAGCGGTGCAAGCTCTAATTTTGACGGTGCAAGGTGGTGCAAGCCGAGTGCGTATAGAAACGCGTGTTCGTTTCGTTTTAGGTTACCTGGGGGGCTGACCATTAAGTTAGCCCCCCAGTTTGTTTCTCTTGTAACTCCGTAACTATAACGGTGCAAGGTCCAATTTTGGTGGTGCAACATGGTGCTAGAGGGGTGCAATTTATTAAAGTTGAAATTCGAAGTGTATGGTAAATCTGGGGGGCTGGTCATTAAGTTGGTCCCCCATTTAGTTTTACCTGTACCGTCCGCCACGTAGTGATGCAAGCTTGAGTTTTTGTGGTGCAAGGTGAGTGCAATTCGTTTATAAGTAATAATTAAAAATTCCCGTTACTGGGGGGGTCAATTTAATGGACCCGAGGCGGCAGTCCTTTTAAGGGAGCAATAGAAAAAACAATTCTTAGACGAATGATCACCAATTTCTGTAACAGCGTACAAACTGAATTGACAAAAGAGGAGCCAAACAGAAAAAAGCTGAAAGAATAAATGGTCAAACTTAAAGATAATGAGTCGAGCAAGGAAGCCCTCGAGAACATCATCTTGTTCTTGGTACTAGTCGATGCAGTCGAGACATAAATTGACGACGCTGAGGGATATCGAGACGAACTATTATTGAATCCTTCCTGGCCCATATGCTACGCATAGAAAGGCGACAACGCCGCAGACAAAAAGTTTCCGATCAGGACTCAGCCCTCTCGAAAATGACGTAATCCAATTTGTATCAAACTAAATCCCGAAGGGATCAAAATTAATAAGAATCAACTATTTCTTGATCAAATAATCTTTCTCAAATTTGGATCCCAAAAAAATCTTTTAACTAAGAATTGAATCCAAATTTGATCCCAATTGGTTTGATTCAATAGCATTAGATCCAAGTAGGATCAAAATTAATTAGATCAAATAAAATTTTATCAAATTTGGATCCAAAAAATCTTTTAAATCCAAGTTTGATCCAAATTGTTTTGTTCAAATAGCATTGGATTTAATTTGATGAAATAAATTTGTATCAAATTTAGATCCAATTGATATTTCGCCGGACACTGTCTTGGAATCGTGTATGGAATCTTGTACAAAAGGGTTAGGTGGCGCCTCTATTTTATATTTATTTTTTAGTGTCCTTATGGCTTAGCGACATCTATGGTTCTACAAGCTTCTTCCTACTACCTTAAGGGTAATGCCACCTTTAGCTCCGCTATTTTCGTGTTTTTTAGTGGTTTTAAGAGCGTTTCGGTATTGATACGTGGGTGTTTTGTGTGTAGGAGTGTTCTTCCTACGCGTTCAGCAATGAGGATCTAACCACAAGCACCTTGACCGAACTAGATGATCTCTAAGTAGACGACGCGTTTTTTCCATAATGGCATAATCCAAGGCGTGCTCACGCTCGGTTCGCAATTTTCGATTTTATTCTTTCTCATGCAGTCTCGCTTGCATGACGTCCCACTTGACCTCCGCGACTTTTTTCGCTAATGCAGCATAGGAATTCGGGCGCGCACTTTTTGAACTATAACCTTATTTAAAGATTATTTTAAACTGATAGAAATTAAAGAATTGAAATAAGGGTATCCATAATAATAATTACACGTTTCTTTAATAAATATTTACTGATATTACCTGAAGAAAATATAATTTTTTTAACTAAAGTTGATGAAAAATTGACAATCAAAAACAAAAAGTTAGAAAAATTCGTTAAAATTGCTTTAAAAAGAGAACCATTTCTCAGGTACATTTCTCTAATACTGTTTAGAGTTTATTTAACTATTTTACTAATTTTTTTGATTTTTTTCTTTCCATCAATTACTTCAGAAGTTGTATTTTTAATCGAGTTGAGATATTTAATTCGTATAAAAATTCGAAGTTTAACGATAGTTTTAACAATATCACAAGGATATTTGGTTTCCTCTTCAAATATTTTTGAACTAATATTTTTTAAAAAAATTCTTCATTGGATAGAGACATATTTGGCAATAATGTTTAAAAAATATTTTCATAAACTTTTATACTCTCCATAAAAGTACTAGATGCAATGACTAGACCTCCATACGACAAAAAAATTAACCCAGGACGGAATTTGATAGCCGTGATCAGATTTATTTTTATCAACTAAGTCTATTTCTGGGCTAGCTTTATAATGCTTAGAGGTCGGAGTTTGAATAAGAAATTATACGATTGTTTATATTTATCCATAACCGAGAATTATTCAGAAATATTCGAAAAAAATGATTAATTTAGCATGTTAAATAGTTGTTTAATCGCATAATTTATTCGTATAAAACAAATAATACTAATTTTAATCATTAATTGAAATTTTTGCGGTTAATTTATTTGTTTCGCCGACCTCTAATAATGCTTTTAGCTACCCACCCACTAAAGTATTCTAGCCCGTTTTCCTCGCATGTCTTAAAATCATTATTACATTCTTGTGATTCGGCTACGCTGGGGCACTAGTAATATTTTTTTTACTATTATTTATTTGGCTAACTGACTGATATTAGTAACTGAGTATAGAGGGGTGGGTGTTCTCAGCGATTAAACTATCTTTAGATACAAAATTATTAACATCAGTTTCTATTTGGGCAGTCTCTAAAATGCTATTAAGAGGTAAACATCATTATTATTGTTTTCATTATTACTAAGGATATTTGATGCTAAATACTCTCCTTGGCTCTGATCAGTCGTGTTGCTAATGTAATTAAATACTCCGGGATTTTTCCCTAAAATAATAAAAACTGTGCTTAAAATTTCCGAACATTTAAGTTGGAGTTGTTGTTTCTTCTTCTTTGGAATTTTCAATTGCTTGAGTTATTATACCAACTGTTTGTTAGAAACTTGAAGTATATTGTTTTCTTTTTTCATAGTATTAATTCTCTTGCTTTTCTTTGCGTATACGTTTTCGATGTTAGAATATCTTGTTTGCCATGTTTTAATTAATTTCTTTTGTTTTTCTATAGACCCATGAGAATTGTCGGGGGTCGCATAATTCAAATGTATGTGGCAGCCATGAATTTGGACGGAACTTCCGATTCGCCTGCTTCAAAGTTTTTATGTACATAATCTAGTCTTAAGATCTAGTCATACAGAAGTAAATGAATTAAACTATTTCATATTTTATATTAAGAGTAAGTATTTTGTTTTCTTCATGTTAAGGGGAAATATTTTTAATTGTTTGTAACTCTTTTTTTCTTATATAAGTTATTTTTGAGATGAATAGCCCTAAATCTTCATCAGCCTTCCTTCCGAGATCTCCGTGTTCGCCACTGTCCCAAAACATTCGTAGCAATCAGGAAAATGTAATAGTTTACCCTATCATTGGGTACTCAAATAGTCTAGACGCAGTTCCACGTATTACTGACGATATGATATCCTCGTACAGCCAACTTAAAACCAGCACTCAGCGACAGTACAAAATAAGTTATACATTTGTTACCGAGGGCTACATTGACCCTTCTTCTTTAGGAGTACAATTTCAAAGGTATGTGGGGACTTTATCAATGAATAAATTAGGTGTCTTACTGTCTTTTTTCGTATGAATATTTAGAAAGCAAAATCTTGGATTCATAACGGGTAAATGCTACCGTAGTATGAAAAAAACTGGAAAGCCATATCTTGAGATAGCAGCATTAAAGCCCAATGGTATTATAAAGGAAACATTTTGTGAATGTAAAGCCGGAAAAGGGGGTTGTTGTAACCATGCAATAGCCCAATTGAGAATGGTGGCCCTTCTTCAGAAGTCTGGCTATAAAGTTGCGCCCCCTACTTTGTCATGTACGGAATTGCCTCAAACATGGAATCGACCAAGAGGCAAACAGATAGAGACTTTTAAATTAAATGATAACAACTGGGAATCTCCAAAAGAAGGGAAAGAATCGAAAAAATGGAATCAAAGTTATAAGAAGCGAGACGATTTGGACATAGAACCCAAGAAGAAGAGAAAGAGGTGCTGGAGAGGCTAAAGGCAGAACTTATAGATGCGGGTGATACAAATAATGTTCCTTTAATGGTGCTAGAGGATGATCTCCTATGGGAAAAAACACAAATGGGAGACGCTTCTCAACGGGGATATTTATCCTACCAACTAAGTTTCGTAGAAAGTGGCTATGAAGTCATCCATTCATTAGTTACCTTCGTTAAAGAAAACTTGAAGAAATGTGATATGCAAAAAGTAGTTTTCTCAATTTTTGAGATAGATGAACCTTATCAAGCTGATGGTTGTTACTTTCCATTGTCAGAAACTCAGAACAATATTTTAGAGGGTGTTGTTTGCTGTAATGAAATCTCAACTTCTTTTGAAAAAAATACACGTTCGCAGAGAAAGTGCAAGTTGTGGGTTGATTTACACAAAAACCGAATAACATCATCTACTTTTGGAAAAAAATTTAAAAGAAAAAGTGAGTGAAGTGATACAGCTCTTGGTTCTTTTACAAACCTTCCTGATTTAAGCTGAGTTCGGGCAGAGCAATATGGTGTAAAAATGAAGATGTTGGCGTTAACAAGTACGAAAAAGCAATGAAAGATCTTGGTCACGAAGTAGTAACTTTTAATAGTGGTACTGTCATACAACAAAGCAAACCGTGGCTCGGTATCTCAACTGATAGGGTTGTGTTTGACCCACAAGAAGATAAACCATTGGGTTTGCTCGAATGTAAATATCCCTACACATTATCAGCTCTCTCGCCAAGTGAGGCTTGCAAGGAGAGTAGTTTTTACATCAAAATTATTGACTAAAAACCTGTATTGAAGATGACTCATGAATATTATTTTCAAATTATCGTTTTAAAGTTTTCGTTTTTTTTTAAAGTTATTTATTGAAACCAGGTAGATAACTTAATGCATAATGAAATATGTTAACAAATTATAAAACTTTGGCCATCAAGTAGCAGCTTTTTTATAATTCGTTAACATATTTCTTTAACTATGGATCCTAGTTTTAGTATTTATTAAAATGAAATAAATTTTAGGATGAACATTCCAAAATGCACCAGTTTAAATGAGAGCCGTAATAAATTAAAAATAATTAGTTGTGAAAATTTTATAGTAAACAACTATATTTTAAATATTAAAAATGTTACAATATATTTTTGTTTAAAATTGTGATCAGTAAAATTAGAAGAATTACACATGGCGATTTGTTTCAAACTAAAAAACTTTAAGTTAAAGGCAGGCAAGTTAATTTAAGAGGGACAGGCAGAAACGAACCTAGGCCTTTAACAAAAATTGAGGAGCTTTCGAGCTCGAGGATGTTGATAGAGCCTCGAAATTGGAAGCTTAATTTTAGTCAACCTTAATTAAAATGTTTAACAAGCTGCCATGTGTAATTCTTCTATTTTAACTAGACCAAATTTTTTTCACCATTTTTAATAATTGGAGTTTGATAATACAGCGCATATAGATCACCGTTCGTTGATGACTGGAGACAGACTGTTTGGTATTATTCTGTCAAAAATATGATAACATCTAATTCTCTGTATCCTTCGTTCCACATGAATACGTAAAGCAGCAATTTTTTTGGGTTTCCTTTACCTCTTTCTCATAGAATTGATCTTGTTTACCGAGAAATGGGGGAATATTGAGTTGTAGCCCTTTTGCAGCCAACATTTCTCCCATTAGAAATCCTTTGTCGCACAGAATTGAATCATTTTTTGAAAAGCTTAAATTTAAAAAACCACTACGTTGTGTGAGTTTGTCAGATATTGAACCACTGTAGAGACCCGAAACAAAAGATACATTTCCGCTTGGTGTAATACCTAGAAGACCTTTGTAAGTAGTTGCAGATTTGTAATTCGAATATGTTCCTGATTGTAAAACTAGGGAGCTTGATGTCTGGCACTTGAATTCTGAGGCATCCAAGAGCGCTTTAGTGGTGGGATAGAGGTCTTTAAATTCTTTTGGCATTGCCCTGTCAATGGCTTCTCGTGTTGGCCAAATGCTTATATGGCCTAACCTCAAATACATAAAACTGATCCATGATATGATAATTCTGCTCACTGTATTACTTGATACATTAAATCTGTCAGCAAGATCCTCCACAAACAGCCCTAGTCGAAACCTCATCATCACCATAAAAAATTGGTCCATAGGGGTTAATTTTCTTGGCCGGCCAAATCCTGTTGTTTAAATTTTTTTCGGATACCACAATTTGAGATATTCACCATTTTCTCCTGGTTCAAGATAATTATAAATAGCCAAGAATTTTTTATAGCTTGAGAACCCAGTGTAGAAAGTAACTTTATCGTCATTGTCTTTAATAAAATCAATGTTTGTAACTTGCTTTTGTATAGTTTTTGATAATTCTTAGTTGGTTAATGACATTGTAATATTGAGGGCTTGGAGTGTTTCAATTTCTTCCTTTTCGCTTGGATATTTCAACCTTTAAATCAGTCACGCCTTTACGTTCAATGGTAAGCTTTTCTTCTAATACCCGATTTCTTTCAATAAGCTTTTCAGTTTCATTTGTAAGATGTTTATGCATCACACATGTACAAGTACACCTTTCTGGAAAAATAGACTCGCAAATATTCATTGGCCCATCACTGGTATTCATTGGTATATCAGAATGTTTGTTAGGTGCACTGCTAGGGGTACCAAGAGTGAACGAATGGTAAACTTTTGAAGTCATGGGCGTAGAGTACCTACGCTGAGAAGTAGTAGATGTAATTGGCGACTGGGCAAGGTGATTTGATGAAAAGACACTTTCCACAGTGGGAGTTGGCAAGCTTGAATTCTCACTAGTGTAATTTTCCAATAGTGATAAATCCATATCTTCATAATTAACTTCTTCAGCATCATTTTCTGTTACATTTATATCCGCAGTGCTACTACGCAGAATGATGCTTCTTGGAGTATCCGCAAGAGCCTCAGTTTCAATTTTACTTTCAAATATGTTACTGTTATCCTGGTCTTTATGATCAATAGTTGGTTCGTTTGTGAATAAACAAGAATCCCAGGGAAATACGGTTGGTACGCTGCCAGGTTTCAACACTCTAACCCTATCTTGTACGTTTGTTTTGAAATCACATTGTAAAAAATGCAATGAACACACACAATATGATTTGGTGAGAGTCTCCTCTGTTCTGTGAATGTTTTTTACCAAATATTTCGAAGGTCTTCGTTTATTTGGTATAGAAAGAAAACTAACCTGTTAAAAACCAATAATTTATCATTGGTGCTGTAAATAGCCTATATGACCTAGGCTTATTGTGATCAACTTACCTTTTCCCCTTGACAGTCTGTAATAGTTTTTTGATTGCATAGCGATACGGCGCATAATATAGGTTTTACTCTTGATAAAGGCATATTAACGTTCAAAAATATGATTACTTCAAAATTAAAACCAAATTCGAAAATTTTACGGTACGGTACTCATGCGACTATCAACAGCAGATGTTCTAAATAAGCAGACGAAAAATAAGGCAAACATGATCACGTGGTTCAAAAACGTCATGAAACGGATGTTCCGTCCAAACGTCTCAACTAAGCCTCGTGTGCGGCCCCTCTTTTCTCATGGGTCTATTGAATCACAATTTCAAATTTTTGGCTGCTTCGCTAATCTTTCATTACTTTCAACCATAGGTTGTAATGCGGGCTCTCACACAGACTCGCCAGTAATATCATTAGTTAATTCAGAATTTAAAACATCTTTGGGAATTTTTCGAATTTCCCTTTTACGAGCTCTGGATTTCCTTTCATTTATGGAGGTATCACAGCTTGAAGCTTCAATTCCCAAATTTTGGGTTGGGATTGCTGTTTTCTTTAATTGGTAGGCCTTTCGTTTTGATAGAGAGCTCATTGGTTCTGCTTTAAAATTATGCTCGTAATCTATATCGCACAATGACTAGAACATATTACACTTGTTGATGGATTAAAGGAATCCTTTGGCCTACATTTATTAATCCAAATAGCCCGTTAGTAGTATACCACCCTCTTTCTAGCCAAGCGTGGGGGACGTGCCGTGCTTTCACCCCCGTCCACAGCTGCGTGACGAGGGGAATGAAGCGGGAAAACGCGTTGCCTTCCCCCCTCGGGCGTGTGTCACGCGCGCCTGACCTGAATAATTAATGAGAGTAACAGGTGTTTTGAATAATCAATTAGTTGACCTGTCAATCAAGTTAACTAGAGTGCAGGTGTTCAAGGTCAATTAAAAAAAGGGTGAATATTAATGACCGTGCCGAGGTATTTAGGGGTAAAGTTTGTATTGTTTTATTACCTGTCAACGGTTAGGAAGAGTAGTAGTGTTTGTTGACCTGAACTAGTGTTTACTCTATGGATAGCATTTTTGGCGGAAAAATTCTTTAACATGTGTTTTATGTAAGCGTCGCGTGGATCAATGAACAAGTGGTTAAACTCTTTAGGCTTATTATCTGTTTGACATGAATATTAATATTTTGGCGGGAAATCGGCATATTTGTTAGGGGTAAAGTTTGTATGGTTTATTACCAGTCAAGACATCTACGTTAGGAAGCGCGTTAGGGATCATTAACCTGAACAAATGTTTGCTCTATGGATAGCATTTTTGGCGGGAAAATTCTTTAACATGATAAATGATTAGGGAGAAAATGTATCGACCAATTAACAACTGTTGTCTAGGTTGAACTCTTAGGAAGAAATTGAGAGTTATAGGTATAATAAAAGTTTATACCATAATAAGATGTGTTTTAACAACCGTTAGGAAGCGTGGTAAAAAATGATTCATTTTTAATGACTGAACATAACGGGGTAAAGCTTGTATCGTGTTATAACCTGCCATTCGTGGTCATCTTAATAGTGTCCCGCCAGGGGTGTCTCATTGGGTAACAAGTTGTCCCTATATGGTTCTTAATGAATATAGCCGCGTCACGTGACACGCGCCTTCTTATTTACGGTAATTGAAAGGGGTCTCCCATAAAGATTGCTGATGAAAGTTTATCATTTGTCAATGCTTCACCACTAGACTAGTATCTTTGGATTCGGGTAGAAGTTTCAAATATAAGTCACCCCCAAGAGGGATCTCTTTTAACGATTTTATAGGTTATTAATCTAACATTGTCTTTAAGCACATAATTCGTTTTGTCTTACACAGTGTATTCAATGTTATTTTTGAGGTGAAGAAATTAACTAGGGAGTTCAGGTTTTTTAGTGGCCATCTTGGATATTTCAAGTTTTTAACATAGTCATTACGTTAATGATTTCTTAACAGTACACATTTGTACGGGGTAAAGAATATATTACCTGTCATCCGTTAACGTCTTTGGAGTCATCTTACTAGAGAACGTGCTTACGTAAACATGGGTTCAAGGTCAATTAAAAAGGGTGAATTACAAATCAAGACATTTCAATAACTCGCGTTTCGATGTGTGTAATAAGTTGTCCCTATATGGTTCGTTAATGATTAAAGCCGCGCCACGTGACACGCGCCATCTACCTAGCTTTTTACGGTTATAGTTTCATTGAAAGGGGTCTTCCATATATTAAATTATTAGTTTGTCAAGCATACAATGCTTCACCACTAGGCTGGTATCTATGGATTTGGGTTCATTTTCCTAATACCTAAAACTGTTAGTCTAGGGAGAATGATAGGAAATTAAAAAACTATCATTTTTAATATTGCCACTTCTATAATGAACTTAGGTAGTGCCTTGGCCCCTTGGGGACGCTGGGGGTCCAGTCGCGTTGGGGGCGTGTCCTACTGTTAGACAAACGCGCGGGAAACATTGAATACGCTAATAGTACATAACGGGGTAAAGTTTGTATAACCTGTCAAGCGTGGTCATGGTAGATTATATTTTTAATAAGCCTTAGGAAAGTAAAATTTGTGAATTGTAAATGGATTAATGAATGTTATTTTTGGAAGCATATTTATTCGGGGTAAAGTTTATATAACCTGTCGAGCGTGGTCATCTTTATAGTATCCCACTATTGTAAATGGTTCATTGAACTGGGTTTTCAAGGTTATTTTGCGAAAATATTTGTTCAGGGTAAAGTTTGTAGGGTGGTTGGAAAGGGTGCTTTTTAATTACTTGACATTTCAATAAAGGTTCGGCATTATCATTTTACCTTAATAGCTCAATGACGATTTTAACCTCTATGTAGCGGTCTTGGAAATAAAAACTACCGTTTTTAGCTTTGCCATCTGATTATTGTTATTTTTCCCGTTAAGGTACCAGACTTTGCCTACATCTTAACCAATCAGTCTGAAAATGTCTTAAATGCTACATATTTAATTTCGTGTATTATAACGTTTTAATCTTAATTCGTTGACCGAGGGTAAGGTTTGTTTCAATTAGATACTATTAATGACTACTAGCCATTAATGAACAAGTTGCCATATTTCACCACTAGGGGTAAAGCAAGAACTTAGTGGCAGCTCACACTACCCTGATTGTAACGACTGCATTATTGAGAATAACGTTAGCATTGTTTAAATACTTGACCTTTTAGCCAACGAAATGTCCCCGAATTTAGTATAATGGTTGTTAGTACAAACCACCTTTGGACTATAATACAGTAAAATGACCGAAAAGGTAGAAACGGCCATAATAAAAAGGGGCAAAATGCTAGCAAATATAAGAAATACTTGGACCAATATGTCTTCAAGAATAAAACTCGGACCAAAGAGTCAAAAAGCTATAACTCTTATTGAAAACATTAACAGTTACTCTTTGTTAAAATTAGAGTATTATAATTCACCCTTTTAACGCATACTATTATTATTTTATCGTCACAAGATTGACTTAGTTAAATATAAAATGTATGACATGGTCGTTGGTATTTCATAACGTCATGCTTCAATGAATAATTTACTGGCAGGTGTTTCTTTTTTACCCGAGAGGTAATGGAAATGGTTGAAACGAAATATTTAAAACGATATAGTTTCAACGATAAGTATGAGCAAAGTCAAAAAGCTATAACTACAATAAACATTAACAGTCACACTTTCTGTTATAACTAGAGTTTACAAATACCTTAAAGTAGAATTGTTAGTATATCTCCCGTGTTTTAATGTAAACATCCTATATAAAAATTAATTGCTTGACAGAGTCTTCGGATAATTTAGAAGTGTAGGTGTTGATATAAAAAAAACGTTACAAATAATTACACGTGTTATAGAAGTTCCTAAGCGTCCCGCTAGGTGATTTTAGTTTATAACGAAAACTTACGCATGTATTAATAAAAAGCGTTAGATAAATTAGCATGTGTTATAGAGTTTCCATAGCGTCCCGCTAGGGGGTTTTGTAAATATAAATAGAGGCGCGCGTTGATTTGCATTTATTTATCAACTATATCCGTGGTTCTGCGGTAGAACGCTCACCTGTCGTGCAAGAGACGTCTATAAAAATCGTGGACGTGCCTACGAAAAACTATTAAACTTGCAGAATTCTTGTGAAGTTTACGACAACGATTCAAACCGTATTAAATATTTACGGTGGACTTTAAAACAATGGCCCTTGATCTTAGCACCCGTTTCAACCCAAAAAACTTTTACTCAATAGATAAAATCATTGCCAGTTCTTCTCGTAAGTAAATCTATGCTATTCGAGTGTAATTTTAAAAAAATAGATCAATTAAACCACGCCGATATCAACACGCAACTGACCCGTATTTTCCAATCGATATAAGACAGAATTACGGCCGATAATTTAGGCTATACGCGTGTCAGGGTGGTGGTAATTTCCGATGAGCAAGCCGGTCCGATAAATTTCCAATTAATGAATATTAATGAGTTGACCGCTGAGAGAATTTTAACGGGGATTGAAAAGGTCGCGCAGTCCGTTAAAACAATATATCTACCCAGCAAACACAAACACGTCCTATGGACATCCGATAGACGTCACACTCGGATCTTGCCTTCGTCCGTACGACATCCCAAAATCCGGGGTTGACGTCGGTTGGACGTTAAAGGACGTCCAAATGTCCGGTTTGTCTATAGCCGTAGTACGTCGCGGGGACGAGTTTCCGGACGTCCAACGGCGATTACGGCGGTCGTCCCCTGGATGTCTTTCTATAAAACCTAGAGATGTCTTTAGGCCTTTAATTTGGTTCAATCATGGCTCAATAGGGATGAAACTAGGACGTTCATTGGATATCGTATTCTGAACAAATAATTTAAAAAGCCAAACTTGATATTAAAATTTTATTCAAAACATTAAAATACAAGATAATGGAAAAAATCCAGCAACAAGTGTACAATTTGATTGTAATAACACGAACTCTGCAAGTATTAGCAGTTAACATATAAATTACAAAACTTATATAGTTATTTAATTTTTATATAACAAAATAAATTTCAAACTAAACTATTAAAAAATTAAATAACCTTCCTTATACAAATGTAAAAAAATTATAAAATTAATTTTTAAATCAGAAGCAAAATAAAACTAAGCCATTTAATACTATTCCTTAAAAAAATAAGACTATCGGATGAAAAATATACTCTAGAAATTATTGTTTCTCAAAGCTTAATTTTGATATCTATCCAAATCTTACTTTTGGAATTACAATTTAACTATACAAAATATCACAGTATAAAATAAAGCTTAAGGCGAACCGTTCAGTGAGAGTAATGAATAATAAACTTAAAAAGTTAAATTGAAACATGTACGGGTCCAAAATGAACTTTAAAAACAGTGAACCTTCCTTAACTTTCGGAGAATTCAACGCAAATCTTACTTTTGGAATTCCAAATTCAATATATAAAATATAACAGTATGAAATAAAGCTTTAGGCGAACCGTTCAGTGAGAGTAATGAGTAATAAACTTAAAAAGTTAAATTGAAACATGAACAGGTCCAAAATGAACTTTAAAAACAGCGAACCTTCCTTAACTTTCGGAGAATTCCCTGCAAATCTTACTTTTGGAATTCCAAATTCAATATACAAAATATAACAAAACGAAATAAAGCTTTAGGCGAACCACTCAGTGAGAGTAATGAATAATAAACTTAAAAAGTTAAATTGAAACATGTACAGGTCCAAAATGAACTTTAAAAACAGCGAACCTTCCCTAACATTCGGAGAATTCAACGCAAATCTTACTTTTGGAATTCCAAATTCAATATACAAAATAAAACAAAACGAAATAAAGCTTTAGGCGAACTACTCAGTGAGAGTTATGACTAATAAACTTAAAAAGTAAAATTGAAAAATGTACAGGTCCAAAATGAACTTTAGAAACAGCGAACCTTCCTTAACTTTCGGAGAATTCCCTGCAAATCTTACTTTTGGAATTCCAAATTCAATATACAAAATATAACAAAACGAAATAAAGCTTTAGGCGAACCACTCAGTGAGAGTAATGAATAATAAACTTAAAAAGTTAAATTGAAACATGTACAGGTCCAAAATGAATAGATTTGATCAAACATATTTTCTTCCTACATCTGTAAAAGACGCATTAAAAAAATCGAGTTAAAATCATTAAAAAAATCGAACAGTTTTTTAATAAAATACTTACTCTTATGATATATTATCAGCAATACTAAAGATTACGGCAAAAGTGAAGAACAGCCCCCCCCCCTCCTTTTTTGTTTTTTATTTTCTTAGATGAAAGCCCAGTGTGTAAGGAGTACGAAGGTATTTTTTTTTTGTTTCCACAAATGTGAATTAGTTAAGTTAACGCGTTTTGAAAACCGTCAATTTCAATGCATTTTCGACAATAGTTTAATGTGAGTTCTATACTTTTTCTCCCGAGATCGAGCAGGACACGTGAAATCAAAATTTAATTATGGTGTGTACTATAGTGAGTTGCAGGCTAAGAAAGACAAAATATATAGTACAGTCGGCGCAAGGATACCTCAGACCATTTCCGGCCAGTCGACCGCGCGTAATTTAAATTTGACCACTTTACAGTCAATTTCCAATTTCGTGAGTTTCATCGTTTTTTCGCGCCATCTAGCAACCGAAATTGGAATCTATTTTTTAATTTCATGTTGTCATGTGTTTAATTACGGAATGCAGCTAATTGATATTCAATTAGTATAGACCAAAATGAAAGTTTGTTTTCATGTGTCCTACTCTATCTCGGGGTAGAACAGCCAGTAAAATCTCAGGATAATACCTGTGAAACTTGAAAAACCACATTCCCGATAACTTTTTATTTACATGTTTGCGGATAATAATTAATACACCATTAAATTCAGCGTAAAAAATGCTACCAATAAATCGATTAAAAAACGAAAAATAATAGGGGGGGGGGCTATTCTTCACATTGGCCGAGAAGACTATGTTATAATCTTTAACGTTTGTGTAGAACGCATTATGGACTTTACGGTGACCGATTCCAAACTATCGAGTAATGGCGTCGTACAAAAGAAACTACAAACTGGGCTACCAGATATTTTAAAAGGACTTTAGCTCGGCCAACTTAGATCAGCTTTTTCGCAGTAATTGGCTGTGATTTTAGAAATAATTCATCAAATGAAAATAATGGAAATAAAAACTAAGAAAATAATAATATAAATAATATAAAAATTAAGAACAGATAAAATAAATTAAATAATTAAGTAATTTTGATTTAACACGTAATTTCATTAATTCACGTTAAATAAACTCGTAAATTTAAATAATAATATTCTTAATAAAATTAATATTTTGTGGTTCATTAATCATTATCAGCTCAAATACAAATATAGATGAAAAAAAATAAAATTTATTGCTGATAAACGTACCTCTAGATAGCATTGATAGACGAAACATTTCGGACGAATAGTGGAGATCCATGCGACGTCGATTGGGCTGAATATAGGATGTCGCGAAATTGGTACTACGAGGACTAAAATGGGACGTCCGTTATTCGTCCCGTAGAACGAATTTTGGACGGGACCAAGCTGGGCTCTATGGACCATGCTGGGGCGTCCCAGCGACGATTGGTGTTTGCTGGGTAGATTCGCCCCTCCGATTTGACCTAATATTTCTTCAAGATACCCCTATGAGAGGACCCCCTCGCAGCAATAGAACAAGAAGCTTTGAATGTCTAGATCAGTATATCAACCAAGGTAACACATTTATTCCCATTAGAAATACGGACAATTTATGTTTTACGAGAGCCCTGGCGGTGGGAAGAGTTTGCGCCGACTATCAGCATTTGAAAAGTTTAGGACAGGGTGCTAGTTTTTATCAATACGATTTAAAGACAATTAGAAACGGCAGGAAGCCCGAACAAGAAATTGAAGCTAAAAAGTTACACGCCCTAGCTGGGGTTCCCGAAGGTCCCGTAGAAATAATAGACATTAACCGATTCCAAAATATATTACCCGACTACCAAATTATATTAATTTCGGCGGACGATAGTTTCGATAAAGTGTTTATTGGTCCCTTCAAAGAAAAAAACTTCCTCTTAAAAATTAAAGACCACACCCACGTCGTACGATCTTGGATGAAGAAACACGGGGACGTCTCGCGCGTAGCATATACAGCCCTTTTTTAGCGGCGGAACTTTGTTACGGCTTCCGTGAAAAGAGGGAAGAAAAGAGGGAGAAGTGATACAGATAGCAATTAGGCGCCATCAGTGGGAGAGAGATAAAATACGCTCTTTTTTAAAGCACGTGGCCAAACACCATCTTCTAGTTTAAGCTAAAGTTATTCAGTGGCATTATGAGAAATAAAAAATGCGTTGTAAAAAAATTTAAAAGTGATTCGCGGCATTATTAAAAAAATTACATGAAATAAATAAATTTTATGGCTTGGCCAAAGCCTAAGAGATCTCTGAAATAATGTTAAACTTGGATAAAATGGCTGAACGAAGCTGACTTTAATATTGAACGCGTATCCAAAAACACACGCAGGCTTGCATATCTGATAATAATTATATATAATAAAAAAGGAAGAAAAAGCCACTATATGTACAAAAATTATAGTTTATTAAACTATAATTTTTGAACATATAGTGGCTTTTTCTTCCTTTTTTATTCTTTTTTAATGTACAAGTGCCGTTAATTTAAATTTTTAGAATTTAAATTTTATTATTATAATAATTATATATCTTAAGCCATAAAGCAAATAAACACTTATCAGAACTTTCTTTATTGGAGTCATTCGTTTTTCTCACGGTAATTAAACCTTCACAAACCTAGTGCAGACCGGCTCGGATTGGTCTAATCATGTGACCGTAAATAACCAATAATTACTGACTCACTTTGGTCGCTAGCGAAACCGCGCGAGATAATTAAGAAATAGGCAACCCGCAACAAAGCTTCGCCGCGAAATTTTCGCCGTGAGACGTCCCTGTGTTTCTTCGTCCAAGGTACGATCTTATTCGGCCATGTTTGGGGCAAAATATTATTGTTAATATTGTGTAGTCCATTTTTATAACATCAAAGAGAAAAAAGTCACGACTGCGGACCCATTCTTAAATGCCGCAGGTGTCACGGCCGCGAATTACACCCAAGTATAGAACAGGCTACCCGTTGTAATGACTGTAATCGGTATTTTTCCGGACCAAATTGTTTCTCTCAACACGTAGAACTAGGGACCTGTCGGGTTTTAAAACGGTGCTTGAATTGCGGGAAAGACTACGAAGGTAATCATGATTGCGACAACAAATGCGCTTTTTGCAAAATCGATCATCCCAAAAACGAGTGTCACGTCCGCCCATTAGAAATAAAATCAAATGAGAAACGGTTATGCTATTTTGATTTTGAGACAATAGCGACTGACACTAAAATTAGACAAATTTTAATCATTTCCCCGATGCAAGAAGCGCCATTTTCGACCAATTATGATTACCGGAAATTTTACGGCTTTGATTGCGTCCAAAATTTTTCAGATTATTTATTAGCATGCCAGGTGACAGTTAATGGTCGCAAAAGAGATACGCCCGGGTAGCAAAATTTCGTTGATTAACGGTTGTAAAACGGTTACAAACTTGTTGTTAAAAAACGTTATGAAATCGTCAACAATGTCCGGCAATAAAACGGGTGAAAAAACGTTATGAACAACTTTATACTCACCAAATGTCCACGATATTAATTTTAACGTCTCTATTAAAACGTTTTTGTAACGTGATACCAATTTAAACAAAAACGTTATGAATCCGTTGAAAATGTCTGGCAATAAAACGATGTTTAAAACGGTTGAAGAAACGTCACATTCACAGAATAACGAAGATATTTTATTTTAAAGGCTTTTAAACGTTACTTGTATAACATGTTAAATACAATTAAAAAACCATAAAATGAAATTTACAAAAACTTTTTAACTATAAACAACAAAATATATTTTTTGCTTTAGTTATTTCACTTAACCACAGTTGACCCTGTGGTAGATTTTAACATCAAATGCTAGTTAATAAAATCAAATGATTGCTTTTAACACTAAGCGTATTTTAAAGAAGGGACTTTGTTTCAATTTGTTTATTTAAGTATCAGATCCTTTTAATGAAGATTTTAATATTAGTTTACTTTTTATATAATTTTTAAAACGAGGTAGTTTCTATTTAGTCGACAAAACTTCTTTCTAGGTTGAGGTCAATATGGTACTCGTTATCATAGCATGCACATTTTAACCATAACAAAACACTTTACAAAAATCAATCTTAGATAAATGGAATCGTTAGTCTAAATGCAGAAAAAACTAAACGATTAGCTAGTTGATATGAAATTTTGAATTTCTTAAAAATATATATTTTTGCAGAACAAATATTCTCAAAACAATTATTTATTAAAACAAACTTTTATAATAAAAAAATTACTTAGAAATTGTCTATTCACGTGGTGTTTCAAAAAGGTTTGGTATGATTTAATAAAAATACAAAAAAAATTAGCGACAGTCTTGTACGCCTAATTAAATATTTTAAAAAAAACACATTACCAAAACAAGAATCTTGCAATAAGCCTGTTTAATCTAGCCCATGTTTAATAAGAGCTTGAGTGCTTCAGCATTAGCTGTCTTTGCTGCATTTTCAGTAGGATCTGTTGGTTCTTTCGATTCAGTCAAAGATGATTCTGAAGTTACTGTAAAGCTCACGGGGGTACTAGAAAGCTGTTTTCGGCTCTTCAAATGAGTCTTGGAATATTTTAATCGCAGCTGTAATTACAAACTCACCCGCTTTGTTAAAGCACTCGTTTGACCGTACTGCAGCTATAAAACAAAAAATTTACTTGCAAAAATATTTAATCTAATAAATACAGTTGATTAAAATTACCAATAACAACATCTTTCAGAAGTAGGGTTATAAAACCCATTTTGTTATGACCAGCCCAGTTTAACTGACCAACCTCATTATCTAACCACTTCAAAGCTTTAAATATCACCTTAAAATATCAATTGGGAAAACTATACTTTTGAAAACTAGACTAGCCCCTTCTGTTTTGAAAGAAATTACTTGAATGTCACAAATCAAAAACATAAAATATGGGTCAATCCATTTAACTAATATTTTATAATAAATTTAACTGACCAACCTCATTATCTAACCCCTTCAAATCTCTAAATTTCACCTTAAAATATCAATTGGGAAAACTGTACTTATGAAAACTTGACTAACCCCTGCTGTTTTGAAAGAAATTACTTGAATGTCGCAAATCAAAAACATCAAATAAGGGTCTATTCAACTCATATTTTATAATAAATTTAACCAATGATACCAAGAGGCTAGTTTTTTCTACAGAAGTCTGGGCCAGTAAAAAAATAGTGCAAAATATGGTAAAAATGGCTAATAGCTACTAATAAAGAAATATGGCATGTAAAAAAGCTAAAAATCAGTATTTTTACAAGTTAAAAACTCGATATTTTAGTGCAGTAATGTTCTAATGTTACTTACAAGGAAACGACCCCAGGTGTAACACACCGATTTCGTTCAAACTCGGGAGTTTGGTAGACCTTCATGTAACTTGAAAAACCCTAAAGGGAAATCTCTCCATAGGCAACCGTTTCACCATGGCAACCAGAAATGTTTTTGACAACACAAAAAGGTAATTTTCCCATTGAAAATAACATGAGAATCTGACCAATTTTCAGGGTACCCCCTGTCACAATTTTGAAAAAATAAAAAAAATTGAAAATGCTAAAAAATAAAAAATATAAATAAAAAATAATGAAAAGTTCCAAATTTATCAAAATTGTGACATCAGATTGTTGTATTTATATACCCCGTGCACCGCCAAAGCATTACAGGGGTTACTCATCATCTGTCCCGGCCGAGCCGTCGACCTGTATACAAAGATAGGAAATGCTTCCTAAACCACATACACACAACGGTATACACCCGTATACCTGCATCTCCTACTCACGACTCACTCGTGAGTTCGTCAAAATTCACAACGATATAACGCATTACGCGTTCAAGATCGTTGATCGTTTCGTTATCCAGATTGTGGAGACCATTCTCGCGGATTGGTCTCCTTAACAAATGGTTCGTTCTAGGACAATTACGAACATAGTGCTCTGAGTCTGCTTCCAGAGCACCGCATATGCATTTGGGCGATGCAATATGACCCAAGTTGAACAGGTAGAGTGGGAACTTACCATGTCCACTTAGGATTTGCGTCAAATAGTAATTCGTGTTGAAGCTACCATTGACCTTAGGAAAGTACCTCTTAGTTACCTTTCCCTTCTCACTCTCATCCCATGACTCCTGCCACCTTTGAGTCGTCACCTCATTGAGCCACCTTTTAATCACCAACTTAGTTGGCTTCATCTCCTTCTCCTCGGGAAGATCGGTTGCTGATTTTGCAAGAAAGTCAGCCCTTTCATTCCCTACACACCCAGTGTGCGACTTTATCCAAGTAAAGTTGACTTGAGTCTCCATCCGTTTTAACACCTTACGGATATCATGGCATAAACCATGATTGTTTTTATGATTGCTTAATGCGTTAATAGCAAAAAGACAATCTGTAAAAACCGTTGCACCATCACCAGGACGTTGACCATGCGTCCTTAACCAGCAAATACCCTCGTGTATTGCTAACAGCTCAAGAGAAAACGCATCCACCTTACCATTAATGCGAGTGACCTCATTGTACACTTCCACACCATCTCTGTACACAGCAAATGCCACTCCGGCACCCCGACCGGATAACGAACCGTCAGTAAACACCTCTATCCCATTGCCATTGGGTAGTTGCTCTGTGATGTTTATACTGCTACTGACCGCTGGGTGGTCCTCCCATGGGTCGCCTGGGTAGAGGTAGTTACCACCACGTAACTCCACCCCACAATGCTTACTGTCTTCCCTAAAAGAAAAGGACCTGAACACAGCAGCTTCCTGACTCACCACCAGGTCTAACGGTTGAATACCAGCAAGGATCCGCAGCGCATCGCTCGAGACAGTCCGGTAAGCACAAGTAATACGAAGGGCCGCAATTCTCTGAATTGAGCTCAACTTCCTCACCATCACACTATTTTGCGTGCTCTTCCACCAAGCACCGCAAGCGTAAGCCACTACTCTCACAATACACCCATTGTAGATAGTCCTTAACGCTTTATGGTCGAGGCCCCACTCAACCTTTGCAAAACAAGTAATGCTTTGCACCAGCTTCGTCACCCGGACACTTACTTCTTCGAGATGAGGAAGAAAGGAAAGCTTGCTGTCGATGGTGACACCGACAACTTTCAACTTGTCAACATTTGCAATGTTGACGGCTCCCATCTTATAGATTGGGAGCCTTTTCATTATGGATTTTGCGGCGAAGGTGATAGTCGCCGACTTTTTAATGGAAAAACTCAGCTTATAGACTTGGCTCCACTTAGTCAAAATTGTGACAGGGGGTATCCTCAAAATTGGTCAGATTCCCATGTTATTTTCAATGGGAAAATTTCCATTTTGTGTTGTCAAAAACATTTCTGGTTGCCATGGCAAAACGGTTGCCTATGGAGAAATTTCCCTTTAGAGTTTTTCAAATTACATGAAGGTCTACCAAACCCCCGAGTTTGAACCAAATCGGTGGGTTACACATCGGGTCGTCTCCTTGTTAGTTGTAACACAAAATTTAGCCCAATAATACCTTTATACTCTGGTAAAATTACAATTTTCATGAGTTTCTCTAGTAAAAAAGTATTATAAATTATTTGCCACATTGGTCTAAAATCTCATTTTTCTTCAGTCCCTAAAAATTTACAATTTTCCATGGAATTTCCCCTTGGATCAAAATTATCAAACATGTAATAATATATTTTAATTGATATTTTGTAATAATTTTCACCAATTATCCTCATTATACAACCCTTAGCAGACTTAAAATTTCACTTTAAAATATCAATTGGAAACATTTTGCTCATGAAAATTAGACAATAGAATTAAGTAGCGGTTGATTTTCATAGTATAATACAAATAATTCAAAATTAGATAGATGCTAAAATAGATAGAAAGATCTTCCACTCACCATTTTGTTTGCCAAATTTCAATGAAACCAAAAATTTTGCGTATTAAGCCTTTGCATATTAATTAGTGTGGAGCAACTTGAGTTTACCTTTAAGTACCTTTCCGGTTGTCGGTAATAAGGAATTTAATCACCGGGCAGAAAATAAGCTTTAAATACCAAAAAATTTAATTATTGTACTAACAAATTTCTTATTACGTGCAAACCATATTAAAATATTAAGAGAATACCAGGAACTGAGGAAAGCTTTTTGCGCTGTTAGAAATTTCAATTCCGGATAAAAACCGTTAACCGGGTTTTCATACGTAAAACTCAATTTTTATTGGATGGCAGTTAAGTCGGCTGTACTTACGTAATATGGTGGGCATATTCAATTTATTATTAAATAAGTAAATAATTTATTTAAATCTACCTAATAAATTAAATAATATTTGATTTTTTTTAAAAAGAAGAATTTTCTGAATTAAACCAAACTTTATTGTCAGAATAATCTGCTACTTTAAGGTGGACAATAAGGCAAGTTCAGTTGGCTGCTGGCAACTCTATTAAGTAAATTTGTGGCTAATTTTTGTCAAAAGTACGGTCACAATAATATCATTATAGTTCATATTTACACTAAAAGATAAAGAATGTAGCATTGTTGTTGCCTGCAGGTTCGGCTCATAAGGCGGTCAAATTTATGCCCCCCCCCCCAGCATTTGAGCTATGCTAAATGTATTGGTATATTTTTTTAACGAAGACCCTTTCGCCTCCCATACGATTGTCTGTAGTAAAAACGTTAGCAAAACGTTTTAATTTTAATATGAAATAACGAAAACGTTACGATCTATGTTAAACGATAATATGACGTTACATGGACGTTAACATTTATGCAGTGGATAAGTTGTGAAATATTCACTCATTTTCAACTTAGAATGTTAAGTTATTAAAAACGAGAAAACGTCAATTTGACCACAAATCCACGAACGTGAAACGTTTCGTTGCTACCCGGGCGACCTCTCTTTGAAAACGTCATATTAATTAATCATTTCGGGAGTGGTTTCGATACGCTCCTTATTCTTAACGGTCTATTAAAACGAAAAATAAAACCCGAGATAATTTATACCGGTTCCAAAGCCCCGGGTATGTTTCTCGCCCAATTTAAAATTGCCTTTATCGATAGTTACATGTTCCTACCTACAGACCTTCGAAATTTCTCGGAAACTTTTAAGATTGTCCACAAGCAAGGTTATTTTTGCTATTCATTCGCTATGGAAGACAATTTAGATTATATCGGCGCCCTCCCCGAGAAATAATATTTTGGTATCGACAAATTTACGGACGAGGAAATCGTAGAATTTAATCAATGGTACGATTCCCAACGTTACGTCGTTTTTGATCTATATAAAGTTTTAACCGAATACGCGATCGATGACATTAAACTTTTACAGTGTGTCAGAATTTATAGCCCGGTGTACCTAGTAACAAAGACCATACCACCGGAGGCCTATCATCATAGTGCCCTACGCCAGCGTCCCCAAGCACGGACAGGTGACAAATCCAGCATGGGTAGCAGAACCCTACTACTGATGGTCGCACCTTAGACGCAAGCCACTCAACCCAACAGAAGGTGCAGCAATGGCTGGACCAATCCCCACTTCGCACACAGCAGTGGGATTTAGAATGGATACTATAGCAACTCCAGCCGACACCCTACCTATGAAGGTAAGGAGCCAAACCCTTTGGAAAGAGCTACTAAAGGGGAACGACGAGCACACAGCAGCCCAAGTAACCCGGCACAGCTGGCACCGGAGATCCCGGTGGGCCCCAAAAGGCCGGGAAACAGGACCGCCGTGCCCGCATATGGAGGCTCGCCGCCCCACAGCAGGCTACCCAATCCGCCGAGGCGTCCAGTTTGCCTGGACCCTCTCCGTTAGCCTGAACCGAAGTTCAGTATCCAGCCCAAACCTGACCGATGTCGGAGGTGGAGATAGGACCATTTGATCAGAGCTAACATCTCCCAGTGCGCCACCGCCCTTATGGGTTACAAGAGCCGGACCCCGACTCCCCGGTAAAGCCACCAGTTATTGCACACTCTAACCCATTTAGGGCCATTAAACTTTTACAGAAAGGATCCGATAGTTTTAGAAATTTATTTTTAAAAACCGTCGATTTTGATTTGTTAGGTTCAAACGCCATAACGCTACCGGGAGCCTTAACAAATTTATTCCTTAGTAGATTTGTCGAACCAAACACTATCGCGATTGTTCCGGGGACTGGTTATAGGAAACGCCATAGTGTCAAGGCCCTGAAATGGTTAGCGTATTTAAAAAAAACCTCAACGTGACATTTCAAACGGCTCGATCGCTAGGCGGAGAACATGTAATATACCCCTATCGATTAGACGGTTATTGTTCCTTGCCCGAAATAATTGCCGAATTTTACGGCTGCACACTGACCATCAGACTTACGATAAACAGTTAAAAGATTATAATTTAAACATTTATCTCAAAACCCTCGACCGCGAAATTTTTTTAAAAACGGAAAGGTCTAATGCGCAGTTTATTAGTATATGGGAACACGAATATGATGAGTTAGTACGGGACCCAACAATTGCTAGTTATTGCGAATCCCTACCATTTACCAAACCAATAGGAGCGAAAGACGCCATTCGTCGGGGGGAGGGTGGAAAGCTTTGTAATTTACGCCGAAGCCACTCCCGATCGACCAATTAAAGTCTTTGATTTTAATAGCATGTACCCTTCCGTCCAGATGAGTTCCTATAAATATCCCAAATCGAGCCCCGAAATTATAACTTGTAACTTTAATTTTTCCGTTAACGCTTATTTTGGTCTAATAAAAGCTACGGTGCTGCCACCTACCAATTTAAACCTCCCTATTCTATCAGCTAAAATTAATAGTAAAATTTATTATACTCTATGCTACAAATGTGCAGCTGAACAATGTTTCGAATGTACCCATACTAATCGCGAGCGTAGCATAACCGACGTGTGGACGACCCCCGAATTTTATCTAGCGATAGAGAACGGTTACAAAATTATTAACATTCACGAAGTACACCATTATCAAGAGACATTCAATAAAGATTGTCCGCTATTCGACGACTATATTCGTCTTTTCTATAAAACCAAAGTTCAAAATTCGTCGTATCCAAAAGACGTAATTACATTAGAACAAAAACTTAATTATTTAGGAGACTAATGAAATTGACGGGTTAGATTTAAATTTCGACGATATAACCGATAATCCGGCTTTAAAAGCTATTGGCAAACTTAGTCTAAACAGTCTGTGGGGCAAAAATTCTATTAATTTAAATCGAGGCCAAAGTGTTTTTATTAATTCTTATAAGGAATTATTCGAAATTTTGGCCGATAAAACCAAAGAATAAACGGATTTTAAACTACTAGACGATGATATAGCCTTAGCCACCACTCGTTTTCGGGAAGACTACGTTCCAACTTATAGGAAAGGGTCACCAACTATAGGCGCGTTTGTAGCCAGTTACGGCCGTATTAAATTGTACAAATTATTGGCTCAAATTGGTCCTATTTTAAATTACGTAGATACTGACTCTGCTTTTCTCTATATGAGTAAAGACTTAAATATACTGCTAGAGACTACCCTAGGTACATTAGCTGACCAGTATCCCAATGAAAATATAAAAGCCTTTGTTTCCTTGGGATGTAAAGCTTATTCAATTTTATTCGAATCTGGAAAGATTGTAACTAATCTTAAAGGCATTACGTTGACTAAAAAAAATCAGTCAATTATAAACTTTCAAGGACCTAGCTACCCGCAACCAACAATTGAAATAGAGCGTCGAAGTCCCATTTAACGTGAAACGTTTAAAAACGGGGTAGCTATTCTAAAAACCGGCTGAAAAACTCGTTGGATTTACATCAAACAAGCGGATCTTTAAAAGCGACGGTACCAGTATTCCTTTCGGCTACCAAAATGTCATTTAAAATTAATTGTATCTATAAAAATAATTAGTGTTTTTCAATAAATTTGAATGTAATTAAAAATATTTTAATTGTATAAATTATTTGTGTTTTTTAATAAATTAAAATGTATTTATAAAAAGTTTTCCTTGTATAAATTGTTTGTGTTTTTCAATAAATTTAAATGTATCTATAAAAATTGATTCATTTCGAAAAAAGGGGCCGCTGAATAGTATCGAAAATGATTAGTTTCTCTTAAAAAGACATTGACAAAAGGCCGGGACAAGCTGGCGTGTAAAAGCGAAAGTCTAGATGACGGCTCTATATGTTAAACGGCTGCTCTCTATCCGCCCTGTCTAAGCCCGCAGGATATCTCGGCGCTGGCGGTATAGCGAGAGGAGAGACAGAGCGAGGCGTTACGCACGCGGTGAAGTTATTCAACAGACACATTCCTCATTCTACGAAAAAACGTTTTTAGGAAAATATCTCACAGCCGTTATATAAATTCTAATACAATTAGAGCATCGGTTTATAACATCGGGGGGATTGTACTTAAATGTCCGTGGCATCAGGAGGCATAATATTATAGAAGAGCTCATGAAAAACGTGATCTGAATATCACATTTCGGGTTTTTACTCTTTTTTAAATAAAACGTATTAAATGTTGGTAATAAAAATTCGCGACTGATTTAGTATACAAAATAGCTGATTATCAACTCGTACAAGAACAAGTAATAAAAATCATAAACTAAACAGATTTAAAACTTGGTAAATAATATCTTATAGCCGTAAGCTACCTGAATATCTTTGCCGCGATATTTTTAATGAAATCTAACAAAAAAGTCCTGGAAGATTAAGAAACTATAGCTAGGCTAAAACCCAAGGCACCACCAAATCATGGAGTGACTTTAACATTAAACAGGTATCAAACATTATTTAAAAAACTTGTGTTTAAGTTTTTAACTAAACATGATTTTCTGTGAAATGACCCTAAAGTTTAATTGCCAACAATATTATCAAAAATATCAAATCGATAGGCTGCTTATATTTTGCATATATCCTTAAAAATAACTTGATTAACTGAGTGTTATATTCATAATCTAAATAAAATAATGTAGTATTTCTGTTATGTAATTATTTTTAATTCAAACTAGCTGTACTTTTTCCAAAAATATTGTACACCTATAAGTTTAAAAAAGATAACAAATCACCCTCTAAATAGCTCTGTATTTGACGTAACTTCGAATGTTATACTTATCGACTTTCCGCAACTTAAATATTTCCTTTCAACCATTTCCATTACCTCTCGGGTAAAAAAGACGCTTTTTAAAAATTTAAACACCTGCCAGTAAATTATTCATTGAAGCATGACGTTATGAAATACCAACGACCATGTCATACATTTTATATTAAACTAACGTCGTAAGTCAATCTTGTGACGATAAAAAAATAATAGTATGCGTTAAGAGGGTGAATTATAATACTCTAATTTTAACAAAGAGTAACTGTTAATGTTTTCAATAATAGTTATAGCTTTTTGATTCTTTGGTCCGAGTTTTATTCTTGAAGACATATTGATCCAAGTATTTATTATGGCCGTTTCTACCTTTTCGGTCATTTTACTATATTATAGTCCAAAGGTGGTTTTAACTAACAACCATTATACTAAATTCGGGGACATTTCGTTGGCTAAAAGGTCAAGTATTTAAACAATGCTTACGTTATTCTCAATAATGCAGTCGTTACAATCAGGGTAGTGTGTGCTGCCACTAAGTTCTTACTTTACCCCAGTGGTAAAATATGGCAACTTGTTCATTAATGGTTGGTAGTCATTAATAATAGCTAATTGAAACAAACCTTATCCTCGGTCAACGAATTAAGATTAGAACGTTATAATACACAAAATTAAATATGTAGCATTTAAGACATTATCAGACTGATTGGTTAAGATGTAGGCAAAGTCTGGTACCTTAACTGGAAAAATAACAATAATCAGATGGCAAAGTTAAAAACGGTAGTTTTTATTTCCAAGACCGCTACATAGAGGTTAAAATCGTCATTGAGCTATTAAGGTAAAATGATGATGCCGAAAAGTTATTGAAATATCCATTACAAAGATACTGAAATGCCAAGGAATTAAAAAGCACCCTTTACAACCACCCTACAAAATTTACCCTGAACAAATATTTTCGCAAAATAACCTTGAAAACCCAGTTCAATGAACCATTTACAATAGTGGGATACTATAAAGATGACCACGCTCGACAGGTTATATAAACTTTACCCCGAATAAATATGCTTCCAAAAATAACATTCATTAATCCATTTACAATTCACAAATTTTACTTTCCTAAGGCTTATTAAAAATATAATCTAACATGACCACGCTTGACAGGTTATACAAATTTTACCCCGTTATGTACTGTTAGCGTAAACAATGTTTCAAGCGCGTTTGTCTAACAGTAGGACACGCCCCCAACGCAACTGGACCCCCCGCGTCCCCAAGGGGCCAAGGCACTACCTAAGTTCATTATAGAAGTGGCAATATTAAAAATGATAGTTTTTTAATTTCCTATCATTCTCCCTAGACTAACAGTTTTAGGTATTAGGAAAATGTACCCAAATCCATAGATACCAGCCTAGTGGTGAAGCATTGCATGATTGACAAACTAATAATTTAATTTATGGAAGACCCCTTTCAATGAAACTATAACCGTAAAAAGCTAGGTAGATGGCGCGTGTCACGTGACGCGGCTTTAATCATTAACGAACCATATAGGGACAACTTATTCCACACATCGAAACGCGAGTTATTGAAATGTCTTGATTTGTAATTCACCCTTTTTAATTGACCTTGAACCCATGTTTACGTAAGCACGTACTCAAGTTAGATGACCCAAAAGACGTTAACGGATGACAGGTAATACAATCTTTACCCCGTACAATTGTGTACTGTTAAGAAATCATTAACGTAATGACTATGTTAAAAACTTGAAATATCCAAGATGGCCACTAAAAAACCTGAACTCCCTAGTTAATTTCTTTACCCAAAAATAACATTGAATACACTGTGTAAGACAAAACGAATATGCAAAGACATTCTCCTCTCGTGCTTGCCATCCAAGAGACGAACGTGTCCGAGAATTTCGCGAAATCTTTTGTCTGGACTCGCTGGAAGTATGCCTCTTGGCACGCCCTGAGACAGAGTAACATCGGCTGGGGTGTCACGCTGGCGCAGCACTCATCGATCGCTCGCTTTGTCACGCGAGGTTAAGCTCGCCTTCACTCCGCGGTGGACGCGAGCTCAAAGCTATGAGGTCACGCACCTTGCCACATCTTTAGTGTCTATCTATCTTCGTCCTCCGTCGACAAAACGAAGCTCAATTTCGTCGCCGATACGGTCGTCGCCACTCAGGATAATCAGTGTGTCAGAATTTATAGCCCGGTGTACCTAGTAACAGAGACCATACCACCGGAGGTCTATCATCATAGTGCCCTGTTACGAATTTTGTAACACACTATAAAAAAGGTTCAAAGTTTGAATCGCTATAAAAAAGAAACTTTAAGAATCCTCCGTTTCTTAAAATAAGTTAAAATATAAAATTACGTAGTATATAGTTAAAAAAACCTAATAATGTCAAAATAAGTAATCTATTTTAATCTTATCATAAAGGTCAAACCTCTAAAAAACACATGTTAACGGAAGGAAAGAAAATACGATTACGAAAAATCAGTTGTTATCGTGCATCGAGATCGTTCGCTTAGAAATTTTGACTTGCATTTTGTAATTAATGTAAATAAACCAGTTGTTCTAGTTAAATTTTAGCTACGTTGTGATTCTTTCATATACGACAAATTTACATGGTGCAGAAACTTGGAGACAAATTCTTTACTTATTAAGAAGATAATATTCACGTGTATTGCACCGGCGTGAATATTATTTACAAGTTAAGTTTTTTTTATTTGAAGAATACCAACGGCAACGTAGCGGATTTAACGGGGAAATATGGAGGATTTCGAAATTTCAAAGAAACGGCGATCTATAATTAGAGGTCAAGTTACGAGACTAGTAAATAAAGTAGACAAAGAATTGCACAAGATTAAAGTCATTAGTATACCTGAATTAGAAGCGAGTCACAAACAACTCAAATTAAAGGAAGAAGCTTTATTGAAGTTAAACGACGTCATTGAACCTGAAATCAGTATCGATGAATTGGAAATTGAAATGGATGAAGTTGAAAAGTATGCCGACAAGATCATTTTATGTTATTCTAAAATAGACCACGCATTGAAAGTCGTACAAGCTGGTGGTTCAACAAAGACAATTCAAATAGCGAGTCAATGCTCGTCGAACCAAGTACAACAAGCGTCTCCTGTGGTAAATTTTCCGCGACTCGAATTACCGAAATTTGATGGAGTGGACGTCTCAAAGTGGAAGAATTTCTGAGCACAGTTCGAGGTTACCATTCACAATTCCTCGATGAATGAAACAAACTGTTCTTTTACAAACTGCTAGAGCTATTGTACAGGGTGATAAAGGTAACGACCAAATTAGACTTTTAGTAGATAGTGGCAACCAGTGTAGTTTCATAAAACAAGAACTTTCGAAGAGACTTGGGCTTAGAGTAGTTGGCGAAAGTAACGTTCAATTGCATACATTTGGTTCGAAGACACCCGTATTTTCTAAATGTAAAAAGGTTAGAGTAAGCCTAAAAAGTCTAATTGATGGTACAACTATAGATATTGAGGCCTTGGAATCCCCGGCTATCAATACCGCAATATTTAATGTCCCAGGGAAAGAAATTAAAGATTTTCTTGGAAGTAAAGGGTTCAAACTGGCGGATGGCACTTTTAATGCAAATAAGGGTGAAATATCGATGCTATTGGGGTCAGAATATTATTGGCAAGTAATCACTGGTCGATATGAGAGAATTGGAAAATCTCTGGTAGCCCTAAGTAGTATTTTTGGTTGGCTTGTACAAGCCCCAACGGAAGTAACCAGTTTAAACGTAGGATCAGGAGTCAGTGTCAATAACGTATCGATAGTCGAAGAACCAGAATCGTTGTCAAGTAATCTACGGGCTTTCTGGGAATTAGAGAGTTTAGGCATTCGAGATAACGAACAAACCGAAGATTGTCTAGTTCAAGATAATTTGGTAAATAAACAATTTAAGGAAAATGTAACGTTCGAAAATAACAGATATTCTGTTAAATTACCCTGGAAAGATAATTGCGAAAATCTCTCTAACAATTATTATATTGCGAGGAAGAGGCTAATACATTTAGCGGATAAGTTCCGAAATGATTCGAATCTCTATATGGAGTATAGTCGAAATATTAAAGAGTATTTAGCAGCTGGCATTGTAGAAGAATTACCGGAATTAAGCCAATCGTAAGGTGCACTATTTACCGCATCAGCCAGTTGTTAGACAAGATCCTACGACCACAAAGTTGATAATAGTATTTGACGGAAGTGCTCACGAAAAAGATAAACTATCATTAAATGACTGTATATACTCCGGACCTAGTCTCAACCCTGATATTTTGGACATACTAGTAAAATTTAGATTTCATTTAGTTGGTTTTATTTCTGACGTAGAAAAAGCCTTTCTACAAATAAACCTAAAGGAAGACGATATAGACTCCGTAAGATTTCTTTAGTTCGAAGAACCATGGACACCTTCAGAGACCATTAAAATTAAAATCCTACGATTTCGTACCGTATTGTTTGGGGTTACTGCGAGTCCCTATTTGCTGGCCGCAACAATCCGATTTCACGTTGGAAAATATCGCCTTCAATTCCCAGACACTTAGCGATGATAGAGAGTGATACTTACGTAGATGATTTAGTCTCTGGCGCTGAGAATGATGAAAAGGCCTATAAAAGGTGTTTAGAATCTAGAGATATAATGGGCGAAGGAAGTATGTCTTTAAGAAACTGGAAAACAAAATATAAAGGGCTTAGAGATAAATGGAAAATAGAAGGTTGGAATGAGAACCAAAATCAAGAGACAAAATCGTCAGTTAAGGTTTTGGGAATGGCGTGGGACACTTTGCAAGATACGTTTTCTATTGACGTCGAAGAATTAGTAAAAGAAGCGAACAGCTTACCTCATACCAAAAGAAGCGTATTAAAAATATCAGCCAAATTTTACGATCTCTTGGGCTTATTGTCCCCATCAGAGTTAAAATATTGCTGCAGCTATTATGGGAACACGGGAAGAGCTGGGACCAAGAATTAACGCCCGAAGATAATAAAGTTTGGGAAGATTGGTGTTCGGAGTTAAAAGATATATCAAAGATAAACATTCCAAGATATTATCAGTTTGGTTTTGAAAATGAGGTTTTTGAAAATTTTGAGTTGCATTGTTTTACTGACTCAAGTGAACGGGCATTTGGCGCCGTACTTTATTTAAGATTTGTAACCTCATCTGGAAAAATTGGCGTATCTTTGGTTTCGTCGAAGTCTCGAGTAGCGCCCGTTAAACTGGAGTTGTTGGAAGCTTTAGTTGGCGCTAGATTAACTCAGACTGTGTGCACACTTTACCTCGAAGTCTGTCACTACATACTATTGGAGTGATTCAACGATTGCTTTGAGTTGGATAAAAGGTTCGGCCCGAGATCTCAAAGTATTCGTCTCGAATAGAGTTTCTGAAATTCAAAAGAAAACTGACCCAATAGCTTGGCGGTATTGCAAAAGTCGCGACAATCCAGCGGATTGTTTGACCAGAGGTTTGAAGGAAGACTTAATGGTAGATAATGATCTGTGGTGGTTTGGTCCGCCGTGGCTGAGGTTAACGAAAAACGAATGGCCTAACTATGAACCGAAACAAGTAGATCGAAGTATCTTGGACGAATTCCAAAATTGCAGCGAAACAGTAGTAGCTTTAAACGTTTGTCAAGTTGAAGAGAGAGTAGAACCTATTCTCGATTTAAATAGATATAATAGCCTTGAAAAGATCTTAAGAGTTTCAGCTAGGATCATGAGATTTGTAAATAATTGTCGAAAGGAGGTACACAGTAAAAAATAATGATATGTGTTCAGACCCTAAAAGATTTGGTCAGTTTTGTCCGAAAATCACTCCTTTAAGGGTTTAGTACTCGACTCTTGAGACCATAAAGGGTTTAAATTTGGAAACGAATTGGTATGAATATTTGCCATAATGAGGCTTAAAAACTCCTCAATTTGGCTTTTATTTAAACCCCTTCTGGTTTCAATACATACCCCTTACAAACCAATAAGAGTAAATATCTAGGCCCTTTAAAGCGTTAATTCAAACCTTAAATGCCGTTTTTTTGCTGTACTGGGTTTAATGTTTTACTCAAATTGGATTGATATGAAACCGTCTATGGTGTGAATTAATTCCCTGAATGGTGCAATTTTTTCTACTGTGGGTTTAATAACCTACTTAAATCATATTCATATGAAACCGTTTACGGTGTTAATTCAGTCCCTATATGCAGGGTGTTAGGCTATTGTGGGTTACATATTCCACTCAAATTGGATTGATATGAAACCGTCTATGGTGTGAATTAATTCCCTGAATGGTGCAATTTTTTCTACTTTGGGTTTAATAACCTACTTAAATCATATTCATATGAAACCGTTTACGGTGTGAATTCAGTCCCTATATGCAGGATGTTAGGCTATAGTGGGTTACATATTCCACTCAAATTGGATTGATATGAAACCGTCTATGGTGTGAATTGAGTCCCTGAATGGTGCGATTTTTTCTACTGTGGGTTTAATAACCGGCTAAAATGGGATTCTTATGAAACAGACTACGGCAAGAAAACAAACCATTAATGGCACGCTTTTTGTTATTGTAGGTTTAATAATAAGACAATTCATTTATGTTGAATATGTACTTTTATGAAACAGGCTTAGATTAATCAATTACTTTTTACAAGTCATAATGAGTTTTTTCACCTGCGCGACACATTTTGTGAAATTTAAATCAAGGTAACACGATTCAATAAAACTATAAGTTTTAAATAACTCCATCGGGTACTGTATATTGACAATCCAATAGCTAGCGATGAGGATGGTAATTGCTGTGGGAAATCCATAAGCATCGGCCACTTTTATTCGATCTATAAAGAGTTCGTAATTTCCATTTGCAAGTATTTTACTTCCTGAATAAACAAGAACCGGCACTTTGGGAAGCCGTAAAGGATCACCGTTGGGGGAAAAAACTTTTCGTGGTTTTCTTTAAATCTGATTGGAATAAGCAAAATAGAAAGTGACCTCTTGAGGCCTAGGGAAGGTTAATTAATATTATTAAAATTAAGTGACTATTAAAATAAAAGATAATAAAAGTTTACTTTGCATCTTTTCAGGGTCTCCCTCCTTTTTAACTTCTGTTAATATATCAGCTTTCAAATTAGCCACTTCTTTTTTAGCGAAGCCCCAAATTTTTTCAGAGTATTTTTTTATTGCCTCATCTAGTTTTTCTTCAATATTTATTTTCGATACTCTTTCGAACTCCAAATTTAGCTTTAAAAAGAAAATTAATGTAAAAATGCAATATTTAAATATTGTAATTTCTTATACCTGTCGTGCAACTGCAAGCGCTGGGTATTCTTTTAATACCTTGTCAACGGCTTCCTCTTTCAACAATTGCCTTCTATCAGACATTGTTTTGTCCATTTTTGTATCAACTAGCTCCCAGTCGATTTGATTTTTTTAGCTCAATCATCATTACCGATTTATGAACAGCAATACTGTCCTCGTCTTCGTAAGATTCCATATCATAAAGCTTAAAAAATAAAGAAATTAACTAATGAAAATTAAGTTAAAATAGAAACAAAATATTAAAAATTGTATCTACCTGAACCCTTTCAACGTTAACTATACAGTCGTTTTCTGAAGCTGCGACGTTTTCCTGTACTTTTTTATATGAAGCCTTTCCGAATTTTAATTTGTGTTCCTCAACAATCGCTATACCTTTCAAATCTTTCCTGAAATTTTTGAATTTAGATTTCAAGGACTGCAGCCAGATTTCCTATTAAATAAAATAAATTAATATTCATTTTGAGATATTTTGCTGTTTAAAGATGTATACATGTCCTTCTCCTGGTTCGGATTTTAAATGAGGGTACTTCATAACGAGCTGTATAGCAACAAAAACGTGATAAGGATACCTGAAGTGATATTTATTACGTCAAAAATTTTAATTTTGTAAACTGAAATTTTTTACGGTACTTACAAACCAAATCTCTTAATTATATCACTAAACAAAATTCTCAGAAGCTCTTTATTCATTGTGATTTTAACCTTAGGAGCCAGTCCCTTGTATATCTCAGCACTAACGAAAATTTCGGGCAAATCCGGTATAGTGTATGTTCGAACGAATGTACTCCTTGAACATATGCTAATACCGTCTTTCAGATTTTCTGCAACCCTAAAATATTTATAAACCATATATTTAGTTATAAGTTAGATAATAAAAAGATAACTAATCCATTTATATTTTATTTACCAGGCAATCATTTCAGGTTCTTTATCACTTTTATCTACATAAAGCGTTGCTCCAATCATCTGAAAAGTTTTAATTTTAATAATGGGATAGATTGATGTAAGGTTTGCTAAACGTACCGAATGCTCCTCTGACGTAGAAACTTCATTTAATTGTTGAGTTTCAAGAGTTTTACCTCTTTTTTCAGCAGGCAATTCAGAGTTGTAATTTGATCTTTTGTTCTATTTAGAACAATAAAGTACAAGTACAAATATGAATTTGTTATATTCAAAATTTAATATTGCGTTCCCATTAGAATTATTAGACAAAAGGCCTCACTATTTTAATGTAAAACTTAATTTTACTACTGATAATATGACAAGTGGAGGGAGAGTAACCAATATTACCAGAAATCTAAAATAACAGTTTAATTTTTAAACACTAAAACCAATTTATTAAACTTGTTATTATGGGCGGAGATACGACTATATAGTGATTAAGGAGTTTTAGAGAGAAGCGTCTTTGTATTTCTTTCTATGGTAACCCAATTTCAAGAAGGAAAAAAAACTATTTTCACATTTGATATCATTTTTAAATAATTCACAACAATTGAAAATTTTATTCACCTTTAAAACGACTTTAACTTTTGATTTGTTTGTTAAAATGCTTGCTTGATTTAAGTCCACATACTCTTCAAAATCTGAATCGTAAATCTGGTAATAAATATTATCAATTAATAGTTATTGATTCTATTCGAAGCACGTTTCCTCCGGGATATTCGTTGGAAGACTGCACAATTTGTTATAATTTTGTACTTTTTATCTTGCGAATCAATAGTTATGATACTTTTTCCTTTTATTAAAAAAAAAATATTTACCTGATAAATTATATTTGGTCCAGTAAAGTCCGACAAAGTTTCATCACTTGTCAGGTGCTCCAAAAATGATGACACTGTTTCGTCTTTAACCCAAATTTTCCTTTTTTGTTCGCCATAGCACAACAATAATAAAACTGCACGCTCACTCATAGTAGAAAAATGGATAGAGCACTTATAATCACGAATATCCAAAAAGTAACTTAACGATTGAACTGTAAAATAACGCGTTAGCATGATACGAGCCTGGAGAGTAAAAACGATAGGCCGTCTGTTTACCCGGAAGCGAAACGTTTTGGGTTTCCCCCGTGGTTCGCGCGAAGAAATATAAGCCGGTCCATGGTATTGCCTTGTATTGGGAAAGTTTCCTTTCAACAATCCCTACTATCTCTCTCATACATGCGAAATAGCATCGCGGGTGTAACCCCCCCCCCCACCAACTTTGAGCTCGGTCGCCAACAATGACCAGTGGAATGTTTTCAATTTCTGATTTGGGTTTACATGGAAAACTCTTTATTTTTTACCTTGTTCAGTAGAGCCTTCACTGTCAAGAAGAATCGTACGGCGCTTTACGACCCCAAAACTGTTCCAGTGACCCACTTCTAATACTTCAACCAGTTCGCCAAGAAGGTGAAATTATTATTTCGTTGCCCGTGTTACATTTAAACAGCATAACATCATTAATTAGTAAGATATCTGTCCGAAATTTGTCATATAAGTGCGACACTTAAAGATATAGTTGGACGGTAGACTCATATTTTCTTAATAATGTAACCTACATGTTTTCGTGTTACCAGAAATAAATGAACCGTAGTTATTGGAATTGACCGGAAAACTGGAAGGTATTTTCGTTATGGAAATCTAGTTAAATCAAAAGTGATGTCAAGACCCCTCCACTCTTACGATAAATTGTACTAGGAAATTGTGGTTACTTAAATACGATCGGTTTATAATGTCTTAATTAAAGCGCGTGGTCTGGAAATTAAGTTTAAAAACAGGCTTTCAATATTGACGGCTTTAAAATTCATTTTACCTCTTCATGTTATGGTCAAAAAAGCACGCAAAGTAGGCTGTGTGTCCAAGACATGTACCTGTAGTGTCGCGCGCTAAACGTCATTTCAAAATCCGTCATATAAGTGTTATATTATCACTTGAAATGTAAGTTAAGCCTAACAACGGGTAACATCAATACGGCGTTTAATTGTTTTATCAGTAAGGCCCTCGCTCCGCAGTTCGCGAACGTTTAAATTCTACAAAATCTGTACACTCTTTTTCGCGGTCTTTTCGACCGCTCTTTTTGGCCGCCCGCCAGGCGGCCATTACCTGGAACCACCGGTGAAGGGTCTAGGCTCGGGCCTTTCGTCCGAGGATATGGAGAATGGGGATTAAGAGGGGTTAATTCAACTAGAACGCGCCCAGCAAAATTCTCAAAAAGAGTGTATTCGCCGTGCCTTTCGTAAAAATGGTCCAACGAATCTCAACCAAAATAGCGAGCCGGAGCTGTCCACATTTTCTCCGCACCCGCTTGCCCTCGCTCCACAGTTCACGAACAAGGTAGAATACTATAAAAGCTACTCGCGGCGGTGCCCAGGTCCCAATTCCAAAATTTTGGTACCCCCCCCCCCCTGGCACTGGGTCAACGAAATAAAAACCAAATAGCGTTTTCGTCGACCAGGTTCTTCGTTTTCTCTTTTACAAGCAAACGTTCGTGAAAATATGGCGTCGTCCGGATTATACAGCTGTGTTAGGTGTACTTACTACACAAAAAGATTTTTGACACTTTTAACTCACATGTTAAACAGGCATTCCCACGACCGGAATTTTAGTATAGTTTGTGGACTAGAAAATTGCGGAAGATCTTTTACAAAAATTAAAACTTATCATCGACACGTAAAACATAAACACAGATCTGCCTTAGAAACGAGTCCTCCCCGCTATAGTGATAATCAGCCGTTGCAAAATGATGATGAAGAAACAGGAGAAGAGCTTGAAATTAATTCAAATGAATCTGAAGAGGTGAGAAGCGAAAAAGAGATAAAACTGCCTGAAGTTCGAGAGACGTTATTAAAAATTATCCTGAAATATCGCGAAGCTCACAATCTTCCTCGTACTGTAGTACAATCACTTGTTAGTGATCTTCTTGAATTTCGTCAGAACATTCTATCAACAAGTAAGGAAAATTTACTTACCGTATTGCGTTCAAATAACGTAAATATAGAAGAAACTGAATTGTTTTCAAAAAGTGTAGAAGTTGGTGAAGCATTTGATAATCTTAATTCAAACTATAAAATAAAACAGTCTGCAAGTCAGAATATGGATTAATTGAGCCTATACAATACACAAGGAAAATAAATGTCATTTTCATTACGTTCCAATTTCGAAAGTTATAAAAAAACTTTATTCGTCAGATCTTCAGTTAGAAAAACATGCCGATCTTTCCAAAATACCAGATCAGTGTGTGGGACATTTTCTGCAGAGTGACATTTACAAAACCAGTATAGAGAAAAACTCTAGTTTCTCGTTAGACACGATTCAACTACAAATATATCTGGATGATTTCGAAACTGCTAATCCTTTGGGCTCAAAACGCGGAAAATTAAAATTACTGGGATGCTATTTTTCAGTATTGAACTTGGAAGCCAAATTCAGATCAAAGTTGAGTGGCATAAATTTGGTTTTTTTAGCGAAGTCAATTGACGTTGATAATTATGGCTTTCACGAAGTTCTTGAGTCTCTTATTTATGATTTAAATCATATGGCGAGAGATGGAATATACATTGAAAGTCAGGGAATCCATTTAACGGTCACAGTTGCTATGTTTTCCGGAGACAATTTAGGTCTTGCAAAACTTGGCGGCTTTAACGCTTGTTTTAGTTCTGGTAGGATATGCAGAACTTGCATGATAACTTATGAAAAATTACCAACTAAAATTAAAGCGAACCAGTTACAATTGCGAACACTGGATCGACACTTGTACCACTTTCGAAGTATCGCGCGAGATTCCAATGAAAAATCATTATATGGCGTGAAGAACGAGAGTGCGCTCATGAACATTGTGGGATTCGATATTACGCAACAACTACCCCCTGATCCAATGCACGATTTGAACGAAGGCGTTATACCAAAAATATTAAAATACATTCTTAATTATATGTTTCGAAATACAAACCTAACTTTAGACCAATTAAACGAAATTATTAAAACTTTCCGATATGGTAAGACAGAGTCAAGTCGCCTGGAAACTCAAATTAGAGCGGCAATTTCGGGAAATGGACATTTAAAGGGCTCAGCCAGTGAGATATTTTGTTTATTTCGTCTTTTGCCATTTATGTTATTTGAACACTTGCCGAACGCGAATGACTTGCATTGGGATATTTACCTGAAACTTAGAGAAATTGTAGATTACATATACGCTTCACACCTACATCTAAGTTTTTTACCAACACTACAAAACCTAATAGAAATGTTTTTACATTCAGTTGTTACAGTAATTGGTAGTGAAATTATGACACCAAAATTTCACTACCTAATTCATTATCCGAAAGCGTTTAAAAAATTTGGTCCTCTAAAGTCAATTTCGTGTATGCGTTTTGAAAGTAAGCACGGTTATTTTAAAAAAATTGTAAAAGCGTCTAATAATTCCATAAATATAACTAAGACTTTGTCCTCACGACATCAATATTTGCAGTGTTATAATACATTATCCGAACAGTCTAGTCGTATGCAAAGCCCATCAGCTGGGAAATTCATTTCAAGAGATGATTTACCTGCCACATTAAAACTAGTTCTTGGTGGTGAATTCCCAGATAAAATTTATTCCACGTCCAATGTTACGTTTGATAATGTATACTATTCAACGGGAAATTTTGTAGTTTATGAAACTGATAAAAACGAAATTAAATCATTTTTTAAAATTAAGTTTATTTTATATTTGAATATGTCACCAATAATGGCTGGTGTTATATACGAGGCTATAAATTTTTCTAAAATATTACATGCTTACGTTGTTAAAGAAATGGCAGAAAAATGGGAATTCATTAAAGCTGGAAGTGAAAAGCACTATGAAATATTAGACGCATATAATATCGATCAGACCGATTATATTACCCTTAGGTCAAAATCTGTAAGCTATGAAAATTAAATTGTACGATTGCAGTATAAATATTCAATAAAGTGAATTAAAATGAAATTACACGAATTTGTAATAATTAATACGTATTTGATAAATTTTTTATGTGTATTTGTTTGTTTGAAATTTTGGATATTTGCAAGCCTCTCTAAGATTAAACCCGAGGGTGTACGATATATAACGAGGATTAGTTTTAAACGTGCTAAAATATTGTGACTTAGAATATAAAATAAGAATTTTTCGAGATCTATCCGAAATGTGAAACTCTAAATTCCAAAAGAAATAGCTTCCTATTTTCGATTCTGCTTAGATAAAAACGTGTGTTTCTCGGAATTTCGCTGGGCCAGTCCAAGTTTGGTTTTCCCCTTAACTATGCGGAAGCAAGAGGGTCAGATTTGACTGGAGAAAAAATGCTCGAAAAAGTGTTTAAAAAAATTTCTAAACCCATTATCCCACCTTCCCTGTAACACAGTTATCTTTTTCGACAACTGCCATCTAGCAGTTACATTTAAAACATTAAATATTTAATATTACACTACATAATAATATGAAACGGTAACTTGTGTTCCGACCACAACGCCATCTCGTTGCGCACTACATTCTAAAAAGTCATTTTTAAGCTAATTTAAAAATAAAAATTATAACGTTTTTTAAAAAAGTTATTATTAATTTACACTTTCCATCAGGAATGCAAACTTATTTTAATTTTTTTATAAATAAAAATATTATTATCTTTTTTTGAATTTGACTAAACTGTTCCAAGACCGTTTATTTGCTATTTTTACACAAAATCCCTAAAGGAATTTAAATTAAAATACTAATTCAACGATTTTTATCAACTTGTTTATGACCCCAATAAAACATATCACGTAATATTATTTAAATAGATATTTTTGTGAAATAAATGGACTTTAATTTTTATTTAAATTAAAATAGAAAAAGTGTCCTTAACGGTGTACATTTACTCCGTTTATATACCATTTAGCCTATTTATAAATTTTAAAACCATAAATGGAATAGCGAGAAAAAAATAAATACCATTAGGGGTTTCTGAAAAAGTATAAACCCCTTTTAAACCATTGAACTGTTACAATGAAACCCTATATGATATTTTCATATTTTTTAAACCCTTAGCAGACCATTTGAAAACCAGTATTTTTTACAGTGTAACGTTAAAGAATGACGCCTTGTCTACGGAAGAGATTTTAAAAGCGCAGGAATATTGGATAAAACTAGTTCAAAACGAAGAATTTAAGCTCGAGATCAAAGCGTTGAAGTCCAAAGGAGAAGTATCGAAAGAGTCAAAGTACGTACCATTGGATTTATTTATCGATGAGAACGGAGTCCTCCGTATTGGAGCCCGCCTTCATAAGTCTTCGTTCTCCTACGACGAACGCCATCCAATCTTGTTGCCTACGATGCACCGATTTACTGATTTACAAATTTTGAAAGTGGAAGGGGATAGCTTCTACGTTAACTCAAATCCGAGAGAGTTTCTGGATACCCAGATGCCGTCAACAGGTGAAGAAGATTATTACGAAGTGTCTGAAATGTCAAAGGTGGTGAGCGAAACCAGCTTCCGAACCAACAGCTCCGCTACCAAGAAACCATATCGAACAAAGTCCGCCATTCGAAGTAACTGGAGTAGATTTCGCTGTCCAACGATCCAGAAAAGGAAAAACAAAAGGTTTATATCGCCCTCTATAAGTGCGCTGTAACCAGAGCCGTACATTTGGAAGTAGTATTCAACTTGACGACTGAAGGTTTCATTCTGGCTACCAGAAGATTCGTATCTCGAAGAGGCTTAGTCCGATTCATTTACTCGGATAACGCCAAAACGTTTAACAGAGCTGAAAAGGAACTTGTCGCTTTATGGAAAAATATAGATTGTCAAAAGATTAGATAAGTTTTTGGAAGTCTTAGAATCCAATGGGAGTATATCGTGGAGCGTGCCCCCTGGTGGGGAGGCTTCTGGAACGGATGGTCCGGACGGTAAAGATAGCCTTACGGAAGACCCTTGGAAATGCATTCTTGACTTTTGATGAAATGCGTACAGTCATCACTGAAGTAGAAGCGATAGTCAATTCAAGACCCATAACCTTCGTCAATAATGAGATCGGAGACCCAAACCCTTTAACTCCTTCGCATTTCCTTATAGGAAACCGTTTGACATCATTTCCGGTTACTGTCACTTCAAAGATCCTTCCACGAATTACGTCTCACTCTTTAAAGGGTAGATGGGCTTACCAACAAACTTTAATAAACAAATTATGGTGTAGATGGAAAGACGAGTATGTCAATCTCTACACGAAGTCAAAGTTAAGAAAGGAGGAGAGCTAAAACCAGGTGACGTAGTATTGCTTCTAGATGAGAAACTTCCGCGTCAACTCTGGAAGATGGCTCGAGTTGAGATTACGCACATCGGCAGAGGTGAACGAGTTCGACATTGCACAGTGAAGAACTCAGTCTGAACACTCTTAAAAAGACCCATAAATTTATTGTGTAAATTAGAAATTAATAATTCTGAACAGTAAATTAGCTGTCCATCGGGCGGGAGTGTTACGAATTTTGTAACAAACTATAAAAAAGGTACAAAGTTAGAATCGCTATAAAAAAAGAAACTTGTAAAATCCTCCGTTTCTTAAAATAAGTTAAAATATAAAATTACGTAGTATATAGTTAAAAAAACCTAATAATGTCAAAATAAGTAATCTATTTTAATCTTATCATAAAGGTCAAACCTCTAAAAAACATTTGTAAACGGAAGGAAAGAAAATACGATTACGAAAAATCAGTTGTTATCGTGCATCGAGATCGTTCGCTTAGAAATTTTGACTTGCATTTTGTAATTAATGTAAATAAACCAGTTCTTCTAGTTAAATTTTAGCTACGTTGTGATTCTTTCAAATACGACAAATTTACATGCCCTACGCCAGCGTCCACCTAGCCCGGACAGGTGACAAATTCAGCATGGGTAGCAGAATCCTACTACTGATGGTCGCACCTTTGACGCAAGCCACTCAACCCAGCAGAAGGTGCAGCAATGGCTGGACCAATCCTCACTTCGCACACAGCAGTGGGATTAAGAATGGATTCTGTAGCAACTCCAGCCGACACCCCACCTATGGAGGCAGGGAGTCAACCCCATAGACATAATAAAGAAATAGAACCAAGATTCTACGGGGGGTTAATACGGGAGCGATAACTAGCAGACAACCGGTATTTGTTCCGTATTCCTGTGGTACCACGTTTAAGCGACTCCTGTCGATTACGTGAGAAATTAAAAAATCATCACGTGACACGTCACACATGTTCGTGTTGGTAATCTTTTAGGTACTCTGACGTGATTCGCGAATATTTTGGCTGTGATAATTTAAAATAAGGTAAATTTTTATTATACTTTTTAAATAAGACAATTAATTCTTTCAAAACCCAAAAAAAGCAGCAGATGATCTTATAATTAAAAACAAAAAATTCTTATTGCGAAATGATATTTTGTCAAAGGCTTAAGTAACTCGACTGTACTATCCGGTTAGTGGTGGTTATGGCTTGTTATGAGAATATTCTGAGATTCTAAATTGTAAACAAAAGTAAATGGAATTTTGATGAAATGGATGATTCTACCTTGGATTAATAATGATTCTACTAAAGGTATGTAGCTATTGTCCTTGTTTGACCCTTCATTTCTAGATTTTTCTCCTTCGCTAATTTTAATTCTATGGAAACCAAACCAGAGTTGAAATGGCTTTTGGTGTGACCCACCTTTTGCCATGTACAATTTGTATATCCCGTTCTAAAAAGTGATCATTACAAATTAAATCATGATTTGAATGTGTCGCAATTTATAGCAATTGTCCTTTGATAGAGTATTGTAGGTTTCGTTATAAAAAGATTTTAAATAAGAATGATTATTTAATCCTACTTATGGAATGAAACCTTTTCCGGTATTGTTTTACTTGTTATTGCAATGCGTAAAAACACTAAAAAAAACTTTTTTTACCAAATAAAAACAAGATTTTTAGTAGAAAACACTTTTTCTATAACAAACGAATTGTGAAACATGTTAGCTAACATAAAAGTACTACCCGTTTATCAAATTCACCCCTAACGTTTTAAACCGGATAAGTATTCCTAAGCGTTAGGCACTACGTGGCCTAGGCCAAGCGCTCACTGCTCCTCGTAACGTCTCTGTCCTGGCTTCCACAAGCCTTTGCTTCGTAACGGATACAATGCCTTGTGGAAGGCAGGACGTATACAAAACAGAGAGCCAGTAGGCGCCTATTCTAAAGCGCCACTTAAGTTTAGTGGCGCTTTATAAGTAGTATTAAACTATCATATTATTTCGATGAATATTTATTCTTATTTAAAATCTTTTTATAACTATAGGTTTCCCTTATCTAAATACCTACAATACTTTCTCAATGGACAATTGCTGTAAATCGCAACACATTCAAATCATGATTTAATTTGTAATGATCACTTTTTAGAACGGGATATACAAATTGTAAATGGCAAAAGGTGGGTCACACCAAAAGCCATTCCAACTCTGGTTTGGTTTCCAAAGAATTAAAACAAGTAAAAATAGTCCAAATAATTTTTTTAATTAATTTAAAGAAATTACATCCAGTTGAAAGTGAAATAGAAAAAACCGGTGATGCTAACTTCTCACCTTTAAATTTTGACCAAGGATCATTTCGTACACCATGATCATCAGACCTATCCTGTCTTATGCAGCTGTGGTCTGGTGGCCAAGGGTTACTTTAAGGACTGTGCAGTTTGATCTGCGCACTCTGCAAAGGCTGGCTTGTGTCGGCATTACAGGAGCCATGAGAACAGCCCCAAGCGCTTCTCTGGAAATACTCCTGAATATGTTTCCTCTAACCTTTTTATTGAGGAAGCTGCCCTTTTAGGTGCCTATAGGCTTAACCAAAATGGCTGGTGGAATTAATAATTGGAAGCATAGCCACACCAAGCTCTTCCGAGATATGTCCAATCAGATGCCGATTTTAACAATGGGCTCTGATCTGATGGTTACTAAACTCCACTTTAGTAAACCTTTTGAGGTCAACTTCCCTAGCCGTGCGGAGTGGAGTCACTTGACCCTCGGTACCAGAGGAGAGATCATCTGGTTCACTGATGGGTCTAAGATACAATATGGCACTGGTGCAGGGATGTATTGCCTTACTAATAATTTTGGCTTTTATGAAAGTCTAGGGATACACACTAGTGTATTCCAGGCTGAAATTTTTGCCATTTGCTCCTGTGTTGCTCACTGTTTACATCAGGGGTATCATGGGAAGGTTATCCAGATTTATTCAGATAGCCAGGCTGCTCTTAGAGCTCTCAGCCAGTATAGTATTCTTTCTAAACTGGTTTTTAGCTGCTTAGATCTCCTCTGCACTCTTGGGTTGCACAATAAAGTTCAACTTTGTTGGGTACCTGGGCATAAGGGGCATCTTGGGAACGAAAGGGCCGACGCCTTGGCCAAGGAAGGTGCGAGGGCTGGGTTCATTGGTCCAGAACCTGCTCTCCCCATCTCCCGAGGACTTGTACGCGGCTTAATCTCCAAGTTTATGTCGGATCATCAACTCAGACAATGGTCTGAATTTGAGGGTCAAAGTCAGGCCAAAGAGTTCACTCTTGGCCCTTCTAGGGAGAGAGCTAGAGAATTACTCTCGCTCTCTAGGTCCAGTATTAGGATTGTTACTGGCCTACTAACAGGTCACTGCCATCTTAACAGACATTTAACGCTTATTGGGGTCAGTGATGACCCGATTTGCAGATCTTGTCTAGCTGAGGAGGAAACTGCCTCACATGTACTCTGTAGCTGCGATTACTATGCAGCCCAGAGGTTTGAGCATTTGGGTATGCATCGGTTGGAGACGTATGACGTCTCTAATATCACGGCCGGGCAGATTTTAAGCTTTATGTCGGCAATAGGACTTATTTAAGTCAACCAGTTTGGGGATGCACAATGGACCTTAGGTCGAAGTGTTTGGCTTGCCACCCCACTCAATAATAATAAAGCGCCACTTAAGTTTAGTGGCGCTTTATAAGTAGTATTAAACTATCATATTATTTCGATGAATATTCATTCTTATTTAAAATCTTTATATAACTATAGGTTTCCCTTATCTAAATACCTACAATACTTTCTCAATGGACAATTGCTGTAAATCGCAACACATTCAAATCATGATTTAATTTGTAATGATCACTTTTTAGAACGGGATATACAAATTGTAAATGGCAAAAGGTGGGTCACACCAAAAGCCATTCCAACTCTGGTTTGGTTTCCATAGAATTAAAACAAGTAAAAGTAGTCAAAATAATTTTTTTTATTTAATTTAAAGAAATTACATCCAGTTGAAAGTGAAATAGAAAAAACCGGTGATGCTAACTTCTCACCTTTAAATTTTGACCAAGGATCATTTCGTGTACGGGGTGGCGGTGGAGTGAGGTAGGATTGGGGTGTATGTTAAAATCCGTAGAAAAGCAACATATGTTATTTTGTGGAAGTTTTTTCGATAGATAAGATAAGATATTGATAAGATTCGGCTTGTTTCTCTTTATCTCGCGATTTAAATATAGTATGGAGTAAGTTGAGAATGTATTAAAATGATGTAAGTTGTAGAGAGTGTTAGAGTGATATGTTCTTGTTAACCTAGGTGGGAGATGAGGACCGGGTAAATCCACATACACGTAATGCAATGCAGTTCAAAATGCGTGTACTTGGGTAAATCCACATACACGTAATGCAATGCAGTTCAAAATGCGTGTACTTAGAAAGGAAGGTTTTTTAAGACCAATTTTAATCAATAAGATAGAATCCTTAAGTACTTTGCGGGTATAAAAAGAGGGAACTCGTTCAATGTTTAAACCACATTCGAAGAGTATATACAAAATAAAAATAAGGTTTGGTATGGTTTTTGTTTTTCAAGAATAGTAACCATTTGCTTTAAAAAATTATTTTATTGAATAGTTTTTATACATAAACTCTTTAATCATTTTATCGTTTACATTTTTATCTTTCTTAAATCTAGACACAATATTTTACATTTCTATTCCTTTACACCTGTTTATAGCAAAATAGATACAGAATGCTCCACATGTATTACTAGAACTACTCTGTAATTGGTTAGAAATAAAAGTAACAGTTTTACTGTTTCGCTCAATAAAGTCATTAAATTTAAAATAATCTGGCGGGTTTCCAAAGGAATCCATGAATTCACTATTTTTATGTTTAGAAAAATATATCAGAACCCAGTGTTCTCCAGGTCCGGCACTCGTATCGGTATTTACAATAAATAGAGAAGGGAATATTGTTACATATTTAGGTAGGTTGTCAGCCGCGAACACGCCTCGAAATATACTTTTAGTACTTTAATATTTTTCAAGAATTTTAGTTATCAGTAGCGAATCCATTAATTACTGTTATCGAAAATCACGGTTCAATTCGTATCAATTTGAACCATATTTTGAAATTCGGCGTAAATTATCACAGTAACGGTTTGGCGAATTTTAATTCTAATCTCAGGTTACTGTTTTTCACAAGATGCAAGTGATTGGCGTTGTTGTTAAGATCGGAGGTTAAATTGTACGGAAACAAACAATTTCCGTTAGGATAATCTTCCCGACTTATCTGATTCCCTTCATCTACGTTCCACTGATTAGTTTGAATGAAAAGATTACAATACGCTTGAATATATTGATTTTCCTCGAAGATTAGTGATAACGCCTTATAAGGGACGCTGCTACCGTCAATGTACAATCCAATGCTCGATAAATCAAAATGTTGAAAATTGTATGGTGATTTTCGCATATCTCCTAGAAACACTTTTTGTTCCACAAACCCGATAACAAATAAATGATCTTGCACACTATCCATAAGTCCAGCAGGTATAGAAAACAGTGATGGGCGCGCTCGTATCTTTGGATACTTTTATTATACGAGATGATACTTTATCCGAAAAATAAAAATAATAATATACGATTTTGATACGATCTTCTACATTGCAAAATGATCGCGATAGAATTTTGAAGAAAATAAATCGGGAGCGAACTATATTTGAAAAGATTCTTCTCTTACCTAGACTAGCGAAAATAAAAGCGGAATAGAGCTAGTGCTTCCATTTGTTGTATTAGAAATTGCACGATAGATTTTTTCTGGTTTCTCTTCAATTTTATTTGTATTTGAGGGGAAATATTTTAGCGCCATCTAGATATGCCGATATACACTATTTGAGCGGCGAACCTATCTCACGTGATACTGAAATATAGCCAAACCCGAAACACTGTTAGGTGATAGAAGGGAGGGGAGCGGTCAAAGGTGGCACATTTTTTCTCGCTTTTTTAAACAAGGGGGAGAGCGAATAGGTGAAGAGAGGGGGGACGGAAAGCCGAGACTTTGATTCTGCGCCGCACAGCCTGAAAGGCGATTTCAAAACTAAAACCAAAACTCCCAAAAAGTTATTTTTCCCACCGTCCCACGCAGACGCCGTTAGAGAGTAATGTGTGTTGCAAACTGGCGGTGTGGGCTGTGGCGATGCAATAGCTTTATTTATTTTCCATAATTTAGTTTTTGAAAATACTAAAATTAAAATCGATTCTAATCCATGAAATCAAAATCAAATGTTGAAGGATTTACTACTGAATCAATAGTCAAAAGATAAAAATTTAAATATTCATTTTAATACTTAGAATCAATTTCTCGTGAAACGTATTTGAAATATTTTGAAATATACTTTTCCTTATAATTAAAACTAAAGAAGTATTTGAAATGATACTTAACCAAATCATTAAAGATTTCTAAAAATAATTGAAATTAATTGAAACTCTCACATCTTTAAAGAAATTTGAAAGATCGTGAAAAAATCAAAGGGCCAAAACTAAATAAAATGTAGATCGTGAATGATTTTGTCGCCCTCTTTGCTTAAAAATATCAAAAATAAAATGATATTTTACAGAAATTTCAGATGGAAAAAATTGATAGTATAGTATTGCTGCTGCAAAGATAGATAGAGAGAAATGTTTTTGTGCATCACTGATAGAAAATGAGGTGCACTCCGAACGAGTTATAGGATATTTAGCAGTTCCATATTGCAATGCCTTAGCTTGAGCGAGCGATAGTTCCGGTATCACTTTAACTTTCTTCAGATAAAGCGAAGCTGATAAAATCTCCATTTTGCATTTTACGTCAGAGTGAACGCTAAAAGCTCTTCTATTTTTATCGAATTTAAATTTCAAATCATCCATATTTAATGAAAAACGTGGCTGTTGACATAAATCAGTATGGACTACACCTAACAAGTCAATAACACCTTTTCGCGCTAAATTCGCCAGTTTAGAGAAACCATCGTTATCGAAAAATGAATCGAACTTTCCAGGCGTATCCCGATAGAAAAGTGAACTTGTTAAGTAACTTTTTTCGCCGAATCTCCGAACGTTAATAGAGTTTGTATCATACTTTTATAAGCATAATTTTGACTGGAGGGTGTTTCTGATCTTTCATTGGGAAATAAATGGACGTCGCTAAAAAGCGAATGAAGAAACAAATTCTCGGGAGCGATATTATCGGCTGGAGTTCCAGCTGCACCACTCGCAACACCTGGAACCGCAGGCTGTGGTAGTTGACCATTATCTTTAGTTACCTTAACTCGAACGTGTAGCAAAGTTTGTGAAAGGTCTATATACGTTTCAGAGTTACCGTTGATAGAAAATGTAATTGAGGCGTTATCAACTATATTTGATATTGGATTATACTCAACCCATTCACCACTAATAATCGAAGATTGTGTCATTGATACTTGAAACAAATCTAGCTCGGAATTTATACATTCAACCGAATGCGGGTGTAAAAGGGACATTATGATAATATATTGGAACGTTTAGGGAACCGTCCTTTCGCTATCCCGCCTGCTGTTGAAATGCTGCTTTTCGACTGAATTCGTTTCCTTTTATTTCCGGAACCTGTCATTCTTTTTATATGATCCGTAGCTGAAGATGTTAATCTCATGGCTTCATCAGCTGCTGAAGCCAGAGTTTCCTTTCCGGCGTTAATAGAATGCGATTTAAGCGCTGTTTTAATTGGTACTCCGCTAACAACATCGGTAGCTACTTTCGCTCCGGTACTTAAAGTTTTTTTCCTAAGTAAGAAGCGCCTTTCTTCAGTAAAGGTACCGCGAATCTAAACGCTGAAGATAATATATTTCTTAGACCATGTCCTCTTTGCACGGCTAAACCTCTATATACGGGTATTCCACCGAAACCAACCTGGTTTAAATAGTAACTTTCATAATCAGTTTTGGAAGGTGAATATTTAGACCTCATGATGATAACTGTTCGCTCTCTTAAGCTAGAATGAGAGTGCGTTTTAAATGATAAAGAGGTTTATAGTGAAGTCCACATTTTACGCGGTCTTAAATGTAATACAAGGTGAGCTTTCTCACAATGGAACTGTATTGGTTCACCTAAATCATCTGTAACATTAATCTCTATAGTCTTAATATTATTACACACGACTGGTAGGAAGTGAGGTCGTGAAAATATTTTTGTAACCGTTTTCCCGTTAGACTCGGCTTTCCTTTCGAGGCTTATGATTCTTAATAGAGGTGATAAAATATCTCCGACAACGCTATTTTCAACCAGATCAGTATAAACGAATAAGGAATGTAACCCAGCGTCCACATCAACTGGGTAGGGGGATATCAATGAATTTAAAATGGTGAAATCATTATCTCTTCTCTCCTTAAAACCTAGTAAAATCGATAGATCGGGGCCAATTATAGCTCGGATATTCGGTTGCAATTTAACTTTAATTCGATTAGAATAATTTAAATAAGCGAACGTAACTTTATCGTCTTGGTTGTGCACGTTCATAATATGTAATAGTTCTTCTGGGGTTTTATAAAAAACCGCGGGAACTTCAATTATTTTATCATATTCGAGAGGGTCTTTAACTAGAGGGTTATCGGACATTTTATCATATTCGCGATGGTCTTTAATAACCAATAGATTAGGTTTTCGAACGTTATGCCATGTCCGAGGGTAGCTTATTTCCGCTAACCCAACTTCGTACTGTTCCTCAAATCTTAACGGTTCAGCTAAATATGTTCGAAATTTACCACCGCTATTATCTTTGTAATATAATGACGAGGAATCTGAAGGTAGAGTTACGAAAAAACTCATTTTAAATCCACTTCTTGTATCCAAGAATTTAATGTAGGGTCGTAATCTTGCCATTTTACATACAGTTCTATGCTGCTGTCCGATGTTTTCCTCCCTCCTCGCGATAGAATACCCCTAAAGTGGGGTTAGAATTTAAATCCACCAGCTTATATTCAGGTGGGTCACGTCGTAGTCTCTCGAATATTTTTAACAATTCAGTAGTAAAATTCGGGTTATATTTCTTATCGAAAATTGATAAATTTCTACTTATTCTACAAATGTCGCCAATTTCAAATACGTATGCTAACGGAGGAGAAAAATTTACCGAACCGTAAATATTTTCCATATTTTAGCGGAGTTATCTAGAGTAACTTCCACAGGCTTACATTTAATTGATCTGTGATAACTATTGTTATAAGCGTTTATAATATCATCTAAAACGTCAATATATTTAATTGTGTTATTCTGTGTGAAATAGCGATATAGACGTGATTTAAAACTTCTAATGAACATCTCACAAACCGACGCCTTCATTTCCGATTGGGTAGCGAAAAATTTAATGTTCCTTCTTTCTAATTCACTCTGCACTTCTTGATAAACAAATTTGTTTCCATGATCACTTTGAATTCATTTCGGTTGACGACCTTTTTCAAAAACTTTACGTAACGCTTCTAAAATCGTTACACCTTTCTTATTTTTAACTGCTACCGCCATAGCGTGTTTGCTAAATATGTCGATGATACATAATACGTAGCGGAATCCTGAATTATATTTAGACAGCTTCTGAAAATCTGCCAAGTCCATTTGCCACTGTTCGTCAATTCCATAAACAATAGTTCGATTTCGTTTGAATCGTCTACTAGCAGGTTTATGTAATGTATATGTGTCCTGCTTTATTAGAAATAGTTTTACTTTTTCCAATGAAACCTTTAAACCTTTATGTCGACCTGAATTATAGAGCGCTCGAACTCTGGCGAATGACCCTGGGTCTGCGGGGTTAGTATAGATCTGCTCAAGTTCTTTCTCCATATTGGGTAATATTTTAATGTAATGGTATGTAACGCCAAAAAAGGAAATTAAATTATTCTAATATTATAATAACTATGATAATTAATACAGCTGTGATAAGTTTCGGTGATTTTGAAAATGATTGTAATAAATAGGCTAAAAGTCCTAAAGACAGGGTTTCTGTACAACCTTCCACTGTAGGCTTATACTATGAAATGATAACAAAATTATCAGGTTAATATATTTTATTTAGTATGTATCCAAGGTCTTAGAGGACTAGGTGAAGATGAAGATAACGTTGAACTACTTGGCGGTGTATGAAATACGGCGAATGTTTTTAACAGTGCCAATCTTACAGGATTTTTAATCAAACGTTTTGAAATATTTGACTTATGAATACCCTCGTAAAACTAACTCCTATAGGATCGATTGCCGTTCCAGGTGTTTTTCTCACAGCATCATACAAGAGATCGATTATATTAGATCATCCAATTACCTGCCCTCGAATAGAAAGCTCTCCTGAGTTAGCTCATCTAATATATCTCGGATCTTCCGTAGTCGCTCGGTATAGCGCAATTGCATCACTAACATAAGTTGCAGGTAGAGAATAAGATATTTGAGCGAACCAGGTCTTGGGCGTACAGAGTTTTCAATATCGGGAGTGATTTGCTCTTGACGTATGAATGTTAGACGTCGTTGAAGAGTTTCATTGTATAATGCTAATTTCTCTGATTCGTTTAAATCTGGATTATCTAGAATGGATTTCAGTTCATCATCGAGTGTCTTCTCTTTTTGAGATATAGGTGTTTTTTAATCTCTCCAATACATCTTCAGGTACTAGAAGCATTTTTCAAGCCATTATCGGTTTATAGCTCGACTTATTGCACTTCCCGCGACTGAGCTAACGATAGATAACAGTGGTGCTAATAAAAATGGTAGAAAACCGCCCTGTTGTACCAGAATCTTTCGTCGTTTTGATAAAACGTTCTCCTTTGACACGTTTCGTATAACTGCGCTATGTTTCTTTAGCCGCTTACGATGACGTTCTGACAGTTCAATTGTTCCGTGAAATACATTTATACAACATTCAACAAGGGCCAATATAGCTTCCTTACTGGCGTACTTAATGGCTGTCTTTCTTTGATTTGGATTGCAGGATGTTAGGAAACGTAGAAAGTCTATGTTTTCCCTTACCCGTTTGGAGGCATACATTTAGAGATTTTTCTTAACCTTTCTTTTAACGTAATGAACAGTAACTGAAACTCTTAGGAGTGTTGATAACTTTCTATACTACACTTTATTTGGGGATTAAGACCGCTGCTTCTTCACCAGGTATTAAACCCGTTCGTAGTAAATACTGATCTGAGGTGTGAGGTTTCAAGTCAACTTATAAATAACCAAATTTCCGCGACGTGGCTTGTTGGAACGCGTCTATAACGCATTTACTATTGGTTGGAGATATTTGTCTCGCGAGATGGTAAATTGTTGATTTGTCACGTGGTGATTTAAATTTAAAGTTCTTATTTCTTTTCCAGGGTAATAAAGGTTTTGCATTAGAATTAGCACGTAGGTGTTTCTGTGATGAGATCCACGAATAAATAAATTAGTTACGTCTTTATTATTAGATATCTCGCATAATAAATCGTCTAAAATAACTAAATATATTAACGTTGAGTAACACCCTCAGTCGAGTTTCACGAAGGGTATGTTCTAATATTGATTGAAAAAGTTTCGGTTGATACTCAGTATAACACCATATTATCCTCTCTGGAGGAGGGGATATGCCGGTCTCCCTATGTTGAATCAACTGCCCTACCAGGAATGACTTCCCGCTTTGGGTTGACCAGGCTACAAGCCCTTTCATAGGATGTTGTAAGCTTAAATCCATAATGGATAATGAGAATCGGGGGCATTAGTGTAATCAATTTTATTAGTTTTTTATCAAGTTTTTTTTAGCATTGCATATTATTATCACGAGATAAAGAGAAACAAGCCGAACCTTATCAATATCTTATCTATCGAAAAAACTACCACAAAAAACATATGTTGCTTTTCTACGGGTTTAAACAATAAACCCCAATCCCACCTCACTCCAACTCAATCCCACCTCCCCCATGGGAGAAAACACCTAACATATTGTTTTAGGGAATCGGTCGCGTCAAATATCAACAAATTGACAGATGATTGTCTCTCCTGACGCGCTCGCGTCTTATGTATCAGTATTATCTCGTAGTAAATACACACCCGCGATATCAAGTTCTTATCTTATGAACTTATCTCTCTGGTCTCGAACTATCACCCAGCTCTATGGAAATTTATCGCTCAACCACTCCTGATTTAGAACTCTCACCTAGCAAAACTCTATCCAAATTTAACATACACCTCTCCGCACCTCCACCACGCGATATAGTTATCTCATTGTACAACTCGAGAGATAAAGAGAAAGAAGCCGAACCTTATATCTTATCTTATCTATCGAAAAAACTACCACAAAATAACATATGTTGCTTTTCTACGGGTTTTAACATACACCCCAATCCCACCTCACTCCGTTTCCACCCCGTGTTCCAGGACTCTCATTGTTCGTCTACTACTGGTGGAAAACTCTTGAAAGAGGGTTTAAAAATGCAACGAATATCAACAAGAAATCTTGTCGTGGAAGAGTATCATGTGCTTATCAAAAGTAATATTCTTTGAGTTAAATTTTAAAAAGAATTGAATGGTTTAATAATTATTATCAGGGAAGGAAGTGAAGGCTAACAACAAAAAAAGTTGATATAATGAGGAGTAATATGTAGAGGTTAACTTAATAGTATAAGTTAAAAATTTTAGTTAACATGGTTTAAAATATTAAAAGGAATAACAGAAAAAAAACAAATAGACAATTAAAAAATATAAATATAAATTGAAAAAGTAAAAAATCAGAAATAATACAGTCAATCCTTATAAAGAATAAACCTAAAATAGATAAAAATAACGAAACCGGTATTATATATAAGTTAACTTGCGAATGTAACAAATCTTACATAGGCCAAACTAAAAGAAAGTTTAAAATAAGAAAGGATGAACATAAAAATGTATAAAGATGGGTGACAAATATAACGGAATTACAAACCATATATGAGCGACAAAAGGGCATAATATGGATTTTGATAACGGTGATATTGTTTTTAAAGAGATTTTAAAGAGGCAGTAGCAATTAAAAATATGGCAGAATTAAATTTAGACAAGGGTAAAATTTGTATTAAAAATTGGGGAGACCTAAAAATTAAATAATAAAAAACTTGTTGTATGAGAAATGTTAATCTTTGTATCGATATATAAAAAATTCCACAATTTGTAATTAAATCTGTAAAATTATTCAGTTCTCAAAATACCGCTTGACGAGGGGTCTCGAACCCGAAAGCTTCGGAAACATGTAAATTTTAACTGTTTTTAAAAAAATTAAAAATACCATGAAGTAGCAGTCATGCTTTAACCAACTATTAAATTAGAGGTTAACTTAATAACCCCTTGTGCGCTATCGCCATCTATGGCTTATATCATACAAACTATGTTGATTACAAATAGATTTATTTAGAAGGTTAAATATTTAATTAATGCGTTTAATAATAGAGAACTGGAGGAAATCTTTCTTGACAAACCAAACATCACTCCCATTGTACTAAGAGGTCCAGGAAAAACAATTGACAAAGATAAATTAATATCCAGTTATCAAAAAGAGTTAGTAAAGAAATACATTTAGAAAGAGGAAAATCAAAACTGATTAATTATTAATTTTGAAGGCTAGACGGAGCGGAAGTAGAAGCTGCGGAAAGTATCGAACCGCAGGGAGATGTGTGTGAATGGGAAATTTCCAACTATCTCAACAACGCTGACAGTGCTTTGGGCAATATTGCTGGAAACACAGACATATAAATATTACGGGTTATGAAGATGTTGGAAATATTAGTGAAGAGCAAAGCAGTCCTAGAAGAACCACTGTTAAAGAAATTAAGAGAGGAGATGCAACAACGCCATGAAGAACGTGAAAAGGGAAAAAATGCTAGGCAGTGAAGAAATGAAAAGTTGTGTTTCAAACTATCCAACCATTATTTTGCGGATAAAAGAAACTCGGAGTCAGATATATTTTATAAAACAAAATAAAGTTATTTCTTCAGTTAAAAGACCGACTACATAAATCTTCGGTTTACTCTGTCTTTCACTAGAAGTAGGCTGACTGCAATACACGTGTGCTATGCAGTCAACAAAATTTCAGTGAAAATCAGAGTAAACCGAAGGTTTATGTAGTCTGCCTTTAACAATTTCAAGTTCAAAAGTTGTTTGTATCATAGTTATATGAAATAAATAAGTTTAAAGTGAAAAAAGTTCATGTGAAATTAAGTTTGTTGTCGAAGAAATTGATTTGCCAGCTCATTTCTAAGACGGATAGCCGTTGGAGTTGGCCTATCTGCAATTTAATATCTCTCCTCGTCCGAAGCATTGACTAGAGTTGGTTCAATAACCTCTACGCCATCTTAGTCATTTTCGCCACCTAGATTGTGGAGAACAGCACACGAGATAATCAGATCGCATATGATGTCCAACTTTTGTAAATGACAAAAGTCAATAATTGGAACCTTTTCTTGAGAAGGCATATGATATTTTCCACGGTGACTCTTGCACTGCTGTGTTGCTTATTGAAATGTTTTTCTACGGCAGAGTTGTTCCCAGTATTGCGAAACGGAGGTATGCAGAATATTGAAAGTGGATATGCGCTGCCTCCGAATATAAAGCCATCTGCAATTGAATTACATTGATATTTTAATTTGAGAAAACCTTTTAAATCTTGTCTAGTATTGAACACCTTCACAATTTTTGGCAATTCTTGTACACTAAGCAGTTCTTCCATACTCTTGCGTCATGAACTTATCCGGGAAACCAGTGAAAACGTCTATAATTTTTTTTGCTCATCGCAAATTACCTGGAACTAAAACATTTTACTCGCTTCAAAACAAAAAGATATTTATCTAGGTTGATACTTCCTATTTAAATATACATCAGGGTTTTCTCTCGGTTTGTTTATTTCAACGTAACTACCATCAACGCAACCTAAATTACAAGTTTTACAGTTTTGACAAGGCAATAACAACACCTACCTATTATTTAACTTACCAATTGCATTTTGTTCAAAGTTGGCTTTGGAAACCGAAGAACTCGGGGAAAACCCGTTAAACCAGTGGGGAGATAACTTGCAAACTCAACGCAGCAGGAGTAGTTCCGAGTTTTCACCCAGTGATAATAGCGTTGAATAAAGATAATAATTTAATCAATTTGATTTAATAATATTATTAACTTTAAGAAGAATTTGATTAATTTTATCAGGACAAATACGTTTAACATAGATATGATCAAGTTTCGCGTCTCGTTTTCGTCAGAGTTTAATTCTTGGCTCAATCTTCCTTAATCCGCGCATGGGTCCTCTCGTCTTCCCTTCCTCGGTTTCTATTTGAAATTTAAAACTCAAAAGGACTTTCCGAAACTGTAAACCACGACAGCTTTTGTGGCAATTACTCTGAAATGATAATGAGCGTCTAATGGAGACAAATGGCTTCGAGGAAAGAGGGAAATATAACTTTGGAGCAGATTATATTTAGAAGGCCTATCTTCATCGTCACCTTTAATTGCAGTTCAATTTTATTTAAGTGAAATCCAGACTAGATTTCAGAGGGAAATAAAAGAAAAGAATTAACCGGGGAAATAAATCTTTGCAAATTCGATCATCGTGATTGGGTATAACCTTGGAGTTTGTATTTCACCTCCTAACTCTAAATTAAAGAATTTACCTAAACAACCAAAATCTGTAATCAACCCAATAACCATTATGGTTGGAAAATCTACCTTTATTAATAACATATAAATATTTAAATTGCTTGTTTAAAATAACGACAGCATTAAACAAATTACTGGACAATACTTTCATGATATTGACTTTCTAAGACTTATTTATTGAGATGTAAGTAGCTCTAAACACGATTTCAAACTTGAAGATGAACCAGTTTCACAATTATATCGTGTACTGATCAAACTTCTCGTGTTAACGATCTATTATATTTTTCTGAAAACATCCATATTAGGCTTCTTTAATCGAATTTGATTGCTAAGTTAAAGTTGACTATGTTGGAAAAATCCAACACTCTGTATATTAATTTATCTGGACGACCTAGGAAAAAAAACTGAACAAAAATGTGTCTCTTCAAATTAGGAGTTTTATCATATAGGTTTGTGGCCAGCTTATTTCAGCGGAAATATACATGTGACAATTGTATACATATGATAATTTCGATTAAATAAGTTAGCCACAAGCCTATATTATTCCACTCATATTTCGAAGAGACACTTGTTAATACAGGTTTTATTTACTATGTTATCCAGAGAGATTAATCTGAAGGATGTCTGATTTTGAACATGTAGTCAACTTTAACTAAGCAATCAAATAAAAATTTAATATCATGAGAAACTAACTTAATTTTCTCATCAACGCCTTTCAAGGGAGGTCGTTGTGATAGTGAACAACGGCATACTGTTCCATGGGCTAAAACGGCACAATTGGATTTTTCAGGATAAAGATTAGTCTAGGTTGAATCCTTTAAATATTTGCCCTTTAACGTGTATCGCATTTTTCACAAATCTATAAAAGGTTAAATTCTCATTGTATACGTTTGACGTAGGGAATATTCTTGTTTCTTATTTTTAGAAAATAGATCTGTTTTTGGCCGAAAGAAACTTATTTGCACGTTTTCAAGAATGCTCGAAAACTTTCTTATGGAAGGTGTTCGTCTATCACCCAGCTACCGGTCAAACAAATAAATTTTTAATAAACATGATAATCTTTTAGAATTTTCTTAAAATTAGAAAGTTTCCTACGTGATATAATAATAATCAGCTAGGCTAATACCCAAGGCACCACCTTAGGCCTAAGTCTTCAAGCTACTTTTGAAGCCATTAATTCAGGTGGCCGTGTTACAATGCGTAGGAGGGTGGTGACAAGCCCTGCATGCCACGCGTTCGAGCCAACAGCTCCCTAGACTAACTATTACCGTTAACCTCAACAAGTTTTAATGGAAGGGGATGGCACCATCAACCGTATGTCGAAGCAATTCCAGGAAATCACTTTCGTCAGCATTACAGACCGCCATGATTTTGAATTTGACCAATACTATAGATAGTTTGATATTTCGATAGTAACGTCTTCTGCACACGCGCATTGTCATTTTTGATTGTTTCAGAAAAGCCTCCCAGCATATGATATTTCTTCTTTTCGAAAATATTCGTGTGTCGATTACCATGCACAATAATCGTTTTTATTTATTTAAAATATATTTTTACCAAATACCATAGCCAGAATTGATGAGTTTATACCCATAGATTTTAGGTTTCAGAATAATTCCCTTATAAGAGAAATGACAACTTGAATCATACTCAAATATGTACATAATTTCTGTTTGGTAGGGTTTAACAAATAATGTTAAGCCCAACTTCGGAGGAATACTGAAAATAGAGGAACAGTCGTTGGCTTTTAAAAACAATTAGTCCGTGAGCCAGACAAAAATCAAATTTTATGATTTCTCGTTAGGGGGTCACGTGGGCATGCCAAAACCGCTTGATAGACATCTCGATCGCCCAGCTATTCAAGATGGCAGCCGATCCAAGATGGCGTCGGGCGCTTTTCTTCAAATGCGTCTAACGTTTGATCTACTTGTCCGAGTTCGATGAAACAACTTTTATTCGCTAGATAATTGTATTACCGAAATATTTTGTCAAGTAAATTATATTCCTTAAGTTAACAGCAAAGTTATAAATCGTGAAAATAATATTTTTGGCGGAAATTTAAATGAAGTGATTTCATTACCAATGCCGTAATAATTAATTTAAATTTTCTTTGGTCTACTTTCGTTAGATGGGTTTCCTACTTTTCAAACGACGTAACGCACGTCCATCTATTGGATATACTCACCGAATTATACACAGTACAAAAAGAGGCGCGCTTATACGTAGTGTCGGAAAATTCGCTTTATATGCGAATAGGACAATTAATAGAAGTGTATTTTTGGCATCCTTGCTCTTTAGATAGAGCTCTTACGTTTCTAACGACGTTCATTAGCAAGACCACCTATTTCATATATTTTCCGATATATAAAGAAAAAAATAAAAACAAGTTTAACTGCATTTATTATTTACAAACCGTACCAAGAACTTTTATGATTACAACAAAAAAGTGAAAATATCAATGTAAACTATTCTTATATGTTAGTATTAATTTTATTTCTTCATATTTCTTTTGCAATATATGTTACATTTATATATTTACATTAGTTAGTCATCGTCAGAATCATCCGAGTCTTTAAATGAAATATGGTTGAAGTATTCTTCTTCTATTTCATAAATTGATCCAAAGTTTTTTCGAAAATCTTTGAAGAACATAAAGACAAACTGTGGCTACCATGCTAACGCTCGAAAAGCCTCTTTTAAAAACAGACTATCATAAATGCATTACCAAAGATTAAGACAGGCCTCAATGACATAAGGTCATATGCATTTAAGAACACTACCCTCCCACCCAATGTATTAAAAGTACTTTGAATATCAAATTAAAACATCTTCTATTATTTGTACTTCTAATGGGGCCCTCAATGGTTTAGAGTATGCAATAACTGGTGGCTTTACCGGGGAGTCGGGGTCCGGCTCTTGTAACCCATAAGGGCGGTGGCGCACTGGGAGATGTTAGCTCTGATCAAATGGTCCTATCTCCACCTCCGACTTCGGTCAGCTTTGGGCTGGATACTGAACTTCGGTTCAGGCTAACGGAGAGGGTCCAGGCAAACTGGTCGCCTCGGCGGATTGGGTAGCCTGCTGTGGGGCGGCCGGCCTCCATATGTGGGCACGGCGGTCCTGTTTCCCGGCCTTTTGGTGCCCACCGGGATATACGGTGTCAGCTGTGCCGGGTTACTTGAACTGCTGTGTGCTCGTCGTTCCCCTTTAGGAGCTCTCTCCTAAGGGTTTGGCTCCTTACCTACGTAGGTAGGGTGTTGGCTGGAGTTGCTATAGCATCGATTCTAAATCCCACTGCTGTGTGCGAAGTGGGGATTGGTCCAGGCAAACTGGTTGCCTCGGCGGATTGGGTAGCCTGCTGTGGGGCGGCCGGCCTCCATATGCGGGCACGGCGGTCCTGTTTCCCGGCCTTTTGGTGCCCACCGGGATATACGGTGCCAGCTGTGCCGGGTTACTTGGACTGCTGTGTGCTCGTCGTTCCCCTTTAGGAGCTCTCTCCTAAGGGTTTGGCTCCTTACCTACGTAGGTAGGGTGTTGGCTGGAGTTGCTATAGCATCGATTCTAAATCCCACTGCTGTGTGCGAAGTGGGGATTGGTCCACCCATTGCTGCACCTTCTGCTGGGTTGAATGGCTTGCGTCAAAGGTGCGACCATCAGTAGTAGGGTTCTGCTACCCATGCTGGATTTGTCACCTGTCCGGGCTAGGTGGACGCTGGCGTAGGGCACTATGATGATAGGCCTCCGGTGGTATGGTCTCTGTTACTAGGTACACCGGGCTATAAATTCTGACACACTGTACTACTAATGGAAACTAAAAAACCAAAATTTCTTTTCTGGTGACACTTTTGTAATATTCAAAACCCCAATTAAATCTACAACTACACATTTTAAAGCGAAAATGTTGTTCTATTGTTATTTATCGACTTATAATGATTGACTTGGCACAAAAATTGCACCTGGAGTTGTGTTTTTGTTTAAAGTCTTTATAACAAGATGATGATGAGAGTAAAAAAACTTCATTTATTAATCTGGGCATATAACCCTGGTTCTTTAATTGTGTATTTCAAATAAAATTTCTTTAAATAAAGAGCAGCATCTACAGTTAAAAAGAACTAACGAAAGCGAAATAATTTTTTAAAAGTAATATAATCCAGGGTTTTAAAAAATATGTTTTTTCTAAAACAGGTTTTCCCAAACAATTGTTCTTCTATATTAAAGACACTTTCTTAATCACCATGTAATTTAACATAACTATCGCACTTAGCATTAACAACCAAAAACTTTGTTTACCTTAATGGAAATCCAATGGCGAGACGGTTTTCGTTCTACAATCGCAATCGATCGACGCAGAATACGGGTGCTCGAGTAAACGGCAAATACTAGTGAGGGTAGTGGTTGCCATGAATGCAACAATCATTTCGGAATATATGACCGGATTATATGAACCATTTCCAAATTGCGAAAAACAATTGGATTTCAACGAAGATATATTCTTTCATAAAATTAAGAATCAATTAGATTTTAAACAAATTTGAAATTTTTTGTTATATTGATGAGAATTTCCCAACGACCTTTGACATTTTGTTCCCCCTCGTCTCTCAAAGAAACAGTGTATCTTTAAAAGTAAGCTAGTAAATAATTTCGCCAAATTTCATTTAAGTTGCAAATCTAAGATATTTGGAACTGTGTTATTTATTTATATTATAAATAATAATTATGCCATATTATAAAATAAACTAATTTAAGATACAAGATGACTGTTATAAAAAACTAATTTAATATGTATAAAAATACATAAGTCTGAAGAGCTTTCGAACCCGATATTCCTTTTCAAGTCGAGATTTACCACTTTATATATAAAATTAGTTTTATATACCAGTCATGAATTATCTTGTTTCTTAAATTAATTTATTTTTTAATTATATTTTAACCATGACTTTTAATAATTTTAAAATAATGCCGTTTGTTAAAATCTCGAGAGCACTAAGAAGAATGTTGGCTTACGTGGAAAAAAGAGCTTGCCACCACCCTCCTAGGCATTATAACCGTTCACCTGTTTAAAGGTATTAAAAGTCACTCGATGACTTGGACCTAAGGTGGTGATGATTTTTATTATTAACATCAAATTTCGTCAAAAGGGGAATGCAAATTTGCCATAATTATAATATTAGAAATCCAATTAGTTAAAAAGTTCCAATGGGAAACTTCAAAATGCTTTGTTTCTTTGCCACGTTTGTCAAACCAGCCGTGGGCCACTTATTATCTATAACACTAAGTAACTGGTGTTGTAAACCACCTCGAAGAAAACTAGAAAATGCACCAACCTTTCGGCTACAGTCTCCACTTCACTTCCATTGAAAAGGGTCTTTCGGAGTGCGTTTCAAGGTTTTTTTTCTTCAAGATCTTTACCTAAAAAAATAAGTGGTGCCTGGAATGTCATTCAGTAGTCACTCTTATCAGCCTGCGAGCGATGGTACTTCAGCTCGTTACACAAAACCCTCGAAAATTCAAATGTCACTTTTGTTTTTCACCAAAGGCCTTAAATCCCTCGAGTTAAGAAAACAGTATTTAATCTTCTAAGAGTAGGCACTTTTATTTTGTGCCTTACAGTTTCCTTCTGAGGATCAAAAAAGCTTTGAACTCGCTTGAGACGTTATTATTTTAAGTAGTATGCTTAAAGACAAGCTTTAGTACGCGCCGACTCAAAGGCAATGAAGGTCAGTGATTTTAAAGAATTTAAAACCAATTAATGCTACTGTCATGTTAATGGTTTTATACTTTTATTTAAGTCCTAGAAGCCAAGGAGTTTAAATGTAAATGTTGTACCCTTTTTAGTATTTTTACAATTTACTTACATGATCAAAACATATTTTTTTTTATTTCAACACATGTTATGATTTAATATGATGACTCTGACATACCGCTTTGCAGATTATAACGGTGCATCTGGTGTCTGAGGTCAGAAAATACATCATGCGGGTTCAGAAATTAAGAACCAATCGCAGAAATCTTAAAAACGCCATCCTAATTTTCACGCTTACACACCTTTCAACACAATTTATCTAGTGCCGTAAGGTTTCGCTTTACTACCTTAAACCATGCTTATTCTCTTCAAAACTAAAGTACATTAAACCAACTTATTTTTAAATACATTGTCTTTTGAGAAAACAATTCAAAGAATTGGCTTAAAATTTTTAATTAAAAAACAATTAGAAGATTATACGAATGGATAAAATATAAATCAGAAAATAACGATCTTACAATTTTTTTAAGGTTTAACGTTTCAATATTCCTTTTATTATATCTCTAAACCTTCATAGAATTTTTCTTCTAAAAATCTGCTCTCTGTGATTTTATGAAAAAGGTCTTTTGTTGGTTTCCAAATTTCAATTTACTCTCAGTGTCTGGCAAAGACAGTCTGAAACCACAATTGCTTATTAAAAACCGACTCAGATTTCTGTTCGTCTTATAGGAACAGACCAATAGCTTCAATATATGGTATAAAGAATTAAATAGTCTGATTGGAATACTACTGGTCGCAAAGAAATCGATTCGCCACTTTCGTGAAAGAAGCTTCGCTTTAAGAATCTCTAGAGACTTCATTTCATTGTTATTAATCCTCTCCTTTAAAGAGCTACCTTTGGGTACACAGGGACCTTGACGTGCGAGCCTCTTATGCATCGAAGCTCAAAGTTATCAACTAAGAAATTCACCACCAGAAAAAAATTACTTGATCCAGTGACTCTCAAAATAAGGCAAACTTGGGCTGCTCATGTTCGTTTCCGTTCGTTAAGCCCATTTCGGCAGATTCGAGTGGATCTCGTTTCTAATCGATATGTATGAATGTAAAAAATCCAATAATATACAGGGTCTTTTTTTTGCTCGGAAAAGTGTTTTTTTTTCAAAAACTATTTATAGTACCGATTTCAAATTTGGAGATAAAAAATTTCTATTATAAAGTTGTAGGCCGTCATCGAAAACCCTTAAAAATTGTTCACTCGACGAAAAACAACTTATTTATCAGTGAAAATTCGAGCTTGAAAAATTTACAAGTTGGTGAAGCCAAATTACGATTGTTTGAAACGATAATTGAAAAGGGAACAAGTCTAATACAAACGTAGTAGAGTTTTCACACTTAAAAAATGTACACGTTTGGTTTTTAAATGCAGATATTTTATTCACATAAATTTTTACAAAACATTTTCAATAATATCACCATTGGCTGCAACACAGGTTTGTGCGCGGACAATTAAGTTCTCAAACGCTTTCTCTACCATTTCTGGTGTGACGTCTCGGCAAGCACTGATTATTCGTCTAATGAGTTCCTCCCTAGTTTCAATGGGCGTGGCGTATACCTTTGCTTTAACGAATCCCCAGAGAAAATAATCCAGCGGTGTTAGGTCAGGTGACCTTGCTGGCCAATGCACTGGACCATTTCTCCCTATCCACCTTTCAGGAAACTCGTTGTTGAGGTGCTCAGTTACTTGCCGGGAAAAATGCGGAGGGGCGCCATCTTGCTGAAACCACAACTGACGTCTTTCAGCCAATGGAAGGTCGTCGATTGCGTCACTCAGTTCGTTCTGTAGAAAATGTAAATACCTTTGGCCGTTGAGGTTCGTCGGCAGGAAAAAGGGACCAATCAAACGGTTTCCAACAAGTCCAACCCAAACATTGACCCGTTCAAATTGAACCTGGTGATGATATTCAAAACCCCAATGTCGGTTGATGTCAGACCAAAGATGGCTGTTTTGATGATTAAAGGGCCCATCTCTAGAAAATGACGCTTCGTCGGAGAACAAAACATGGCGCAAAAATTGTCTATCTTCTTGGACAGCATTTAGTAACCAGTTGCTAAATTCATAACGTATTTGATGGTCTCCGTCAATTAGTCCTTGGTGGAGCGTAGCTCTGTATGGGTGATAGCGATTCTTACGAAGAATTTTCCACACACGATTTGCAGAACAACCAAAATCAGCAGCGGCGTTAGCGCAACTGTGACGAGGATATGCCACAAAGTACGCGAGTACATTGTTCTCGAAGTCTAAGTCCGGTTGACCCAATCCGCGAAACCTAGGTTGCAAGTTACCAAATTGATTGAAATCGTGAATTGCTCGTCTTACTGTATTTACAGATGGTGCTCCATTTGGATGTCTTTCTGCGAAGATTTCAGACCTATAGCCTCGTGTTTTTAAATCCGCTCGTTTTTTTAACCAAAGTTTCAACTGGATTAGGTAATTCGGTTTCAATTATCGTTTCAAACAATCGTAATTTGGCTTCACCAACTTGTAAATTTTTCAAGCTCGAATTTTCACTGATAAATAAATTGTTTTTCGTCGAGTGAACAATTTTTAAGGGTTTTCGATGACGGCCTACAACTTTATAATAGAATTTTTTTATCTCGCACCTAGTGGTCGAAAAATAATTTTTCAAAATTGGTGAAAAACATTACCGAAAACGCTCAAATTTCTCAAACTGATGTCCCCCGGTATAGAGAATTGACCTTCCAAATTTGAAATCGGTACTATAAATAGTTTTTGAAAAAAAACACTTTTCCGAGCAAAAAAAAGACCCTGTATATATATTAGCCAAATTTTATTATTATTTATAAACAGTTTTTGTATATTATTTCAAAAATAGTAGCGTTTGTTAATATCTTTCTGGCGCATGATTTTTTCTAAGTTTGAGTTGGTTAAGCCTTAAATTAAAAAGCTTTAAATTTGGAACAACTATACCTTAACCGTTAAGGTATAGTTGTTCCAAATATTGGAATAGACCTTGGGACAGTGTTGTCAGGTTCAAATTTCATGAACCGCCCAAGAATTTTGGGGGAACCGCCCATGGTAACCGCCCAATTTCTGATAAACGTTGGTGTGATATACACTCTTTGGTGGAGTATTGCTACCAAACTTCCGTAAATTGCTGATATTTGATATACACATTCGCCAAAATCCCATCGCGAACCGCCCGAACTGAAGGGAAACCGCGCAAATAACAACCCTGCTTTTGGCCCCCCCTGCACCGCCCCCACCGGGGTTGGAAGGGGGTAAAATTATCTTCGCCGAGGAAGGAACTCTCCTTTTAGAATGGGGAAACAAACGTGTCTCCCCCTCTCTCTCTCGGAAAACTCCGCCGGCCCACGTTAGTAAGGAAGGCGGGCCGGCGAAGAAAAAGCGACCCGCGGAATAGAGGTAAATCGAGACAGCCTTTCGCTTCGTTACTGAGGTTTAAATCCTAGGCAGCGTGAATTTTTTTACTCTGTTCTTGGCCATTTTAAAACCAAGCCATCTTGTGAATACTTAAGGCTTTTTCTATCCGGTGGCGCCGGAGTTGGTAAAAGCTTCTTAATTAATGTTCTATACGAAGCGGTTTCTCGCTATTTTCACTCTATACCGGGGGTGGATGCGAGGGGCAGGTCACTTCCTTGATTAACGACGCACCCCTCTAAAGATTAAATCCGATTTAATCATGATTATTTTGATTAAATTCAATTTAATCATGATTTGGTTTATTAAATCACGTTTAATCCTGATTAGTATGATTAAATCGCGATTAGAAATTTGAACGAGAATCAGAATAATTATATTGGTGATTGGAATGAGCGGATATGAATAATTTTATATGAAAAAAAAGTAGTTCCTATTTACAGTGTTCCCTTAATTACTAAGCTGTGATAACTCGTTTTACAAAGCTGTGATGTTTTCGGATGTTTTAAATAAAATGTAATAATTTATTTTTTGAATCATTTCAATCAAACACAATTGCGATAAAACCACCAATATCAATAATTAATATTATATTATCGTACTTTAATTTTGATTTTAATTATAAAATCTCGGCATCTGATTAAATGATTAGATCCTGATTAGACTGATTAAATCTCGTTTAAATCGTGATTAAATTTTTTAATCACGATTACCATGATTTAATCATTTTACTATGATTAAGACGCGCCCAAAATTGAAGTGACCTGCCCCTCGGGTGGATGTTGGCAATGTTGTAGTTCTTAGAACAGCTTTCACCGGAAAAGCAGCCTTTAACATAGGAGGTTCAACTTTGCATAATGCGTTTTGCCTTCCTGCTCACCAATACGCCGGACCAATGGTTAGCTTGGACTCTGAAGCTCTTAACAGAAAACTAATGGTGGTTGATGAAATTTCCATGACTAGTGTCAAAATTCTTAATCAGGTACAGTCAACGTGTCAATAGATTATGGGTTCGAGGCGGACTTTTGATGGACTCTCTGTAATGCTGGTTGGTGACTTTCATCAATTAAAACCTGTAGGAGGCAAATTTGTTTTCGAATCGCCAGGGGCATCAACTACATATGGAAATTTGATTGACAGTCCTCTCTGGCAGGAATTTAAACTTTTTGAACTAACAGAAGTTGTGAGACAAAACCAATCCCAGAATGGGTAAGCTCGCGTAGAATGTCTAAATTTAAATAGGAATAATCCGGATTCCGGAAACACCTTATCGATTATCACACCTCGTCGTCACCTGAAAAACCAACGTCGTAAAAATAGCCCGAAATAAAAAAAATCTCTTAGCTCCGGCCATAATTAAAGAGTATTAGGTTTCTGCAATTCCCTGGAAACTAAACAGCTCCCAGCTGATTCGAAAGTCGCACTGCTCTCTAACCCTTTAATTGCTTTCCCTATTCTACCAGATAAGAGAAAACGTTTTCTCGTCGCCATGGATTTATCTACCTACCTACATAATATATTTCTTAAGGCTTTTCGCACACCCTTATGGCGACTTGGAATGTCATATTAAGTTGTACCGTAAGTAACTTATTAACCATCAGTATGAAACTTTCGGAGGTGTTTATACAAATTTTCTGACGGAACCTTTTTTCGTCACCGACAATCTCGCGCAAATTCGAATTGGACGAGCAACTGAACCGAGTCGTCCTTGATAGTAGTATTATATTTCGGCTTTTGCATTTTTTGAGGCACACTGCGCTGAACTAAACTTCGATTGCGCAATAGATTTGAAAATCAGTTCAATGATAATTTTCGCTGTCAAACTTATAGCTACTATGTTACTTATGGTTGTTCTTAAGCTAAAAAATCTACTCTGCTGGCGCAAACGTCCCGTAACTGTGTATCTAAACGAGGCGAAGCGTATAAATAGTCTTTGCTCTCCCTCTAACCTCTTAAACGCACCGTGTAATGTAGCGAAACGCAGTTTTTTCTAACACTCAAAACCTATAATCAAACTAACTTGCAAACCCTCAATTGGCAATATTTTATAAATTAAATTTATCTGTAAAAGTTTTATTTTAACATTTCTAATTTCAAATGGTTGACAATATTTTATTAATTAGCTTTATCGGTTCGCTGTAGTCGCGTTACCATGTTATCTGCGTCCGTGCGAAACGGAAATCAATCGAAATTACCTGGCGAGCGAAAATTCTAATTAGTACACTTCTTGTATTATTTATATACTTTTGCTATGATACATTTAATTATAAAAATTTATAAATTACCAAAACCCCTCCTCCCACCTCTCCCTTCATATCCCCGTTTTTAAGTACCAAATGAAGTTATTATTTCAAGTTATTTCTGATTTGGTATAAATATAGGAGCGAGCATTCTATATTTTTACATTCTTCGTAATTACGAGCAAGTTTAAGGGATAAATATTAGCTATGGAAAATAACGTGGATATGCGTGTAACTAAAGCAGTTCCTAGGTTTTCTTTTAAGCCGGATATACCAACCGAAAAACAATTTTCGTTTAGAACGTTAGAAATAATGTTAAGAAAATATAAAAACTGGTATTTACGTGAATTGAACCTGCAAGAGGACGAAGGTTACATCGACGCCCATCTAGCTACCCATGTCGTCATTGAGAAGATTTTTCAAAGATTGGGCCCTCACTCAAGGGAATACATTAACGTAAGCTGGAAATTTGTTTTGATCTAATTATTATTATTATTATTCGATTCAAAACTTTGATTATACAACATAAAAGCTTGCGGATACTTTAAAGCGTTAGTAAGTTAGTGGATGTATGTATGTACGATAGTGGATATATGAGACAGTGATAAATTGAACTAGTGAATAGAAGGTATGGATTATCGTTTAGCTTATTATTTTGATTTCTTTACTTTATATATCGAGAGACGTATTGTAGGGGTCTCGGACGAGGAGGAGGAAAAAGTAAATGCAATGCTACATGTTTTTTACACGGCGATTCACCCGACGCTGAATAAAACGAAGCATCTTCATCTTCGGTGAAACGGGTACCGACTCCCAAAATTGAAATTAATGCAAAAAATTAAAAAAAATCTGTATAAAAATAAAATAAATAAATTTATTTTGATCCGAATATAGTGAAATATTTATTCGTTGAAGGATCTAGCGACATCTGGCTGGTACAAATATACCCCAGACAGCATGGATCTGATAACAATCGCCGGATTCATACTATATTTGATAAAAAAAGTCTCTTATTCCCCAAGAACATGTATATTTATCGAGAATGTACTAGCTCTATTAGATATTTTGGAGGAAGGGCGAACTAAAATTTATGCTTGTTTACGAAATTAGATTTTCCGTATTTAATTTTTTTCTTAAAATCCTACTACTACGCCAAGAATGTATTTATTTATTTATTTATTTAAACTCAGAGAGAATGAATATGTCGAGAATATTTTTGCGTTTCTCCAATTCCACCCGTTGAGATCTTTTAATATCACTGCTTTGAGAACCATGGCGCCATCTAAACTTTGAAATAATCCTTAATTAAATATATTGATAAAAGAACTCTAGTGATGACACTTCCACTATTTTCAGTGACGTACCGATTCTCACGTGACTTTCATATTCTGTGCGCGGGCACCCGATTAATAAGATAACTGAACTTTGAGCAATGGATTTTTTTCCACTGGTACTTAAGATATGCCGTCAGTGTAGTCATGGAAATCAATTCTTAGTAACAGTTTTCGTTATCTCAATAAAGAGTCTTAGCATTGGGATAGTCATTGAAGGTCACGCTGAAAAGTAAGTTATAATAATAATAATAATAATAATAATCAGCTAGGCTATTTTATTATATTTAAAATGAAATTTTTAGGCATTCTTTTATATATATATTGGAAATGTATTAGACAGAAATTAGCGTAGAAATTAAGTTACTATCACGTGACTCGTTCATTTTTCTGTGCACGCGCACGTTTAATAAGATAACTGAACTTTGAGCAATGGATTTTTTTCCACCGGTACTTAAGATATGCCGTCAGTGTAGTCATGGGATTTTTCACTCTTAATAAATACTTTAAAATGTAAAAAATAAGACTCATTATTGAAAAAAAAACATTTTTAGCAATCTTCTACGTAACTCAATTTTCCAAGAGGATTGTTTTCCGTAAACATTTTCAAGTGAGAGCTCGATTTTGATATCGTCAACGTGGTATTTCCAAAACTCTCCTTCGAGTAACAAAGGGTTTTTTCCAAATACTCAAGTGGGTTAATATGTGCCGTCAATCATTAGAGTCAGTTTTAACTCTCACAGAGAGACAGCCAATAGAATTTGAGGGTTATTTGAAGTTTAGATCACGTGATGAATTATTCTCAACAAGATAGGAATAAATTAATCTTACACGCGTCATTTCTCTTCGGCACATTGACGAGTAAAGACCTGCTGACGGATCGCTCAGTCTTTTCTACAGCGCGACAAAGGATTTCTACCCTTAAAGTAAGTAACTATTTTTTTCTTTGTAATAGACTATATTTTTAGACATATTTAAAACAATTTGCATATTGAAAAAAGCGTTTATATTGAGAATTTTAGCGTAGAAATTTAACCATATTGATAAAATTAGGTTTAGTAGACTTAGGGGTAAATGTAGGCTTAGAGAATGTATCATTTGAAACTATAGAACGTATTTGGTCTAGATCAGCTATGGACATCGAAGTGTATCGACTTGAAACGTATCGTCACTGGAAAAATCCGCACGTCACTAAGGAGCACCTAGCGAAGGCTGGATTCTACTATATTCAGCGGGGCGATGAAGTACGATGTTACAAATGCCATGGAATCTTAGAACACTGGAAATCAGGAGACGTACCAGAACTTGAACACGCCAGATGCTTTCCAAACTGTCCGTCAAGGGATAATTCACCATCGGAAAAAAAGTACCTTTCGCTAGATTGGGACATTCCCCCGACGCCAAAAGCAACTACTGTCATCGATAAAAGCTTCTCACCTGTACCTGAAGAAGAAGAAGACGTTTGTGACTGTCCCTCGTATGTCAGACGATACTGCTGCTAAACATTACAAATACGTGAGTTAGAACTTTTAATTAAATTAAGTTGCAGGAGATCGTTTCACCCCATTTAAATGCCTGTAAACTTAACTACTTTAATTTGTTTTAATTGTGTAATGTACAAGATAACCATCTAATGGAATATCTGATAGTACCTACTAACATGTAAAACAAAGTTCTAAAATAAAAAATTTATGAGGAAGTACTTGTTGCAGGTAAAGTGTAGCTGCCGATTCACGCGTTAAATTCTACATAATTCTGTAGCTGATTATTTTGATGATCGGGAATCTACAAGTGGGTAATTTGCTCTTTTGAGTAATTTTTAATAATTTTCGGATTGAAATAATAATACTATTCTTAAATTAAGTACGATTTCATTGACGATAAATGTTTTAGTGAGTACTCGCTATTTTAAAACTTCATTTACGGTTGAATAAAAAAATTATCTTAACCGTGATTTACTAAAATTAATAATCAGCTATGCTAACACCCAAGGCACCACTTTAGACCCATTCATCGAGAGACTGTTAATGCCTTAAACAGGTGGCTGGGTTATAATGCTTGGAGGGTGGTGGCAAGTCCTTCGTGCCACAAGAGCCCACAGGCAACAGCTCCCTACACCCTTTAAAAACTAAAATTGTTTATGGATAGGGGAAACTAGGGGAAAACCCTTTTCACCAGTGGTGCGAGAACTTGCAAACTATACGCAGAAGGAGTGGTTTTCACCTAGTGCTACAAACTGGAATCGAACCCGGCTCCTCTTGCTGAGAGGTGAAAGTGCTAGCCACTCCGCCACCACACCTTTGAAATTAAGCTAACTCTAGCTGTATAATTTTTAATTTCCAAGATATTAATATTTTTGTTATAAAAAAATTAAGGAAATTATTGTGTAATTATAATTCTACGTTTTGGTCTCAAAAATATGTATTTTCTTAAATTTTCTTCAATTTTTTTAATTGAAGAAAATGCGAGAGAAAGGGATGTCCCGCTGGTGAATGAGAATTTCATTCTCATTCACCAGAAGGACACAAAGCTGTTGCTTGGCTCCCGCCGTTCACCAGCTGCTTTCCCCCACCCCCATTCACTGGATACTTTATCTCTCTCGTTCACCAGTTGCTTTCCCCATCTCCATTCTCCAAAATTAGTTTTGCTCGTGCAGATATCTGGAGATTAGATTTTACCCGTTTGCTTATCGCGAAAATTTTTGGTAGTTCTTTTATAAATTTTTTTCCTTTACTTTTAGTAAGAAATCTGTAAATTTTATTTTTAAGCGTCCGATTCACTCTCTCGCATACGCTGCTTTTTTTATCGCCGTAACACACGAAATGCTTAATCCCCTGGTCCTTGAAATAGCGTTGCACTTTACGATTTAAAAATTCAGAACCTTGATCAGTATTAATTTTCAAAGGCTTACGTTGTTTGTGGATTTTTTTGAAAGCAGCTAATATATCGCTCGCTCTCTTAGTTTTCACGGGAATAGCGAATAAATATCGGGACAGAATATCGATATTAGTAAGAATATAATTAAATTTATTAATATTTTTTAATTCGTTTAACTCGATTAAATCAGCCTGGTGTTCTTCGTTCAAGCTCGTGACATAAGTTCTATTTCTAGGAAAATTAAATTTTCTATCTTTGTGCAACGTATAGGCGTCTTGGGTCAGCGCCCAATCTTTAATTTTTTTCTTGGAAATAGAGGGTAATTGTTCGGATAAACGTTTTAGTCCTCCCAGACTTCCGGGATTTTCAGGGTCAAAATAAATAGATTCTATATTCATGTCTTGACAGTTCAAAGTGTGCTACATTATTAAATGAAAGACCAGCAAAGTTTACATTTTTATACATTTTAATGGAAATTTTTAATACATCAGCTCTGATAAAATTTCAGATTCATTTTGCATGATATTATGATATAAATTTTCTACCCCCAGTTTATAGTCGGGAAAGTTGACGTAAAATGCCTTAATTACGTTGTCATAGTTCATAAGGGGTATCGCCATCTTGACACTTTTTTCGAGTCTTTCGCAGAAATGTGACGCAATCGGTTTGCAGCTAATGTGATGGGCCAATTGATTATGGCAGGGCAGGTTTGGGCACGCCTCGGTTAACGTAAATAAAACACTTTTTAATTCGTCTAAAATAGACATTTTCATTCCTTCAAAAGCGTCTTTTCGGTCAGTTATTTCTTTGTCGAGACTCGTACGGATAATCTTCAAACGGTCCCAGGCTTCTTTATCTAGGGCGACCCCGTTGGCGGAGGAATACAAAACGTCGTAATTTGAATTAGACCCGCGAATATAGCCGCGAATATCAATAATTCTTCCACGCTGACAGAAGAATCCTTCCAACTTGACACTATCCGACAACCAGCTGTGAAAACGTAAAGCTTCGGTAGTGGTATTGAAAAATCTTTCAATTTCTTGTTCATAGTTCCAGAGATTCTTCCACACTTTTACGCTAAAATTCACATATTTTCTATGTCCTTGACGGTTAATTAAAATTTCAGGCTCCGCGAGATTCGCCGATAAAAAAATGTCGAGTTGGTTGGAGAGAAAATGGGGGCGTGTCATTCTCAAACAAAAGCTCGCGTCGAACTAATCAAATAGAAAACAGGGTGGCTCATTTTATTCGATACTATATATCACCTTTCTGTCCCGGGTAATTAAAATCTCGTTATCAAATTCAAAGTACATTATACACACGACATTAGTCGGTAGGGGGTCTTTCAATTGAACATCTAAACGTAGAGACCCCTGTCGAGGAATACTCGTATGATCAGCCGAAGCATTCTGGTCCGGCGACATATCAAAAGTATAGATCGTGTACCCCTCCTTAAAATTCGCAAAATTTAGATAATTACCCCTATCTTCGGAAGCTATGCCCATTGACTCGAATAAAGACTGAAAAGGTAAACAGTAATTTGAATTTGCATAATCCATTTGAGAGCCGTCAGGAGGGTATCTATCCGGTCCGACTGACAAAGATAAGTCGGTGATATTTAAATGTTCAAATTTCAAGCTATTTGTGGTCAATGACCCGTTGAAAGCTTCTTCTTTGACAAAAACTACAACTGCCCTTTTTGGTATTTTCCCGAGTATAACGTTATCGCGATTTATGTTTTTCAGACCCTGAGCGATAGAAAAACTTTTCATAATTGTTTGCGTAATGGGATAAATCGCTGGTATTCCGCTTTCTAGCATCCTAGCGTGGGCTAAACTTATCTGCGGAGCCACCTTGACTTTAGTAACGTATAAATACGCCTGTTCTAAAATTAGCTTATAATCTTTTCCCTGCTCTAAAGCTATTATACAAGTTAAACGAGGGCTTCTTACTAAGCGGAATCTTACGGGTAGTTGATTGACAATAAACTTATTCATGTGACAAATATCGAGGGGTAAATGGCCCATTAACTCAAACGTGGTCGATTCTTTCGTTCGCGCGCATCTCTTCAGCATTCCGTTACGATCATTGTTAAAAGCAGGTTCCCACATGTCTTGCGGGTTACAGGCCAAGTTCATATAATACATTCCATTCTCCAGTTGCGTTTTCTTAGCGTCTTCACCAATATTCAGCATTTTCGCCAAGTACGCGTTATACGCCGAAAGATTATTTGTAGATTGTACCGACGTATCGCCCAAATACGCGTCGATTTGCGAAAGAGTTCCAATAAGATTATTCGTGACCCCGACTTTCACTTCAGTGGCTGGTACGTCTGTACCGTCGAAATGCACGAGTTTCATTTTTAGTTTGAGCATAGTTTTGGATAAATAAATGTATAAGTCATCAGATGCCGGAATAAAAAATTCGAGAGGGCCATTGTCGGTTATGTTATTCGTGGGCAGTTATCGTATTTCGGTTGTAGCTAATAAGTTGGTATTTAACACGGGTCGTTCGAACAAGTCTAACGAACTTAGCATGCCTTCTCGAAGCACCATTGTTTCTTATCCCAAAAAATCGTCTTTCGTCCTTGATTTTTTCGTTTTCTTTTTCCGTTGTCTAGGAGGCGCGCGTCTCTTACGAGTTCCACTGCCTGACTGGGGCTTACTCATTCTGTCAGCGGCTTTATGTAACAAATTGCTTCCGGCTAATCGTAAATTGTTGCGGATAGCCAATTGCAGATCTACACCGGATTCCAAATCACCGAACATACGCTTTCCGAGACCTAGCGCTTCGCTGCGTAAAGGTATTACCATCGGTGTAATATATCTCATTAATTTCTTAAATATTCCACCCAAACCACGCCCTCTCTGGTAAACGGGGCCGGCAAACACTCGCCCCCCATATTGAGACTTATAGTAACGGAAATAACTGTCACTCTCTGACATCTTTCTTGAAATGAAGTCGAACGACCGTCTTCCCCGCGTTAAATATCAAATTTTCTCCAAAATCAGTTTTTAAGTCTATCTCGATCAACTCTAGCTCTCTTGCTTTAACCGGGTAATAGTCTATTTTGTCGTATATAATAGACTTATTACTAGACTGATCATTGCTCGCTAACGGTATAATTTTCATGAGAGGAGCGAAAGTATCTCCGGTATACTGGGGATATATTAAATTCGAATATAGATAAAGCGTACTCGCGCCTCTAGATAAATCGGCCGGATAAGTACTGTCGTGACCAACCAGGTCAAAATCGAAATCCGTAAATCCTAATAATTCGCCTAAGCCTTTCTTACTCGATTTGAAGAAAATAGTCACAGCCCCGTGATCTGCTCCTACATGGATGGTGCCATTGGGGTTTATACCGAAATGAACAAGGTTTCTCACGTGATCAGGGATAGTGTTTGACATGGCGTCTAATATTGCTTGAATACTTAAATAAGTTCCAATCGGAATATTACAGTCAACTTCTACGTTGCGTGTAAAAGTCATATCGCGTAGATGATTTTCTTTGATTTCAATATAATTTAGATGATTTAAAATTATGCTCCTCGTATAGGGGGTTACCGGTTTTGACGGCTGATATACCCTCGATTGATATCCCGTGTCATCCTTGCTCTCGAAACATAACAGTTCTTTCAAAGGTCCGTCAGGAATAAATAACTCGAAATTGGTCTTCTTTTTCTTGGTCGGGTCAGCCGTTTTATGTATTGTCGGATCGTAAATCCAATAAAGTCCATCGGGTTTTTCCCAGATTTTGAACGAAATGTAGGCGTCCAGTCCATTTTCCCTTATTCCTTCGTTAATAGCGCGTACAACTTTTTTAACCAGACTATATTTGATGACAAATCCGGCAGTCTTTTTCGGCTTCCAATTTAGCGACTTTTAATGAGATTTTATAAATGTAAGGTCGTTTTTTATAATAGTCAACCGCCACCGTTTTTAATTGAAAATTATTAGTTTTATCCGTGATATTTTCCCAGTTGGGAGGCAAAATTACTTCCGACACGCCAACAACAAATTTGTCCGGTAGTGTTATAGAACGACCCAAGTTTACTTTAAAGTTTGACTGAGTATTCGCCGGATAGAGGTCGCTAGAGGCGTTACTCGGTAGAGTTACGTAAAAGTCGTCCATTTTTATAAAAAGAATGACGGTCTCTTATTTGGAGGGGATTCGAACTCGTGACTATTTGAATTTGCTATTTACAAAGTTGTTCGTCCTACCAAGTAAGCTACCGTCATCCCTACTCGAGATTCGTTTCGTTTCCTACAGATTCTCCTTTCATGAAAGGGCAAAGCGGTATCTTTTCCAAGTGTCGAATGAGGACTACGCTTTTCCAATCGGTTATGACTAGCGGACAGAAGGCGCACTTGACCGAAACGCTGTCTGGTAACGAATAAAACCATTGTGCGGCCAAGTCTGATTTATGTACACCTGGTACCTTCCAATTAACGAAACTCATTAATCGTTTTTTTTTTCGAAAGAAATTTTAAAGGAATATCGTGGCTATTTACCGTAGCCATTTTTTCTTCGAAATTTACGTATACAACGAAATCGTCCCGAATACAAATCTAGAGTTTCCTCTAAGAGCGTACTGGGTAACCTAGCAACGGCGCATTCCTCGATAAACACCTGCTCGTAATCAATCAAACCAGTCACCATTTTAACAATGCCCGAGTATAGCGAGCCTGGGAATTCCTTTAAAGGAGTACTGACCCCTTTTCGCGCCGAAACGCCAACCAATCGGCGCCATTTTGAATAATTTCGAGTCAGCCAATTAGCGCGCAGTACACGCGCCGCGCCAGCCAATCAGCGCGCAGTATCCGCGTAGTAACCACGTGCTCCCCGCGCCGCGTAGTTACCACGCCAGCCAATCAGCGCGCGCCACTCTGCGGAGGTCAATGACCTTCGGTGACTTACCCCGAGGAAAATGTCGACCCCCCCGCGCCACCTGCCGGAAGGGGGAAGGAAGCGGGCACTTCCGTTGCCGACCCCCACGTGTACCTCTACATTGAAAAACCCTGATGATGCTGGTACATCCTACTGACGTCCCACGGACGATTTGTGTTTGCTGGGATAATGTCCATGAAATACACCATTTTTCAATGCTCGAAATGCCATGCCAAAAGAGGAACTATTCAAAAGTATTTAAGCCACATCAGAAATCCTCAGACTATAAAACTAAATATAAGAATTAAGTGTGGTTTCTCTGTAAGACATATTCAGGACTTAAAATGCACATTTATAGAACTCACGCTAATGAATTTAAACCAAAAAGTTTTAATATTTTAAAAAGATACTTCTATTTGGAACGGAAACAAGCAGTGGTAGAATCTATGCCTAATAACACCGATAATTACAGCAGCCCAGAAAATGACCATCATTTATCAGATGAACACATACAATAATTCAGTTAATTCTTTATATCGGTTAAACAATAATGCGGTTCGGTTTTTGCTACAAACACGAGAGGTGCAAAAACTGCCAACATCAGTTGCGCAGGAACTCCAATGCGATCTAAAATATGGATAGTTTTACTAATGTAGTTAATAATCGTGATGCACTACAGAAATATTGTGTGACAAATTTCAATATGGTAGAACCAATTGATTATAACCTTAACATTTCAGTTGATATGGGAATAGGGCGATTGACAAAATGTAGTACCTATCATTACGTAACAATTTTAACTCAATTAATACTATTACTAAGTAAGTTTGACATCTGGAACGAAGTGGTACGTCTCGGTAATGTTGGAAAAGAACTAGGCGAACAAAAGGACTATCTCTCTGATATAAAAGATGGATCTTATTATAAAAATAATTGGCTTTTTCCAAGACCAAACACGCTCTTGAAATACATTTATGTACCGATGAAATAGAGGTACATGTATCAAATCCACTTGGCGATACAAGGGGTGTACATAAACTTAGTAGGACTTACATGACGCTTGGTAACATTAGCTCAAAAAAAACGAAGCTAACTATCGAGTATATATTTAGTAGTAGCAGCTTTATTTACTTCTATTCGACAACATGGCTATGAGAAAGTTTACCAGCCTTTGTTAGACGATCTTAAGATACTTGAAACCGAAGGTATTACAGTTTCTAATGGGCCGCAAACCAAAATATTTTATGGAACAGTTTTAACCGTAGCTGGGGGTAATTTATCAAGTCACGCTTTAGCTGGCCTTATGTAATCATTTGCTAAAGCCCATGTATGTAGATATTGCATGGCTTCACATGAACAAATAGGCAGGAAATTTAAAGAACGTCAATATGTTTTGAGAAGTTAATATGCTATAAGTTACCATGTTGAAAATGTTCAGAGAAATCCCTTAAACACAACAAATGATGTCAAAAACCAAAGTTGTTTTAAGCAACTAACAAATTTTATGGTATTGCAGATTTATCCGTGCTCTTTTTCAACATTTAGTGAACGATGGCTTTCTCGTGACTTTAGAAATTATAAAAAAGATAATAAAATCTTAAATATGGGCCTATAACCAAATCTAAGACACCAAGTACTATATCTGAGAGTGTTATTCAAGACAAATCAAATATTAGTGGTTAAGCATCACAGAAGTAACGCCTTTTTCAACTTCTACCATTGTTATATGGTGATTTAGTGGATGAGTGTAGTGAAATATGGCAATAAGAATAAAAATAGCTACTTTATTTACACAGTAAAAATATTTTTACTGTGTAAATATTAAAATATACACAGGTGTCTTCTATTTTATATTTTTAACAAATATGGGAATAACTTATATAACTAAGTGAGAACTGCGAAATAATATGCGCTCCTGTTATTGAAAGAGATTGGCTCCCACATCTTGATAGAGTCAAATAAGGTGTTCTTTTACTTGCCTCGGAGCTCAAGCTCCAAAATTACACTAAATCATTCATTATCAAGATTTATATTAGAATTTGCTCCCCTTACAAAATTATGGTGTATGCGTTTTGAATCTAAACATCAATATTTTTAAGAAATAATTAAGCGTTGTAGAAATTACAAAAATGCTCCCAAAACTGCAGCCAAACGGCATCAGTTCCTTCAGGCTTACGGGCTTAGTGGATCTAATGGGTTAACTCCAGATGCGATTGATAGTGGTAACTCAATTAATCTTAAGACATCGCAGTTGCCCGAAGCACTTTACTCTGCAATAAAATTATATATGCATCGCCAATATCCATTAAAACCAGTTAAAGTTCTTTATCAATCCCGTACCCTTGATAATAAGGTTATTGAATATCAAAAAGGCACCGTCATAGTGTTGGACCTACTTCACGCGGAGGCAGTGCTTCCACTTAAAAAAAGATGATTTTACCCCGACATTAACTGAAAAATACCCACTTTTACCCTTTCCAAATTTCAAAAATACCCTTAAAATTCCCATAAAAATCACCGATCTCAAAAATGTAGTTTAATTATCACAGTTTTCCCTAATTTTTACAAAGAAAAAGACACTAATATTAATGGTAGGTATGCAATTCGCTTACTAAGGGACGAAAACAATATCATTGTCTGTTCCAATCGACAAAACTGACAACAGAGAAAGAACCTAAAAAGGTCTTGACATAAGCAAAACCAGTTTTCCACTTTAAAAAAAATTAAATACCCTTAAATTTCCCATTAAATGTTCAAATTACCCTCATTTTACCTATTACCCTCAATCTTGAAAGTAAAATCCTTCTCGAGGTAAATTTTACGCGAAAAAGGGTAAAATACCCTCAACGTGGAAACAGTGCGCGGAGGAAATTGTATTATGTTGGTTATTTTAAAGAATAATGCTATGTTCTAATGTATGGCGAGTCTGTGGAAGGATATATATTTTAGTTAAGTTTAATAGGTTATATAATTCTATCGAAGTGTGTGAGGGCGACTGGAAAATTTTACAAAATGACTATTGCGCACTTGAAATGTACCAAAAGGGTGGCACATTATACATTCTACTGCGGTACACCCTGAGTAAATGGACTATAATGTGAACTTCAGTGTCTGTAGAAATATTTCAATAAATAGTAAAGTTACTTTAACCAATTTAATTCAATCTTGTTGTAAATATGTTTTACCTTATACGAAAGATTTCTAGTTAACATCTAAATAAAAAGGTTCAGTTTAATACAAGATGTTATAATAATAATCTACTGCTTATAATGTGCATCGCCGGGAGGGTTGTAGCTGGCCCTGCCACAGCTAACCACTAGCGTCCCTACACTACCTATTGAATTAAAACCTCGGAAAGTTTTGATGGGAAGGGGAAACCGAAGTGCTCTGGGGAAAACCCCTTTAACGGACGGGGAGAGAATTTGCAAACTCAACGCGCGAGTATTTCCCAGATTTTCAACCAGTGCCACAAGTTGGGATCGAACCCGGACTTCTCTTGCTGCAAATCAATAGTTCTAACCACTCCGCCACCCCGCTGAAAATAATGTTGTTTCCTAAAGGTACAATCAAATGGTTTCGATCTTTAAATATTTATTAGGAAGACACTGGTACTAAATATGAAAGGCTTTAGTTGAGTCTATTGATTTAGCACCTATAAGACATACCAACTGCTATAATGCAATATAACGTTCCAAGATAAATATTCAAGTAACTGATTTTATCTATTTTAGATGCCAGAATATCCCGTTTCCTATATGAAATCAATAAATATAATATAATACCAAGAATTTCTGATACTAAGTGAAGAATAAAAGAACGTCGTTATATTTGCATATATAAAACTTTTTTTATTTAATTAGCCCTTCATCGTCTGTTTTTGTCTCCGACGATGAAGGGCTAAGCCTGACGATACCGGTCAGACGGTATTTAATTTTATTATTAACTGAACTACACTCAAGCCTTAATTTCTGATACATTTAAAATATCTCCAAATAGTGTTTTGCTACAAGTTTTCAGTGCCAAATATGAAGATTGGATAGATTTAGAGAAAGAAATCCCCAACGACGAATCTCGAATTAAAGCTACCATGGTTACGAATGAAATAGAGACACACCATAAGGATAGCGCAGATGAAGCCTGGTTACCTGGTAAAAGGAAATCTTAAGAATCACATCAAACAAGGTTTCGGGGGCGTACGGAAGATGGTCAGGTTTGAGGGGGGATTCGAGGATTGTGCCAACTCTATAATAATTTTGGCGCAATCTTGGAATTTTCCTTGAAAAGAGCTGTTCCATGAAACGTTCGGCAAAGGAGGTTAGGCTTCCATTCACCCCTCCCGAAGGACAACCCGGCAGTGCTTATGGCTTAAGCACCCCCAAACTTGGAACTCTGGCGACGCTACTGAATCCACTTTCATCCATTTTATTTGATTTTATATTTAAATGAATTTCATAATAGAACGCAAAAGCTGGAGACTGGCGGGGAAGATGAGAAAAGCATCAAAGTTCATTTAACTGTATTAAAAAGAGAGCTGGCCTAAACTAAGCCAGATGGAAAGATATCGGTTACATTAATGTATCGAGAGAACCAAGTATCCGAAGTACTCGAGGAATTTGCTACATTGCTTTTGTGAAGCACAGTTATGTTTTATTTTCAATATAGTTTAACCACAAATCCATTTTAATTTCTAAAATATTTATAGTACATTTTTTCGAACTCAGATTAAAATATTAAACGAATCTTATTGGTACCTTAAGTTTTCGAAAGAGATGTTTAGGAGACGTCAATTGATGAGCCAAATTGACAAAATGATGTACAGGTTTTCAGAAATTCGCCACGAAAGTTTATTAAAACTAGTTAAAAACACCAAAAGTATTTTTTTAAACTACAAAGCTTTTGCCAATTATTGAGTGTGGTAAGCAGAGGTAAAGCCATTAAGGAAGATTTTTCTTTTCTTTGTGAATTTAGGAATTTATTTCTTCTCTTTTCAGAAGTAAGAATTGCAGCTGCACTGTTGGCTTTGTCCTTTTTGTTTAACGAAGTTTCAAATAAATGGATTTTGGATACAGTACGTTACGTGTTAATTAACGTAATATTGACATTTTTTGTCCCATTCTCCTCATATTAAGGAAGAGGAACGTCCTACTCCACTAAAGAGTGAAAAAATATTCATTCTTTTACCAACCAGTAGCAGTGACTCTCGTAGAAAACCGAATTCCTTGCACCAGCATTGCAAGTGCAGCCTCAGTTTGCTTTGCAGCTTATTATATTTTCAATTTAGAATACCCCTCCCGAGTTAAGAAAACTATGGAATTTATTCAAATAATAGGGTTAATAACAGACAAACCCACAAAACTCCCTGGATCTTTCCAAACTACTTTTAATTCAATTGGACTGTTAAATAATTGATATGATTTATTTCTTCTTTATTAAAACTTTTTGATTTTGATATTCTACATTAGATTCCATTTACAATTTTTTTATTGTAGAATATCTTATATTAAATACAATTGCAACAGGCTTACAATTTCAACCTTTTGTAGGTGTGAAAGCAGTCTGAAATGGTACGAATATGAACCATTTAGGGCTAAGTTGTAAACCGTTATCAGAAATTATTTAATGCCTTTATAGAGGTGACGGTGTGAATTATTCGCGGGTGTGATTAATTACCTTTACAAGTGTAAATACGAACCTTTGAGGGCTGGAATATGAATTTTTAGCGTGAAAGCGTACGCCATTCGCGGGTGTGATTATGTACAGTCTGTGAAAAAAGATTTTGCCCGTGGGATTTGCTAAATTGTAAAATATGGTTTTATTCCTGGGCAATTCATAGCTTTTGCATCGCAATGCAAAAAGTCCGAGAGTACACGTGCTGAAAATAGGCCAATAAATTGGGACAAACACTTTTCAATAGGGCCAACATTTGAAAAGATACAGGAATGGGACCAGCACCATAAAAGGATCGGTCTCGATATTTATCTGTAAAGTGCAAACGCTTTCTTTCTAAACCAAACCATTCCAGAGTTACGGAGCTTCGACAATCCACCTCGTTAAGGGATAGTCCACAAAAGGGGAATCTCCGTTGTTTTATTATTAAATTGCTTACTTAATTTACTCAAAGCTTATAAGATTTCAGGAAATACGATAATTTATGAAAAGCAGGAAGTTACTGTGGAACATAATGACCGTCACATCCTCCTCCGAGGGGGGATTTTGTAACTTTACGTTCCAGGTTGCATAGACTGGCGCACTTATTCATTAGTCCAATTTTGTAAAGTGATGTATTTAATCATTGACGTAGAAATGATCATTGATGTCTATAAGTTCCTTTAATGGAGTTTATTGTAAACTTCTGGTTACGCGAAAAGACCAAAAGATCGGATAGTTGTATTTACCAATATTTCAGTTACGGGGAAGCTATCATATAGGTATGAAATTGATATTTTTAGTCTATTATCGGAACTCCTCGCTTTGAAAGATAAAATTTGTGCCCAGTAATTAAAAAAAATCTACATGGCTCAAAATGGTGATTTATTTGAAATATAACATTTAGGCCTTACCAGCACTTTTTATCTCTCAAATTATGAAATTTGGAACATATAGCCCATAAATGTCAATAAAAGCGTAGCCGTTGCTCGCAGTAAAAGGAAGATTGCTTAAAAATTTAGAACTGCGAGCCACGGCTACGCTTTTATTGACATTTATGGGCTATATTTGTTTAAGAAGCGTTTTATCAAGCTTTATTTGACACTTCGAAATGCCTCGACTCAGTGAAGAGAAACGCGTTGACATAATCGCGAGACGACGTCGCGAAAAACATGGGCTGATACCGCTTTGGCCATTGGTTCTTCTGATAGAAGTGCTAAATATAACTGGGCCAAGTTCCAGAGGAATGGAACAGTTCAGGTAATTTAAGTTTTAATCAACTTTTGATAAAACTATTTTGTGTTCAACAAATTAACATTTTTGGACCTTCCACGAACTGGAAAACCTCGCGTCATTGGACCGATTGAAGAAGGGTGACTCGTTAGACTTACAAATTGTTAGTGTAGAACACCGGAAGTCTTCTCTTCGAAAACTACGCACTTGGTGGAACAGCACACACGCTTCTGGCGTCAGTCACGTTACTGTTTGGTGACGTCTGAAAAGAACTGGAATTCGAAGACGTCGAATGAGAAACAAGCCGAGACTTCTGGAACGCCACAAAGTAGCCAGGCGTGAATTTTCTGTGGAACTGCTCAAGTGGCCAGAAGATCGTTTGCGACGACTTCTTTTGTTCTCAGATGAAAAGGTATTTTAAGTAAGTAACACCTGATTAAAATCAATTTATATACAAGTTAATTTCGTAGATTTTTCATAGTAGCGCTTCGTCGACTGTTTTGTGGGTTGGCAGATGAAGGAAAACGAGGTTAGCCGATGTAAACATAAATGAAACTCAAAGAAGTGGACGCTTCTTAGTAAAGGTATGGGCATGCATCGGTGATGAAGAGAAGGGGATCCTTAGAGTAATTGAACGCAGATTGAACGGCGGTCGCTACGCTGAAATTTTAAACTATGACATTTTACACTAATTGGTCGCTATTCATATCGAAGACGAACAGCCGGAGTATAGAATTATCACATTGTCAGGAGCGTTAAATTTTATATATATTTAGCATGTATTTGATCAGATTATAATGGATATAATTATATTTGAAGTAAACACGATTTGTATAAGATTTAAAAAAGTCTTTATAAATTATTATACGTTTCAATCAAGTTTACAACACAAATACACAAAAACCATCCTATATTGCTTTTTGTTTATATTTTCTGCCTTACAATATACTTACACAAATACATTCCCGTACCTATATATTATTTAATTCCTATAGTAAATAAACGTTTAAGTAAACATTTAATACACCTTTATAGCATTGGGAAAATAAATGAATCAAATACTTAAAAGTGGGCAAATTGCGTTTGGGTCATTCCATTTAGAATCAGGTAACGCGTCCACCATGAGTCAACGGATTTTCGTCAAATTTGAAAAACATGTTTCTGTTGCTAAAGGAAGAAACATTTTCAAATATGTTTCTAAAATAATGAGCGGTTTTTGATTTATATCATAATGGCCGCCACCCCTGGAAAACCGTATCTTTGAAAACTCAAATCCGTACCCTTTTATATAATTCACTGTAAAATCCTATTTTTACGTACAATCTCAACGAAATGGACGTAGTTTATGTAAAATAAAACGATTAAACCGAAAACGAAATCAAACATGACGTATCTTTTATATTTCCTACGTTCTCAAGTCTTTTTTTTAAGAAAAAGTAGATTAGGGGGGTGTTCTTTTTGAGACAATAACGCAAGACGCCCAACTCGAAAATTATATCATATATGCCGTTATAGAGCGTAAAAAGACCGTTCTAACCATATATTAGTATATTTGAGTATTTGTGTGTATAACGGCAATAACTGTATTTGAAAAACTACATGAAATACGGTTTTAACGTTTAATCAAATCCGTACTTTTATATAGTATCTTATGAAAACCTTTTATTATCTAGAAATTCAAATATAATAATATACTTTCCGTAACAAAATGTGACAAAACGAGAAACATACAGAAAATTTCGTATTTATTTAATATTTTTTTGTCGTGCATTCGATCTGGTTTAGGCATTTTTTTTAATTACTGAAATTTTCGTTTCAAATATTTCTTGAGCTCGTTTAAGGGAATCACTGTTAAACATGAAACACCTGCCAGAAGTGGTCGTTATCTTTGGATTAGGTAATACGCAAAGTATATCTTTAAGGGGAACAAAGCATTCGTCTGTTCTTCTAGGCCAACTAAAGACATTCCTAAGTCGATCTCTAAACAACCGTAATGGGGACGAGAAGTCATCATAGATTCGTCCCAATAAATAAATGTTAATATGTACAGAATGTCATCTGATACCAAGGTTTAGGTTTCGAGGAATGAAAATTCAGGCTCGGATACTTCCTTTTCTGATATATCTGTGGGTCAATCGTGGGGGTAACTACTAGGATCTTTATTGTACACTGGACTAGAGATTACTTGGTACTACAGAAATATTACTGAATATTGATTTTATTACCAATTATTACCAAGTAGTGCTATTGTATTACACGGTACTACACGGAATATTTCTTTTTATAAAATAACCTCAGCCATCATGTTGAAATGTTGCCTCCCCGCTTCAGCTGTGGATCCGTTTTCCCTCCCACTAAAGAGTTTATGAACTCATTCTTAGGCATTGGCTGAACTATTCCCGGGCAACATTTCAACAAGTTGGGCAAGCGTAAAGACATTTTATAAAATCAACTATTACATGGTACTAAGCAGTATTACAGCTACTGCACAGTATTACACTATACTATACTACAATTTCAGAAAGGAATTTTACGGTATTACGCAGTACTACAAGTTTTTAATGGGATTACATGGTAATACCAAGAAGGTATTTATTTATACCTAGGGAGAATGTGTATGTCGAGACGTTTTTTTTTGCGTTTCTCTCAATCCACCCGTTGGTCTCCCAGTACGCTCCGCCACTTAAAATAAATCGATAAGTTCTGGTATTTCATTGGTGGGTAATATTAACGTCACTCGACGCGATGGAATCAAACGTTGGTGACGTTTGTTTCCCCCCCCCCACGTGACGGGAGGTAAGGCGTTCAACGTGCCCGCCGATTATAGCGACATAAACATTCTTCCTAATTATAAATAATTACATTATTGGTAATACCAGAAGTAAATTATGTTATCAAGCGCTATACTTTCAAGTCCAACCTATACGCCGAAATTCCCAATCGGGGAGAGAAATACCCCTTTGATTAAAATCCACGGCTCAGCACTGGCATGGATAGATAGAGACAGGCCCCTCTCTACCATTGGGCTAGGTAGGGCTAGAGGGATGCCGTCTATATAAAAAAATATAAAAGGGCGCCTAATATATTTAGCCCAGGGGCTCCTGAAAGCTAAAGACGGCCCTGGATAGAGATAACTAATACCTATCGAATGGCGCCTGAAAAGGACCCCAAGAGGTTTTTTTGAAGAAAAACAACGATAAAAAGCGCTAACCGAGGAACTAACGCGATCGAAACGTCGGAGTGCACTAACGAGTGAGAACTAACCCATTTCTAATTTTTCAATAAAATGGGGAATAATGGGTTGTTGTCTCAGTTGTTCTCGAAACTTGTTGTACGCATAACCCGAGGCATAAACAACGTCATACCATCGGCTCGACCAACGGTGATTTCCCCGCTCGGGCTAAGCGAGTAAACGTCGTCGTCCCCTCGCTCCGTTCCCTATTCACTATCGCATGGAATTTCACCTTCGCCCTTGCCTCCTTTGTTCCCTCTGTCTTTCCTAAATCGAATTTGAAAAGTATTTTCCCCTATATTTCCAATATTGTACAAAATCATTTGGTAAAACGTTAGTTTAAAATATTATGCAAACATGCACTGCACTATACAATATTACATCTTAATAGACAACTTACTACGCACAAAATTACTTGATAATACGCGATATTACGCTGTATTTCAAGATAATTCACCGTTTTATACAATAATTTGTAGTAATTATTCGTAATACAAATAGAAGTGTACACCTACTACACGAAGTGTTTACCCCCGCGGGGTCAATATATCGCTGCCATCTATAATGAGGTATGGTATGTAGCCACCGTACTTGCCACTCACAAAGAAAAGAGCGATTATCGTTTAAAGTTCATGTTTAGAGATCGACTTACGAATGTCTTTAGTTGGCCTAGAAGAACAGACGAATGCTTTGTTCCCCTTAAAGATATACTTTGCGTATTACCTAATCCAAAGCTAACGACCACTTCTGGCAGGTGTTTCATGTTTAACAGTGATTCCCTTAAACGAGCTCAAGAAATATTTGAAACGAAAATTTCAGTATTTAAAAAAAATCCTAAACCAGATCGAATGCACAACAAAAAAATATGAAATAAAAACGACATTTTCTGTATGTTTCTCATTTTGTCACATTTTGTTACGGAAAGTATATTATTATATTTGAATTTATAGAAAATAAAAGGTTTTCATAAGATGCTTTATAAAAGTACGGATTTGATTAAACGTTAAAACCGTATTTCTTGCAGTTTTGAAATACAGTTATTGCCGTTATACACACAAATACTCAAATATACTAATATAAGGTTAGAAAGGTCTCTTTACGCTCTACATCGTCAAATATGATATAATTATTTTCGAGTTGGGCGTCTTGCGTTATTGTCTCAAACAAAAACAACCCCTTATCTACTTTTTCTTAAAAAAAGACTTGATAACGCAGAAAATATAAAAGATACGTCATGTTTGATATCGTTTTCGGTTTAATCGCTTTGTTTTACATAAACTACGTCAATTTCGTTGAGATTGTTTGTAAAAATAGGATTTTATAGTTAATAGTTCTTTCTATAAATTTTTTATGCTTGCCCAACTTGTTAGACATGGGTCCCGCCACGTCACGAAAACGTCATTTACTGGGGGAGTTAGGGATTTTTTTAACCTAGGGCATTGTTCGGGTTAGAGAGCTTCACGTCGTATCTGATTACCAAATATTCATTAAAAGTAAATCAGTCCATTATTTTACTTTTCTATTAGTACATAATAATTAATAATATAATTTTTGTAGAAATACCTCTCTTATAGCACGATGAAGATAAATTAATGCCCAGATTTTGACCTTGTTGGCTAAGCCTAGGTCAAAACAAATGCAATTTATAATAGTATTAATCTAGTCTACAAGAGTACTGAAGCTGTGTACTAACAATTTTTTTTATTATCCTTGGTATTGTGATAATGAACTCGACAATTTCGAAGTAAGTTAACCCTTTTATAAATCTATATACATATAAAACGTTTTCAATAACCATTATGTTGGTAATTTTAGCCGAAAGAAGTGCGTTTAAGCTAAAGCTATAAACATTGCCTGCAGAAATTTGGACTAAACAGATAAAGATAGTGGCACAGATTTTCTAAAAAAATTATATTACTAAACATCACGCTCCATTGTAAATTCAACTGCTACTACAAGCATATTCATTAAAAGCAAAGTTGAAGGTTCATTCCACTGCATTCTAAATATGATGTTGCTGTTAAATCAAGTACGCAAACTGTGTTAGTTGAATCAGTTTTGTGGGGCTGTAAACCCGGAGTTAGCGGTTATTGTAAGCACGTTGGAGCTGTACTCTGGTATAGTTTAGATTGCAAATGCCAAGATAAAGCCTTTGTACCTGATGACCAAGTGTGTACAGAAAAGACCCGAACATGGAGCGCAACAAAAACACAATTAAGTCTATCTAAAAAATCGTTCGACATACTCCTGGAATATACTGCCATACTCTTAAAGAAAGAGATATCTGTCGCTAAAATTACAGTAGTGATTTAGAAATAAAAATGTTAAATTCAATAAAAAATAAGTACTTTGATTAAAATTTTTAATCTATTCATTTACCTAAGGATTACTAAGCCTTAGCTAAGTTTTGAATAAATTCATTTTTACACACCTTTATAGCACAAACATTTATGAAGAAATTAATTTGTTTATAAAATAATATGGAATTTTGCCACTTAACACAATATTCAAAAGTTAATCTAAAAGATTTCACTTGGTTATTTCCATAAAAATATCATACAACATATTTTTTAGTCTGTTTTATGTAATTTATTACTGTGTATACTTTTTGATATTGTATAAAAATATCTATACTTTGATGCTCAAAATTAGCCCAAGTTGTGGCTTTTTGAGCAGTTTGTTTTGTTTAATTAATAAATACAACTTCTCGTCTAGTCTACTATAACAGGCAAAAAATCAAAAAACCCCGCTAAGCCGCTTAAAAAGTGTTTTAAGAATTTCGTCAAATTTCGTCGAGCTTTAAAAATTTTCTGGCAAACGCGGCTGATGACGTCGTTCATGACGCGTCAGGAACATGCTTTCTCTCACCCCATTTTCTTGCCCCTCGATTTTATAGAAAGAACTATTATATAAAAGGGTACGGATTTGAGTTTTCAAAGAGACGGTTTTTCAGGGGTGGCGGCCATTTTGATCTAAATCAAAAACAGCTTATTATTTTAGAAACATTTGGAAATCTTTCATCGTTTAGCAACAGAAATATTTGTTCCAAATTTGATGAAAATCCGTTGACTCATGGTGGCCGCGTTACCTGATTATAAATGGAATGACCCTTTTAATTTTTGGTACGGGCTGTTTCATTGTCGATAATATTGACGTGTGTACTAGTATATAAGTGAAAACTGTGGATGATGCTACTCAATAAATTAAAACCGAGAAAGCGCATTATCTTAAATTCAAGCTTAGTGAAAATATTATCTTTTTGGTCTATGTTTTACTTAACCCCTCTGTCTACCATACCATTAATGTTTACTCTACATGAATTGTTTATTGAAGAGGTTGATACATTTCACGTTACTAGCAGTATATAAAGATAGCTAAATCAATTCACTTATTGCTTGCATTATGAACTTGATAACGGATATTCTCAACAAAGGGTAAAGGTGAACTATTTTTTGCCTATTTTTATCGCATTCACTTTTGGGTTTTAGATCTCTTAATAATAACTCACCTTGTTGATTACTTTTCTTTATAAAACAATTGTACGAATTGATAATTAAGTCCAAGTTGGTTGAAATTAACTCCTAATTCACGTCAGAAACGAGGTTAATTTAATGCATACGTAACGTTCCATTACCAATAGAACATTTACAAATGACCCGCTTATATTTTTACACCGTGCCTGGCTCCGGTTTCTCGAATGCGCGAGTAGACTCTAATATTTCGCGTAATCGGTGTACAGAGCCGTACCTTTGACTGTACTAATGGGATTACGCGTAATCTTCGAAGTCCCTGCCTTTGGCAGTGGTAATCTCAGGGTAATCCGGTGTACAGATTTTCTAAGAGTGGTTAGCCCCTCGCGCCCAGCAATACCTTTTTGCAAATTTCCTCGACGCTTTCCAATATTGGAAGATCTAATTTGGACCCTGTTGTGGTCTTTGTCCCCTTTGAGCCCCTAAGGGTATAAATTGGGGCTACGTGCGTGTTTTCGCTCTCTTGGGCTCCTGCTCTGCGCTCAACGACGAGGTCAAGATGCTGAGCATCAGTCTCCGCTTCGCAGCCGACTCCAGTTCCAGTTCAACGTAAAGTTCGTGTCAACCCACGTTGAATTAACCTCTCTCCGCGAATAGAATGTTCCGCGCCTTTCGAAGATGAACCACGGACGCCCACCCATCAAACTAATCTCATCGAGATTCAAAAATAAGAAGAACAATTTCTTTAACCAGAGAGCCATGCCACTTGTTTCCCAAAAGGGACAATATTTATAACTTTTGCAGCACCACATCCCCATATATTTTTCATTTTATCAATTTCGGAACTTTACTTTCTAAATGTTATTAAAAATTAATCTAGACGACTAAATGGACTTCAATTTGATTAATTGCCTTCTAATTATAAGGAATATCACACATGTGTTAAATAATATATTTAAAATTATCTCACACAAAATAACTGACTTAAGTAATTGGTACCTGGCTTAAGTTTAGTGATAGGCCTGCAAGTCGCGTATTTGAAATATAAAACGATTTTTAACTGTTTTTTATTTATTCATATAATGGGTTGCAATAAACATTTAGTGCCAAAGTCAAAATTTAAGCCCGAGCGATATCAATATAACAAATATACTCCTAGAGCCTCATCTTTGTAAATTGTGATAAACTCTTACTTAGGTTAAAAGTTATTTTAAAAATATTTTATGTTTTGAAATATTTCAACAAATATTATTTTAAAAAATTTCAAAGTAAATTGTTTCCTATTTTATCATTTTTAACTATAATTTTTAGTGTACTCATGAACGAAAAATAGCACAATTTCAATCACTGTGATTTTTGTTTAAGATTTTAAACGGAAACTGTAAAATATCGTTATCGTTGAAATATTAATTTGGGACTAGAATTTATTTTCAAAATTGATAAGCTTTCGGCCTTTTGTTCATCGACGAATTATTTAGGAAATATTTTAGGAAATTTACGGGTTTTTTTTTTGAAATAAGACAGTTTTTAAATATTTCAAGAAAAAGTACCAAGGTACTTGCACTGAGAAACATGATGAAAAATGAAAATGTTATATATGAATCTTGAAACGTTAGACCCATGTCGAATTGATCAGGATATTCCCATTTGTGCATTTCGTAAACGCTGAACCTTAGTTCTAATAGAACGTTTTCGAAGGTTTTCGTTTCAAATATTCTCAGCACTCTGTTCCAAAGTAAATAAAATTTTATTATTGTTTAATGTTATTTAACTATATTACAAAGATCTCATTAACCGAAATACAACCTGATTAAATTCAAAAGAAAACGGTGCATTTCACCGTATCATATAAGTTGATAATCTTGAGGGTACAAATGTAGCTAAGTACATAATTGAAATGAAGAATATCCAATTAACCATGTATAAAGTCAAGACAATATGTCGTATGATTCTATGGAATTACAAACCAACGAACACCTGAATACGCAAGTGGTTGTCCTCTTAGTTTAAGATATCAGTGTGTCAGAGTTTATAGTCTATAAAAAGAATTTAACCATACTTAAGTCGCACAGTGGGGAAAACTGAGCCCAAACATGGCAAAAAGTCAAAAATGAATTTTATTTTAATTTATAATATTTGTTTAAAAACCGCCGCACTATTTACCGCTGTTTGATTTTTGACTGCAAATTTTTATTCTTCACCAGGCTCCTTAGAAGTAGTAAATTTTTTAAGAAATGTTAATTAGGAGTTTTTGCATAATTTTTGAAATAATTTCAGACTTGATTTAAAAGGTTAAGATATTTTTCTGCAGTCTTAAGTTTTGGAAATATCAAAACCAAGTAGATATCGATATTTTATAATTATGCAACTATTACTCAAAGCGGCGTAGTTCAAATAGTGTGAATTCTGGAAAACTAATATATTCCTTTTCGAATTAAAGTGACTTTTAGGTACAACTTTAGGTAGATTAAGTTACAATATTTGAGTAAAGTTCTTAAATGTTCAGTATTTATCACAATATCGATTAAAAATTTTGCCGATATTTGACTATTTGATATATGTAATTATAAAGGGTGTCCATTAGAAAAACGATCTGTGGCGATAACATCAAAACAGTTTCCTGTACTAACTTCACATTTTTGTGGCACTTAACACGTGTTGGGGAGCAAATGAAAATGATAACATCGATGATCTTCAACCGTTTACTCAAGGTCATTAAAAATTATCTTGAGAACCATTACATTTATAAACTTCGTTCCAATTAGAAAGTTGTTCCTCATCATATTTTATATCTGAACAACTTGAATCCGAATTCATTGGATCATTTGAAAGCAGAAAAATTTCACACTTAAAACCAGTTGGTCATCAAGGAAAAAAAGCTAAATGGGCTACAGGGAAGTTATTATGAATCGAACATAACATATGTTCTGTTCACGAATACTCTATTACAATTTATATTGAGAACCATAATGGATATTAAAAAAATCCAATTAGAAAAGCGTTTTTCGCCACATTTTATGCTAATTGGGTTTGAATATGATTCAATTTGTAAAAAAGAAAACCAATAAATCGAAAATTTATTTTCTATACAGTTTGTCGATTCAACTTAAGACTATGCTAAGTCAATGGGATAATTTATTTTATGTAATTTTTGGATTTATTAAATTTTTATTGTCAACAGTTTAGCATTGTTTACTTGATGACCAACTTGTTTTTCGGCTTTCAAGGAATCAAATTAATTCGGGCCAAAGTTAATCAAACATAAAATATGACGAGGAACAACTTTCTAATTGGAACGAAGTTTCTAAATCTAACGATTCTCGAATTATGTTTCAATGACCTTAAAGACATGGTTCAAGGTCATCGATGTTATCATTTCAAGGGGCCCCAAACACGTGTTAAGTGTCACAAAAAATTTAAATTAGTACAGGAAACGGTTTTGAGGTATTAATTTTGACCATGTTTGAGCTCAATTTGCCCCAACTTTGCGTAGTTAGTTAATAGTTTGTTTTCCACAAAATAAATATATTGGTACGTCACGTAAACAGGGTATCTTTTAAGGTATATGGTAATTTTTGAATTTTCGTGAACCGCGAATTAATAAGTCTTCTAGAAAGATTTTTAAGATAGCTTTCATGGTAGTTTTTATCAACTATTCAAGATAGCCTTACACTTTAAACTTTAAATGTAATAAAAATACCTAACTTGCCAAATAAACTTGATTTTATTAATATGAAATTATCTGGTTGGAAAATTTACCGGAAAATGACCGAGGCCTTTTTTATGGAAAAGTTTTCTTTTCATGATAAGTCTAATTGTTTACAAATTTAAATAAACGGCATTTTCGCCTCATTTTATCGAATCTGAAAGTAAAAGTTAACCTCTAGACTGGTTTAAACTGATTAATAATGTAGTACTATTAATGATTGCTTATATTAGACATTTTATATCTATAAAAAGTTATAAACATTAAAAAGCCATAAAAAGAAATTAATGTTTATTGGTTTAAAACCTTTTGTAACAGCAGTTACTACCGTTAGTAGGATTAAAACGAACTACTAAAAATTAAAATAAAAGCCAATTTAGAAAGGTTACCATATTTTGACCCAAACGCCGTAGTAGTTCAAAAAAGAAGCTAAAACATTTTACTTTGGAAAAATGAAAATAAGGAAATTTACTCCAGTAGTAAAAACCTTTTGTTTTCTTCAAACACAATTCCTTTGTCCCGCAATATAGTTGTTTCAAAGATAATTAACTAAAATATGAAGTTGATTTAGAAATAAACGTAGGTTTTTAATTTTAGCTTTTTATCCCCTAATAGGCGAAACCGCATCTAAAATATTGGCTAAGGTTTAATTCTTTTTGCGGTACAAAGATTGATCGCGGGCTTTAAATCAATATCCCAGGCATTCCAATAAGCAAATCAGTTCCAATCTTGAACATTAAATAAGGCTTAAGAAACTTGAAAATAATGTTTTCATTATTGGCCAAAATTCACTTTTTACAAACCATCAGACCTAAACCAATTAGCGTTTAAAAACGCCTCATACATTTTTCGAAATTTGTTGACATCCAATAATTTTTATATTCATAACGAGTTAATTTGTTTAACTGGTTAGATGATAAATTTTATTCATCGTCAGTGTTTGTGCAAGATTCTTCAGAAATTTTAATTTTATTTTGGTTTCATTTAAATAAAAGTGGTATAAACACTATCAATATTTTGTTTTATAATTTTTGCGTCTTTCATTATATTCATAAATGGGGCTTTTACAAATAACAGAAAATGAATTGTTCTTGTTTTAAATGTGTTTCAAACAACAAATACATCAGTTTTAACTATGAATCGAAGTAACAATCTTGGTTTGTTTTGCCCTTTAGGAACAAATTCTATTTTAGATGCCCGGGGAGTTGTGTCGCCTTATGAATGCGCACGCAATAAAGATAATCTTAAACAATGGGTACGTTCAGCAGAGCTCATCGGACTCACCGATTAGTAATCGGTGACTTGGGTCTCCTACTGTACGCTTTGTCGCGTTTCCGGTTTTGACGTCACGATAGTCATCGGTTACTCACCGAAGTCATCGGCTGGAGGAGTCGGTTTTTCCGATGACTGACGTCATTTCTGACGTAAAACTACTATAAAAGGTACGACATTTTAAAAAACACCGATGACTGAATAAAAGCGTTCAGCAACTTACGACGTCATTATGACGAAAAAGCTCATCATTGGAAAATATCAAATCCATCGGGTTTTTTTTTCGTTGACTGCTGCTGAACGTAGCCAGTAAAATCATTTTGAAATGTTATTATAAGACATGGGCAAAATCGTGAGTGAAGTGTAGTCGTCGACTCTCCCTCATGAGCGAAAGTGACAAACGTTTAAATCCTCACTTTTCCCTCTTTTCACAATCGCCGTAGAGAACTCCCCTCCTAAGATTGAATTTTTTAATTCTTTCGTCACTCTCCGAGTGAAGACTCAGGAAAAGAGTAAAGCTAGTCAAGATCACCTCTTTCATTCTTATTCTTGGCGGTTTATTGGAATTTCACAGCGGGAAATTAGAATTCTGATACAAAGTTATACTTTAATGAGAAAAGCAAGCCGTAGTATCAGTTCCAGAAAATTATTATTCGATTTGCAATTGTAGGCCTAAATATAATTTCCATATAATTTAAATTGAAGAATTCTTAGATTTTATAGTAACCCGATCACATGCAAAATGAATTTTAAAATTCGGAAATTGTGTATGAAACCTAAAGACTGGATAAGTGTTTCCAGGAGCGTTGCTAAGGTTTTCGCAGTAAAAACGCGAACAAATAATGAGACCAAGAAGTGCGGAAGAAAACTTAGCTTTAATGTGGGGAAATGTGCGGTTCTTCGGCTGATTGGCCTCCAAGGCGGAAAAATTAATTAAGACTAACCGACAATTTGAAAATGTTTAAAAAATAACCATTTTCAAATTGTCGGTTAGTCTTAATTATTATTATAAATAACAGATATTGGGAGCGAAAAAATTAAAGAAAGAGGCCGTTGGAATATTGGAAATTATACGAGGATAAATATCCTCACCTCGCGGCGTTAACAACCAGGGTCTTGGCAATCCCGGCATGCACGGTCCATGTTAAAAGAATCTTCTTCGTCGTTGGAGCCATTCTCCGTTACTGGCGGAGTAAAATTTATCTGGCCCGTATTTGCAGTTTGCTGATCTGCAAGGAGTTCAGAAATCTCCAGATTTAAAGATCCTACCTTGGAAGTAACAAAGAGGGTCACCAGTGTTTAGTGTGTTGTAAAATAAATATAGTTTTCTAATAACAGTTATTGCATTTTAAAAATATAGGCGAAATAAATTACATTGAATGTGCTACTGCGCACCTGTCGACGTCCTATAAACTAGTACCATCGTTATTCGTATGCTAATTCTTGTACCGGGACATAAGAAACATTGCATCACGCATTAGTATTTAATTCCATCTCCTACCTTAAATTGATTTCTTCCAAAAGTTGCAACGATTTATTTCGATGCACGGCGTAAAACATAGGATATGAGTAATAGTCTCCTTTGGATATGTAGAGTTTTAAATCTCCTCTATCCAACTCGTGAAGTACGATACCAGAAGCCAATTCGTATAACATGTCGGGGAGCAACAAAGCCTCGTACCCTCTGGAAACGTTGAAATAGTGGCCGTCTTCCGTTACAAGGTCAATTGCATTGATAAAACATTCCGGTTTGTAATGTTCAAGTATTTCTAGCATACGCTTAAACGGTAGTTCGGACTCCGACTACAAAATCAGAAGCCATTAATTTAACAATGTAAATAATATACAATAATATATAAATAATTTTATAAGTGGTGCCTATAAGATTGAAATAGAACAATTACGTCGAAGGTGTAAAATATTATAAATGGTTGAACAAAAATTATTTCTCAGCCGAATAACTTTAGGTAAAATTTTTCGCAGTCTTTTTATTTAATTACTCTGCACACGAATGTAATTGTTACTCTTTTCAACCCATGTATATTAAACGGATCAGCAACTTGGCTTGTGGAAATTAAATGTGTGTCAGGAGAGCGTTGTCTCTCCCCAGCCGTCACTAAAGTGGTTTTGTGGTCCCCACAAAACCGATCTTCAGAGCAGGTTTATTATGGGACCTTTCTTGTTCGATTTAAAGTTACTATTTTTACGAATGTTTTAAAGTTATTGGGTTTCGTCGTTAAATATATTTTGAGAAAACATATCATACCTCTAGCTTACAGATTAGTATACCTTTCTAGTATTTGTTGCTAGATAGTAAATACACATTTAATTATTATTTCATTTGAACATTGTACAACTTCATAATGAATTGTCAGATTTTGTTTATAAAAATATAACTAATAGCCCAAAATTACAAAAGGTATCAGTTTCTTTTACTTGGGTAAGGATATTATTAATTTGAAACTTAGACACTCAACGTCTATGCTTGAAATATAAGAGCTCATGCGTATATTCGTTATATAATATTATCGCCTTAGCACCATCGGTTTCTATTACGCATAATAATTTTTCCAAAATTTTCCCGCCCTTTTCAATTTGGTAGTTTCTTATAACATTGAGACATTAAGAAAAGCCGATGAAAATTGTGGAAATAAATTAATGCGTGTAGTCAGCTTATACGAGATAATACAGTTGTATTTGGGATATTTACATAGTGATTAATGCCAAAATACAGACTACAATAGGCATAATGAATCCATGTGATTTGTTCCATTTGTATTTTTAGGGGAAGTTTGACAAAATTCCAAAATATTCTTATATCTAAGAGCAAATTAAATTCCAAAAACCAAAAATGAAATAATTTTATATTAATTAAGAATAAAAATAAAGATGACTTTGAACTCAACCGGCCATCAGGTCGTGTGTTGAGTAAGCAGAAACCAATCCGATACAAACTTAAGTTACACGAAACTATTCCTATAACGTTCCATTTTTACCTCTCCGAGGGGACTTTGTACCCTAGGAGGGGTTATACAACCACCGTGTCTGTCTGTCGGGCCTACGAACGCGTTCGCATTATCCGTGCAAAGGTTAATCATTGCGTACGCAGTTTCTTGAAATTTCTGCGTTTGCAGTTTCTCCAAGGGTTGGAAAAACCACCGTGTGACGGTGAGCGTTAACGGATTGATTTGCGGTTGGGTTTGGATGGCCTTGTTTTCGTCAACGCTCACTTTCGCGACAGTTTTAATTCAGTTTGACTTGATATTTCGTTTTTGTAATGTTTATGTGTAGGTTGTGAATGTCGAGTTAGTGTTACGACGGCTGTGGGTGTTGAGTTTGTTGTGTTTGTGTTATGACGGTTTTGGATGTTGAGTTCGTGTTATGATGGTTGTGGATGTTGAGTCTGTCCTGTTTGTACGGGCGTTTTCTCTCCAACTTCTTCTTCATGACTTTGTGACGGACCGAGTGCTGAGTGTTATGCAACCTCTCAACGTCCAATGGCAGGGTTTCCACCAATTGTACACGGTATTCGTCTAAGTGATAAGTATTGGCGCCGGCCGGGATTCGAACCCTCATCTGCATCGTCCAAGAGATTTACTCAAACCACTCAGCCAACAAAGATCGTTAAGTAACGGTGTTTTTCTAAAAAACAGCTTTGGCGAATGTCCTTTAAGCCTGGTTTTCACTTGGCGGTTTTTGGGCGAAAAAGCCCGGCGTCGACGGAAAATGGGCGAAAATTTCCGTCGACGCCGGGCGGAAATTCCGTCGGTTTTCGGTTTTGTGTGGCGATTTTCATTTCTATTTTTTTCGCTCAGTTGGGCGATTTCGCTCTTTTTCAACCAATCAAAAACTATTTTCGAAAGGTGACTGTGACGTCAGGGGGATGGTTAATTTCCTGCTTCTTGCAACCGGAACTCGGCCACGTGCTTTTCTGTGTTTTGGAACGTGTTTTTTTCCTTGATACCCTTGTTGCATTCTTTTCCAGTATGTTTCTTTCACACAAACCGATCTTTCATAACTCATATTTCTTTGAACACGATAGATCATGTAAAAAAACATTAAATTTAAAATGCTTACCTGCGCTTTAATCAATAGTTCACTATTATGATCAGATAAATCATCCATTTTTAGGCCTAGGCTTAAATCTCCACTATCAGACGAAAACCGACGAACTCGCTGGCAGAAACAAAATCGCTTTATTTCCGCCAAAAAAAAAACGCCAAGTGAAAATGCTAAAACGCCGACAGTGAGCGAAACGTCGTAAACCATATCGCCGACGTCGAACTTTCAGTCGTTGATTTTCCGCCAAGTGAAAACCAGGCTTTACAAAGTTATAACGTTGGGTACTATAATTTATTATACATCATTTTAAAAATGTGTAAATTATAATAATCTTATATTTAATTAAATATTTATAAATTATATTAATCTCATATTTAATTAAATATTTATAAATTATATTAATCTTATATTTAATTAAATATTTATAAATTATATTAATCTTATATTTAATTAAATATTTAAGTATTTTAATGTAAAATTTGATCTTGACCAGGAATTGAACTCGGGTCGCATTGTAACAATGCGGATAGTTCACCGCCGAGCCATTGACTTCCTTAGGGAAAATATTAAAGAAAAGGAACCATTATGATAAGGCGGGTTTTTTTACTAATGGATTAAAATTCTGCTACAAAGATTGCGGTTTACTTTACATTATAGCTTTTGATAAGCTGAAATAAATAACCTCATTGTTAATAAATTTTAACATCAAGAAGAACAATTTAATTAATTTATTACCAAAGGAACGTCAAAGGCCTTAGCCTTATTTCCTGTGATAAAACGGGTTGTATTTTATAATTATTTTAATATTTTAAAAAATTTTCGCTACCATTTAAGTAGGAAATTATGTTATACGTTACGTCTACTTTTTGGGAGCAAACAATTATTAATTTAGAACTTCACGAAATATAGGCACTACACGAGTTTAAATAATTAAATTTCTTTTGAAGTAACATTTATATTAAATTATCCATTGAACTCACCTTATCCATAATAAAATTATGCTCTGGTCCATTCAGAAGCATCTTCGGCACGCATTCTTTGTACTTCAATAAGTCGGGAATGTAATCAACTTCAGCGAACTCTAAAGTTGACGCATTGGCTTTGAAAACACTCGAGAATTTGACGTAAAGATAAAAAAGGGCTAAAATCCAAGTACACAGAAGCACCCTCGATGGAGACGATTCACCGACCAAAGTATCAGGGATTGCTTTGCGTGAAAAAATAACACGTACTTGATTTAAATGATCGCCCTTCTGATATTTAACCGCTTATGTAAGATTTAAATGTTTAACAATTAATCCTTATTTCAATAAATTTCAACATGCATATTTTACTACTGTTAGCCTTATTGATAGAAATCTTGAAGCGACCCGATAATAAGCAAATGTGGACCGTCAATAACTTAATCAATCCAGTAAATCCTAAATTAAAACATATTTCTTAAATAATAATCAGCCATTGGATTATCCACGAATTAATTAACTAAGGGATGTTACCTTTTCCAAACGCCACTTATCGGTGAAAACCACCAGTGCGGAAACATCATTGTTAGTGGTACAAACAAAAGCAAGTGGAGTCGTGGACGGGTGGTTGCGGTGGGTTTTGAAAAACATGCTTCAAACGTTAAAAAATAGTACTGAAGACTTCTTGAGTGTTAATTGATTTATTATATTAATTATGTCAAATTTTTCGGATTAAACATTTGAAACTTTGTTTGGCATAGCACCAAATAAAGATAACAATTTCGGTATAGCTCCAGTACATTTTCTGTAATTTGGTTTTGAATATTCTGTCATGTATTAATCCATGGTTCACCAAAACTGCAGTCTAACGTCTATAACCTGCATCATGGATAAATTAAGCCATACCAGCACGATTACATAAAAGCTTTGCAAAGCTTTTTAGTCTGTTTTCTGACTTTAAATAAATAACTTAATAAATTAAGTAGAAAATAGAATGAGGGAAGGGTATAACTCATATCCACCATGGTTTTTGTTAATAACTATTTATTTTTGCAGATGAAAGTTAATTAATCAATGGTAATTTAAGTGACAAGTATTTTACAGTACAAACTCCATTTTCAACCCAAAACCCCAGATGACTGCCATTAATTTCAAATTACAATTAACAAGCTTTAAATAAAATTAATTGATTAATGAACCTGGCTTACTTTATTATTTCATTTCAGAAATATTTATCAAGGCAGTGTTTTAAGTTAACATAACAACCAACACATGTTTATATATTGCTACAAAAAGTTTGTTCAATGTTAATTCAAATTTATCGCATAAATAGTTATAAATGATTCATTTTTTCTATTTTAGAAGCAATTTCCGAAAACATTTCAGATATTTTGTGGAGAGAGGCTTTGGCTTTATTTGGAAAGCTCATAAAATTTCTTTGTATGGAAGAAAACACTATGATTCGAAATGGACATCGGTATTGCACTCCAGAAGAGTACAAAGAATTTTGGAAGAGTACAAACTCAACTGAAACATCCCGAAGAATAACTTAAGACAACATTTAAGACCATCTTTAAAAATATTACTTCTCTTCAACTTTCCATACATGGAAACAAAGTATTTTTAAGGGATTAATTTACAGGATGTTGAACTACGGTGCAAACTAACTGTTTATTTACTTTTTATGTAATTAAGCTAGGGATTCAGTTGAAAATGAACAACCATTATATTAAATAAGTGGTTAAGTTTTAAATAAATTGTTTTCTTCATAAAATTTTCGAAAATCAAAAAACTTTAGTGGGCTTTGACTGAAAAATAGTTGATTAATATTCCTGAAAATCATAAGAGGTGGACTTCAAACAAGAAAGAAGAGGACTGAAACATATTTACAATAAAACGCCTTTAATCTTATGAAAATATGCAGACCCACATTAAAAATTATTTGTGGAAGCAATCGAAGGATAAGCTTATTTACAAGATAAATGACAAACCGTGTACAGCAAACCTGGTGTACACAAACAAGGTGCCGATGAAGAGATTAAATGTTTTTGCAATACAAAAGGAAATGGTCATACAAACCAATCAATTTGAAAACCAATGGTAACTAAAGCTTGAAGTCAAGAAAATAACAAGAATTTGTTCAAATAATATGGTTAATATAGGGTGTTAACTGATTTCTAAAGAAAGAAACTTGAAATTGCATTAAATGTAATTTAGTGTTTCCTTCACTGAAACTTACAAGTTTTATGGAATTCCAAGTTCATTGGTTCAACGTGGGCTTAGATCTAGCAATGCACGCTCGCCTATGCTAACTAAATATTTGTTCAATTGGGTCTTGATTAAAGTGGTCAGTTAGAATATGTAAAGCCCTAATCCCAAAATGCATTTTGGTAATACAAAGATCAATATTGAGATGAAATTACATACACACCAAAATCAATTAAAATTTAACCCTTTTGTTGTTGGACAATTGAACAAAGAAAAATAATTTTGGAAAAGCTCGAAGAAAATATAAACTGTAAGGCGTTCTTTATGGAAGACCCCAACAACTCAAGAAATGACACCCATAACAATCCACTTACAAGGAGACGACTCGTGGTGATATTAACCGATTTTGCTTTAATTCCCAACAGTTAATGTTTCGACGGGCTTTAGTTTTGTCATAGAGAGTTTCGTTTTTAGTAAAGGAAGGTGCCAATTATAGAAGGCGTTTCGGGCACAACATTCAAACTGCGATCAAGTTAAAACGATGATCGTACCGTAATATTCCAAAGATTGTTTGAGTAGAAAATAGCCAGACTCTCATTTTTGTGATTAATATTATATTCTGAATACAATACAATGAGACATATTAGCAAAACCCCAATTTGGTGCGCCTTTATCCCTCCATAGCAAGTTGTGGGGTGGCGGAGTGGTTAGCACTTTCGCCTCGCAGCAAGAGGAGTCGGGTTCTATCGCAGGTAGTGACACTGGGTGAAAATCCGGAACCACTCCTAAGTTATCTCTCCACTGGTTTAAGGGGTTATCCCCGAGATCTTCGGTTTCCCCTTCCCATAAAAACTTGCTGAGATTAACGGTAATAGTAAGTGTAGGGAGCTGACGGTTGGCTCGAGTGGCATGTGGGGCTTTCTTATGTGGTAGAAGTTAGTGCCTTGGGTATTAGCTCAAAAAATAATAATCTGGACTTTTGTTATTTTACGTAATATGACTAAATGAAGGTGCGTGCAAAAATTAACCACTGTAGCAATTTTTGGGAAGTGAAACCCTTATGTTCCTGGAACCATCAAAATCGTTAATGTCACGGAGTGACTGAAATTCTTAATGTTATATAAATTCCCTTTAAGCAGGAACTGACTACTAAAACTCTAAAAGTGTAGGCTTAGGTTTCAAGGCTAAACCTTGGAAAATGAACAATTTTTTTGTTTGGATAAACATCCAACCGTGAAATTTTGCGTCGCGATTTTATTTTGATTCTAATTTTCTAGTTTTTGATGTGTAGCTAAAGTCAATTAAATACTCACGATATTTGATGAGAGGCATTAAATAAGCAAATCCTCCTTTTATATTGCGTGAAATCTGCATATTCCAAAAAGGGATTGTGGAATATCTTCTGGATTTATTTTTATTTATGACATTAACACTTTTCTTGTTCATTTTGTCTTTGAATTTTGAATTAATCCAGAAAACCAGCATTGACATCATAAAAACACAAGGAACTACCTGCAAGTATAACCAGCAAAGCTTTGCTATATTTTGGCGCGTAGTTTTGAAACTGTTTGGCACATTTTATAGGACTAGATTCTAAGCTTATTTCTTTCTCGGTACCCCTTCTTTAGATATATCAAAATAATACCTTTTAAAATATTAAATCCAATAATTTAAAATTTTGCTTGGGGGTTTTCCGCAGAAATATTTTTCAGTGGGGGCACTGCTCCCTACTTCTTCTCTTTAAGGGCCTTGGCCCATGAGCTCCCATGGGAACGCCATCGCTGCACCAGATTATAGCCTTCCCTTTGCACCGGAGGGATTTGCTTGTGTTTTAACCTCGTTAGTCACGTCAGTAGATGTATGTGTTTGATAACCAATGGGATAACGTGCTTATTTGATTAACTCTGGGGGTAGGAAAAAGGCTAAAAATCACCCCAACATAGTTTTTATCCCTAAATGTATTCTTATACACTATTGGTAAAATTTTTATAATAATGTAACTTACTGATTTATCGATGTTTATCATGTTGTCGATGGAAGTCGTGGAAATCGATTTTGGTGGACCAGATACGATTTTTTCATTAATTATCGTTATAGCAGCTGTGTAGTAGAACTCCCGAAAAAATGTGGTCCTGACCAATTGCACTGGTGCAAGAATTAGGTCTAAGGGCTACGAAAAAAAGATTATTTAAAACACTTCGGAAGAAACACTTCAATATAGAATAAACGGGAAGCAAATACTAAGAGTAAGTTCAATAGAATAGATTGTGTAACGGTATTTTAAAAATTGAACAATACAGTTAAAGTTAATTCCAAATGCTTAATTGATTAGAGATAATGATGATTAACTTAGAAAATGATGCGAGCTGTTGGCTCACGTGACATGAAGAGCTTGCCACCACCCTTCTACGCATTGTAACCCGGCCACCTATTTAGGGCTTTAAAGTCGCTAGATGACCTGCACATAAGGTGGTGCCTTGGGTATAAACCTAGTTGATTAGGTCGTGGAAATGTAGTTAACAAAGATTTATATTAAACGAAATATACTATGAAATGAACGTAACCCACTATTGTACAATAATTTTTTTTATTTAAAATACTACAGCCATTTCAGCGCCAAAACTAGCGCCGTCGTCAGGCAATGTAACAATAATGACCTCGAGTCTGTTGAGGGCAACAGCACGATAAAATATAGTGTAAATGAAATTAGAGTAGCACAACAAAAACAAACAATCAAACATGTCTTATGTAAACAAGAATTGAAAATCATTGCTTGTTTATGAAATTACGCTGGATTGAATAGATTAGTGTAATGTAAAGCAATTTCATGGGCGTTACCTTCAATATTATTGATTAATTTTTCATTTATTCTTAGTTTTAATATTTCAATGGATTCCCTAATATTGAGTTTAAACAAAATATACTTAAGAAATTAGTATAATTAAACACGTGTAAACTATATAAAACGACAAAGACGGCAACTTTTTATAACGCCATAGAAATATAATTCATGACTAGTTTCACCGTATATTCCGAGGCGTCATCAAGTGTAATGATGCTTTATTATAAAATATGTTATTGTAAATGAGGTATTTTAATCTTAGACCAAGAAACACAGGGACGTCTCGCTCATAGCATACCCAACGGTTTATTTTTCGGCGGGGCTTTGTTGCGGCTGCGGTAGGGATAGAGGGGTTAGGTGATACAGGTAGTCAAAAGGCGCCATCCATGAGAGATAAAAATAACGTTTTTTAAAGAACTTAAAAATTATAATCAGCTAAGAGTTACATATTTTTAAATTATTTTATATTTTTTTAATATTTTAGGGACACAAATATTACAAAACCATACCAGAAATTTCGTTTTTGGAGCCACGCTGTTGCAGGCCAAGTGCTGACAGATTGTAGGGCTGTGCACGTGACTCAAATAGCCAATAAAAATTGGCTCACCTTCGCTACTAGTGACACAGCGCGATATAAATAGGAAATAGGCAGCCGCAACGAAGCTTTGGGCCCGAAATATCTACCGAGCGATGTCCCTGTGTTTCTTGGTCTAAGTTTTAATGTAGCCCTCTTTGTCGCTATACAAAGATATTAAAAATGGGCTGGCCAGCTTCCATTCGACCGAATATTTTCCAGCCCAATCAATCAATTGGAAATAGTATGATTTCGCTCGCCCATTAAATATTTCGTGGTTCATGGGCCCACACATTAAACGTTTTCCAATTTAAAAGTATTTTGCAATTTGTTAAAAACTATGTGCCATTGTTTACGAAAGCTGCCTCTTGTTTTAAGTAATGCAGCTGAACTATGTAACTGTTGACTTTATAATTGTAAAAAAGTATTTCAGGAATCGAAGAACAAAAGTAACGGCTGTAGAGCTCTCTCTCAATAAAATGTCATTATACTTTTATTCGCAACTAAATCTGATCTTCGCTGTAACGTCAGCTAAAACCAACTAAGAAATTGCCTAAAATACATTTCATTATCTCAATGAGGGGAAATTAACAACAGTTAAATATAAAAAGTTTAAAATGTATGAAACGTAGAAATTAACCTATTACTTTCAAAATCATAAGGCTACGGAGATTTCTGATATACACACTGAGAGAAATTTGTCTAGTTGAAACTACAGGAAATCCTGGCAACTGGAGTAGCCAGGATTGTACTGTATATTTGAAGTATTATCCTGTTAAATTGCGTTATCGATTATATCTGATAATTTTTACAGGACAACCTCCTGTAATTTCCAATAAAACAAAATTGTAATTTTAGCACTAAAAGCTGTTTTGTTAACCAAATATAAAGCTGCAAATTCTACAGGACGGTGATATTATATTTCACCGAAAACATCAGGTGGTTTTCATAGGAAAACATCTCGTAATTTCCACTAAACTGAAATTGCAATTTTAGCACAAAAAGCTGTTTCTTTAACCAAATATACAGCTGCAAATTCTACAGGACGGTGTTTGTTTATTTCACGGCATTACGATTTTTTGAAACCCAACAGATGGCGGTAATATGGGGTAAATAAGAATCGGTAATTTTACAAATAAATATTTTGTTTCACCCTAAGCCTTAAAATATCATGTAATTATGAAAATATAACCAAGTACTTAATCATTTAAAACATTTTTAATTGTGAAAATATCACAAAATACTTTATCAATTAACATATTTGATTTTGACAATATTAAAAAAGTGAATAGAGTGAGTATTATCACAATATAACACAGCGCATGCTTGTACAAAATTTTAACTAGGAAATGCTTAACTACAAATACGCTGAGGTTCGTCTAAATTCAAGGTAACTGGTTTATTTGCATTGTCATTAGGAATCTTCTTCAAAATTGTCGGTTCCCATTTCCGTCGAAGTTTTTCATTTTGAGGAAATTTGTGAAACTAACTTTAGTTAAAGCAGCGTCAGTTTGCTTTTTAGTCGACAAGCAATTTTTGATCAAATGAAATAAGCGCACTAACTTGTCACTGACAGGACACTTGACTTTCTCCAATAAATTTCGCAAATGTCCCATATCTTTTCAAAATCTTAAGGGAGTCATTGGACATTTGTACGATAACTTTTCGATAAACTGAGAACCTTTTTTTCTATAAAACAAAAATATTAAACAATTATTTACCTAAATGATGAGGAAGTACCGAGTTGATAGTTTTGTCAGTCTATCCTATCTGTGAGTCTGTGCTAAAGAGAGAGGGATGGCGGCCCGGGGAGGCTGTGTTGGAGGGTGGGAATAAAAAACTCGAGTTTAACAGAACTCTTACTTGACTTACGACTCCTATCTTTTTTGCCTATAATTGTTAATAATTTTATTTTGTAAAAAAAAAGGTTCCCAGTTTATTGAAAAGGTTATCAGACAAATATTCAATGACCCCCTAAGATTTTGAATAGTTATCAGACTAGTCCAATGCTTTTGCCCTGTGTTTATTTCAAACCCTGCAGCCAAGTAAGGTCATTAGGTCTGTGTTGCCGACTTAATGCTGGAAACCACGGAATCAGGAACTAAAATAAGGATTTTTTGAACTGGCTTAAAAATAAAACTGTTTACGGGCGAGCTGCTATGTAAATAGTAAAAGGTTGCGTTTAAGCAGACGTTACTGACAATACAAGTTTTAAAACCAATGCGGAAATTTATGGAAATATATTTTTTCCCTTTCAAGTTACTTTATTTAGAATTACATTACATTACAGAACAGTAAAGACTTTCAGAATTAAGTATTTTCGACTCTAGCAGAAGCTACACACGTAAGAAGTCGTGAAAAAACGAATATTTGAGATTCCGACACGTGCTTGTAACACTATAATATGAAGTCACTTTTTTATTCACTATCGAAACGATTCTAGGTTGTGCAGCGATGCTCAAGTCTTAGCGTCTGCTGTGTATCAATCGTCTGCTAGGACTTTTGCTCTCGTAGCATTAACTGCATAACCTATTTGTACCCACTCGATGTTTCTGACGACCGTCGAAATGAGGCACATAGGTAGTTTTTAGGTATAGCGAAAAGAGATACGCAACTCTATGGGGTGGCTGAGTGGTTAGCACTTTCACCTCGCAGCCGGGTTCGATCCCAGCTTGTGGCCCTGGGTGAAAATCCGGGACCAAAGTGCACTCCTTCCGCGTAGAGTTTGCAAGTTCTCTCCCCACTGGTTTAAGGGGTTTTCCACCGAGATCTTCGGTTTCCCCTTTCCATAAAAACTTGCCGAGGTTAACGGTATATTAGTAAGTGTAGGGAGCTGACGGTTAGCTCGCGGGGCTTGAAGGGCCTGCCACCACCCTCTTACGCAATATAACCCGGCCACTGGTAAAAAGGCCTTATAAATCGCTAGATGACTTAGGCCTGTAGTGGTGCCTATAGGGTATTAGCTTAGCTGATTATTAACTCTTTCAAAACCCGTGCTATATTACCAGGAGTCAAAGCTATATCGCCACTGCACTTAATAAATTAATGCTTGTTTTATAGTCTTCCAACCTGTAAAACTGAATTAATGTAATTTACTGGAATGTATGTAGAATCGAGAGCAATGTTTTTGGGAAATGAACACTCTTGTAATTTTTTCAGGTTCTAAGATACAATAAAAACCGGTATTAATTTCAGTTTCACAACCTGTAAAATAATCATACTGGAATTCACTGCAATATTTACTTAAGCTTCCGGTGTTTTGAATAAACGGGCGGACCTGTGAATGTTACACGTTCCATGTACAAACCTAAAAACCGTAATAAATACAGTTTGAAAACCTGCTAAACAATCTTACTGTAATCCATTGCAATATATACTGAAGCTTCCAGTGTTTTGAATAAACGGGCGCACCTGTGATTTTTACAGGTTTGATTTACATGACTAAAACCAGTAATAAATACAGTTTGACAACCTGTAAAGCAATCTTACTGGAATTTCCTGCAATATGTATCGAAGAAACAAGTGTTTCGTAAAAACATGTAACTCCTGCTATTCTTTCATGTTAACACTAGAGAAAAACTGTACATTTTACAGCACTTTCCTGAATAAATAGTTTACAAGACATTTCTGTATTATTTTCCAGTTAAAACAACGAATTTTTTTCTCAGTGAACTGCTAACACGCTATCTTAAACCACAACAAAAAGATGGCGTCTTTATTGTTTTCACTGACGAATGTACTTTAATTTAAATTCACCCGATTCATTACGTTTTTGACGCACTTCTACGGAAGATAGTTAGTGGTTTTGGGTCCCATTACATTCGAAAGTAATCAAATAAAAAGATTGTTTTTACCTTTGGGAAATCAACACTTCCGTTAAATGAAGTTATGTCCTCTACATCCATCATGACGAAGGTTGTGCTACGAGAAAATGGATTTTGTTATTCATTCTGAAATTGGTTTATTTTTTAAATAAATAACTTTATATTCATTGACTCCTCTATGTACTTCCTTGACCATAGATATATTTTCCCTGAATCCAAAGTCAATACATCCTTGAACAAATAATAATTAAAACTTGATTTAACATAATTGGTTTTAAAAAATATATCTTGAACTCAGCACATATCTTTAAGATAAAACTAATCTAACCACAAAATATATTGTGATAGAAGCCGATAAATCTCGATAGATTTGTCTAAATAGTCATTAAATATATTATTTTTCTGCCATTCAATATTAACAATGACTGAGAGCACGCAACTCAATCTTGCTGCAAAATATACGTCGTTATTGTAATCCGTAGCAAAATTATTTTCAAAAGGTGGTTCTACAAAAGATTTTCGCTATAGAGGCTCATGGGAATTCACTATGTTTGAGCAAGGCATCGTCTGCTAAGATCCGGCTGCTGATACTAAGGCCCGCGTATAGACAATTTTAGTTTTAAATATTAACAGCGTTATAAATAGATAAATAAAGGCTAGGGTTGTATTAAAAATATCATTTTATGTGTTATGTATATTATAAGGTAGTCTGGTTTTAGTTATTTTTTATTTATTAACCTTGAAAGATATAAAATACTCAGCAAAAATAAATAATCTTCTATAGCAGTTAGAACTTTCACTTTACTGTTAAACTAAACGACAGGTAAGCCTTGTCTTAAATAGCGGACGACACTAAATTATCGGCAAACTTACTGAAAACACGTGACCACCGATCTTTTGTAAAAACACCTATTATTTTGAAGACTGTTACATAAAAATGATATTATGCTTTTCGAAGAAAAACTTTTTAAGTTTTCCTCAATAGAATTAAAGTTACAGACACGAATTAAATTATTGAACTATTTTACCGGCATTTTACGCCGTGAAATTTCAATTTTAAGGCTAATGGCTCCCAAAGTTTCTATAAATCCACCCCTTTCGAAAATTTAGCTTGGGCTGCCCATTTTCTCCACCCCTAAAATAAACCAGCTAAAAATAGACTGAAAGAAAACCTTTAAAAATATAATTACATAATAGCTCGTTCTTTAAAATAATATATCCGCATACATCTATAAAAATGTTTATTTTATGGAGCGCGCTTCCTAATATTTCCGTGTAGAGGGTCTCGTGCGTTTTGCCACGACCTCAACGAAAACCAAAATATGCGCGCGCTCTCTAACTTTAACTGCACGATGAATCTAAAGTAATCACGTGACCTCTCGTATTTTATAAAATCAACTATTGATCAATAAGCCTCTCGATAAAGTCATTACGCTTGCCGAACTTGTTTGAATGTATCGCTTTCGTCACGAGATACGTAGGAGTTCAGTTCAGTTTCTACGGTTAGATCTTGATAAAAATTGTGACTCGGCGAATTTTAATTCGTCACTTGTTCAATTTGTTAAAATAGTCTCGCGAATTTTAATTCGTCACTTGTTCAATTTGTTAAAATAGTCTCGCGAATTTTAATTCGTCACTTGTTCAATTTGTTAAAATAGTCTCGCGAATTTTAATTCGTCACTTGTTCAATTTGTTAATATAGTATCGCGAATTTTAATTCGTCACTTGTTCAATTTGTCGCGAATTTTTTTTATTTCAGGGAGCACGAGCGAAGTCGCTCGAGCTAAAATTTCAAGACGCGCGTGGAACTTTTTAAAAAGTTGAAAAAGACATAGAGTTTACGCTAGCGTATATAGGCTATGATAGTTGAACGTCACTTCTACTTCACGAGTGACGCGCCCGATACATCTAAAACATAAGACCAAGGTTACTTTATAGAAAGGCCTATTAATTCTATCTTATATTTAACTTTAGTATTCCTTAAATATGCGGCTTATTCACTTCACGTAAGTAACATGATCAAAAAGCAATAAATGGTATGGTAAATAACCATGAAATGGTTTTTTGTAGTGATGTTAGATCTTAATGGCGGCGCCTAATTATTAGCGAAAATCAAAAAAGTAACATACTTTGATCACGCCGATTCTTAACTCCATATTCAAAGTTTTTTCAACCTACAGAATACTTATTAATCACTGAAAACACAAAAAAATTATTCATTCAGTTTTCAAACTAAATGTAAACAAGGGTATTAAATGTGGAGATAAAATTAATAATTAAACAGCTTTGTTTTTAAGCAAATTTCACTAACATGTGAAATTAAAAATTAAATTTGTGCCAAGTACAAAAGTAAAATATAAAATTTGGGCCAAGAACGACAATCCTAGATACATAAATTATTTTGCTTCGGTGGGGATACGGATTAATGCTGCAGAGCCTTTCGTTAAAACATGCACTACTTAAAATCCGAAGATTGAGTTGTTTAAGTTAGATTAGATCCCTACCTGCGGTAGCCACCGAACACTAGGTGTGAAAACAGAATTTAAAAAAATCTTAGATGCCTAAATAATTGTGTCCCTCAAATTTGACATTGCATTTTTGCATTTGCGAGCTTTTTGGAAAACCACTTTAATGGGGAAGACTACAGTGGCCCTTGTCTACTTTCACGCTACTTAAAGCTGAACTCTTTTGATTTTGAATTTTAACTTATAAAATTAATATCTAAGTGTAGAACAGCCTCTTGTTTAGTGACTTAAATAAATTTAAATATTTTAAATTTAAAGTTATTAAGTTAAACAAGTTGGCAAGCGCCCTAACTACCCTTAAGTTAGTTAACTATTAATATTAGGATTACCAAAATTATTTTAAGCACTAGAGGGAGATTCAGCCTTATAAGAATAATATAATTAAATGTAATGGTTAAAACAGAAACCTTCAGCTTGAACGAAAAAGAGGCTTTTACTGTATTCTTCCCCTTTGATTGTAATTTTATTTATCAGAATTGTATATAAAATGAATTTAAGTATTATATCTTGACGATTTAACCATAGATTTCGAGGCTTAAGCTGACCATCGGTAAGATCTGAGAAGGCAAAAAATCTTTTTCTTTCATAACACTTATTATTAATAATCTGACAGGTTTTTTTACGATTGAATGTTTTGTATACATTTAAATAGCTTATAGGAATAAACTCGTATTTGTACTATTTCAATCTAGGGTGAAAGATAAAACGTTTCTTCGTAGTTGTCAGCTTGTCTGTTATAGTATGCTGTTCAACGACTTAAACTTGGAGTATAGAATAAGTACCCTTAAAAATGAAACTATTAACAGCTTTTGACGTTGCTACTAACGAAGTAAGTGAAACTTATCTCCTTATTTTAAATTATATGTTTTCCTTTCTACCCATGTTTGGAGTGTAATTACTGCACGAGCACTTTCTGTTCATGCGTTGCGTGCAACGTTGACAAATATTATCCGCAAATATTCATTAAAAGTAGCACGTTTCCTTTATAGAACCTTCAAAGATAAATAAGTTTGTGAATTTCACTATTTAACCTAAACTGTGTTTATTAAACTAAAATGAGCGATTCAGAGTGTAATTTTCTAGCCCTTTATTTCAGTTGTCATTTGAACAACTAAAGACCATTGGAAAAGACAACGCAGAAGTATGTTGGCGTATTTTAATGGAAACAAATTGATAAGCTCTGAGGTATATACATTTTCTGACCACATGGTCAATCGATCGTCTTAGTATTTTGCCGTAAAATACGCACGTTAAAGCTCTAGTCGTTAAAACAGCTAATAGCGTGATTATTATTACTCAAATGTATTTATTTTGGCTTATAGAAAAGACCTTTGTTTATTTATAATTATCTTTAAGCAATCGTGCGACGTGCTATTTAAACCTCAGTTTTGAGAATACTCCATTATATTTGGTGTTGTTGTAAACGAACCTAATTAAATAAGTATTTAAAATAATACATTTTATTCCATAAACTATTGTTTCATTATGTTAATTATTTATGAAATGAGTAAAAAGTGTAACATTTTAACGACTATCTTTTTTTTAATATTATTAAATCTTTTTTGGTTTAATCCGCGATGTCAACTACTACCTTCAAGCCCAGGCTGGAGGTACATAAATCCAAACATTTTTAGAGGGTTGCACCATTTTGATCCTAACATCCCCTTAACACATAAAAAATACAAATAAGATTTCAGTGTTTGGAAATGTACGTTGAAAATATATATTATTTTTCTTTTAAGTAGTAACATTTGTTGTAATTTTCTGAAGTTAACAAAATACCTCCTGATCATGCTTCTAGTGGCTATACTTTTACTGGAGATGACACATGTGAATCTCATCGACGTGCTACTGCCCTTTGGTGGCGTTCGTTCTTTAGATATTGTCCGAGTAGGGCCGATCTGCCCGTAGTAGGTTACCGGTGAATATGGTATTTATGCGGGATGTCGAATCTGAAGAGCGCTAGGCACAATGTACTATACCGTGTCTGATAGTCAATCTAATTCCCAAAATTCTGAATATGTGTCAACCAAAACCAGGTATGAGTAACTGTGCTTATAACGAACAAATCCTTTGCGTTTTCTGCCCAGGAAGCGAGGCTTAAGGTAGCGGCTTTAAAGGTTCTTACGATTGCGACGATAGGAATTCGTTGCACATTTTGGTAGAACGGACTTGAGGCTATATCTCGTTCGTAATAACCGGGGGTTGGTCCAAATTCTAAGAAGGTATTCTTCTCTTGACAATACAACTTTGTGAGAATTTGTATCCTCGTGAGAACTCGCTAAATAGCGTTAATTGCATAAAAAGTCTATTCTAAAGGGGGCGGTTTACGAGAATCCCACTAACGTAGTTAAAGGGAATATAACCTGTAAAGCAATCTTTATGGAAGACCCCTTGAATTTTTCAAATTTCCCTGTACAGTGGCGCCAAACATTTTTAAAGCCAAAGGCAAGAGCGGTGAGAGCTACAAACGTTGGTGTTCCACACCAAATACCTGAGGTTATATTCCCTTTAACTAATTTTTCTACAAATTATTATTTAAACTCGATTCCATGACAATTTACAACGGGGGACACATTTGATTTATAATAGTAAAGGAATAGTATCATCGGATATTATTTTACAATTCTGTATTTACAGAAAAAAATTTTCGTCCACAAAATATCTTACTGTTAGTTTCCATTTGCATATAGTAAACTGACTAAATATAAAATGCCTTTCGTTAAGATAATTTGATTAGAGATTACGTTACTTCCTGTGAGAAGGATGGTAAAAATTAAAAAAAATGGAATTATCGCTATCAAGTGAAAAATTCTTAGAATGAAGACACAGCCCTAGTCAGTAGACATCAGCTAGGTTAAAAACCAAGGCACCGCTTGAGGCCTAAGTCATCTGAAGTTTCTCAAGCATATCAGAGCGCATGCTTGTTGGAATATTTACTCGACAGCCTTTGTAGAGAACAGCTTGGTCCACTTTTAGTTATTCTCTAAAACACCAATAGTTTTTAAATATCACGTGGCACGGTAGAGTTGGTCCCAGTCGAACCAGCAACGCACTGAATCGTTACATGCTGTTGTACTTCATAAAAGCGTAAAACGGCTGCGCGAGACTTTAATTAATTAAGGGCTTCCACAGCGTTGTTTTCTCTGGTTTCCATATTCCAAATGTGCCTTACCGAGTGAGTTGGCGTAAAGGTTCAGTATGGTTAGAGAGTCTTGCTCTTGTTCAGTTTTATCTTTCTAGCTCTTTCTTATAAGGCTATTAGATTGACGTCATGATCGGTATTTGCCTTTTTAGTGTTTATCCATATCCAACAACTTAAACATCATCCTTTGTTTCGTCTACTCCATTGAGTCATTTTAAAGCTTCGTGACGTCCACATGAAAATTCTTTCATCCCGACTGACAAGCCAAAAGGTAAACGAAACCAACGATACCTTCCAAAGGATGTTCAGAAAGTTTAAATTTAACAACTCACATCTTCGAAAGGTATTTGCGAAAACCCATATTTCGCATAATGTACATAGAAATCTTTAACCTTAAGATAGCTTTATAAAGGTTTTTCAATAGTAGACTGTGGATTCTTTGAACGTAGCAATGCAAGGTTTAAATCTTTCGAGTTGAAACATATGCGCATTTTGTTCCGCTTCTTGGGCACTAACAAAGATCACTTCCATCTAGTGGGGTCGGTGACTTTCTTCAAGATTCGTCGAAATTTGCTTTCCGAGGTTCACGTAACGTTACGGGTACTTTTCTAGGTCAATGTTGCATTGTGTCTACTGATTTGTCCACTACTTGATGACCAAATCCCGGTAGGAATTCGAGCTTAAAACCAAAACGACTTGATGGAACCACTAAAGGTATTCGCTGTATCCACGACTTCAAATTCTAAAGAGATTTCTTTGATGTGGTATTTGAAACATATTCTAGCCGTTCCAAACACTATCATGACCGTAATTTCTTACTTCAAAGGTCAACCCGAAGTCTTGTTGAAATTTTATTTAAGGTTTTATAATATCTTTAACGTAGAATTCTGTTAAATATCTCTTTTAACTTTTTGAAGTCATTGTATAAACGTAATCAATTGTGTCGCACAAGTAGTTACAGTACTCTGCAGGGACCGTTTGATGCATCGGGTAAAGCTGCTTCTAGTTGTTTTGGAACTTGTGTTCGCTTTGCTTAAGTCTTGGTCGTTTCCGTTACAAGATTACATTGAGATTCACAATGATCTAGATTTTTACAGTTTCTTCAAATTTTTCCAAATGCTGGCGGATGTAGATTTTTAAAGTAGAAGTAATTTGACTTGAGTATAGGTGCGGCTTGGAAACATTTCTTTCTGTAAGTTTATTAAGTATATGCTTTAGTTTTTGATGACCAATTAACATTATTCGCTTGAGGATATTCTTTGCTATACCCTATATGCTTAATTTGCTGTTTGGCTAGTGCGTGAGGTTGGCAGATATTAATAGCTATAAAGATTCCCTTTAGAGATGAGCTCATGAGCTTGAATCTGTTATACCAAGGAATACTGTATCACGGATGAAGTCTTTAACCATAGTGCCATATTTACACGATCAGAGTTGTCGCAAACGATGGACATATTTACCTCTTGATTTACCAGATGTTTGATTTGTTTCTAGCTGATTAACTTCGGTATAAGAGTTTCATGATGAGTTCTTGGAAATAAAGTAGAATTTTTTAAGTGCAAAGGATTTTACAAGGCCTTAAGAGATATTTTTCTTAAGGCCACTATCTTCAGGGTGTTTGAAATTGATCGATAAAAGAGTTTTTCGCACAATGTATTGTAGAACTACGAGTTTTGCAGGGGTAATCAATAAAAAGGTTTCAGATCATTTCTGGAGTGACAAAACGGCATGCGTCTACAAATAAATAAATAAATACTCAGCTAGGCTAATAACCAAGGCACCACCTTATGCCCAAGTGATCGAGCGATTTCTAATGATTACTTGTGGTACAGTATACGTGGTCTTCTTCGACCTTGGGTCCATCGATTTGGGAATTCGTTGTTGTTGTACTCCATAACATAACGATACTGGTGAGCTGATGCCCCGACATGCTAAAACCCAAGACGTTGAAAATCATTCATCTGATGCGTCCGCTACGTCATTTTGGAGAAAGGCCAAGTAATTGTGATTATTACAACGAGCCGGTAGAAAACAAGTGCGCCAAGAAGGCGATAATATTATTTCGTTGTCCGTGTTATAGTTAAACAGGGCTGACATAGACTTGAGCGGAGCTTTATAAACGAAATTGATAGTTACGTGGTTTTGCTCTAAGAACTGATTTACCTGGTTTTAGCATTATAGACTCTTGGAGGAAAGAAGGTGTTTCTGGATGGGATAATACAATACCTCTAGCAGAGGCGGTGAGCACTTAGGCGCGACAAAGGGGGACAATGAAAATCCTACATAAGCTAAATTTTATAGATTTCTAATCCAAAAATTAGTTGGTAAAAAAAGCGAATAGTGATCATCTTCGGGAGTAAGTATTGAAGCTGAAAATACCTACCATGTAAAATTTCCCAAACAACAGAGCTCCGGTCAAAGGATTAGCAACTAATTGTTAAAGCAGTGAATTTCTTTCACTACAGTGGCGACATCTCCCGTTGTCTACATGTAACACTTGGTCTAACGGAATGGCGGGGATTCAAGTGTCGTCTAAGAAGTAAAATTTAGTTTATACGAAGAAAAGAATATAAGAAAGTTGTATAGTGAGACGCTAACCGTCAAACTAATTGCACAATGTAAAAACGAACAATTATAGCAGCATCCAAAATTCGCTAAACTTCCACTTTCAAAGTGGGAAGTTAGTTGGAAGAATTAAAATGCCTAAACAAAATGGTCAACAAAAGTTGTTTAGTGTGAATGATACGTTACTAGATAAAATTTAAAATTGAAACTATTAAACAGATCATATTGTACAGATTTACAATAATAATCATCACAAAATAATACTTCAGAGCCCGGATTTGAACCCACGACTTTCCAATAGGCAAAAAGGACGGATGTGTGTTATAAAAATAAAAGTCAGGCTTAAGACATGAATCAAATATATATTTAATTAATTGTCAATTCATTTACGAAATTAATACTCCCTTTAAACTATTCAATTTATACACCATAAGAACTCTAATCAAATATTTTATTTAAATAAGGCTAAGTTTGTATTTAAATAAGGCAAAATTTTTATTTAGATAAGGCTAAATGAGAATACGAAATATATCTACCACAACAACTCTGATGAAATAATTTAGTAGACGCTTCAATATAACCTCTGTCCTTCTCTTCTGTGATCACGCGCTTTCTTTCATCCAACCATAGACTTAAGGTGGATGCACACATAGCCTTCGCGCGCGAAATTTCGCTGTCATGGCGCGTGATGTTAATGATAATGTGCTCAACATCACGCGAAGTGACGCGAAGATGTCGCTCGCCAAGACTGTGTACGTCACTCTTAAGGAAGGTGGAACAGTTCCTTTGTCTATGGTCCTACGGTTTAAAGTTAGGAGCCCGTGCATGTTAATTTTTTACCTATTTTCTCCTAAAAGATTATATTTATCAGGCGGCGCGTGTGCGTCCGCCTTAAAGGCGTCGCTTCACGTGATTTCAATGGAATGGAATCCATGGCCAAGATAAGGTTAAACCGAGTTAAATTATTGTAAAATTTGCGAATGAAAAAATACAAAAGGAATGGATGAGAGTTTTTAAAAGTAAAAAGAAAAATGGGTTCACGGCTAAAAACATCCACAAAACCTTGCAAAATGAGTCTGTCTACATCAACGAACAACTAACGGCATTTAATAAAAAATTATTGTATGATGCAAAAATTTACGCAAAAAAGAATGATTACAGATTTGTTTGGATCTCAGCAGGGGAGATCCTTATACGTAAATCTTAAAATTCGAAAGCTATTAAGATAAAAAGCCAAAAAGATCTATTTTGTTGGTTTTTTCTTTAATTTGTTAAAATTGTGTTTAACCTGAATGTCTCAGCAAATTATAAATTTAAATATTGCTGATAACCAGATAGGTATTTTAACCGAATGCTGGCTTGTAGATGTCCCGATTGAACTATTCAACATCGATGGTTATAAAACCGTACAGACAACAAAGTTATATAATAAGTGTGACGGAATTGTTGCATTTGTTAAGGAAGATATTAGCTTTCATGCCAAGGAAGTAAACATTGGCCCTGCAAACTGTCTTAGAATCGATTTAGTCAATGAAGATATTACCATAAAGATTTCTTAAGAGATTTGGAAGTGGAATTACAGCAGTATAATTATAATTGTAATGTGATAATGGGTGACCTTAACTTAAACATTTTAGATACTAAACCGGACTCAGTAAGTGTAGACAATATAGATTTGATGGTGTCTAACGGATTTCTTTCGCGCGTTTCTAATTATACTAGATTTACGGTTCAAACCAATTCGTGCCTTGATCATTTTTTCGTAAAATTCAAGAATTCATTCCTAGTAAATGATGCTGAAACATTAATATTTGATATACATATAACTGATCATTGCTTGCTAATTCTAAATTTGAAATAAAAACACGCAAAACATCGTGAGTATCAGAATAATAAACATAATACAATAAATAAGATTGATTAAGACAAATTATCTACCGTTATAATGTTTGAAGCCTGGCGTGACGTATTAAGTTAAAATAATTTAGATAATGCCACGAATAATTTTATTTCTAGACTGCAGTTTTATATTAATTTATCTAGGAAAAAAATAGACATTTTAGTTGATAATTCCAACACTTCAAAAAAATTTAAACCCTTGAAACCCTGGATTGCTAAGGGCTTAATTATAAGTATCCGGAAAAGAGACCGCTTAAAGCGGAAATTAAATAAAAAACCGTTTAACCTACAGCTTTCACAGTTTTACCACAGTTATAGACATAGATTATCTGAACTATTACCTCTAACAAAGTGCAATTATTACAAAGAAAAAATTGTTTGTGCTAATAATGATCCTGCAAAAATTTGGAATATTGTTAAAAAGGTCTGTCAAGATAAAAAGAATAAACAAGCGTTAAATGAATTTAATATCAATATCGAGGGTAAAACAGTGGATTCAAAAAAAGAACCTCATGCGGTGCCAGACGGTTTTAACAAATACTTCACAAAAATAAGAGATAAAATGGCCCAGAAAATAATAGATTTGAATCATCAGAAAGTTAATTTTTCTGCAGTTACTCGAAACCAAAGAAGTATTTTCCTAAATCCCGTTACGGAAATAGAAATATTCAACCTTATAAAAGGCTTAAAAAATTCCGCTCCCGGAAGTGATGGCATAAATGCTAGAACTTTAAAATCAATTAGTAGATACATTGTTAGTAGTTATGTACTGTATTCCTAGCCAAGCGGGGGCGTGGCTACCGCGTCCACAGCTGCGTGACGAGGGGGGAATGAAGCGGGGAATCGCGAATCCGCCCCCCCCTCGGGCGCGTGACCTGAATAATTAATGAGATTAACCGGTGTTAATTAATGACCTATCAATCAACCTGTTCAAGGTCAAAAGGGTGAATATTAATGAGCGTGGTATTGTTTAACTAGGTAGATTACCGTTAGGGGTCATTGACCTGTTATATGGATAGTATAGTAACATGTGTTTAGGATCACAAGTAGTTATACTTGTTTATTATATGTTTGAATATTAATTTTGGCGGGAAAGTGTAAGCGTCGCGTGTATAAAAATCAACAAGTGGTTAAGCTCTTTAGGTTTATTAATGTACACTTATGTTTGACATGATTTTGGCTGGGAAACGGGTATAGTTTGTACTCTATAGGTCTATTACATGTTTGTACCTTTATAATTAACCGTTAGGGGTAATTGACCTGGTAGCTATATGGTTAACAAATCATTTTTGGCGCGAATTTAACATGTGTTTCGGTTAGAAAAGCGCGGGAAATTGTAAGCCTCGATTAACAAGTGGTTGAACTCTTTAGGTTTATTAATGTCTGACATGAATATAAATTTTTGTTCTCAACTTCAGAAATATAAAGAGAAACCATAGACCATTTTTTAGCTCTAGTCACCACAAACTCTATATTCAGTTATGAATGCCTATTGAACTTAATATACCAGATGACCATTATTCCAAAGCGCCGCATGGTTAAACTCTTTGAAAAGGTGTATTAATGTACAATTATTGAACATTTTCGGTTTGACCATCACCGAACCATATATCTCTAAATATAAGTCTCCTTCAGATGTCCAGAGTCCAGGATCAGCAGTGTCCAAATATTTAGTTGCTGAAACTCTTTTTGACTTCCATCCTCTAATTCGAAATTTAAGACTTCTTCAGATGTCCAGAGTCCAGGATCAGCAGTGTCCAAATATTTAGTTGCTGAAACTCTTTTGACTCCCATAGAACTCGTATTGAATTCATTATACCAGATGGTCATTATTCCTATTATACAAAGCATAACAATAAAGTTTACGATAAATAACTTAACATTTTTATATTGACATTTCGAATTTACCGCGCCTCTACGAAAATCCCTACTTTCCAAGCGCACTAGCGTCATCTATTGTACTAAATCACTACCATAAAAATATATTTTCGGGCTGTTTAAAATATATAAAATAAATATCAGTCTAATTTGTTTAATATATACTAATATTAAAAACACTGTATAATTAATATAATATAACATTTATCCTTACCGATAATTTAAAGCAACTCGCGTCCCGAAAAATTACCAAAATCTCTCATTTCCAAGCGCACTAGCGCCATCTATGTATTACGTTACAAGACTACCATAAAAATTTGGCGGGTAAATCAGTATATTTGTTTATAACAGTTAGGTAACGTCTTGGGGGTTAATCAACAAGTGGTCTTAAGTAGTAAATATTAAAGAGTTTTATAAGCTGTGTTTTAACGTTAGGAAGCGCGGTAAAAAAGACTTAACAGAACGGGGTAAAGTTTGGAGGCTGGTCTCTCTTTTAACGGTTGTTATATGAACTCTTAGTAATTTTGGTTGGAAATTCACGTGTTTTGGCAGCCATCTTTAATGATTCATATTTAAACGGGTTCTGTAGGGCGTATTGAAAAGGGTGTCCATGTCTGTTATTTTTAGGAAATTTGCCATATATTCTTTAGATCAAGTTTGTGTTTAACAAGTTGTTGCTAACAATTTTTTATATATATTAACCTAAAACGTCGAGTTTGAAGTCGCTAGGCCTAAGGTAGTGCCTTGGGTGTAAGCTGATAAATATTACGACAATGCATCATGTATTAATTTTATATTACCGTTAATGAGGACGCGCGAGAAAGATTATGCATTACGTGGTAAAGTTTTATTGTTAAGCCTGGCCATCGTAAATAATAAGCCTAAAATTTATAAATTGGAAACTGTGTATTCAAGGTTATTTTTGGGGTGAAGAAATTAGGGAGTTTAGTTTTTTATTGGATATTTCAAGTTTTTAACATAGTAAATCCGTTAAAGACTTCTTAACAGTAAAGATAGCATATCCTGTCGTCCGTTAGGAAGCGTGTTTGGGGTCATCTCACGTAAACATGTGTTGAAAAGGGTGAATTACATATCAAGCGTGGTCAAAAGACATTTCAATAACTCGCGTTTCGGCGTGTGTAACAAGTTATCCCTATATAGTTCGATCAAAAAGCCGCGTCACGTGATCATCTGATTTATGGTTAATGAAAGGGGTCTTCCACAAATTAAATTATTATAATCATGCAATGCATTTTTTAGGTATAAACGTCGCTATCTATGGATATTTTCATTCGGATACATGATTACCTGATATGAAAACTGTACAAGTTTCAATATTTGGTTAAGTTGACCCAAACAGGGGAAACCATTTTCGTGTAAAGTTAATCTAACAATGCCTCACGTACATAAATCGTTTACGTATACATTGTTTTATATTACCGTACCATCGGTCTGGTCTAATAAGAAATCGAACATGTTTTGTTCGCTAAAGATCGGGAGAATGAGATTAAGAAACTATCATTTTTAATATTACCACTTCTATAATGAACTAAGGTAGTGCTTTGGGGTCCAGTTGCGTTGGGGACGTGTTAGATATTTTTAAATGTGGAAAAATAATTACTTCTGAGGGTGGCGCGGTAATAATTATCAATTACTTGTAAAATAATATTTACATCGTCTTTGTAGACTTCTTAACAGTACATAACGGGGTAAATTGTCAAGCGGGGCCATCTTTGTTAGATCACGTACAATGTTGTTTTGACGCTTATAAACAAGTTGTTCCCAACGGTTTTTTATATATTAACACGTACCTAAAAAGTCGCAAGTTGTCCCTATATTAAGAATAAGCTTGGAATTATTAACAACGTTTGCAGCTCTGGCCTTATAAATGTTTCACAGTCTTTACGCACATCGTATACATTTTCCTCAAAATATCATTTTTACGCATAAAATTTAATATTACCGCTTATAAATCCTAGTAAATATAATGCATTTATACATTGACACTATACGAAATATTTACATAACAAGGTCGGTTCGCGCTCATGAAATTTAAATAATAGTAAACTTTGTAGGGTAAATCACTTGACTTTGTAATGGATATTTCAATAACCGTTCATCATTTTAATAGAACAATGACGGTTTGAATTAATACTGTGGTATCTTAGGTATAATTAACAACGTTTGCAGCTCTGAATTTTCGTCGCTAAAGGATATGTCCATAAAGATTGATTATAAAAAGTTAAACACGCTGGTATCTATGGATTCGGGTTACCTAAAACCGTTACTTAAACAAGTCGCCCCTATATGAACTTTTAAACGGTTATTCGTGTTAAACGTGTACATTGCATAAAACATTTACGACAACATATAACCAGTCGAACATGTCTGCGATTCTTTATAATTTTGCGTTAGTTTATCAATAATATCGTGTATATAAATTATAGTATTAAGAACTATACTTGTATTGAGCCGTTATAAATGTCGTAAAAATCTTTAATATTGAATAAACGTAAAAAGATCCTCTAATCTATCGTTAACTAGCTGTATATTATTCCGTGTTTACCAAGCGGCACGAGGAATGTTTACGTAGCTGTTTTATAGACTTTAACATGTACGGTCCGTTAATTTTCGTAAGTGGTAGCGAAATTATGGGAGGAGCCACTACGTGAAAGAACGCTCAATCAATTTGTGAACCTTTAAAATGACTAATAGATTTATTAAATGGGTAGCAGACATGGGCTTATAGTAATATTTACAGATTCTATTTAGATTTTAGAGTGGCATTACCATTTCTCACCACTAGGGGTAAATTGAACTCTTATAAACGTAACAAATAACGAACGTTACTTAATTCGTTGACCGAGGGTATTAAAGAGCATTATAGTTTCACCACCAGGGGTAAATTAAGAACATAGTGGCAGCACACACTACCCTGATTGTAACGACTGCATTATTAATGTAAGCAATGTTTAAATACTTGACCAACGAATGTTCCTGTATGTTAGTTTAATGTTGATATTTCGGTTAATATTGCAGTAAAAAGCTAAGCCTAACAAATACGTTGTCGTCAAAACTCGGACCAAAAGCTATAACTTGTTACTGAAAACATTTATACTTTCTGTTATAATCTCCCGCGTATTAATTTGGTAATAATAATGGTTAAACGTATTTTATAGCGTCATATGAAATAACGGGCGGAAATAACTTACTGGCAGGTGTTTTCGGTATTGAGTGTGGCGGCTGAAAGAGTAATTTTGGACTATTTGAGAAGCGGTATTATTGAACTATACTTGATAAGTTTAAATAAAGTTTAACATATTGGAAGAAATGCCTTTCTTCGAAGAGTACCCTTTAATAACGCTCGTCTGTTTAACTATATATTTGGTTTTTTTCTTGTGCCAGGTGTTTTGAAAACCATAACCACTAGATAGCGGTTTTTAAGTTACCGCTAGGTGACGCCAGTTACAATTTACCGCTAGGTGACGACAGTGGCCGCTACGTGACGCCGGTTACATTTTACGCGAGCTAAATTTTTAACCAGCTTTAAATACGTTAATATGCACTTTGAAACAAAAAGAATAGAGTTTTAACTAAAATTTTTCGGCAACCTTTTTAAATGTAAACGAGTTGGCAAACGCCGGCTTTTTTTACACCGGGAATAAAAATATTGTCATGTGTTTCTGTTGTGATGGTTTGGTTAACGATTGGAAAGAGGGGAATGTACCTTTACTAATTCACATCCAACGGTTCCCGAATTGCAAATTTGTTCAGGATAAAACTACGGATAACATTCCCGTGCTACGCGAAACGAACGATTTTTGGAATTTAGGACCTATGCGATCTGAATTTCTGAGATTACAGGCGTTTAAGGATTTCCCGATTGATTACATAGACGTGAGAGATTTAGCACACGCAGGTCTCTTCTACACGTATAACCAAGATTGTGTCAAATGCTTCTGTTGTGCTGGAGAGCTTTTATTTTGGGAACAGAACGATATTCCGATGGAAGAGCACGCTAAATATTACCCGAGATGTAAATTCGTTTTAAACCAGAACTGCGGTAATATACCATACGAGTATGATTCAAACCAAGCGCCCTATTCAAGCACTAACGAGAATGCTCTGGTCTATAGCTTAATTACTCATGTCATTGAAACTCTAGATCGGAAGAAATCTAGACCACTTTGTAGCATTTTATAATTTTCAATCAGAAACAATGAGAATTAAAATGTAGACTTTAAATCAAACATCGTTTTCAACATATTAAAACTGATATACGAAAAGACTATTCTGAACGCGTTGGTAAGGAAATTTTAAATGATGTACAATTAAAATAAGCTATTTTCGTACGTTACGCATCGTCGCTAGTAGTGCCTGTCCCGAGGAGGCTTCTTTGAAAATATACTTAAACTATTATTATCATGGTTCCTCGTGTATATAATTTGCTAAGTTAGACGAAACCACCTATGGACTGTGAGAAGGATAATAAAATACGCGAAAAGTAGATAAGTCCATAATTAAAAGGGATAATATAGCTAAATCCTAAACAAATTTGAAGAAATTTAAAAACTTACTAATAACTCGTACCGATAGGTCTTCGAGCAACGCGAAACTCGGATCAAATAGATCTTCGAGTAATAAACTAAATTAAAAATAAATAAAATAGCCAGAAATTCCAACGGTAGACCGGTTTCGTTCTATTTGGAACTCATCAGTACCGTGCGGGAAATCTGGCTGGCGACTATCAAATCGAAAAGAGAAACTAAGCCTAAACATTAAAAATTTCAAAACGCGTTACATATAGCAACGGAAAGCCGAAAAGGGGGGAGTGTGGTGGAGAATAGTATATACGATAAGTTAAGTAAGAAGAAACCACCTATGGACTGTGAGAAGGATAATAAAATACGCGAAAAAGTAGATAAGTCCATAATTAAAAGGGATAATATAGCTAAATCCTAAACAAATTTGAAGAAAATTAAAAACTTACTAATAACTCGTACCGATAGGTCTTCGAGCAACGCGAAACTCGGATCAAATAGATCTTCGAGTAATAAACTAAATTAAAAATAAATAAAATAGCCAGAAATTCCAACGGTAGACCGGTTTCGTTCTATTTGGAACTCATCAGTACCGTGCGGGAAATCTGGCTGGCGACTATCAAATCGAAAAGAGAAACTAAGCCTAAACATTAAAAATTTCAAAACGCGTTACATATAGCAACGGAAAGCCGAAAAGGGGGGAGTGTGGTGGAGAATAGTATATACGATAAATTAAGTTAGAAGAAACCACCTATGGACTGTGAGAAGGATAATAAAATACGCGAAAAAGTAGATAAGTCCATAATTAAAAGGGATAATATAGCTAAATCCTAAACAAATTTGAAGAAATTTAAAAACTTACTAATAACTCGTACCGATAGGTCTTCGAGCAACGCGAAACTCGGATCAAATAGATCTTCGAGTAATAAACTAAATTAAAAATAAATAAAATAGCCAGAAATTCCAACGGTAGACCGGTTTCGTTCTATTTGGAACTCATCAGTACCGTGCGGGAAATCTGGCTGGTGACTATCAAATCGAAAAGAGAAACTAAGCCTAAACATTAAAAATTTCAAAACGCGTTGGTTGCATATAGCAACGGAAAGCCGAAAAGGGGGGAGTGTGGTGGAGAATAGTATATACGATAAGTTAAGTTAGAAGAAACCACCTATGGACTGTGAGAAGGATAATAAAATACGCGAAAAAGTAGATAAGTCCATAATTAAAAGGGATAATTTAGCTAAATCCTAAACAAATTTGAAGAAATTTAAAAACTTACTAATAACTCGTACCGATAGGTCTTCGAGCAACGCGAAACTCGGATCAAATAGATCTTCGAGTAATAAACTAAATTAAAAATAAATAAAATAGCCAGAAATTCCAACGGTAGACCGGTTTCGTTCTATTTGGAACTCATCAGTACCGTGCGGGAAATCTGGCTGGCGACTATCAAATCGAAAAGAGAAACTAAGCCTAAACATTAAAAATTTCAAAACGCGTTACATATAGCAACGGAAAGCCGAAAAGGGGGGAGTGTGGTGGAGAATAGTATATACGATAAGTTAAGTTAGAAGAAACCACCTATGGACTGTGAGAAGGATAATAAAATACGCGAAAAAGTAGATAAGTCCATAATTAAAAGGGATAATATAGCTAAATCCTAAACAAATTTGAAGAAAATTAAAAACTTACTAATAACTCGTACCGATAGGTCTTCGAGCAACGCGAAACTCGGATCAAATAGATCTTCGAGTAATAAACTAAATTAAAAATAAATAAAATAGCCAGAAATTCCAACGGTAGACCGGTTTCGTTCTATTTGGAACTCATCAGTACCGTGCGGGAAATCTGGCTGGCGACTATCAAATCGAAAAGAGAAACTAAGCCTAAACATTAAAAATTTCAAAACGCGTTACATATAGCAACGGAAAGCCGAAAAGGGGGGAGTGTGGTGGAGAATAGTATATACGATAAATTAAGTTAGAAGAAACCACCTATGGACTGTGAGAAGGATAATAAAATACGCGAAAAAGTAGATAAGTCCATAATTAAAAGGGATAATATAGCTAAATCCTAAACAAATTTGAAGAAATTTAAAAACTTACTAATAACTCGTACCGATAGGTCTTCGAGCAACGCGAAACTCGGATCAAATAGATCTTCGAGTAATAAACTAAATTAAAAATAAATAAAATAGCCAGAAATTCCAACGGTAGACCGGTTTCGTTCTATTTGGAACTCATCAGTACCGTGCGGGAAATCTGGCTGGTGACTATCAAATCGAAAAGAGAAACTAAGCCTAAACATTAAAAATTTCAAAACGCGTTGGTTGCATATAGCAACGGAAAGCCGAAAAGGGGGGAGTGTGGTGGAGAATAGTATATACGATAAGTTAAGTTAGAAGAAACCACCTATGGACTGTGAGAAGGATAATAAAATACGCGAAAAAGTAGATAAGTCCATAATTAAAAGGGATAATTTAGCTAAATCCTAAACAAATTTGAAGAAATTTAAAAACTTACTAATAACTCGTACCGATAGGTCTTCGAGCAACGCGAAACTCGGATCAAATAGATCTTCGAGTAATAAACTAAATTAAAAATAAATAAAATAGCCAGAAATTCCAACGGTAGACCGGTTTCGTTCTATTTGGAACTGATCAGTACCGTGCGGGAAATCTGACTGGCGACTATCAAATCGAAAAGAGAAACTAAGCCTAAACATTAAAAATTTCAAAACGCGTTGCATATAGCAACGGAAAGCAGAAAAGGGGGGAGTTTGGTGGAGAATAGTATATACGATAAGTTAAGTTAGAAGAAACCACCTATGGACTGTGAGAAGGATAATAAAATACGCGAAAAAGTAGATAAGTCCATAATTAAAAGGGATAATATAGCTAAATCCTAAACAAATTTGAAGAATTTTAAAAACTTACTAATAACTCGTACCGATAGGTCTTCGAGCAACGCGAAACTCGGATCAAATAGATCTTCGAGTAATAAACTAAATTAAAAATAAATAAAATAGCCAGAAATTCCAACGGTAGACCGGTTTCGTTCTATTTGGAACTCATCAGTACCGTGCGGGAAATCTGGCTGGCGACTATCAAATCGAAAAGAGAAACTAAGCCTAAACATTAAAAATTTCAAAACGCGTTACATATAGCAACGGAAAGCCGAAAAGGGGGGAGTGTGGTGGAGAATAGTATATACGATAAGTTAAGTTAGAAGAAACCACCTATGGACTGTGAGAAGGATAATAAAATACGCGAAAAAGTAGATAAGTCCATAATTAAAAGGGATAATATAGCTAAATCCTAAACAAATTTGAAGAAAATTAAAAACTTACTAATAACTCGTACCGATAGGTCTTCGAGCAACGCGAAACTCGGATCAAATAGATCTTCGAGTAATAAACTAAATTAAAAATAAATAAAATAGCCAGAAATTCCAACGGTAGACCGGTTTCGTTCTATTTGGAACTCATCAGTACCGTGCGGGAAATCTGGCTGGCGACTATCAAATCGAAAAGAGAAACTAAGCCTAAACATTAAAAATTTCAAAACGCGTTACATATAGCAACGGAAAGCCGAAAAGAGGGGAGTGTGGTGGAGAATAGTATATACGATAAATTAAGTTAGAAGAAACCACCTATGGACTGTGAGAAGGATAATAAAATACGCGAAAAAGTAGATAAGTCCATAATTAAAAGGGATAATATAGCTAAATCCTAAACAAATTTGAAGAAATTTAAAAACTTACTAATAACTCGTACCGATAGGTCTTCGAGCAACGCGAAACTCGGATCAAATAGATCTTCGAGTAATAAACTAAATTAAAAATAAATAAAATAGCCAGAAATTCCAACGGTAGACCGGTTTCGTTCTATTTGGAACTCATCAGTACCGTGCGGGAAATCTGGCTGGTGACTATCAAATCGAAAAGAGAAACTAAGCCTAAACATTAAAAATTTCAAAACGCGTTGGTTGCATATAGCAACGGAAAGCCGAAAAGGGGGGAGTGTGGTGGAGAATAGTATATACGATAAGTTAAGTTAGAAGAAACCACCTATGGACTGTGAGAAGGATAATAAAATACGCGAAAAAGTAGATAAGTCCATAATTAAAAGGGATAATTTAGCTAAATCCTAAACAAATTTGAAGAAATTTAAAAACTTACTAATAACTCGTACCGATAGGTCTTCGAGCAACGCGAAACTCGGATCAAATAGATCTTCGAGTAATAAACTAAATTAAAAATAAATAAAATAGCCAGAAATTCCAACGGTAGACCGGTTTCGTTCTATTTGGAACTGATCAGTACCGTGCGGGAAATCTGGCTGGCGACTATCAAATCGAAAAGAGAAACTAAGCCTAAACATTAAAAATTTCAAAACGCGTTGCATATAGCAACGGAAAGCAGAAAAGGGGGGAGTGTGGTGGAGAATAGTATATACGATAAGTTAAGTTAGAAGAAACCACCTATGGACTGTGAGAAGGATAATAAAATACGCGAAAAAGTAGATAAGTCCATAATTAAAAGGGATAATATAGCTAAATCCTAAACAAATTTGAAGAATTTTAAAAACTTACTAATAACTCGTACCGATAGGTCTTCGAGCAACGCGAAACTCGGATCAAATAGATCTTCGAGTAATAAACTAAATTAAAAATAAATAAAATAGCCAGAAATTCCAACGGTAGACCGGTTTCGTTCTATTTGGAACTCATCAGTACCGTGCGGGAAATCTGGCTGGCGACTATCAAATCGAAAAGAGAAACTAAGCCTAAACATTAAAAATTTCAAAACGCGTTGGTTGCATATAGCAACGGAAAGCCGAAAAGGGGGGAGTGTGGTGGAGAATAGTATATACGATAAGTTAAGTTAGAAGAAACCACCTATGGACTGTGAGAAGGATAATAAAATACGCGAAAAAGTAGATAAGTCCATAATTAAAAGGGATAATTTAGCTAAATCCTAAACAAATTTGAAGAAATTTAAAAACTTACTAATAACTCGTACCGATAGGTCTTCGAGCAACGCGAAACTCGGATCAAATAGATCTTCGAGTAATAAACTAAATTAAAAATAAATAAAATAGCCAGAAATTCCAACGGTAGACCGGTTTCGTTCTATTTGGAACTCATCAGTACCGTGCGGGAAATCTGGCTGGCGACTATCAAATCGAAAAGAGAAACTAAGCCTAAACATTAAAAATTTCAAAACGCGTTGGTTGCATATAGCAACGGAAAGCCGAAAAGGGGGGAGTGTGGTGGAGAATAGTATATACGATAAGTTAAGTTAGAAGAAACCACCTATGGACTGTGAGAAGGATAATAAAATACGCGAAAAAGTAATTAAGTCTATAATTAAAAGGGATAATTTAGCTAAATCCTAAACAAATTTGAAGAAATTTAAAAACTTATCGGTACGAGTTATTAGTAAGTTTTTAAATTTCTTCAAATTTGTTTAGGATTTAGCTATATTATCCCTTTTAATTATGGACTTATCTACTTTTTTGCGTATTTTATTATCCTTCTCACAGTCCATAGGTGGTTTCTTCTAACTTAACTTATCGTATATACTATTCTCCACCACACTCCCCCCTTTTCGGCTTTCCATTGCTATATGCAACGCGTTTTGAAAATTTTAATGTTTAGGCTTAGTTTCTCTTTTCGATTTGATAGTCGCCAGCCAGATTTCCCGCACGGTACTGATGAGTTCCAAATAGAAGGAAACCGGTCTACCGTTGGAATTTCTGGCTATTTTATTTATTTTAATTTAGTTTATTACTCGAAGATCTATTTGATCCGAGTTTCGCGTTGCTCGAAGACCTATCGGTACGAGTTATTAGTAAGTTTTTAAATTTCTTCAAATTTGTTTAGGATTTAGCTATATTATCCCTTTTAATTATGGACTTATCTACTTTTTCGCGTATTTTATTATATAATTTGCTAGTGTACACTAATTTTTCATATGGTATAATAACAAAGAACACATTTACTAATTAAAAATTTATTTATAAACTGTTTTTCAAATATATTACATCATTTAAACAATGATCAATCAAATCCCTTACGTCAAATGGACAATAACCTATAAATTGTTCCAAAAAATCTTTTTCCACTTGGTGGTCCTGAGAAATACGAAAGAAGGCGTAAATTTCTATAAAGGCACAGGGAATTTGTCGCTTCTGTAATGGTTTATAAACCGCTTGAAATTTCGAAAAATTGTCGACCAAAACACTAAACATTAGGTCTATAACCGGTTCGCTTTGTTTTAACAGACTTAACTGTTCATCTATACACACTTTAATTTCATTTAAAGCTAGCACTTGCGCTCTACTAAGTGATAGAATGGCTGATAAGTTTATTTCGTATTCCAAATATTTTTGAGTAAACGCCATTAAATTCCATGAAAATCTTCCTCCCGAACAAGAAACTTCGAAATTGTGTTCTAAAGTACAATCGGAATAAGGTTCGACGGTCGGAATTGGCAGATAAATCTTTTTTTATTGTTGTTGAGTTTAGATTTTCAATGACTGAAGACCATTATTTTGTAAGGGCGTCCCATGTTTCTTAGGAAATGTCCGTACTTTGGGCTCCATTAGAAATATAAATACCTGGCTCTTTGTTAAATATTGATACGGTCACTACCAATCTAGTGGGCGATTGTAACGTCAGAGAAAGTAAAATAAAATACGTGTTAAATAAAATTAGAGTTTAAAAAAGTTTTTAACATACCCTTTTTAAAGGCCATTGCATGAATAATCCACTTTTTGTTATCGAATCAATTCAACTATAACATTTAGTCCTTGTACAAAACGTGCAGGAATTTTTTAATAGCTCGCGGCCTAGCTTCCTCGGCAAAAAACTTTCTCTTTCAGCGAAACTCTCTCTCTCTCTCTCGACGTCGCGCTTTTCGGGGAACCTCGCTTCTTCGGCGAAACACTATCTCTCTGCGCTTTCGGGGAATCTCGGTGAAACGCTCTCTCTCCACGGCGGTGTGGCGCGCGTTTTTCTCTCACGCCGAGATAACCAGCTGGTGAAACTCCGCCTGAATGAGGGAGGCGTGTAAATTTATACCAAACGCTTTTGGGCCAAGTCCTCCTGCATATTTTTTAAAAATGTTAAATAATTACACATTTAAAATTAAGTGATACGTAACAATAAGTTTGCCTCTTTTTGATCAGTGTGTTGCTTTATTTTAATACAACCTATTATACAATTTTTTATAAATTTTTTGTACAATTTTTTAAACAATTTTTTATACATTTTTTGTACAATTTTTTAAACAATTTTTTATACAATTTTTATACAATTTTTTACAAAACGTGTTAAAAGATAAATTTTAACTCGGAACCTAGAAATGGAAAATGGTATTAGAATTGTAATTATTTTTTCGGAACGTAATGTTTTACCTCCTTCTACGACGATAGTGATTCCCGGAGCTGTAATTAATATTTAAAATTAAAAATGAGAAACATGATAGTTTTGTTTTATAATTACCATTTCGAAGATCAAGCTCCCTAGGTTTGTTCGCTGGAGGTTCCGTGTTTTTCGGAGATGTGGCTGGTGGCGATTCGGTCGGGTCGTCCTGTTTCTCGGGATATATTTCTAGGGGATTACCCTCTATACTTTTTACATAAGCGGCCACTTGCCTCGCCTTTTCATAGGCGCACACATTTCTGTAAAATAAGAAATACTATATATTTTCCCTGACAAAAGATGGTGGTCATTGATTCATACCGCGTATGGTCGTTGTTAAAATGGTGGCTAAATTCTCCCGGCTGTAGCTCTAATGCGGGGAAATTAGGACACTCGAATCTCGTGGCCACAATTATTCGATCTAAGTCGATAAAGTTTCCCAGGTACTCTTTCGTTTGCCTTTCTTTGACAATAACGTATTCGGCCAGTCGCGTTATATTTAAGATATGTCGATCGACGGCCTCGATATCGTATTGTCCCTGAGCCCTGGGAAGCGTATTGACATGGTTGCTAAACGCGTTCATTTTGCGGTTTGCATCCCCCGAATAATTTTAAGCAGCCGGTGTTCGAAAAACAATGAGGTCTTCGCGACCATCTGAAGTTTTGTATCCAATCTGTAAGATTTATATGGAACTTTAAATATAATAATAATAATAATCAACTAGGCTAATACCAAGGCACCACCATAGGCCGAAGTCATCAAACGACTTTTGAAGCCATTAATTTAGGTGGCCGGGTTACACGCCCTGCCAACAGCTCCCTACACTAACTATTACAATAAATACTATACTAATTACTATATAAAACTTTAAAAAATTACCTCTTTTACTAAAAATCGTTTTAATGACGTATATTTATTTTTAGGCCAAATCATGGCAAAAAGAATGTGTACGGCTACAAACGATTCCCTTGAAGAAATAACTAAGTATTTGTAACAATAAAAAAACACCTATAGAAACTTACATTTTTGTTACTCCGGGAAGGCTCACTAGGGTCAGGATTCCTAGATTCGGGCGACTTAAGGATATATATACTACCTAGGGGGACGCGTTGGAAACTCTAGCAGCTGTTTCTATTTCGTTGCAAACCATTTTGGTTTAATTTTTGTAACGGTTTTAATGTGCAGGTGGTTAATTTTATTAAGCTAACGTAATTGAAAGTATACATGTAACTACTCTGACATTTTATAACCCCTAGCGGGACGCCTTGGAAACTCTAGCAGCTGTTTCTATTTCGTTGCAAACCATTTTGGTTTAATTTTCGTAACGGGTTTTAAGAATAATGTGCAGGTGGTTAATTTTATTAAGCTAACGTAATTGAAAGTGTACATGTAACTACTCTGACATTTTATAACCCCTAGCGGGACGCCTTGGAAACTCTAGCAGCTGTTTCTATTTCGTTGCAAACCATTTTGGTTTAATTTTCGTAACGGGTTTTAATAATAATGTGCAGGTGGTTAATTTTATTAAGCTAACGTAACTGAAAGTGTAAATGTAACTACTCTGACATTTTATAACCCCTAGCGGGACGCCTTGGAAACTCTAGCAGCTGTTTCTATTTCGTTGCAAACCATTTTGGTTTAATTTTCGTAACGGGTTTTAAGAATAATGTGCAGGTGGTTAATTTTATTAAGCTAACGTAACTGAAAGTGTAAATGTAACTACTCTGACATTTTATAACCCCTAGCGGGACGCGTTGGAAACTCTAGCAGCTGTTTCTATTTCGTTGCAAACCATTTTGGTTTAATTTTCGTAACGGGTTTTAAGAATAATGTGCAGGTGGTTAATTTTATTAAGCTAACGTAACCGAAAGTATAATGTAACTACTCTGACATTTTATAACCCCTAGCGGGACGCGTTGGAAACTAGCAGCTATTTCTATTTCGTTGCAAACCATTTTGGTTTAATTTTCGTAACGGGGTTTTAAGAATAATGTGCAGGTGGTTAATTTTATTAAGCTAACGTAACTGAAAGTGTAAATGTAACATTCGACCACTTGTTTAAAAATGAAAAAGATGGCGGCGTTATCCAAGCAATTACCAAACTCGCGATCACACTTTGAAATAAAAATGGATATTTTACTATCGCCGTCGCTATGAATGTACCTAATTCGTCGCCTTTAAGTACCCAGTATTTCCAAAAGCATTTCGTGACTCCATTGGAAAATCCATTTCGAGATTTAGTTTCAGTTTTTTCAATTCTGTAGGCTTCCTTCAGCTTTCAACTTTTTTCAACAGATCACGTGATATAAACTACGTCACAAGTCGTGAAATAATTTTCATAGATGCGTTGTTGTTTTCATAAGCCAGCCGCTATGGGAAAGATAAAGATGTCTGCGCTTAGGGTACCAAAGAAATGCTGGATATGTGAGGAACGATACCAGTCCGTGAGAGGTTTCAAACAACATTTAATGACTCATTTATCTTGTAATAAAATAAAAGAAGAATCGGATCTGGCGTGTGATTGTGAGGCGAGTGAATCTCTCCATTTTACCGAGCAAGAGGAAATGTCAGATGATAAAATTATCGATTATCTTAACGAACTTATTGTGGCATGTAAATAGCGCGATGAAAGAATTGAATCATACGAGTCAACAAATGTAACGTGGTTTTTCCCGCCGAATTCAAATTGCCGACTGAAAAGCAAATGGAAGCTCCGATTTATTTTCAAGAATATTGTAAAACTAATCAAATTCCTAATATTAAAACCGGTGTAAAGAAATTGTGAATAAACGTTCTTTCTATTGAATTCATTGTTATTTTTTAATAACATTTTAAGGGGACCGTATAAAGTACTTTTTAATTAAAGTAAACAAACAATGATTTTTAGAACACTTACAGTTTAACACTTAAAATTTAATGTAAAGGCGGTATTCAAAAACTCGGATACATATTTTTTACATTGATACTTTATTATAATATTTTTCGTAACACTTTGAAATTAAAAATATGTTTACGACTTTTGTAATATTGTTACATTTCCAACTTGGCATCCTCGAATAAATGGACACAATGGAATTGAACGGCAATGAACTATTAACGGTATGTCTTTATCTTTCCATTCCTCAACCACTAGTCCGCAAAAAGGACATTTGACACTCGAGTCGTTCTTGAGCGAATAAAATCCCCAGGCGGCCAAGTCTTCGGTTCCATATTTAACCCAGTTTTTAAAACTTAATAATCTTTCTTGTTCCGAAGACATTTTTAAAGACTCGTAAGAATGCTCCTTTATTATCGTAGGGAGGACACTTTCAAGTTCTATTCTCGCTGCTATATATTCCGCTTGAAGTTTTCGTTTCTTTTTTTTCAATATATTTATACTTTTTAATAGTTCCGTACACGGTTCGTTATTTTCCTTATCACTCATTATCCGACTGTCGTTAAATTTTGTTCCGTAAAATGAAATATGTAATTCTTGCTTTGTAGGGTTCACCCTACACTCGTTACCGAAAACACCTGCTTGTAAGTTATTTCCACCCGTTATTTCATATGACGCTATAAAATACGTTAAACCATTCTTACCAAGTTAATACGCGGGATATTATAACAGAAAGTATAAATGTTTTCGGTAACAAGTTATATCTTTCGGTCCGAGTTTTGACGACAATGTATTTGTTTGCCTTAGCTTTTTACTGCATTATTAACCGAAATATCAACATTAAACTAACATACAGGAACATTCGTTGGTCAAGTATTTAAACATTGCTTACATTAATAATGCAGTCGTTACAATCAGGGTAGTGTGTGCTGCCACTAAGTTCTTAATTTACCCCTGGTTGTGAAACTATAATGCTCTTTAATACCCTCGGTCAACGAATTAAGTAACGTTACGTTTATAAGAGTTCAATTTACCCCTGGTAGTGAGAAATGGCAATGCCACTCTAAAATCTAAATAGAATCTGTAAATATTACTATAAGCCTGTTAAAACACATTTCTCATGTATTCTATATTGTTGATCAGTGTATATTTATGTATATAACCCTTTTAATTCATTTGCAAATACATGTTTCGAGCCTTTAAATTTTTTGTAAGTACGTGTATAAAAAATATTCGGGTTTTTTTGTTTATTAAGCGCGCGATTTGACGTTGGATTTTTTCTGTGTGATTTTCGAGACGCGCGCTGGGTCTAACGGTAAAAAAAGTCTGTTAGACGTTTTTGAAATAAAGTTGTTGTCTTTTTCGTTTTAAACCGGATGGTTGTTGGTTTTTTTGTCCTGCTGATAGTCGAATTCTTTTCGGTTCCACAAACCTTTAGATATTTCAGTACTGATAGTCGAGATTTTATATTATTTTGGTGCCGAAACCCGGGAAAGCCCCTGAATTCTGGTACATACAGAAGGTTAAATATCGGTAGCATTGTAGAGAAGACACCGCATTTCACTGAAACTACGCAACGGTTACGAAATGGATGATTTTGCAATCATTAAGAGCAGAAGGACAGCTACGAAGAGAGCCGCAACAAAGATCAAGAACTTCCTGGAACCGGAACTGGATAAAGACGAGCCCGATGTTCACAAAATCGAAGGATACGTCAGGGTGTTGGATCAAAAGTCAGCAATGCTAAAAGGGTACGAAGCCGATCTAATGCAATTATTTGAAACCCAAGACGAGTTAGAGGCAGATCTCGCCACGTCCCAAGAATACATCGATGAACTGGAAGTCATGACTATACGAGCGAGAAGTTTACTAGACAGACGTAGGAGGGAGGCCCGTACAGCACGTCGCTTGGAAGATCCCAATAGTAGCGAATCGGACGATGATATCCTCGGGAACAGAGCACGTAGGAATAGAAACAACGCACCAATCGCACCAACGGTCAAACTACCCAAGTTAGAAATTCGTCATTTCAACGGAACAATCTGCCAATGGCAATCATTCTGGACCCACTTTGAGAACATCATTCACAACTCCGAGGCTATAACGAAGACAGACAAGTATAGTTACTTACTATCGTATTTGGAGGGACCCGCACTACGAGCAATCGAAGGTTTATCACTATCTGATGCCAACTACGACAACGCAATCGCGGTACTACGAGAGAGATTTGGACGGAAAGACATTATTATTAGCGAACACATGAACACTCTTCTAAATCTCCCAGTTGTGAGAAGAGCTAACGACATTTCTGGCCTTAGAAAACTGTACGATACTTGCCGCGTGCAAGTACGGAGTCTCGAGTCTCTTGGAGTAATGGATCAGTCTTACGGAAATCTCTTATGCCCCATAATTACACAACGACTACCTGAAGACATTACGTTGGCCTTCAGTCGACAGCATTCGGATGACCAGTTGAAAATTGAAGATTTACTGAAGTTTCTTCAAAAGGAAATCGCAAGCAGAGAACGAGCCCTAGTTTTAGGAAAATCATCTGAAACAGATAAACTAATGTATTCGCAACCTACGCATTCGCAACCTACGCATTCGCAACCTTCACATTCGCAACCTTCGCATTATCGCAGTTTTCGCCGAGAAAACAAATACAATTGCAACCCTTCTAGTGCTGCAGCCTTAACTATGGGAATTAGAACTAGACCCTGTCTCTATTGCGAACAAACGAACCACACCACAACTGACTGCGAGAAGATATCACTTCGAGAAAAAAAGAACGTACTAATTCGCAAGAAACGTTGTTTTATATGCTTGAGAGAAAACCACCAAGCTAGAGATTGCAGAGTAAACAGTAGAGGTTGCGGGAAATGCAACCGTCGTCACCACACGAGCCTCTGTGATCAAGCTGAGTATAACGCGGAACAATCACGGACGCAAAGTGATTCCAAACCACCGTCGCAACAAGATATAACTAAACCTAAAGAAGTGGCCCAAATGTCAGCTGGAATAACGGGTAGTCGAAACGAAGTCGTTTTACTACAGACAGCTCTAGCCCTAGCGCAGAAACCAGGAGATAAAAAGGAAGTGGTAGTGCGTTGCCTTCTCGACAATGGAAGCCACGTTACCTTTGTAAAGGAGAGTGTTTCGAGACAGCTTGGACTTGAGGTCGTTAGAGAAGAATATCTGAATTTGAACAGTTTCGGTAGCGCAAAACCAGAGACAGTGAAGAGAAGGAGAGTACGTTTGCAATTGAAAAACCGTCACGATCCGAGACAAAACGTGAAAATCGAAGCTTACGAAGCCCCCGAAATCTGTGGTTCGGTCTTCTCGGTACCAGGAACTGAGCTAGCTGAAGAATTTAGAAGTCGAGGATTTTTACTGGCAGACGAAATATCAGGGAATGTCGAAGCTAGTAATTCGCACGCTATTGATGTATTAATCGGAGGCGATTTTCTATGGGCAGTGGCGAGTGGTCGATCCGAACGCTTCGGAAGTTTCTTAATCGCAATGGAAACTACATTTGGTTGGACGTTACAAGGTCCGGTAGAAGTTGCCTCTCGCGCAATTGGGATTAATACCGTCGCAATTATGACCGTTACCGCTGAAAATAAACAAAACGAAGAGCTTTCGACTCAGCTTCGCAAATTCTGGGAGTTGGAGTCATTCGGACTTTCGAAAACTGACGCCGAATCCTATTCTCAAAAGGATATTTTAGAAACGTTTGAAAACACTACGACCTACGCAAACGGTCGCTATACCGTCGCATTACCGTGGATACCAGATACGTCGCGTCTCGCGAGTAATCACGCAGTCGCCACAAAACGCACGTCGAATTTATTGTACAAACTTCGCGAGGAACCTCGCATTTTAAAAGAATACAACGCCATCATGAAGGAGCAACTTGAAAATGGAATTATTGAAGAAGTGAAACCTACGATGAAAAAAGGAAAGCGCATTTATTACATGCCACATCGGGCTGTAATCAGAGAGACTAGTACAACCACTAAAACCCGCATTGTTTACGACGCTTCATCTCACGCGTCCGAAGTTGCATCGTTGAACGACTGTCTCGAAGTTGGAACGAATTTGAACCCTAATTTATATGACATTCTCATACGATTTCGTGAACGGAGGGTCGCCTTTACCGGGGACATTGCCAAAGCGTTCCTTCAAATTGAAGTGAGAGAGGAAGATCGCGACGCGTTGAGATTTTTGTGGGTTGATGTCGAGAACCCTCTAACGACTATGAGCCTAAGAACCTACAGATTTATGCGAGTACCATTTGGCGTAACATCTAGTCCGTATTTGCTAGCGGCAACGATAAGAACGCACGCGAAAAAATACAAAGAAACAAAATTGGAAATCAGTAAGATTTTAGACGATTCCTTATACGTGGATGACCTTCTGTCTGGCGCAGACACCGTTGAAAAAGCCCATCAGCTGATAGTCGAATCGCGGGAAGTAATGAGCGAAGCTGGAATGTGTCTCAGGAAGTGGCAATCTAATTCTTCCGAATTAAAACAACTTTTAAACGAAACCAACGGCGAAAAAACGCAAATTGAAGAGCCAGCCATTTTTACGCAATTAAAGGTCCTTGGACTTTCATGGGACAGTACGAAAGACAAACTTATTTACGACATTAAAGAACTCTTGGATTTTGTAAAGAATCGGTCTAGTACTAAGCGATGGGTAGTTAAATCAGTCGCGAAGATCTTCGACCCACTCGGATTCTTGTCACCGTTTGTAGTTCGAGCGAAAATTCTCTTTCAACAGCTTTGGGAGAAAGGAATAGGTTGGGACGATACCCTTCCTGAGGACTTAAAGGACACATTTGATTCATGGTGCTCCGAATTAAAAGATTTGAGAGAAATTAAAATCGAAAGGTATTATTTCAATGGAGTTGAAGAATTGGATACCGCAAACGTCGAACTACACTGTTTTACGGACGCAAGCCAGAAAGCCTACGCGACCGTAGTTTACCTTCGGTATAAGAGCGTAGATGGAGAAAATAAATCAACTTTGATCACGTCGAAATCTAGAGTAGCCCCGTTGAAGAAACTTTCCCTACCAAGACTCGAGTTGATGGGAGCAGCATTAGGCGCGGAACTAACTAACAACCTCACCAATATATTTGAAAGGAAACCAACTAAAATATTTATGTGGACAGACTCGCAAATTGTTCTTGGATGGATAAAAGGAACGGCTTCAAGATGGAAACCGTTTGTTGAAAATAGAGTTCGCACTATCCAAACACTGTCGGATCCAATGAATTGGCGTTATTGTAGAAGTGCGGAAAACCCCGCTGATCTCCCAACAAGAGGTCGGAAGTTGAAGGATCTAGCAGAAGATGAATTTTGGTGGAATGGTCCCAAATTTATTCACGAAGAACCTGTGTCCCGAGAAATTATCGCTACCAATGATGACGTAACCGAAGAACCGCGAGAAGAGTTACGCGGCGCTTTTCAGGTTCTCGCAGTTTTAAATCAACCAGAACGCAATTTACCTATCGATATTAAAATGTATCGCACACTAAAAACTTTACACCGCGTAACCGCCTGGATATTTCGCTTTAATCATAACTGCCGCTACAAAAACAATGCTAAACGAACTGGAGAACTAACAGCCGAAGAAATTCAGCAAGCGGAAACTTACTGGATTAAAAATACCCAAAAGGAACAATTTCCCGAAGAAGTGGATCGCCTAACGAAACAATTGCCAATCAACAAAGATTCGAAAATTAGAACGCTGAATCCTAAACTGGACAGAAATGGGCTAATCCGCGTAAATAGCAGAATTTATGGAAGTGGTCTATCCTATGAAGAAACGAACCCGTGGATTCTCGCACCGAATCACCCTTACACCACGCTTTTAGTGAAACACTCGCACGAAAAAGTAATGCACGCCGGGATGACCAGTACGACAGTCGCCATACGGGAAAGATTTTGGATAATTAAAAACCGGAGATTCGTGCAGTATGTTCTGAAATCATGTACCATTTGCCAATTCTTTCGCGCAAAGCCGTCGCAAGCTATCATGGGACCCCTACTGGAACTACGCACTACACAAGCTCCGCCATTCGAGGTTAGCGGAATGGATTTCGCTGGACCGTTATACTGCCGCGACGGCCAGAAAGTTTACACCGCTTTATTTACTTGCGCAGTAACTCGAGCAGTACATTTGGAACTGGTTTCAAACCAAACTACCGAGAACTTTCTACTTGCCTTCAGACGTTTTGTAGCGCGTAGAGGACTACCGAAACGCATTATGTCTGATAACGCGAAAACATACAAACGCGCGAAAGACGAATTAAGCGAATTATTTAAGAACATCGCGAGTCCCGAAGTTGAACAATTTTTTGCAAATCATCAAATACGTTGGGTATTTATCGCAGACAGAGCCGCCTGGTGGGGTGGTTTTTGGGAAAAGCTCGTATCATCGGTGAAGAAAGCCCTACGCAAAGTGCTTGGACGCGCGAAACTGGCGCACGAAGAACTGGAAACCATTCTCACGGAAGCCGAAGCGGCTATCAACAGTAGGCCGATCACAACGCTATCAGAGGATCCCAGTGAGCCACGGCCACTCACCCCCGCGCATTTTTTATTGGGAGATCGAGCAACGAGTTTACCATCGAGAAGCTTCTCTGGAGATATCGCGGCGTCAGTTACCAGATCTGATTTAACTCGTAGATTGAAGTATCGCCAGACCATAATTGACGGATTCTGGCGCAGATGGAACAAGGAGTATCTACTTCAGCTGAGATCAGCGCACCATCGCACACCGAACAAACCAACGCAACCACTGAAGGAAGGGGACGTCGTCATCATTGCCGAAGACAAGACACCAAGGCTATGTTGGAGAATGGGAGTTGTTGACGAAACCTTTGCGGGAAGCGATGGACACAGTCGTTCATGTATGGTGAGATTGGCGAATAGGACACGACTCCGTAGACCAATCCAACTACTGCATAAATTAGAACTTTAATTAACCTTGCTATTGAACTGTCAAGTTCAACTGGGGGGAATATGTTAAAACACATTTCTCATGTATTCTATATTGTTGATCAGTGTATATTTATGTATATAACCCTTTTAATTCATTTGCAAATACATGTTTCGAGCCTTTAAATTTTTTGTAAGTACGTGTATAAAAAATATTCGGGTTTTTTTGTTTATTAAGCGCGCGATTTGACGTTGGATTTTTTCTGTGTGATTTTCGAGACGCGCGCTGGGTCTAACGGTAAAAAAAGTCTGTTAGACGTTTTTGAAATAAAGTTGTTGTCTTTTTCGTTTTAAACCGGATGGTTGTTGGTTTTTTTGTCCTGCTGATAGTCGAATTCTTTTCGGTTCCACAAACCTTTAGATATTTCAGTACTGATTCTAAAATCTAAATAGAATCTGTAAATATTACTATAAGCCCATGTCTGCTACCCATTTAATAAAACTATTAGTCATTTTAAAGGTTCACAAATTGATTGAGCGTTCTTTCACGTAGTGGCTCCTCCCATAATTTCGCTACCACTTACGAAAATTAACGGACCGTACATGTTGAAGTCTATTAAACCGCTACGTAAACATTCCTCGTGCCGCTTGGTAAACACGGAATAATATACAGCTAGTTAACGATAGATTAGAGGATCTTTTTTACGTTTATTCAATATTAAAGATTAATTCAAACCGTCATTGTTCTATTAAATTGATGAACGGTTATTGAAATATCCATTACAAAGTCAAGTGATTTACCCTACAAAGTTTACTATTATTTAAATTTCATGAGCGGGAACCGACCTTGTTATGTAAATATTTCGTATAGTGTCAATGTATAAATGCATTATATTTACTAGGATTTATAAGCGGTAATATTAAATTTTATGCGTGAAACATTTATAAGGCCAGAGCTGCAAACGTTGTTAATAATTCCAAGCTTATTCTTAATATAGGGACAACTTGCGACTTTTAAGGTACGTGTTAATATATAAAAAACCGTTGGGAACAACTTGTTTATAAGCGTCAAAACAACATTGTACGTGATCTAACAAAGATGGCCGCGCTTGACAATTTACCCCGTTATGTACTGTTAAGAAGTCTACAAAGACGATGTAAATATACTTTTACAAGTAATTGATAATTATTACCGCGCCACCCTCAGAAGTAATTATTTTTCTACATTTAAAAATATCTAACACGTCCCCAACGCAACTGGACCCCAAAACACTACCTTAGTTTATTATAGAAGTGGTAATATTAAAATGGTAGTTTCTTAATCTCATTATCCCGATCTTTGGCGAACAAAACATGTTCGATTTCTTATTAGACCAGACCGATGGTACGGTAATATAAAACAATGTATACGTAAACGATTTATGTACGTGAGGCATTGTTAGATTAACTTTACACGAAAATGTTTTCCCCTGTTTGGGACAACTTAACCAAATATTGAAACTTGTACAGTTTTCATATCAGGTAATCATGTATCCGAATGAAAATATCCATAGATACCAGCGTGTTTAACTTTTTATAATCAATCTTTATGGACATATCCTTTAGCGACGAAAATTCAGAGCTGCAAACGTTGTTAATTATACCTAAGATACCACAGTATTAATTCAAACCGTCATTGTTCTATTAAAATGATGAACGGTTATTGAAATATCCATTACAAAGTCAAGTGATTTACCCTACAAAGTTTACTTTTATTTAAATTTCATGAGCGCGAACCGACCTTGTTATGTAAATATTTCGTATAGTGTCAATGTATAAATGCATTATATTTACTAGGATTTATAAGCGGTAATATTAAATTTTATGCGTGAAACATTTATAAGGCCAGAGCTGCAAACGTTGTTAATAATTCCAAGCTTATTCTTAATATAGGGACAACTTGCGACTTTTTAGGTACGTGTTAATATATAAAAAACCGTTGGGAACAACTTGTTTATAAGCGTCAAAACAACATTGTACGTGATCTAACAAAGATGGCCGCGCTTGACAATTTACCCCGTTATGTACTGTTAAGAAGTCTACAAAGACGATGTAAATATACTTTTACAAGTAATTGATAATTATTACCGCGCCACCCTCAGAAGTAATTATTTTTCTACATTTAAAAATATCTAACACGTCCCCAACGCAACTGGACCCCAAAGCACTACCTTAGTTTATTATAGAAGTGGTAATATTAAAATGGTAGTTTCTTAATCTCATTATCCCGATCTTTGGCGAACAAAACATGTTCGATTTCTTATTAGACCAGACCGATGGTACGGTAATATAAAACAATGTATACGTAAACGATTTATGTACGTGAGGCATTGTTAGATTAACTTTACACGAAAATGTTTTCCCCTGTTTGGGACAACTTAACCAAATATTGAAACTTGTACAGTTTTCATATCAGGTAATCATGTATCCGAATGAAAATATCCATAGATACCAGCGTGTTTAACTTTTTATAATCAATCTTTATGGACATATCCTTTAGCGACGAAAATTCAGAGCTGCAAACGTTGTTAATTATACCTAAGATACCACAGTATTAATTCAAACCGTCATTGTTCTATTAAAATGATGAACGGTTATTGAAATATCCATTACAAAGTCAAGTGATTTACCCTACAAAGTTTACTATTATTTAAATTTCATGAGCGCGAACCGACCTTGTTATGTAAATATTTCGTATAGTGTCAATGTATAAATGCATTATATTTACTAGGATTTATAAGCGGTAATATTAAATTTTATGCGTGAAACATTTATAAGGCCAGAGCTGCAAACGTTGTTAATAATTCCAAGCTTATTCTTAATATAGGGACAACTTGCGACTTTTTAGGTACGTGTTAATATATAAAAAACCGTTGGGAACAACTTGTTTATAAGCGTCAAAACAACATTGTACGTGATCTAACAAAGATGGCCGCGCTTGACAATTTACCCCGTTATGTACTGTTAAGAAGTCTACAAAGACGATGTAAATATACTTTTACAAGTAATTGATAATTATTACCGCGCCACCCTCAGAAGTAATTATTTTTCTACATTTAAAAATATCTAACACGTCCCCAACGCAACTGGACCCCAAAGCACTACCTTAGTTTATTATAGAAGTGGTAATATTAAAATGGTAGTTTCTTAATCTCATTATCCCGATCTTTGGCGAACAAAACATGTTCGATTTCTTATTAGACCAGACCGATGGTACGGTAATATAAAACAATGTATACGTAAACGATTTATGTACGTGAGGCATTGTTAGATTAACTTTACACGAAAATGTTTTCCCCTGTTTGGGACAACTTAACCAAATATTGAAACTTGTACAGTTTTCATATCAGGTAATCATGTATCCGAATGAAAATATCCATAGATACCAGCGTGTTTAACTTTTTATAATCAATCTTTATGGACATATCCTTTAGCGACGAAAATTCAGAGCTGCAAACGTTGTTAATTATACCTAAGATACCACAGTATTAATTCAAACCGTCATTGTTCTATTAAAATGATGAACGGTTATTGAAATATCCATTACAAAGTCAAGTGATTTACCCTACAAAGTTTACTATTATTTAAATTTCATGAGCGCGAACCGACCTTGTTATGTAAATATTTCGTATAGTGTCAATGTATAAATGCATTATATTTACTAGGATTTATAAGCGGTAATATTAAATTTTATGCGTGAAACATTTATAAGGCCAGAGCTGCAAACGTTGTTAATAATTCCAAGCTTATTCTTAATATAGGGACAACTTGCGACTTTTTAGGTACGTGTTAATATATAAAAAACCGTTGGGAACAACTTGTTTATAAGCGTCAAAACAACATTGTACGTGATCTAACAAAGATGGCCGCGCTTGACAATTTACCCCGTTATGTACTGTTAAGAAGTCTACAAAGACGATGTAAATATACTTTTACAAGTAATTGATAATTATTACCGCGCCACCCTCAGAAGTAATTATTTTTCTACATTTAAAAATATCTAACACGTCCCCAACGCAACTGGACCCCAAAGCACTACCTTAGTTTATTATAGAAGTGGTAATATTAAAATGGTAGTTTCTTAATCTCATTATCCCGATCTTTGGCGAACAAAACATGTTCGATTTCTTATTAGACCAGACCGATGGTACGGTAATATAAAACAATGTATACGTAAACGATTTATGTACGTGAGGCATTGTTAGATTAACTTTACACGAAAATGTTTTCCCCTGTTTGGGACAACTTAACCAAATATTGAAACTTGTACAGTTTTCATATCAGGTAATCATGTATCCGAATGAAAATATTCGTAGATACCAGCGTGTTTAACTTTTTATAATCAATCTTTATGGACATATCCTTTAGCGACGAAAATTCAGAGCTGCAAACGTTGTTAATTATACCTAAGATACCACAGTATTAATTCAAACCGTCATTGTTCTATTAAAATGATGAACGGTTATTGAAATATCCATTACAAAGTCAAGTGATTTACCCTACAAAGTTTACTATTATTTAAATTTCATGAGCGCGAACCGACCTTGTTATGTAAATATTGCGTATAGTGTCAATGTATAAATGCATTATATTTACTAGGATTTATAAGCGGTAATATTAAATTTTATGCGTAAAACTGATATTTTGAGGAAAATGTATACGATGTGCGTAAAGACTGTGAAACATTTATAAGGCCAGAGCTGCAAACGTTGTTAATAATTCCAAGCTTATTCTTAATATAGGGACAACTTGCGACTTTTTAGGTACGTGTTAATATATAAAAAACCGTTGGGAACAACTTGTTTATAAGCGTCAAAACAACATTGTACGTGATCTAACAAAGATGGCCCCGTTTGACAATTTACCCCGTTATGTACTGTTAAGAAGTCTACAAAGACGATGTAAATATACTTTTACAAGTAATTGATAATTATTACCGCGCCACCCTCAGAAGTAATTATTTTTCTACATTTAAAAATATCGAACACGTCCCCAACGCAACTGGACCCCAAAGCACTACCTTAGTTCATTATAGAAGTGGTAATATTAAAAATGATAGTTTCTTAATCTCATTCTCCCGATCTTTAGCGAACAAAACATGTTCGATTTCTTATTAGACCAGACCGATGGTACGGTAATATAAAACAATGTATACGTAAACGATTTATGTACGTGAGGCATTGTTAGATTAACTTTACACGAAAATGGTTTCCCCTGTTTGGGTCAACTTAACCAAATATTGAAACTTGTACAGTTTTCATATCAGGTAATCATGTATCCGAATGAAAATATCCATAGATAGCGACGTTTATACCTAAAAATGCATTGCATGATTATAATAATTTAATTTGTGGAAGACCCCTTTCATTAACCATAAATCAGATGATCACGTGACGCGGCTTTTTGATCGAACTATATAGGGATAACTTGTTACACACGCCGAAACGCGAGTTATTGAAATGTCTTTTGACCACGCTTGATATGTAATTCACCCTTTTCAACACATGTTTACGTGAGATGACCCCAAACACGCTTCCTAACGGACGACAGGATATGCTATCTTTACTGTTAAGAAGTCTTTAACGGATTTACTATGTTAAAAACTTGAAATATCCAATAAAAAACTAAACTCCCTAATTTCTTCACCCCAAAAATAACCTTGAATACACAGTTTCCAATTTATAAATTTTAGGCTTATTATTTACGATTATTAACAATAAAACTTTACCACGTAATGCATAATGTTTCTCGCGCGTCCTCATTAACGGTAATATAAAATTAATACATGATGCATTGTCGTAATATTTATCAGCTTACACCCAAGGCACTACCTTAGGTCTAGCGACTTTAAACTCGACGTTTTAGGTTAATATATATAAAAAATTGTTAGCAACAACTTGTTAAACACAAACTTGATCTAAAGAATATATGGCAAATTTCCTAAAAATAACAGACATGGACACCCTTTTCAATACGCCCTACAGAACCCGTTTAAATATGAATCATTAAAGATGGCTGCCAAAACACGTGAATTTCCAACCAAAATTACTAAGAGTTCATATAACAACCGTTAAAAGAGAGACCAGCCTCCAAACTTTACCCCGTTCTGTTAAGTCTTTTTTACCGCGCTTCCTAACGTTAAAACACAGCTTATAAAACTCTTTAATATTTACTACTTAAGACCACTTGTTGATTAACCCCCAAGACGTTACCTAACTGTTATAAACAAATATACTGATTTACCCGCCAAATTTTTATGGTAGTCTTGTAACGTAATACATAGATGGCGCTAGTGCGCTTCGAAATGAGAGATTTTGGTAATTTTTCGGGACGCGAGTTGCTTAAAATTATCGGTTAGGATAAATGTTATATTATATTAATTATACAGTGTTTTTAATATTAGTATATATTAAACAAATTAGACTGATATTTATTTTATATATTTTAAACAGCCCGAAAATATATTTTTATGGTAGTGATTTAGTACAATAGATGACGCTAGTGCGCTTGGAAAGTAGGGATTTTCGTAGAGGCGCGGTAAATTCGAAATGTCAATATAAAAATGTTAAGTTATTTATCGTAAACTTTATTGTTATGCTTTGTATAATAGGAATAATGACCATCTGGTATAATGAATTCAATACGAGTTCTATGGGAGTCAAAAGAGTTTCAACAACTAAATATTTGGACACTGCTGATCCTGGACTCTGGACATCTGAAGGAGTCTTATATTTAGAGATATATGGTTCGGTGATGGTCAAACCGAAAATGTTCAATAATTGTACATTAATACACCTTTTCAAGGAGTTTAACCATGCGGCGCTTTGGAATATTATATTAAGTTCAATAGGCATTCATAACCGAATGTAGAGTTTGTGGTGACTAGACCTAAAAATGGTCTATGGTTTCTCTTTATATTTCTGAAGTTGAGAACAAAAATTTATATTCATGTCAGACATTAATAAACCTAAAGAGTTCAACCACTTGTTAATCGAGGCTTACAATTTCCCGCGCTTTTCTAACCGAAACACATGTTAAATTCGCGCCAAAAATGATTTGTTAACCATATAGCTACCAGGTCAATTACCCCTAACGGTTAATTATAAAGGTACAAACATGTAATAGACCTATAGAGTACAAACTATACCCGTTTCCCAGCCAAAATCATGTCAAACATAAGTGTACATTAATTAACCTAAAGAGCTTAGCCACTTGTTAATTTTTATACACGCGACGCTTACATTTTCCCGCCAAAATTAATATTCAAACATATAATAAACAAGTATAACTACTTGTGATCCTAAACACATGTTACTATACTATCCATATAACAGGTCAATGACCCCTAACGGTAATCTACCTAGTTAAACAATACCACGCTCATTAATATTCACCCTTTTGACATTGAACAGGTTGATTGATAGGTCATTAATTAACACCTGTTAATCTCATTAATTATTCAGGTCACGCGCGCGTGACACGCGCCCGAGGGGGGTGGAATCGCGATTCCCTGCTTCATTCCCCCCCGTCACGCAGCTATGGACGCGGTAGCCACGCCCCCGCTTGGCTAGGAATACGGTACATAACTACTATTGTTCATCCTCTGGTTCATATCATTAATTTAAGCTTCGAGCTTGGTATTTTTCCTGATGTCTTAAAAAATGCACTTATTGTTCCCATATTTAAAACGGGTGAAAAAAATAAATTATCTAATTACAGACCAATTTCTCTGTTAACTCATATATCAAAACTTTTTGAGAAAGCAATGAAAAAAAGGCTTGTTAATTTTCTAGAGGAAACTAGTATGTTGTCAAATTATCAATATGGCTTTCAGTCGAATAAGAGTACTAACGATGCCCTATATAACTTCACTAATTATGTCCATCAAGCTCTTGATAAAAATCAAAAGGTTATTGCTGTTTTCTTGGACTTGGCAAAGGCATTTGATACGATCAGCCACCATATATTGATACAAAAACTTGATAATTGTGGAATTAGGGGTTTGCCTTTAAAATGGTTCGAAAGTTATGTTCAAAATAGAAAATCAAGAGTTAAAATAAACGAAGTTTTTAGTAAGCCTTTACCAGTTACCTGTGGTGTACCCCAAGGTACAGTGCTGGTTCCCATATTGTTCCTCATTTATGTTAATGATTTATGTAATGCAAATGTATCATATTATTTAACCGCCTTCGCTGACGACACAGCCCTTGTTTTTGCTGCCAACACTTGGAGTGATGTTTTGGATAAATCTGAAAATGGTTTAGCTCGCACATATAACCTCTTAAATGCTAACTTACTAAGTTTAAACGCGGAAAAAACTAAGTTTATCACTTTTGGATATCGTAAGCCTAACGAATTAATTGATGATCTGATATTACATTGTAACGATATTTGTATCAGTAATAATAACTTATGTTCAAATTGTCCAAAAATTGAAAATGTCAAAAGTATTAAGTACCTTGGAAGTATTATTGATTTTGATTTAAGGTGGACTAGTCATATCAATAATCTATGTAAAAGCCTCAGATACCTTTTGTATAACTTCAGATTACTGCGTAACATACTTGACCTGCGATTTTTGCGAATGGTTTACCATGCTCTTGTACAATCTATGATAAATTATGGTACTATAGCTTGGGGCTCTGCCACAAAAAATGTCCTTAGTCCACTTGTTAAAGCCCAAAATAAACTCGTAAAAACGTGTATAATTGTTCCATACCGGTTTCATAACAATATTGCATATTCTAACTTTAAGGTTATGACTGTGAAACAATTATTCGTTAAAAACATCAAAACAAATGTTTTCAAATTGAAAAATAATGATCAATGTTTAATTAAAAGTTGTAGGAGCACAAGGCTTCCATATACTATGAATTTTACACTCCCTAAAATTTTAAAAACTAAAACTCAAAAACAGGCTAAATACTTGGGATAAAAATGTTTTAATTACTTACCTTTAAGATTAAAAATAGAAGTTAATTTTTTCCGATTTAAAAAAAATTAAATCTATGGATTATTGACCATGATCGGGAAATTAGTAATTGTTTAGAAAACTAATTGTAATTTCACCTTAAATATTGTAATAAGTGTTACTAATTTTGTACTCAGAACGGTTGATATATTGTTGCATTTGATACCAACCCCCGCTGTCCACACGCGTTTACGCATATACAGTGGGTTGAAAGCAATTATTTGAAGATAAATTTTGTACTTGTAAAAATATCTTGCTTTACATAAATAAATAATAATAAAAATAATAATAATAATAATAATAATAATGGCGCATGGTCACGTGGGCGAAAAGTAGCGGGCGAAATCGTTCGCAAACCTTATGTGGTTCGCGACCAAATCGCGTCGCTACGCGTGATGTTGGGCACATTATCAACTCCTTCTGCGTTGAGTTTGCAAGTTCTCTCCCCACTGGTTTAAGGGGTTTTTCCCCGAGTTCTTCGGTTTCCCCTTCCATAAAAACTTGTCTAGGTTAACGGTAATAGTTAGTGTAGGGAGCTGTTGGCTCGTTCTCGTGGCATGCAGGGCTTGCCACCAACCTCCTACGCATTGTAACCCGGCCACCTGAATTAAGGGCTTCAAAAGTCGCATGATGACTTAGGCCTAAGGTGGTGCCTTGGGTATTAGCCTAGCTGATTATTATTATCATTATTATTATTATTATTATCATTAACATCACGTGAAGTGACGCAATTTGCTCGCGGAAATTTTGAACGTGAAGTCTATGTGTGCATCCGTCTTTAATCACTGAATAGAAAAGAGATTTAAGATTATACTTAGATTGATAGTAAGCTCTATTAGGGGGTTTAATTATTTTTAGCACTAGTATAATTAGTGGCTAAGGCAACCAAAAGTGACACTAGAATTTCATAGTGGCGCCATCAAACGAAGAATTTTCTTAAATATTTTTCTCTTTAAATTAATAGTTTATATATAATCTTCTCCGTTTTTGATGTGTAAAACCCTTTTTAGACGCCTAAAAGGGTTTTTATGTGTAAAACAAAACAGTTATGTCAAATGCAAGTAGATTTTCCAGGCTTTATAATAACCAAAGTCATACGCCACTGATAGTGGGGTTACTCTCCAGGCTTAATAATGTCCAAAGCCATACGCCACTGATAGTGGGGTTACTCTCCAGGCTTAATAATGTCCAAAGCCATACGCCACTGATAGTGGGGTGACTCTCCAGGCTTAATAATGGCCAAAGCCATACACCACTGAAAGTGGGGTAACTCTCCAGGCTTAATAATGTCCAAAGCCATACGCCACTGATAGTGGGGTGACTCTCCAGGCTTAATAATGGCCAAAGCCATACGCCACTGATAGTGGAGTGACTCTCCAGGCTTAATAATGGCCAAAGCCATACACCACTGAAAGTGGGGTAACTCTCCAGGCTTAATAACGGCCAAAGCCATACACCCCTGAAAGTGTGGTGACTCTCCAGGCTTAAAAGGAAACAAGGTCGAGTAGCCCCTCCAGTTAGCCTTTTCAGTTTTCATAGCGCCACTTAGCGGTAAACGCGAGAAACTAATAAACCGCTGGAATTGATCTGATAAGCAGAAGATTTTCCATTATCAAATACTAAGTTTCTGCTTAGCAGACGAAAATGCAGTAGTTTATAAGCTTATTGATTTGGCCACTCTATCTGTCTCTATTTAAACTGAAAAGGCTTATTCAGAATCTCTTCATACCAGATCATGCCTATGATATTTCGCCAGAGCTCACATATTACGAAATATGCAAATTGACTTATGATACGAAAAGTACGACTCTCTGCAGTCAGCAGTATATTTGGCACGAAATGCTGCATTCCCAAATGCCAAGTCTATTTGTGTACCATGGTCGCTCGAAAACCTCCCTTTTAAATTTGGCATAAGTTCCATGCCATACGAGGAAAATAATTTAGTTAAAGCCGTTTTGCTTTTAAGGAAATCTAGATTGAAATCGCCGACCACAACCGTTGGCAATGAATTGTCATATTTCTCATCGAAAAGCGGGTTAAAATCTGTAAAAACAACAGTCAGGCTAGCCACGGGTGACTTGTAAATAGAAATTAAATTTAATGTCGCACTTCCAAAGGTACATTCAAGCCATATTCTTTCAAATCGCGCTCTTCCATAAGGATGCAGACCATATCTAACCAATTCGTGGGAGTTACAATTAATCACTTCATCGGTTCCAAAAATTGTCGACCCATAAGCGATTCTAGGAGATGTATTGGGTAAACAAATTGAACTTAATTGTCAAAACCCAACCAATTTTGGCTCGTCACTAGATTTAGTCCAAGTCTCGGCGAAACAAAGTATAGCCAAGCTCATTAAAAAAGGGTCAGATTGAACATCTATTAAATGGGCATTCAAAGATTGTACATTCTGAAAGCAGATTAGTGGACGTTGTCTAAGAAATAGCAGTTCTAAAGTAGATTCCCCTCTTAATCTAACCATTTCTACCTCGACAATGTCATCATGTTTTGGCGGAACTGTAGCCTTAAAATCACCAAAAATATAGAGGCCGTTGGCAGTTCTAGCTCCGCGGAATAAGTGTCACCTTGAATCTTATGAACAGTTATGGCTTCTGATATTTTTAATGGAAATTGTCTTCTCGATACAGAGACATGTTTTTGACCATGTTTACGAGTGAACGATCTCGAAATCTTTTCAATGGGAGTCCAAGATGAATCTACTTTTGAACGGATCATAATGATACTGTTCCTATTTCTAGTTTCTTTCCCGGATTTATCATCGTCAAATTTAACCCAAACTCTATTAGGTATTTTCTCTCGCGTATTAGTTCCTTGTATAGACCTTTCGGCGTAATCTATTTTATGTAGTCGACCTGTCGCTCCATTGACTAATCCATCTGAGGTGTCAACGTTCACCGTCATCATATAACGCGCTCCACAAGTTAAAGTCAATTCCCTAGCTAAGCCCATAGTCTCCTGGGCTGAAAGAGACCGAACTCTTTCAAGAATTTGCTTCTTGGTGGAGTTTTCAACATCTCCCATGGCCATGTCAAAAGATACGGCATTTGCAGTTTCGGAGTTCATTTCGGACAGCCTTACGGAGTTAAAGTCGTCCACCGCTTTGTTCGTTGGAAACAAGTGAATTGCGTCTTTAGGAAAAAGTCTACACCGGGAAACTTTGCAACGCTCAAAAATATCTATGTCAGCTTATGTCATGGTACTAACAGCCCAACGATTTAACGCAAGAGCAAAGGCTTTATCATCTTTTGGCCTCATAACTTCTGTCAGTTCGAAAAGTTTGAATTCCTTCCAGAGAGGACTGTCAATCAAATTTCCGTACGTAGTTGATGCCCCTGACGATTCGAAAACAGATTTGCCTCCTACAGGTTTTAATTGATGAAAGTCACCAACCAGCATTACAGAGAGACCACCAAAAGGCCGTTTCGAACCCATAATCTGTTGACACCTCGAATGTACTTGATTAAGAATTTTGACACTAGTCATGGAAATTTCATCAATCACCAATAGTTTTAAATCATGATAGGTTGATCGCATTCTATTAAGATATTCAGAGTCCAAGCTAGCCATTTGTCCGGCGTATTCGTGAACAGGAAGACTAAACGCATTATGCAAAGTTGAACCTCCTATGTTAAAGGCTGCCTTTCCTGTAAAAGCTGTTCTTAGAACAACAACATTACCAACATCCACCTCCAGTAAAGAGTGGAAATAACGAGAAACTGCTTCGCAAAGAACATTAATTAAAACACTTTTACCAACTCCGGCGCCACCGGTCAGGAAAAGCCTTAAGTATTCACTGGAAGGTTTTGTTTTAAAATGGCCCAGAACGGAGTAAAAAAATTCACGCTGTCTAGTATTTAAAGAGCGCAACGACGAAATATACTCTGAATCAGCAACGTACGTTATTTGGTGTACAACAGTATGATTGCCAGGTACGGTGGAGTTGATCTCCAAGCCTATGTCTCCTTCACCGGCTCGGGTGGCTTCGATGGTCGTCAATAGTAAAATGCCTATCTCTTTCGTTCTGATAATCGTTCATTGGTTGGATGCCACCAAGCTCTATATCTCCCTGATTCTCTTCGAACTCCGCCAAAGCTCTTTCTATGGCATTTCCATCCTCCGACTTAAAGCTTACCCAAGTAAAACCACCAGAAGACAAATTTAAAAAAAAGGGGAAGAAAGAATGTAGAAAGTTCAACTATGTAGGTGACTACTCCCTCTTGTGACTCATGGCAACACAGATAAATTGCTATAGTGTAGTATTGGAAAAGATGGGAATATTTAAAAAAAAACCGGAAACAATATTGACATATACAAATATATAAATTTTTTGACATATATAAATATACATATTCCTTAAATATAAAAGTACGTTTTTCAGTATTATCATATTACGATAGACAAATTTCAATTTAAAGAAACTGTAATAATATCGCTATATAATATTATATTTCGTTAATTTTTTGGTTTAGTTTAACCAGAAGTAAATGAACTTCTGGTTTAATGGGACATTAAAACAAAAGTTGTTAAGTGTTGATATATGTAAGTAGGATCTTTGAAAATCTTATTTTTAATAAACCTGAATTAACAAAAAAAAATATATATACACTTTTGGGCTCATTAAAAACCTAGTAACACGTGCCTGTGACATCATTACCACTTTTTCTTACAGGACCCCCCTCCCCCAAGAAAGCCATGACCGAAGCTCTATTGCGATGCGCCGGAAAGTAGTGTGCAGTGTTGCCAATGAACGTCAGTTTTCCTGTTTGCGTGAAATCTAGTTAATAATATAAATAAACAATGGAGCGACAAGCTGACGGGTCTCTATGAGCGTCCACGGAGGGGGGGCGTCTGAATTAAAGCTTGCCATGCTCCTAAAAACTCGAGAACGGTCAGGTCTAGAGCTTTAAAATTTTTACTCAATGCTCAGGGCCTGATTTCCAACTAATCGCACCTAATTCAAAATACCTGAGATGGTTATTCATCTAATTTATAAGACTGATTTTAAATGCCTCCACTCTTAGTTCCCTTATCTCTTTTTTATATTTTTCCTTATTTATTTTTTCGGATATTCCGAGAATTCGAGTGTAAGGGGATACCACTATGCCACGATATTCAAACCAAAAAGGGGTTTAGACTTCTACAATGGAGCGACAAGCTGACGGGTCTCTATGGGCGTCCACGGCGGGGGGGGCTGAATTAAAGCTTGTCATTTATATATTTATTTATTTATTTGCATGTCATGTTTCCTAAAAACTCGAGAACGGCTTTAAAATTTTAACTCAATGTTAAGGGCCTGATTTCCAACTAATCACACCTAATTTAAAATACCTGAGATGGTTATTAATCTTAATTATAAGAGTGAATCCCCCTTATCTCTTTTTTTAACATTTTTCCTTATCTATTTTTTTCGGATCTTCCGAGAGTGTTTCGTTACCGGCCTTAACCCGCCTGCCCTGGCCCAGCAGATTGCGTACGTAAAAATACGATAAAAGCTACTAGCGGAAAGATAATCTAACGAATATCAACTAAAAGAGCGAGCTGGAGCTATCTGCATATTTTCCGTACCCGCCTCGATCCGCCTGCCCTCGCTACGCAATTCGCGAACACAGTTAAATTCTATAAAGCTACTCGCGTATCCTTACGGAAAGATAGTCCAACAAATCTCAACCAAAATAGCGAGCTGGAGCTGACCGCATATTTCCCGCCTTAGGTCTTTGGTGTGAAACACCAACGTTAGCAGCTCTGGCGCCACTGTTCAGGGTAATTTATAAAATAAAGAAGTCTTTAATGAAGATTGCTTGGTAAGTTATATTCCCTGTAAATGGGTCATCACTTGAAAAAGTGCACTCATCGAACATAACCAAAAGGAATTGAAAATCTCAGATTCGTCAGTCTTGATGTTAAGCCATTTGCGGAATTTATATCGGGGTGGCATATCTCCATTGTTTAGTTCTTGATGGAGTGCCGATGATAATGGTGACTGTTTAGACGTAGCTATTTGCCACACTCTGACTCTAGTTAGAGGATAAGCAAGGAAGTACGCAAGGAGAACATCTTCTACGTCAGAGCTGTTTCGGCTTTGTTTCGGGTTGATGATTTCGAAATTGTTGAAGTGCCTTAAGAAACTGAGAACAGTTGTTTGACTAGCAGAACAGTTGGAAAACCATTTCCAACAAACTGGATGATAAAATACGCGGAAAGGTAAATTAGTCCATAATTAAAAGGGATAATATAGCTAAACCCTAAACAAATTTGAAGAAATTAAAAAACTTACTAATAACTCGTACCAATAGGTCTTCGAGCAAACAAAAAAACGCGAATCTCGGATCAATTAGATCTTCAAGAAATAAACTACATAAAGCTAAATAAAATAAAACAGCCAGAAATTCCAACGCCTTTCTTATTTTATTTAGTTTTAATGTTGTTTGTTACTCGAAGATCTATTTGATCCGAGATTCGCGTTTTTTTTGTTTGCTCGAAGACCTATTGGTACGATTTATAAGTAAGATTTTTAATTTCTTCAAATTTGTTTAGGGTTAAGCTATATTATTCCTTTTAATTATGGACTAATCTACTTTTTCGCGTATTTTATCATCCTTCGCACAGTCCATAGGTGGTTTCTTATAACTTATTATATTATATTACCTACACAGAGATATAGTTCAAGCAAAAGGGTGTTTTGCTCCAACTTATAACTTAAATAATAAGATGGATGGTGACAGAAATAGAAAGGAACATGAAAAACCTTGCGCGTAATATTTAAAAATAAAATAAATAATAACAACGATATTATTGCGCAAGTAAAACTTTTAATAATAAAAGCCGACTAGTTTCGGCACAACATTGTGTCTTTGTCTTTCCGCTCCTTGACAAAGACACAATGTTGTGCCGAAACTAGCCGTCTTTTATTATTAAAAGTTTTACTTGCGCAATAATATCGTTGTACTTATTTTTTTTAATGGATGGTGACGTTGTCTCGGTGGGATTCTTGGCAATATTGTTCGAGTCTTTCGTACAATATCTTAAGATAATAACGGCAGTTTTAATTGTAATTATAATGATATAAGTTAGTGATTTTATTTTGTTTTTATTAAAACACGAGGAACTATGTATGATGGATAAACTAAAATCATTTTATAATAAAGTTCCGGATTCGGGTTCGAACAGCAGTTTTGACGGGTTATATTGGGCGGCGAATAATAGAAGTATAAAGGTCACCGCGAATGAAATTGTTGAATTATCACAAAGTCTGGATACAAAAACTTTTCACAAGAAAGCTCGAAAACGTTTTAAAAGAAAGTTGATACTGTACGGAAACGACGATTAGAGGCAAATTGACTTAGCCAATTTGCAGAGCCTCCCCCGACCAAGTCATGGTTTTCGTTACCTGTTATGCTGCATAGACGTTTCAGGGAGATCTCGTTTGTGATAGACTGAAGACAAGAAAGGCACGAACACACTGTTAAAAATTGCTGTTAAAATTTACAGGAATTTACCTGGCAGAAAATAACCAGGAAAATTCCTGTAAAATTACAGGTATTTTTTCCTGTAACCGTAGCAAGTAAAAACCTGTTCTAGACACGAGAAATATAAAGTACCATTAACAGTAAATTTTAAATTGCTGTTGTTCCAACATGAAATTTCCCATTACGTTTACGGTAATTTAACAATAGAACTTTATTATCCTGTTGTCGCAAAAATTATGCTTGGGCTATAGGCCTACCCAAAATTAATTCCAAATATTAATTACTACATGATAATTGTTCATGAATGGCAATTTTAAATTTAAATAGATAAAACTAAATTATTTATGAACGTTTTTATTTGAAAAACATGATACAGCAATTGAATCAAATAAGGTTATGTGAACCAAATTTTTAAAACATCAAAAAGTGCATAAACCTCACCAAGATTGTTTTTACTAAAAATACTTATACAATTACAATACACTTTTATTTCGGTGAAATTAAATTATAAGCGTGAATTTTCTGCTATTTAATACTCTAAGGGTTAGGTTTTCTTCTTCCTGTCACCCTTTAAATTTACTTTCCTGCCACACAAATATACTGGTGGTAGGCCAACTGCAGAAAACGTTGGCCTTCCACCAGGGTATTTGTGCGGCAGGTAAGTAAATTTAAAGGGTAACAGGCAGAAAAAAAAAGACCTTTAATTTAATTTAACAATTGATGTTTTTTGAAATTATCAGCTTCAGCTTTCTTGTTTGATTACCATTGATTAAGATACTCGAAATGAAACTTTAGTCAAATCCTGGAATCCAGCTGTTTCCATTTCTCAATCTTGATTTTAATAAATTCAGCCAAAATATTTTTCAATCTGAATTAAACTCTTCATCAGTGTTCAATGTCTTCTATGAGTGTACTGCAGCTAAACAATATAATAATTTTAATAACTGGAAATTCTTCATACAAAATCACAACCAAAAACATATGCACATTAAGCATAGTCATTAAGATTTTAGGCAGGTTCTTTCAGCGGTAGTGATTAAAATACAATTAAAATTATTTTTAGTAAAAAAGTTTAAATAGATAACCAAATTTCAAACTCAATTTTAAAAAGGGAGCTAAATATATTTTTTTCACCTAGCTTACTCAATGGGTGACCACAGACTAAGATAGATACTTTTTGAAGATATTTAAAGGCAACTTCTCTTACATTTCACATTTATTGAATACCGAAAAGGTAATCCCCTACTTCAAGACTTGGGCAAGGTGGTTTTTTAGAGGTGTTAAAACAATAATTTAAATTTTAAAATAAGTGAAATTTTGGTGGTATACACGCTAGAGCTTTTTTTTCAATTTGATACCATCACTTAAAAACAACTTTGCCAAAGTCTGAATAACTATGTAAAGTAATAAAAGGGTGGTTAAATATTTTTGGATTCAATAATTGTGATTTAGGGCAAAACAAATTGAATATATTAAAGTTATCGTAGTGAAATAAAATAGTTTCCTTTAAATGCAGCTGAAAAGAAACATCATTAGTTTGTGTTCACCCATTGGCAGAGTTCATATACCTACTGCAATTGCTCAACTGTTCTCTAATTGGACCATCTTTTTTTTGTCTTTAGGTGAGCAAATTTTACTTAATCTTTCCTCTATTATTGTGAACTCTGCCAAGTATATTTAAAAGAAATTAAAACATCCAAATTATAAAATATTCAAATATGCCTCCGGAAACGAGGGACCCTATACTATCTGAAATTCGGAAACTTAACGAAAAGATAGACTCTAAATTTGCTATGACGAATGACGCCTTAACCTCGATATCAGCGCAAATAGATATTAACAACAAAAAAGTTAAAAATTTAGAAACGCTACTTGTGGGGGTACAAAATAAACTTACGGACTTAGAAGAAGAGGTAAAATCTGTCCCTGATTTAAAATTTGAAATCAACAGAGTTAATGATAACGCAGTAGCTATCAACCAAGACCTTAGCGCTAAAATAGAAAAAAATCGATTTAAACTTGAAAACCTAGATATAACCATTAGGCGAAATAATATTGTGATAAAGGGTTTGGCAGATAGTGAAACAGAAACCCGCGATCAGTTAGCAGAAAAATTGAGAGACTTATTCCGTAACCACCTCGAGATGTACTTTGACTTCTTTGCAAACCAAGCCTACAGAAGGGGTCCCTATATGAAAGAAAAAAGGCGCTACGTAATTTTTAAAGCAGAAACGTATGATGCAAAAATTGAGATACTTAGAAACAGCCCCAAACTTAAAGGAAAGAACATTTATCTTGAACATGACTATACGCAGGAACAAGAAAGCGCGAGATACTTCTTACGTTCTTTCGCGAAATCAAAGTTCCCTGATAAATACAAATTTACAAGTGTAAACCAAATTCTAATTGGAAATAATAGCTATAAGTATGATTTTGTTAAGCGTGATGTCGTGCAGATATAATAATTTTTTTTTTCTTTTCTCTTATGTTTCAAATATTTAAAATTATGATTAAAATAATCTATAGCAATATAAGAAGTGCTTCGGCAAATTTTTCTAATCTATTATGTAATTGTACTTTTAACTTTAACGACAAAATAGATGTCTATGCTCTTGTCGAAACGTGGTACTGTGAAACATACTCTGATTTGGTGGAGGGTTACCAGTTCTCAGGTATTGGAAGAAATAAAAGAATAGGTACTAGGGGCGGGGTGGGCTTCTATGTACGGTCTGGTATTGACTATGAAATAATTCGCGACGCGTGCCAAATTAAAAATTCTATTGAGTCTTACGTCATTAAAATTGGTGAAATCTTTTATTGCGTAATACGAGCTAGAAAATATTATTGATAATTTAGGCCCTCCTCATATAAAAAAGTTATTTTTGGTGATTTTAATATAGATTTAGACATTTCCAAACGTAGTAATGACTCCTTAGCGCTAATTGATCTAACAAACTGTAAAGGGTTATCACAATTTATCCACCGCCCAACGAGGGTGACTGCTGACTCTGCGACTATTATAGACCACGTATACTCAAATGTAGAGAATAATTTAAAAATTATCGATAATTGGTCGATCACCGACCATTATCCGATACTTATCGAGCTTCATAACAATATAGACTTTACGGAATCGATCCCACGTAGAAGCTATTCAAACACTAATATAAAAAACTTTTTGGCAAAGGTAGGCAAAATTAATTGGGATACCCTTTTTAACATCGAAGAAATTAATCATGCCTTTACATATTTTCTAAACCTAATCCTTGAAGTCTACAACTCTGCTTTCCCCCATTACCTACCAAAAAACAAAGTTAAAAGATCGAACGAATGGATTAACGATAACATTAAGCAAGAGTTAAAAATTAAAAACAGGTTAAAAAATAAAGCTAAGAACTACCCTACAGACGAAAACCAATTTAACTATAAAAAATCCAAAAATAAATGTGTTAATCTAATAAGAAACGCTCGTCATAATTATTATGATAAACAAATATCTGATAGTAAAAACAATAGAGATACCTGGGGGCTGGTAAACCATCTCTTAAATCGAAAAGAAATTAAGAAAACACCTATTAAACTTTCACCCAACGAGTTAAACGACTTTTTCTGTTCGACTACCCCAATATCGAACGCCGAGATGTATACCACAGTTAAAAACACTCCTAACTCGTTAGTCCTCCTCGATGTTGATTCAAATGAAATAAATAAAATTCTAAACACTCTGAGAACAAACGCTGCACCTGGTGACGATGGAATTTCATAGAAATTTCTAAAACTTGTTAGCGAACACTTAAACAAACCGCTTGAGTACCTAATTAATCTAAGTTTTAAATCCGGAGTATAACCTAATATCCTTAAAAATGGTATAATTAGCCCAATCTTTAAGAAGGGCGATCCAAATGAACCCGGAAATTACCGTCCCATCACCGTTTTATCTGTATTTGCTAAAATATTCGATAGCTGTTATTTCTCACGTCTATCCAATTTTTGTTATAAATACAACCTCATATCAAAAAAATCAATTCGGATTTGTAAAGAACAAGGGAGTCGAACATGCAATTAATAGAGTCTATAAAAAATAATCGACAAACTAGATAAAAGCGAATATGTTTTAGGGGTTTTTCTGGACCTCAGAAAAGCCTTCGACCTAGTCACTCATGAAATTTTACTAAAAAAGTTATATATTCTGGGAATTCGGGGCCCTGCATATGAATGGTTAAAATCGTACCTCCACTTACGTAGCAATAAAACTAAAGTAAACAATACTATCTCTAACCCGAAAATAATCAAATATGGGGTCCCGCAGGGATCAATCTTATCACCACTTCTGTTCAACCTATTTATTAACGACATATTTAATATCGATGAAACAGACTCGCTTACGTTATACGCTGCTGACTCCCTCCTTCTAGAAAATGATACAGACTTAAAAAAGCTAATTAATAATATAAACAATAAATTAGGTAAAATCCATCAATGGCTAACCTATAACGCGTTAGAACTAAATTTAACTAAAACTGTATATATGGTCTTCTGTAACAAAAACAAAATCGTACCTAAGAACATTAAGATAATTATTAATAATAGAGACCTAAATAGAGTAGATAAATACAAATACCTTGGAATATGGCTCGATGAAAAGTTAACCTGGAATGTACACATTGATAAGATTGCCCAAAAAATAGCTTACAGCATATACACTATTAATAAAAACCGCTATATTCTAAGTGAAAAACTATGTATACAACTCTATTACGCTTTAATATATCCTCACATAACCTTTGGTATTTCGGTTTGGGGCAATACCTCAGACACAAACCTAAATCGAATCCATAAATTACAGAAAAGAATTGTTAGAGTCATTAAAAAAAACCATATCACGAGCCAACTAGAAATATGTTCTTATCTCTAGGACTGTACAATGTTAGAGAAATCTATAAATATAACTGTTTAATCTTTATCTTCAATTCGTTAAAACATCCGGAAAATGATTTATTTCAATATACCCCTGCCAATACACATAACCTCAGATCAAATGACCTATTAATTGTGCCTTCAGCAAGTACTTCTAGAAAAATTAACTCTTTATTTTAGACCGGAATTAAGTTATACAACAATCTACCCAGAAATATGCAAAACTCTACAAACATAATAGGGTTTAAAAAACACATAAAGAACCTTATTTGGGAAATATAAAACCAATATGTAAAAAATAGAGATAAATTAATTGTAACTGGTAAAATTTGTATAGTGAAGGAATTAATGTGTATATAAATTAATAAACATAAGCGCGTCAAAATATACAGAACTTAACCACGAAAATCTAAAACTAATATATACATACCACCTACTAACGTGTCTTTGTGAATAAAATAATAATACTGAAATAAAATGTAACATGCGTGCCGATCTCTGTCGGGTTTAAGGCCTAAAAGTCTTTTAAGACTTGGCCATAATCTGTAATTTATTATTCATACTTTTTTGGCAATCTATGAAATAAATTGAAATTGAAATTGAAATTGAAATTGAAATTGAATACGGTAGCAGGTGTAAAATTTTCTATTCGCCAACTTTTTAAAATAAAAAGTGGTTAAATATATTTTGGTCCAATAATTGTGGTTTTGGGTTAAAAAAATCTTAGATAACAGTATTAAGTTGATTTAAAATAAATAAAATTTAACCACTATTGCACAGTAAAAACATATTTATTGCTACTAGAGCTGTTTCGGCTCCCTACCTGACGACGGCTCCGGTAAGGGAGCCGAAACAGCTGTAGTAGCAATAAATATGTTTTACTGTGCAATAGTGGTTAAATTTTATTTATTTTAAATTAGTACATGTACAGGAAGTCCGTCCACAAATAATTAGTATTAAGTTGGTTAAATAAAATTTTTTCATATGCTACCATACCCAATGGTCACACATAGACTAACAAAGATAATTTTTAACTATATTTAAAGGCAACTTCCCTTACATTTCACTGTAAAAACATTGAAACTTCCTTCACTGCCATAACTTTATTATATGCAGTTTTATTTTCCAGAATCACAATTATTGAAGAGAAAAAAATACGTAACCACCTTAAAATTACCCAACACAGGTATTCAGACTTTGGCAAGGTTGTTTTTAAGTGATGGTGTTCAATTTAAAAAAATAACTTTAGCTTTTAAATAAGATTTTATTTTGTATCCACCCTATATCATTAACATATTTTTTGTATTCTAATTTAACCATCACTTTAAATACCTTGTGCAAGTCAGAGTAGTTGTGTAGAGTACTAATCACGTAAATAAATATTTCTTGGTTCAGTTATGTGTAGGGAAGCTTGTTTTAAGATTTGGTTAAAATGAATTTGGAAAAAAAATGCCTAAGCTTTTAAATATATGATAAAGGGAAATTAAAATTTCAAATTAAAATTTAATAAAAGCTTGCTATATGAACTTTTTTCACTTCCTAACATATTAATTGGGTGAACACAGACTTAAAAAGATAATTTTCAACTATATTTAACGGCAACTTCCCTTAAATTTCACCCTGAAAACACTAGTTTCCTGCAATCCAATAACTTTGACTTATGCAAATCGTAAATTTAAAAGCTCAAGCAATTTTTTTTCCAAATTCATTTTTAACTTATCTTAAAACAAGCTTCCCTTAGTCTGACTACCCAGCAAACACAAATCGTCCCTGGGACGTCCCAGCATGGTCCATAGAGCCAAGCTTGGTCCCCTTCAAAATTCTTCCTACGGGACGAATAACGGACGTACCATTTTAGTCCTCGTAGAACCAATTTCGCGACATCCGATATTCAGCTCAATCGACGTTGTATGGATCTCCACTATTCGTCCGAAATGTTTCGTCCATCAATGCTATCTAGAGGTGCGTTTATCAGCAATTAATTTTAATTTTTTTCACCTGAATTTGTATTTGAGCTGATAATGATTAATGAACCACAAAATATTAATTTTATTAAGAATATTTTTATTTAAATTTACGAGTTTATTTAACGTGAATTAATGAAATTACCTATTAAATCAAACCTACTTAATTATTTAATTAATTTTATCTGTTCTTAATTTTTATATTTTTTATATTATTATTTTCTTAATTTTTATTACCATTATTTTCATTTGATGAATTATTTCTACAATCACAGCCAATTACTGCGAAAAAGCTGATCTAAGTTGGCCGAGCTAAAGTCCTTTTAAAATATCTGGTAGCCCAGTTTGTAGTTTCTTTTGTACGACGCCATTACTCGATAGTTTGGAATCGGTCACCATAAAGGCCATAATGCGTTCTACACAAACGTTAAAGATTTTTTTTTATTCAAGGAAGAAAGGGCTGAATGAGTCTGAGAAGACCGCGAGCCCGGCGAAACACCATCTGATTAATCAGGGTGAGATATGTGTAACGGCCACGCCAACGGGGGGATACGTGGGGACAGGGGTGGGGACACCCGTGGCGGAAGTATTCCGACCACCCGTCGGGGAATTGGTAGTCGTCCTCACACGACCATCCACAAACTCTGCCTCCCGGACGCCTGGGATTACAGGAGTGAGCCACTACTCCCGGCAACGTTAAAGATTATAACATAGTTATATCTAGTATTGCTGATAATATATCATAAGAGTAAGTATTTTATTAAAAAACTGTTGGATTTTTTTAATGATTTTAACTCGATTTTTTTAATGTGTCTTTTACAGAGGTAGGAAGAAAATATGTTTGATCAAAGTCTATTCATTTTGAACCTGTACATGTTTCAATTTAACTTTTATAAGTTTATTATTCATTACTCTAACTGAACAGTTCGCCTAAAGCTTTATTTCATTTTGTTATATTTTATATATTGGATTTGGAATTCCAAAAGTAAGATTTGCGTTGAATTCTCCGAGTGTTAGGGAAGGTTTGCTGTTTTTAAAGTTCATTTTAGACCTCTTCATATTTCAACTTAACCTTTTAAGTTTATTATTCATTACTCTCACTGAGTGGTTCGCTTAAAGCTTTATTTTATACTGTGATAATTTATATAGTTAAATTGTAATTCCAAAAGTAAGATTTGCGTTGAATTCTCCGAATGTTAGGGAAGGTTCGCTGTTTTTAAAGTTCATTTTGGACCTGTACATGTTTCAATTTAACTTTTTAAGTTTATTATTCATTACTCTCTCTGAGTGGTTCGCCTAAAGCTTCATTTCATTTTGTTATATTTTATATATTGGATTTAGAATTCCAAAAGTACGATTTGCGTTGAATTCTCCGAATGTTAGGGAAGGTTCGCTGTTTTTAAAGTTCATTTTGGACCTGTACATGTTTCAATTTAACTTTTTAAGTTAATTGTGTATTACTCTCACTGAGTGGTTCGCCTAAAGCTATATTTTATACTGTGATAATTTATATAGTTTAATTGTAATTCCAAAAGTAAGATTTGCGTTGAATTCTCCGAATGTTAGGGAAGGTTCGCGGTTTTTAAAGTTCATTTTGGACCTGTACATGTTTCAATTTAACTTAAGTTTATTATTCATTACTCTCACTGAGTGGTTCGCCTAAAGCTTTATTTCATTTTGTTATATTCTATATATTGGATTCGGAATTCCAAAAGTAAGATTTGCTTTGAATTCTCCGAATATTAGGGAAGTTTCGCTGTTTTTAAAGTTCATTTCGGACCGGTACATGTTTCAATTTTACTTTTTAAGTTTATTATTCTTTACTCTCACTGAGTGGTTCGCCTAAAGCTTTATTTCATTTTGTTATATTTTATATATTGGATTTAGAATTCCAAAAGTAAGATTTGCGTTGAATTCTCCGAATGTTAGGGAAGGTTCGCTGTTTTTAAAGTTCATTTTGGACCTGTACATGTTTCAATTTAACTTTTTAAGTTTATTATTCATTACTCTCACTGAGTGGTTCGCCTAAAGTTTTTTTCATTTTGTTATATTCTATATATTGGATTCGGAATTCCAAAAGTAAGATTTGCATTGAATTCTCCGAATATTAGGGAAGGTTCGTAAGTTCATTTTGGACCTGTACATGTTTTAATTTAACTTTTTAAGTTTATTATTCATTACTCTCACTGAGTGGTTCGCCTAAAGCTTTATTTTATACTGTGATAATTTATATAGTTAAATTGTAATTCCAAAGGTAAGATTTGCGTTGAATTCTCCGAATGTTAGGGAAGTTTCGCTGTTTTTAAAGTTCATTTTGGACCTGTACATGTTTCAATTTAACTTTTTAAGTTTATTATTCATTACTCTCTCTGAGTGGTTCGCCTAAAGCTTTTTTTCATTTTGTTATATTCTATATATTGGATTCGGAATTCCAAAAGTAAGATTTGCATTGAATTCTCCGAATATTAGGGAAGGTTCGTAAGTTCATTTTGGACCTGTACATGTTTTAATTTAACTTTTTAAGTTTATTATTCATTACTCTCTCTGAGTGGTTCGCCTAAAGCTTTTTTTCATTTTGTTATATTCTATATATTGGATTCGGAATTCCAAAAGTAAGATTTGCATTGAATTCTCCGAATATTAGGGAAGGTTCGTAAGTTCATTTTGGACCTGTACATGTTTTAATTTAACTTTTTAAGTTTATTATTCATTACTCTCACTGAGTGGTTCGCCTAAAGCTTTATTTTATACTGTGATAATTTATATAGTTAAATTGTAATTCCAAAAGTAAGATTTGCGTTGAATTCTCCGAATGTTAGGGAAGGTTCGCTGTTTTTAAAGTTCATTTTGGACCTGTACATGTTTCAATTTAACTTTTTAAGTTTATTATTCATTACTCTCTCTGAGTGGTTCGCCTAAAGCTTTATTTCATTTTGTTATATTTTATATATTGGATTTAGAATTCCAAAAGTAAGATTTGCGTTGAATTCTCCGAATGTTAGGGAAGGTTCGCTGTTTTTAAAGTTCATTTTGGACCTGTACATGTTTCAATTTAACGTTTATTATTCATTACTCTCACTGAGTGGTTCGCCTAAAGCTTTATTTCATTTTGTTATATTCTATATATTGGATTCGGAATTCCAAAAGTAAGATTTGCATTGAATTCTCCGAATATTAGGGAAGGTTCGCTGTTTTTAAAGTTCATTTTGGACCTGTACATGTTTTAATTTAACTTTTTAAGTTTATTATTCATTACTCTCACTGAGTGGTTCGCCTAAAGTTTTTTTCATTTTGTTATATTCTATATATTGGATTCGGAATTCCAAAAGTAAGATTTGCATTGAATTCTCCGAATATTAGGGAAGGTTCGTAAGTTCATTTTGGACCTGTACATGTTTTAATTTAACTTTTTAAGTTTATTATTCATTACTCTCACTGAGTGGTTCGCCTAAAGCTTTATTTTATACTGTGATAATTTATATAGTTAAATTGTAATTCCAAAGGTAAGATTTGCGTTGAATTCTCCGAATGTTAGGGAAGTTTCGCTGTTTTTAAAGTTCATTTTGGACCTGTACATGTTTCAATTTAACTTTTTAAGTTTATTATTCATTACTCTCTCTGAGTGGTTCGCCTAAAGCTTTTTTTCATTTTGTTATATTCTATATATTGGATTCGGAATTCCAAAAGTAAGATTTGCATTGAATTCTCCGAATATTAGGGAAGGTTCGTAAGTTCATTTTGGACCTGTACATGTTTTAATTTAACTTTTTAAGTTTATTATTCATTACTCTCTCTGAGTGGTTCGCCTAAAGCTTTTTTTCATTTTGTTATATTCTATATATTGGATTCGGAATTCCAAAAGTAAGATTTGCATTGAATTCTCCGAATATTAGGGAAGGTTCGTAAGTTCATTTTGGACCTGTACATGTTTTAATTTAACTTTTTAAGTTTATTATTCATTACTCTCACTGAGTGGTTCGCCTAAAGCTTTATTTTATACTGTGATAATTTATATAGTTAAATTGTAATTCCAAAAGTAAGATTTGCGTTGAATTCTCCGAATGTTAGGGAAGGTTCGCTGTTTTTAAAGTTCATTTTGGACCTGTACATGTTTCAATTTAACTTTTTAAGTTTATTATTCATTACTCTCTCTGAGTGGTTCGCCTAAAGCTTTATTTCATTTTGTTATATTTTATATATTGGATTTAGAATTCCAAAAGTAAGATTTGCGTTGAATTCTCCGAATGTTAGGGAAGGTTCGCTGTTTTTAAAGTTCATTTTGGACCTGTACATGTTTCAATTTAACGTTTATTATTCATTACTCTCACTGAGTGGTTCGCCTAAAGCTTTATTTCATTTTGTTATATTCTATATATTGGATTCGGAATTCCAAAAGTAAGATTTGCATTGAATTCTCCGAATATTAGGGAAGGTTCGCTGTTTTTAAAGTTCATTTTGGACCTGTACATGTTTTAATTTAACTTTTTAAGTTTATTATTCATTACTCTCACTGAGTGGTTCGCCTAAAGCTTTATTTCATTTTGTTATATTTTATATATTGGATTTAGAATTCCAAAAGTAAGATTTGCGTTGAATTCTCCGAATGTTAGGGAAGGTTCGCTGTTTTTAAAGTTCATTTTGGACCTGTACATGTTTCAATTTTACTTTTTAAGTTTATTATTCATTACTCTCACTGAGTGGTTCGCCTAAAGCTTTATTTCATTTTGTTATATTCTATATATTGGATTCGGAATTCCAAAAGTAAGATTTGCATTGAATTCTCCGAATATTAGGGAAGGTTCGTAAGTTCATTTTGGACCTGTACATGTTTTAATTTAACTTTTTAAGTTTATTATTCATTACTCTCACTGAGTGGTTCGCCTAAAGCTTTATTTTATACTGTGATAATTTATATAGTTAAATTGTAATTCCAAAAGTAAGATTTGCGTTGAATTCTCCGAATGTTAGGGAAGGTTCGCTGTTTTTAAAGTTCATTTTGGACCTGTACATGTTTCAATTTAACTTTTTTAAGTTTATTATTCATTACTCTCTCTGAGTGGTTCGCCTAAAGCTTTATTTCATTTTGTTATATTTTATATATTGGATTTAGAATTCCAAAAGTACGATTTGCGTTGAATTCTCCGAATGTTAGGGAAGGTTCTCTGTTTTTAAAGTTCATTTTGGACCTGTACATGTTTCAATTTAACTTTTTAAGTTAATTGTTTATTACTCTCACTGAGTGGTTCGCCTAAAGCTATATTTTATACTGTGATAATTTATATAGTTTAATTGTAATTCCAAAAGTAAGATTTGCTTTGAATTCTCCGAATATTAGGGAAGGTTCGCTGTTTTTAAAGTTCATTTCGGACCTGTACATGTTTCAATTTTACTTTTTAAGTTTATTATTCTTTACTCTCACTGAGTGGTTCGCCTAAAGCTTTATTTCATTTTGTTATATTTTATATATTGGATTTAGAATTCCAAAAGTAAGATTTGCATTGAATTCTCCGAATATTAGGGAAGGTTCGCTGTTTTTAAAGTTCATTTTGGACCTGTACATGTTTCAATTTAACTTTTTAAGTTTATTATTCATTACTCTCACTGAACGGTTCGCCTAAAGCTTTATTTTATACTGTGATAATTTATATAGTTAAATTGTAATTCCAAAAGTAAGATTTGGATAGATATTAAAATTAAGCTTCGAGCAACAGTAACTTCTTGAGTACATTTTTCATCCGATAGTCTAATTTTTTTTAAATGGCTTAGTTTTATTTTGCTTCTGATTTAAAAATTAATTTTATTGTTTTTTACATTTGTATAAGGAAGTTTATTTAATTTTTTAATAGTTTAGTTCGAAATTTATTTTGTTATATAAAAATTAAATAACTATATAAGTTTTGTAATTTATATGTTAACTGCTAATACTTGCAGAGTTCGTGTTTTTACAATCAAATTGTACACTTGCTGCTGGATTTTTCCATTATCTTGTATTTTTATGTTTTGAATTAAATTTTAATATCAAGTTTGGCTTTTTAAATTATTTGTTCAGAATACGATATCCAATGAACGTCCTTGTTTCATCCCTATTGAGCCATGATTAAACCAAATTAAAGGCCCAAAGACATCTCTAGGTTTTATAGAAAGACATCCAGGGGACGACCGCCGTAATCGCCGTTGGACGTCCGAAAACTCGTCCCCGGGACGTACTACGGTTATAGACAAACCGGACATTTGGACGTCCTTTGACGTCCAACCGACGTCAACCCCAGATTTTGGGATGTCCTACGGACGAAAGCAAGATCCAAGTGTGACGTCTATCGGATATCCATAGGACGTGTTTGTGTTTGCTGGGTAGCTCTGTAGGGTAATAACAAAATAGCTAAATATTTTTTGGATTCAATAATTTTGAGTCTGAGTGAAAACTTTGCATATATTACAGTATTAGTTGGGCTAATTAATTTTGTTTCATCTGCTACCATACTCAATGGGTGAACATAGAATAACAAAAGTAATTTTCCACTATATTTAAAGTCAACTTCCCTTACATTTCACTATGAAAACACTGAAGCTTCTTTCAATGTGATAACTTAATTGCATGCAATTTTTTTCCCAGAATTACAATTATTGAATCGAAAAATTACCCAACGCAGCTTATCAGACTTGGGCAAGGTTGTTTTTAAGTGATGGTGTTAAATAAAAAAATATACTTCAGCTTTTGAATAAGATTTATTTCTATCCTACCTATATAATTTATATTAAAGCTGAAGTAATTTATCCATTCAATCCAACAAGCATTAAAAAACCAGGTTCAAGTCAGAATAGCTGTGCAAAGTACTAATAACGTAGAAAATGTTTTTGGTGCAATTGACCTGATGAAAAATTTTCATATGATAAAGTTACTGGACTGATGGAAGCTTCAGTGTTTTCAGAGCGAAGTCTTCTGTTCACCCACTGAATATGTTAACGAGTGAAAAAATTTAATTTAGCCAGCTTTTCTAAATTTAAGTTTGAAATTTTCGTATCCATCATCGTGTAAAATATACTTCAAAGCTATAGCAATTTTTTTCCAAATGCATTTGAATGATAACTTAAAACAACCTTCCCTAAGTCTGACTAGGGTAATCTAATAATATAATATAATAGCTATGCTAAATATTTTTAGTTTCAATAATTGAGATTCTGGGTGAAATATTTGTTTATATTACAGTATTAAGTTGACTAAGTGTTTTTTAACTGCTATTTTGCTTCAAAGTGATCACTATAATATATACAAATTTATCACTCAGAATCATAATTAAAGTTTTAAATTATAGCGTTTAACGGGATAATTTAAAAATTGACGCGTTATTGAGTTAAGCCTAGGCGATTTGTTTATACCAATCAAGCATAAATAAATACATTCTTGACCAAATACACAATACAAATATCTACTTAACTAAAATGGCCCCATTATTAACTTAATTATTACTTTAAAATAATGAAATTTAAAATTCTACTCACTATTTTGTATTTGATGATAATTTGTGTTCCGTGATACGATCATCTTCAATTGCACCACAGCAAAGCCGTTACACTTTGAAACTAGTGAAAACTGCAACCTCCACAAGATGGCGGGCTCAAGCCGTCGGTTACACGGTATTACCGAAAATTTACTGTTAATATAACGGTTAATCGACGAACAGGACTAAAGCTGTTGCGTACAGCAACTATCTAGTAACTCTAACGGTGAAAGTTGGTACTGGAATTTACCTGTTAAAATTTAACAGGAATTTAACAGGAAGCTACAGTAATTTTTAACAGTGCATGTTTCAAACTTTAAATGTTTTTTGGTTATCTCTACGCACCACAATCGGGTCTAAAACGAAACTGTAAACGAATTTCTTCGCAAGGCGTTGCAGTGAGAGTGAAAAGGAAATAAAATGTTTCGCCCCTTAATCAGAACTGAAAGCGACGTTCATCGAACGTTTCAACGGAACTTTAAAACCCGGAACAAAATACAAGTATATCGATGTACTCAAAAATATGGTCGAGGCCTATAACAATTAAATAAAAAAATGCTTTTATCAAAGCAGTGGGAAGGTTGATTTAAGGGGTAGTTGGGATCTATGAAGGCACATATATTGGAAATGTTTTAGAATTAAAGAGTTATTTTTTGGAATAATTTTTAAAAGCAAAATATATTTCTAAAATAATTTCCATCAATTTTTCCTCTACTTTTATATATTTTAAAACCCTTTCCTTAAATTTCAGCCTTGAAACTGTAACAGTAAACTGAGAAAATTTTAAATTGTAAAGGAGTACACGTGCTTAGTTCAGAATTATGTTTATTCTAATTGAAATATTTAAAATTAATTTTAAAATCGGCCGCCATGGATATAAAATAGGGCTGTGAGATAAAAAAATTCGAAGGAAAAAGACATACTACCAAGGATTTCTGGCATTGATTTTCAATGCTATAGACGTAGTGCTTCCATATGCGGGGAATTTTTCAACCTTTAAAAACGCTAAAAGGGGAATAATTCAATTTAAGAGGGAAAACGGGAAAAACGATGGAAATTTAATAAAGGGTCATTATAAAAGTAATGAAAGTCACGATCTAAATATCTAAAGCAGCTTTTGAGCATATGTTTATGCAAAATTATTAAAATGTGAGTAATTTTGTAATAAATAAAACCTTCAATTTGGATTCATTTTCAAAATTAATCTGAATATCTTTATAAATTAGTATTAAGAGCGAGGGATACAAAATGGAAATTTCTAGGTCAAAAACGCAAAAAACGGTATTTTTCATTTAATGAAAATATCGCAAGAGGAAAAATTTAGATATCAAATGAGGAAGCCCTGTATAGACGTCTGCTATGCTGTCGTAACTCGATTCTGCAGTTTTGTGTTTCAAACTACTACTCGCAAAATATTATAACCTTAATTAATGATTAATATGCTGTTTTATATGCTAAATTAAAATTTTGTATAAATACATATGAAATTAAACGGTGAAAGGAGTTTGCAACTTTCGATGTAAGCTAATTTTCTTAATGAATTTAATGAATTTATAAAACAGACATGTACTAAATTCTATCTTTTCAAGTCTGCACTTATTATTTTAAACTTCTGGTTTAAAGTAGAATACTTCAGTATTTAAATTTGGCATGCATCATGAAAAACTGAAGATCCTCACAAGTCAAGTACCCGCTGGTAGTAAAAAAGAGTGACATTAGAGTTACATTAATATGACCAATTGACCCCATTTCTTTCTAGAAAGGCCCGATGAAATGTGTGCAGTTACACCGCAGTAGCCTGTTTGAATTGTTAAAGGGACTTTCAAGAAAGACTAAGTCGAATTGAAATAAGTCATTCAGTCGTAACTTTGGGTTTACAATGTACGGCATGTTAAGTTTAATAACTTTCTTGATTAAATTGATTGTAAATCTCTTTTATTGATGACTTTTTTAATAGTTTAGTTTCTATAATGAGTTTCAGCAATTTAAATGCTGTAATTTTACAAATAATCCTTTACAATTTAAAATTTTCTAAGTTTACTGTTACAGTTTCAAGGCTCAAATTTAAGGAAACGGTTTTAAAATATATAAACGTAGAGGAAAAATTGATGGAAATTCATTTAGAAATATATTTTGCTTTTTAAAATAATTTAAAAAAATAACTCTTTAATTCTAAAACATTTCCAATATCTGTGCCTTCATAGATCCCAACTACCCCTTAAATCAACCTTCCCACTGCTTTGATAAAAGCATTTTTCATTTAATAGCTGTCCCTTTGCGCTGCCTCACAAGGCATATTTGATATTTTGCCTAAAATTTATAATTGAAGATAAAAGCCATAAGTTGGAAAATAATTAGGTTTTTTTTTAATATATTTTGAACAGACATTTTAAAATTATTGAATATAATTTAAGATATTGATTATTATTTTAAATATTTTACTTAACATTTAGAAATAAAGATGATAATTGGTTATGTCATGTCAAATTGAGTTTAAATTTCCCATTAAGATTTAGATAACAAGATAATAGGTATGTAACTGGTTCTAGTAAGCAAGTGAAATATGCTAATTTTGGTAAAACTATCAATCAAAAACAGACCTTTAATAACATAGTGATTATGGGTAGCATAGCATGATTTGTGAAGAGCTTTTAATCGTTTACTTTTATATCAATCATGTATCAAGAGTTTTCCAACTCTGCCGAGGCAAAGTGTTAGTTATATTCACGAAGGCAAAGTGTAATTTGTAGCCACAAGGCAATATAAATAGAATGGGATACAGTACATAGACATTGTAAATGAAAATAGCCACAAAGGCAATTAATATGAATATTTGTTATATTAAAAACCTAAAAAAATTCTAACGCGCTTAGTATAAGTAAGCACATTTATCAACAGTACTTGAATGGTGGGTCTCCAGTCCTGTTCTGGCTGTACTACCTTACAACGGTATGGGTTGTACACTACTGATCCTCAAATAACAATAATTTCAGTCTACTCATTCTTTAAGCTTTTGAATAATTAAGACGCCTTTACATAGAGGATTAAGTTTGAATGCCCAAAAAGTTTATTGTTGAAAAGTATTCAAATATTTACCATACTTAATTACTGTAATTTAAATTCCCTAAAGTATTTACACAATGCTAGATGGATACACCTAAATCAAAATTCAATGATAATTTTTATTTTAACTCTGTAAATAATCATCTGGGTAAAAAAACTTACGGAAGAGACAAAACGAAATTAACTTTAAACTAAATTTCAATTTCCACGAAATTATTTTTGGTACTACTAAATACGTTATTTTTAATCCAGAATAAATGAACGTTTTTAATCCAAGATATGATCGGGTTCTACGGGCTAATTTTCCCTACGAAGCAAAGGCTTAACAGTTAAATGCTAATTACTATTCAACTGCAAGTAAATTAATTACGATAATGATAATTTTTATATAAAAAATACTTAGTAACGTATAAATAATGCGAGTTAAATAAAGTTCCCATAAGAAATGGTTTATTATTTCTTGAGTAAAGTGCGAAAAACAACGTTAACTCGAAGACGGACAAAATTTGATTTTTGCATTTTTCCGAGAAACTGGCTACGAGCTGATCAGTTGGCCTTCCATGTCAAAAATGGTACACTAACTCATTACAGTACGTCGGTTCTTATCTACAGTCGACTAACTTTCGTTAAATGACGGGATTCCAATTTGTTACTCGCTGAAGTTGACTGTCAGAATAATCCCGCTAGGCATCCACAATACTGAATCTTGGGCATGAAAATCGCTTAAAATAAAGTCTTTAAATTTTTAGCGACAGGACTATTGATTCTCCTGCGCTTGGCTGTATTAATTTTAGCCATAGGAAATCGCGCTGACCCCTTAAATAAGAATGGCCTACCGGCCATTCTTAATAGTTACCACGATCGAGTTTTAGCCCGTCGAAATCACACCGGCCACAGCAAAACGTATTTGAGAGAACCTCTATGGCAATGTCGATTTTTCACTTCCAGACTCGTATGCTTTTGAAATTGGCGACGTAGTTCGGATAATTTCGAGCAAGGACATCTTCGACAAACGCTATACGCCCATGTGGTCGGAAGAACGTTTGTATTTATCCGATAGGTTATCCCGCAGTCCACCGGTTTATATGATACGCGCTTTAGATGACAAAGTCATTACTGAAATATTCTACGAAGAGCAACTACAAAAATAGGGAAAGATCAAAATAATAGAATTTTCAAATTCTTAAGAGTGTTACGACAACCAAGAAACGCGGACGGGAGTATAAAGAAATATTTTCGCTGTAAAGGATATCCACCATTATTTGACAGCTGGATACGATAAATAGTGTTTACATAAAATTAGCTTCGGACTGCTTTATATTTGCATATTTAATTTTAAAATCAATGATATTTACAATGATATTTCTTACTAGTTTCGAAACGCAAATCAAACAAAGTCTTCTCCTTATTATTATCATCATTAGCATATTGACTGAACACATCAATATGACTCTTTTATGAGATATTTTAAAAAAATGGGACTTCTAAGTTTACCAGAAACTGTGAAATTATCAGGTTCCTACGAAGTGGCTTTAGCGGAGATCATTTATCCTCACATTTGAAACAATTCACCACAATTGGAACAATTTTCGAGTTACATGTTCAATGACTTTAGCTAGCACCATTAACTCTATGCTTAGCACTGGTTGCACTGGAATGATTACAATACCCACTGGCTACTACGGAAATATTAAGAACCTTTTGAAACTATTTTCGCATTACATGTTCGATGAATTTAGCTAGCACCGTTAACTCTATGCTTAGCACTGGTTACATTGGAATGATTAAAATACCCGCTGGCTACTACGGAAATATTAAGAACCTTTTGAAGCAATTTTCGAGTTACATGTTCGATGACTTTAACTAGCACCGTTAACTCTATTCTAAGCACCATGAATTTATTCATTTTACCCATGGATATAGAACTGTACCTTATCTGTATGGTGCTATCCCGATCCGGTAGAAAGCAGGGCTTGCGAAGCTATGCCGCTACTAAGTCAAATTGTTTAGCCAATTAAAAGCTAGAGAAAATGACGGACATCTCCATAGAAGAGTAGGGGTTCAAAAATCAAGTGGCTCTGCCGAACTGTGGAGACACGAACTGAGTCTCCCCCAATGCTTTTACTACGGGAATTTGTTTTCTGAACTGTGTTGCAATTCGGGGACTTTTTAATAATTTTAGTGTTTGTACTCAACTATACATTTTTCATATGATTGTTTGTAAGTTTCCAGGTTTGATTTAAGACTACTTTCATAAATTTCCCTTAATTATTTCACTCGTAATCTACTTTTCAAATCGACGAAAATTTTAAGGCGAGGAAATGAATTCCCCGCCTTTGGGACCTGTATTTGTGATAGGCCTTGGTTTTTATGTTTGGAATTTAAAAATCATTGCGCTATCATTGAAAAAGGCTGGTTCGTTACTCGTTTCCACCTATAGAGTAAATCCATGTCAAATCACCCGATTTCAAGAAAAGTTCCCACGGCACCAGTTTCGATTTCGTATAAACTTTAACCTCTTATTTTATAGACCTTTTGAGCAGGAAAGCCAAATTTGGAGCTCTTAAATCGAAGTATTTTTGAAGATACGATTTTTTTAAATAACCTTGCAACTAGGCGAGTGTTTTGACAAGTACAATTTTGTCATTTTTGAGCATTGATATCTAAAGATCGGTTAATATCACGTAGGTGTAATTTTTTATAACGATTTTACTGGTGGTAAAGATAACTAAGTAATCATTCCGAGGTTCGAAAATAGGGTCGTTAATTTTATAAAAATCAGCGAATGTGCCATAAAAATTCGCAATACAGGTAAACAGACCAAATTCGTCAGTCTTTAAGACATCGAAATAAATTTTTTTAAATTCATTTATCGACCTATATAGGATGAAATTAAGCCGGGGAATACAAAAAAGGAACCAGAATTACTCGCGGATCTATACTTTTGGAGTTATAGGGGTTCAAATTTAACGTTTTTCTCAAAATCGGGAAATCATGGTAGTGAATAGTCGCGTTTTTGGCAATGTCGGATACTGAAACACAAAATAATTTTGATACCATCTGAACGTACAGATTTCATTATATAACATATGAAATTTTCATCTTGTGTTTCCAAGTCGTTCAAGGTCAAACGTTAAGGGCAAAACGAACCCGATTTTTAAAACTTAAAACTGAGCACTCCACGTCAAATCAACCAGGCCCATACCACTCAAGTCACCGAATTTGATTAATTTTTTTGGGCAGGTGTAGTTATGGGTAAAACTAACCCCTGTACAGCAAAAGTGCCGAAATAAGTTTATTTGGAAGATATATGATAAAATAAGTGTTTTGCGATTTTCCGAAAATCCGTTGCACCCAAAGAATTAATAGCTATAACTTCAGTTCTAAGAGAGATAAAAATGTGATCGATGACTTATTTTATAGGTAATGAAATCCTTAACACACCATATTATATATTTTTTAAATTAAAGGTTTAAAAATTTGGGAATTTGAAACTTGGAGGTAAGTTATTCGCGGATCCCCAAAATAGTTAAATTTAGGAAAATTAATTTTTGCCCTCATCGACTTATTTCGACATAAAACATTCTCTGTTAAAACATTTTCTTGGGGAATTAACGTTGAAGGAAGCTACAACCAAATTACCGCCCCCCTCCATGCAATTTTAGATTTTAGGAGTTTTCATACTTTAATTTATTTTTCCTTCGGGTTTTATTTTTATTTACTTCATGATATATAAAAATTGAAATGTTATTATTTTATTACTTTTGGAATTACTATCAAAATGTTACTGCACTGTTAGTACGGGTCTATGTAACATAATTACTCAGAAGTATGCCTCTATATAACATATCTGCATTAAAAATTTCATTGAGACCTTGGTTCACAGCCACCAAAGAAATCACGAACGAGCTACGCGCCAAACCGGTTTAACTTCCTTTCCTTCCCGCCAGACCTGGTTTTGATGACGTAAAAGCCGTCATCAATTGGAAAGTGACGTCAATTACGTCATATCCTGTGAACAAGGTATCATTGAGAAGACGTTCTTTTTGGCACACTTATGAGTAATTATGTTATTTTTGGTGTCTAATAGTCCTTTAAATAACAGGTCATTAAAGCTGATTATAGAGTTTGTGCTGCTGGGACTGGACATATAACTGGTCTATGGTTTCCCTTCATACTGCCAAAGCTGATAATTTTCTATTCATAAATCTGGCGGCATTTTTCAACAGTGGGGCAAGACAGTCAGAGAGGGGTTTATTTATAAGTGCCTCAGTAAAACACTTAGGACGCGCAAGGTCTAGCATATGATTTCAGAGCACATCACTTGTCGATAAATAAGTCCAGTTTATGACGTTTATGGGAATATAATTACAGATCTTGCCCGTTATTTGATTTCACTACTTTTATGGCCTAAAGTAATATAGGACCTGACGTTTTTGTTTAAAAGGACCTTGCAATTTTTAACCGAATGGTTTTTGGGTGGATTTTACGCCTTTTTGTTTATAACAATAGCAGTGAAGTTATTATAATAACTTCAAATGTAACAAAGCGGAAATAATATTTATAAACAAAATTGGAAAGTGAACTTTGCCAACATTGTGTACGTTTAGATATTGTTTACGTTAATTTTTTGAAAACGTGACGTCATTTTGCTCTTTAATTCATGTTTTAATGTTAATAAATAAGCTTGTACGATTGTTATTAAACTAAACACATTTTAAACACTGTTTATAACTCATTGGCATCGTTTACTGCCCTCTGGTGGCACACTGGCGAGACACTTCGAGCTCACTGCACCTCTTTCACTTAGAAACAACCTATAAATCAGTAACATTCGAATGTTTAATATATTGCCCTAGGACAAGATCTATAATTATATTCCCATAAACGTCATAAACTGGACTTATTTATCGAAAAGCCCTATTGCGGACAACCCCCACCCTGACACTCGCAAGACTATTGTTATTGTTACCCACAATCCACCTATAAATATGTTGCATACATAGTTTCCAAGTATATCCGTCATAGCGGCATTTTAACCTTTAAGACTATTTTTTCGAACACAGCGCCACTTTTTCACCTAGAATCAACCATCAAACCTTTTGCATTAATTTTTTTATATCGCTGATCGCTCCGGTTTAGTACTTCTTATGTGTTTATTACTCCATGGTTTCGTTATCGACTCGCTGAACTGTACATTTGTCACCATAGCTCAAAAACTATACTAGATATGAACTTCTCCTTCGGCAGGACACAATGGGAGCTTACTTTGAAACTGTATACAAAATTTAATTTAAATCGGTTTACTAGTTTTTGCCGTAGAGCGGTCTGCGAGGAGAAGATGGAAGAATAGGAAGAAGAAGAAGAAAAATTAAGCCTTACTTTGCCCCATTGCTACGAAACGTCGCCTCAACCCTGTTCGATGGAATTCTTATATGTTTGTCGCGTGCCTGTAACCTTTCAAACGATACATCACATGTTTTGATACGTCCTATAGTTTTTGAGATACGAGGGGGTAAAATCGGCTTCGAGATAATATAGCAAGTGCCCGGGTAGGTGCTCTACTCTACCGGTCCTTTTGATATAAGCTCAATTAATAAATAATACATTTATTATAGTCTAACTACCAATATAAGTATAATCAAGAGTCCTACTTTACCGATTCCTTGTCATTTAAAAAAAGCGCTATATCTGCGACCGGCGTGCTAAAAGCGAAAGGGCCAATCATTGGCCTTTTTCCCTCTTAGACAAGTATTCCACCCCCGCGTGTTGCCCTTACTCCCGTCCGGAAAAGCTCCGTCTCTCTCGAGCCGGTTGTTTTTAAAGCGAAGAAATTATTAACTGAATTTGTATTTAATGATTAACTAATTAAAATTAACTGATATTGATTTGATATATAGAAAAGGGCGAGGATTGAAATGTCAGGAATCTAATGGTGTTTTCCGATTTTACCTACGATAAGTAGTTTGTTCTCTAGACCGTACTGTATACAAAATTGTCAAAATGCGATCTTTTTGCAAATTTGATGTGTAAAATCGGGTCTTAGCGATCGAATATAGCCCAATGCTACACGAGAGAGTACGAGATAAACAGCAAAATGGGGATGGAGTGGAAGGCAGGAGTCGAGGGTAAGAATAAACAGTAAACCTATCGGTTTACTTTAATAACGTCCATGGAAATGCCGTCCACAAAAATGTGCCGTGCGGGGAGAACCATACCTTCCGCCCCCCCTCTAGATACGCTAGTGAATGAAATTGGCGCGGAAAAAATTTTAAACCGGCTTTTGGCGAGTTTAAATTTTGAAATGTTTCTGGGGCATCTTAAACAAGGAGTAAGTTTAAAATGTCAATTAGAAAAGTTATTATTCATAAAATATTGTTTAAATCAGCAGAAATTTTGGCGGTGCCGGAACAAAAGATTGATGGAGAAGTAAGACATCGGTACTACGCTTATAAAAAGGAGGACGAAAGCGTAAGTTTTAACTAAAATTATTAATAATAATTATCGATTATTTATTTTTGTAGGATATATTATTACGTAAGGAAGATGTGAGGAAAGAAGATGAGTTGAAAGGGGGGGCAAAGGAAGGGAGAAGAAGCAAAAGGAGTTCCTCGACGAGGAGAAAGAAGATGCGATGTTGGGAGATAAGGAGGTGAAAAATGGAAACGTAAGTAAAATATTTAATTATTTACCAATTTATATGAAATTGGTTATTCTTGGATGTGTATAATTCCAATTTATAATAAGGAGGAAAATGTACGAGATGTGTTCAGAGTCGACGGAGAAGAAAGAATACCGGGGGGATTATATTATAAAATATTTTATTGGCTTGTCAGCGATCACCGAGGGCCCCAAATTGCTTATAATAAATTTTTCCAAAAGATACTTTAGACGCGTTTGACGTTTCAAATTAATGTGCACGTAGAATCTAGTACACTTTAAATGTTATTTGTTGTCCTATACATAACCATTTAGATTTTTATTCCATACCCCCTACCGCCTCTAGCCGAGGGCCCCCAAAGGAGCCTATTTTATATTGAATTAATTTTGTTGGTTTTTCTTTCAATAAATTTTTTGTAAATCATTGAAACGGGTTTTACTTTGTTAAAAACGCAATATTCCCCTAAATAGCAATGCTTATAGTTAGGGAGGGGCATATTTTTGAAGCAATAGATACACACATAAGTTTCAATTTAAATATTAAGTTCACTGGCCTTTACTACATATTTTCTTTTTTATTCTAGGTTAAAGTTATTTTATTTAAGATGTTAGTTATTGAATAAACTTTGTACTAAGGTATGATTCGCGATAGGTATTCAGTTAAATTCATTAACAAAAATCGTGTATAATATTAAGAAAACTTAGGCTTACTTTTAGATCGATCTATGTTTTTACATAAGTTAGAATAAAAGATGTATGTAAATGCACGAGGTAACATGTATTTAATGCTTTATATAATTTTACAGTTAAATAATACCAGGGTTTCTTTAGACGTAGGATATTTCGTATTTGGTACAGTTTAAAACTTTAAATAGAGAAAGCCTTATAGACGTTATCTGTCGAATAATTTGTTCATCCCATTTTAAAATTGTATAAATCCCAACATATGGATTTTTTAGGGAATTTTCCATTGGCTGACCACATGGGTGTTATAAAAAATTTAGATAAGTTTTTTCAATTAATGGTCATTTAAATTTTTAATCTTGTTAATCCCTATATTGGCTTTCATATGTTTCTTCCCAGGTTTTTTCAAGAACAATAATAATAATAATAATAATAAATCTAGTTACTTAAAACTTTCTAAATCTTGACTACGCCTTTTCGGAGATGTAGGTTACTTTTTAACCATTTTTGCGGGAGCTCACAAATATCGATTTTCTCCAACTTTCTAAGTAAAATATCATGGGTTACCATATCAAAGACTTTAGCTAAGTCTATATATATTGCTTGAACCTAGTTCCCATTATTTGAGCAACTCAAAACATATTCCTAAAATGATTATAGGCTATCGTTAGTGGACTTACGTTTTTGGAATCCATATGGAGAAAATGAAATTAAATCTAAACGATAGAGAAAATAACACAATTGACTTTTCAGCCATTTTTCGAAAATTTTAGAAATAATAGAAATTGGACGGTAATTCGTGAGCTCTTCTTTACAACCACTTAAAATATGGAACAATTTCAGCAGTTTTACCGATAATAGCAACTTTAAACCTATTTAATTATAGTGAACAAACAAAATCGATGGTTTTCAAGTTATCTGACCCGCAAGAGTTTGAATTAAAAAATTTTAGTCCATTTATTCAACATAAAATTTAATGTCATGATCAACTATTGGGACAATTAAAAAAGAATGACTATTATCGCGGTCAGATAATGGATATTTTATATAGCTAGGATTATGCGGGATACGTTTAGCTAATTGTAAGATCGAGCCCACATTTGAAAACAAATTTATTAAATGTATTCACGAGTTCTTATGAATTGACTTTCATATTTAGTGTTTTACTCTTTTAATTTGTAAGATTTATTATCTTGTGAATTACTTTCCGAATTTTGCAAGTTTCTTAAGTAGCATCGTCTACTTTTTTAGTGGTTTTTATAAGAATCATTATACTATGCTTATAGTTATAATAGACTAAAATTGAAAGGCTCGTTTTTAAACGCCGGTATAATTAATCCCTCTTATAGGTAGGTTTGTTGGATTCAATTTATTTTATTCGTTAAAAACTATTCTTAATGAGCGATGGCAGACGTAGGTGAGGAAACAGCTTACGGCATCGAGGCATCGTTCTGAAGGAAATGAGATGCCACTTATTAATCGTTTTAGGAAAACTGAACAGCAATATTAACGATAAAAATACACGGAAATGGATGACCGCATTTTACTGAAGTACGTTAAAAAATTTCTTGGTCAATTCAATTGGTAAAGGGATTTCCTTTACGAAGTTGTGGCAAAAATGATTTGAAGCGGCCAACAGGAAATGATCGTTTAAAAATCAGACGATAACAGTTTTTACGCACTCATTATTTAAGAAAAATTCTTTGTGCTTTAAGACGAGGCGTAAGTTTCAAATTATAATTGTTATTATATCAGTTCAAGCTTGAAATTTTATCGCACGAAAAAAGTAAAACGTAGGACCCGAAGACTGAGGAGCTGGACATGGAGATGAAAAAGGAATATGGATGACAGAGCCGAAAAAGAATGGAAAGGAGAGGACAATGAGACGAAAGAGAAGGTGGAGGAGAAGAAGCAGAGCAAGGTTGAGTAAAAGAAGATCAGGGAGAAGAACAAGAAAGGCTGGGCGGAGGGAAAGGAGAACAATAAGGGCAAGGCGGATGACAGAGTAGAAGGTGTAGGACAAAATCACTGACTAGTATTACAAAGGAAACCATAAAATATTGCTAAATATAATTTAAAGGAATACCTTTTTAAGGGATGAAACTCCGGAAGCAATTAGAAATGAACTTTCAGTGTATCCAACGAATTATTTCAATAACTTAAATCATCGGGAACAAAAAAACACAAAGAAAATAGCATACACAGCTCAAATTTGAAAATTCGCGTAAATTTGAAAATTTCATTCGCCGAAAGCCTACCCTTTTCCAAGAAACTACTTTTGCCTTCCTCACAAGTACAGTGCGATGGGGAACAATTCTTTAGTTTTGTCAACTATGGAACGGATGGTGAGAAAAGCGAAGGAATGTATACCACTTATTTGTTAGTTCTAATGGCTGTTGCATTAAATGGCCATTGAAAAATATCACTTTGGTATTTTTTGTGCGATGGAACTCCCAGCTGGCTTCTTGAAAGCATTGTTAAAGAATTTCTAATTAGATTATACGATACTGGAGTTAAATATATTGCATTGGTGTGTGATGGTTAGAGTGCCAATTGGACGATGACCAAAAATCTTGGTGTAAATTAAGATCTCACCAACATTCGTTCATTGTTCCCTTATCTATCAGATTCAAGTGAAAAAGTATTTTTCATAATAGATATTTGCCACGCCCTTAAACTTTTAAGAAACGCATGGGGTGACTCAATGGTTTTTCTACATAGTGATCATATGCAAGTTATTGTCAAATGCAAATTGCTTAAATATAAATTAAGAAATTTCTTAAATCAGTGTTCGTATGAAATTTGTGGAATCGAATTCCTTTACTTTTTCGGGTTTACCCCGAGTTTTATAAAAGGGATGAGCACCTTTGAGGGAGAGTTGGAAAATCAAGAAATACATAATGTAATCTTTAAAGCTACGTTGATTCGCTCTTCAGTTAAAAAGGAGGCCAAATCCCAATTTTAAAATTAAAAATCATAGGAAAAACCTAGTAAATATTATATGGGTCAGATATTATAGTTCAACTACAAATCTAATTATACATTTATAGCTATAGGCTCTGAAGGAAAATGTAGACTTTAAATCTATGTTGGTTCGCTCTTTCAATTGAAAAGGAGGCCAAATCTCACTTTTCAAATTGAATAATATAATAAATTAAATAAGTTAATATTTAGCCTCTATTAATGAATTTGAAAGAAGTTGCTAAGAATAAAACTTGGTTTGGTTTTCCTAAGTTATTATTTTCAACATAGATTCTTACATCTAACAATTTAACGTATGCCAATTTCATGTTTCTTACAATTCATGTATTAAAAGCTTATTATTAATTTAACTTACTTAAGATTCTTGGAAACGAACACCATGACTTCAAACGATTTAAATAAAATACACGGTAACGGAGTCTGTAGTGACCACGATGCTTGGTCCTTTATGAAAACGGCGTAAGTTTTCTTCTGCTTTTGTAAAAACCCGTATCTGCAGCCAAAACAGGGGTTTTTTGACATTGTTTTAGCATTTTGATATTGATATGTTATAACACATTTTTAGTGTCGGCATTAAACAGACCGGTCTTAAACATTGCAGTAGTGACTTCCATGGAACAGTCAGTCGCAATTATTCGACTTCAGATTCATTAATAATGCCAACTCTCAACCTTTAAAGTATTTCGCTATAACATTTATCATTTGCTTGTCGAACATTAATTGTTAAAATATTAATTAATAGTTAGGTTAATTCATCGTACTCGAAAAAGTTCCACAAGTGAGCTCCTGCTACACTGTTAAATATTTTTTTGCCTCTTGAAGAGTGAGTTTCTGAAATGCAGGATTTCCACGAACAGGTGTTAGTTGGAGGAAATCGTCAAATATAAAAACTGTAACTTTTCCACCGAAAGGTTTATCTCTTCCATGAATCTCAAATTAATATATCCTAACAAAAAGGATGATACCATTGATATCTCATCCATTATTAGGAGTTTTAAATTTCCCAAAGTTCTTTTCATCATTGCTAAGCTATCGTGAGCCTGACGACGCTGGTGTTTGGCGTCGAAACGGCCGTAGCTGTTTTAATAACAAAACAATTTAAATTCTACAACTGTGGTTTTTTCTTATTTTTAATTTCTAAATTATGTACAAGATTTGTCCTTCATTGAGTTAATTGGGAGTCAAAGTACGATATTGTGCAATTTGACCATGTTCGACTGGTAACATAAATAACCTATGCAAAGTTACGCCATTGATATTCAATGCTTCTAATCCTGTAGGTGTTGCAAAAACCACAGATTTGAGATGATATCAGACGTAATTTTATGGAGTTTCAACCAAAAATGATTTTCCATTACCACCCTGACACGAATAAAACAGACAAGTTTGTAATTTGAGATTTTATTCGATCTCATTGATTTTCTCATACAATTTTTGGAGTTCTTCTACGAATCCATGATGCATAGCATCTTCAACATTTATTTTATTTGCACGTTGCTGTCATTTTCATCCAGAGTTGCCTGCTCTGTAGCATCTTGTAAATTTTTATTGCATCCTCAATCATTTTTCAGTTTCTCGTGATATCTAATCATGTTCTCTAATTCAGGGAGTTGAGCTTCAAAAGCATCAGTGAAAGTTGTGTATTGATGCAGTAATTCACTCTCATCCTGCCAAGGTTTGAATATGAATAGTAGAGAATGGCAATATTTGTCCCTCTCTTCTTTCGGATCGTTATTGATATGTTGTATAATAATAATATAAGGTTTAGTTCGTCTTTTTAAAAACCCTTGACCTTTCTCCAACTTTACAACATTTTTATTTTCAATATCTGAGCCTGGTACAGGGTCATTACACCTCCTCAAATCGTACAAGCACATATCCTCCAGTATATTTGGCCTTTCGGAATATTTATCATCAACAAAACTTTTGGAGTAAATGTTTTTACTATTTGGATTGCTTTTCCTTAAAGCTTCTAATTCAGTATATGGGAGAAAAACTCTAGGCCTGTCCTCTTTCAGATTTGTGTTAATGAAACTCGTTACTCTGCTTTTTTATATAAATTCTGACCCGTTCTGATACTCTATGCGATAAAAATAATCCTCAACTAGTCCAAAGACCAGATTAACTTTGCATAGAATAAGGTTTTTAAATTAACTCTGACTTTGCTGTGGAAGTGTTGACTGATAGTTCCTGTATCCAAAGCCAATAGTTCCGCATCTGTCATTGACAATATTCCAGGAACATCTTTATTGAACTTTCTAATGTGATCTAATAGTGGTTGGTCGGCATACTCTGCTGGGTTTATTGTCAATAAAATTGTTGGGGGACCCAGTTCCAGTATCATAGCCGTGACCTCTGTTTCTACGAAACCAGAATTATGTACTACTCCTAACATTTCCCATGAAAGCGGACAGGTTAATTTACAATTCTTGATCACCCGTCTCAAATTGTTCCATTAAATTTGAAACTGGCATTGTTTTTGGTTTTTTTCATTCGAACCAAATGATTGACACTATTAATTACTGCCTTTTTTATGCATTTTTGATAGTTATGGAAAAGATAACAGTATTTTTTTTTCAGAATCCGCCATCTACATGCATGATGCGTGCCATTCTGTAGTCGGTGTCATTAATTTTCTCAAATGATCTCTCGGCGTTTTTTCCAAAACGACCTTTGGGAAACAAATGTACAAAGCAACGATAATCCTTTTTTTTTTTCATTTCCAGACAATGGTGTTCCTTCCACTTTTTTCATCTCAAACATTTTAAGCAGATCACCGGAAGTCTGAGGATTAACTGGGTGTTATGTATTTTGCTCATATACTTCTGCTGCTTCTTTTTCACTTATTTTGTTCAACAAAGCACCAGATTGCGTTATAAGGCTTAAAAAACTTGCTGAGGTTAACGGTAATAGTTAGTGTATGAAGCTGTTGGCTCGCGTGGCATGAAGGGCTTGCCACCACCCTCCTACGCTTTGTAACCAGTGGTGTAGTCATAAAATAAAAAGAACCGGGGCGCTACCTGGGTACGGCCAACTTCGATTTCGCCCGTAACTGAAGTTGGCTGTACCAACGATAATAACTATTATTATTATTATTCCCGCAGGAACTCGGAAAAAATTCGCTCCATGGCTTGCGCCTTACCGCAACCACGGCCAACTTCGATCACGCGCTGCCGCGCTATATTATCTTAGGCTGTACCGGCTGCTATACATGTAGGTCCAACTTCGATTTTTTTGCGTGATCGAAGTTGGCCGTACCTAGGTAACGATTTGAAATTGTTATGGTTATGGTATTTTTCTGCGGCCAAAATTTATCATAAATTCACACACCTTTATTCGAGAAAAATGATTTACAAAATAGAAAGCGCGCCCTGGAAAAATGGAAAAACCAAGGCGGGGCGGCGCCCAGCTTTTGAAAAAAGCACCGGGGCGACGCCCTGCCCCGCCCTGGCCCGACTACACCACTGATTGTAACCCAGCCACCTGTTACTTGATCACGCACAAGCAACATTGCTTATGTGGTCGAAGGTGGTACCTTGGGTATTAGCTCTATTTAAAAAAAACTTCCTCTGTCTCAGGAATATGGTGTGACGTTGCAGTTTGCAATTGATTCATTCATTTGCATTTGCTGTGTTATATTTCCATTTGTGTTTAACTAAACAGAAATTATAGTTAATAATCAGCTTGGCTAATACCCAACGCACCACCTTAGGCCTAAGTCATTAAGCGACTTTTGAAGCCATTAATTCAGGTGGCTGGGTTACAATGCGTAGGAGGGTGGTGGAAAGCCCTGCATGCCACGAGATCGAGCCAACAGCTCCCTACACTAACTATTACCGTTAACCTTGACAAGTTTTTATGGGAGGGGAAACAAAAGAACTCGGGGGAAAACCCCTTAAGCCAGTGGGGAGAGAACTTGCAAACTCAACGCAGAAGGAGTTGTTCCGAGTTTTCACCCAGTGCCACAAGCTGGGATCGAACCCGGCTCCTCTTGCTGCGAGGCGAAAGTGATAACTACTCCGCTACCCCACCTTAGCCTGTGCACCATCTAACCATTCACTTGGATCATTATTCCTAATTTCCTGGCTTAAATTTTGTGAAATTGGTAACTGGTCGTAAATCAATATCTTGTTACAATGGGTTTTTTCTTTGAAATTTTGTTGGCTTTCAAATTTTTTCAATTCGCACCACTTGCTGCCAGACCTTTTTATCCTTGGTAGGTAGTCCAATAACTAAAATGTATAGCTCATGATTTTCTGGCAAATTTGGTATCATGTTAATATTTTCGAGAAAAGGGTAAATTACTAAACCTTTTAAATCTTTAAGAAGATTTGATTGCATTTTGTGGTATTACTCATTGTGCACCAGCGTAGAATAGTTTGGAAACACTTTGCTAGCTGAATTACTATTTCTTCAAATATATTCAAATCTTTTATCTCTGCTGGTATTTTATCTACTCCCAAACTATTCACGAAGCTCTTTTTAGGTATTTTATTCCCTTTCAAATTGTTTAAACACAAATTACACAAGTAACCCTCTTCCTGATTTTAAAAACTTCTTTGCACAGTGGGACTTGTTCCTAGATCATAAGGAATTTCTTCATTAGAGCAGATGTTCTCCCAAGTTTCAACATATTACCATCCCTGTCCAAAATGCAACTCGATCTAAAAAGGCAAAAGGCCTCGTTATCAAAATATGATTCGTGCACAATTTTTTATAGCTCTGAATAATCTTTTGACAAATAACGTATTACAACTTTTACAGGGTGTGTCATGGAATTCATTAATTTATCTGTGTGCTTTAGCCAACTGTTTACCAATTTTTTCCAGTAGCAATGTATCATTTAAAATTTGTTTTTCAATAGCTACATCGATAATTTCATCATTAGTCTGAGGATTTGTATTCATTTCATAAATTCATATTTTTTAGTTTACTATTAGGAAGTATTCAAGCTTTCCATGATTGCCTTCTGTTAATCTTTGTAAATATTCTAAGAAATTGTTCATGAATAAACTTGTACAATTGTTTTAAAAGAGTTTTCAGAGCCGGATAATGCGGTGCTATTTCACGAATTGCTCTTATCACACTAGTACAACTTTCCTTGTCGTGGCAATGTAAATGTCCTTTTTTTTTAAATAAAGTTATTGGACTCAAAATTGCCATCACTACCATCAGAACTCAAATCTTTTAAAAACTTCTTTTGCCAAAACTTAAGTTTGCAATCACACAAATCAAAATCACTACCAAATAGTTTGGTTAGTGAGTGCTTCGTGAACAAAATTTTTAACTTTCGTAATGGTATCTGACCTAATATTACAAACTACTGCAACTCTAATACACACTCTCTCTAAAATAATTTTACCTTGTGAATCCAGGTGAAGCTCTATTTTTTAGTAGCTTCTACGAATTCAAATAAATTGGTCATTAAACCATTTTTATTAATTTGCAAAACAAATTCAATCTGGCCACTTTGGCCTTAAATATTGGTAAAATGGCATTTCCATTGATGTCACAAAGAAGTACTTTCCCGTCCTATTGATTGTCTTTTTTACCCCAGTAACCTGGTCTTTACTATACACTCGCAAGATTTTTGAAACCTTTTCTGCGTCATTTTTTAAATGACCCTGATTTCACAAATACAAGTAACAAGTGTCGTAGAAAAAGGGTTAACTACTACTAGAGTGCAACCTATTTGTGGCAAAGATATGGTTTAAATCGTCAGCTCAAATATTTTGTCCAGTTTTTATTCGTGTGTAAGCATTTTTGCAAATTTCCATAAACTCTCCAGCATAAACTCAAAGACAATTATAAAAATTAAACATTAACTTAGTCAGTAAAACTATAAACCAAAAACAGAGGATATGAAAACAGGAGTGGTGTATGAAATTAAGTGCATTTGCGGCCAAATATACGTAGGACAAACCAAGAGACAATTACTGAAATGAAAAAAAAAGAACACCGAATTGTGTAAAGAAAATAGAGGAAAAAACGGTTTAGGTTTGCATATTAAAAAAGAAAATAACCCTGATATTGAATTTAACTCGAACAAATTGGTATAAGAGATGTTTCAAGGAGGCTTTGTTTATTCGAGATATGGGAAATTGAAATCTAGAGGAAGGGTCAATAAACATAAAAGGTTGGGTAGGATTTAAATTAAAAAAATTAATTAAAAAAATAAAATTGTTAAATAAACTGACACCAGGGTAATTTCGTATTCTTCAAATTATGTTAAATTATAATCATTATTGTAAGTAGCGGCTGACGAAGGACTACGGTCCGAAAGCTTATAAAATATTTTAATCAAAATAAAACATTTTAACTCCATGAAGTAGCAGGTCTTTTAATTATAATGATTATAAAAATATTATAAATTTTACCATGGAACAGAACTTAAAATACAAGAAATAAATACTACATAAACAAATATTAAATAAATATTAAAAATATTTTATAAAAAACTGTTTGATAACCACTGGTTTATTTACAGCACCCGGATTTAAAGTTTTTGCGTCAGACTTCTATCGCGGCCAGGTAGTTTTTTTGCTGAAGTAGAAAGGTTTTTCGTCTACTTTCGCGGCAAGTAGTTTTTGCGTCTTTATTTGTGGGAAACAGTTTTTGCCTAACAATCACGCATACTTGTTTTGATAAGCCTAAAAGCAAGCTATTTGACATGGAACATTTTGTTTTCAATAATTGTAAAATTAGCTTTGGCGGAGGAGTTTCAAGAAGTGGAAGAGGTAGAAGGAGAGGTAGAGGTGTAGGAAAACAAGGCAAAAAAATGCTACTAATGCCAATCATTTGGACATTTAATTAGGAATTGTCCATTAAAAGAAGAAAGTGTAACCATGCAGTGGTCATGATTTTCGAAATGAAAATGAATAAGATGGAAAAGCGCCTTTGCTGAGGTTCGCACTGGAAAAGGAAATACACCAACCGTTGACAGTATAACTTATCTTTCAACTTTGGTAAATTTGTGTACAAAAGAAAAAACTGATTTTACCAGAAGTAAAGAAAAGTAACAAATGACTGTAGTTCGTATTTACTTATTTCAAATAAACATCTAGTTTTATACTTGTGAACTGCCATTAAAGATAGTGATTTTACAACATATTTGATATAATTTCAATCCTCCAGAGAATGGATGGTTAAATATCTCAAACACCTTAGGTTTTGAACAAGCACACACGTTTCTCTCAGAAAATAAGTTATCTCTGTTGTACAAATTAATAGTAAGCGCATTTATTAAGAGTACGAGTCTCCTGTGCCCCAGCATAGACAATAGACAGAAGGACTTGAAGGTGAGAATTATCCATGCCACGATTTTGCCGGGGGAAGGCGAACTTCTGCCGCAGACTTCCGCTTGTACACTTGCGATGATTAGCTTAATAATTGTAAGCCAAACGGTCTGCTCTTCGATATTCTTGCCGAGGCCATAGGATTTAGCTATTTTAGCACGATCAATGCACATCGGTTAGCGAAAATGACCCTAACAGAGTTAACAAACTCTATAAGCACTAATAAAATGGTTCCTCAAATTTTCCATATCGAATTAGTTCGTAAAAACCACGAAAATGCTGTCTTTCGAAGAAAACGAAATTAAATTTAAATATAAGTGAATTTTTATTCTAAGCCTTTGTGAGACTTTTGTATTTACCATGATATGAACTGTATTAATTTATCCCAGAATTTTTGAAGTATGAATTACAATTTTCCTAGAAATCGTTGAAGAAGCATTTGCCACGATATTATCGAAAATGAGGGATGGAACTTATATTTTATTATTCAACGAGCTACAGTCACGAACAACACTAATAACTTAGGCGTTTATGAAAATTATAATCTAGTTTTTTTGGAGGACGAAACTGATGCTGATATTTATTTGCAATATCTTTTATACGGACGTGATATTTTCTAATGTGAAATTTATTAGTTACATATTCATATGAAATGTTCCTAATTGACAATTAAATGCAATTTTTATAAAAAATGGTTTTTATGTTTCAAAGTTTGACAATTCTTTTTTGAAATTTAACATATCTTGTTCTTAAACTAGAGCGGTACTTAGTGCAGTGGTGAGATCTTTTTTGAGAAATTTGTATAAAGATTTCACAGCTGGTGCTAAATACACCAATAAGTTTATTTCAATAGTAATTTAGTTTCTTTCTTCTTTGACTTCTTTCTGGTTGGCACTTGTATATATTTACGAGCTCCTTGTCTTAATCATTTGCTCTGTTTAACAGTTCATAAATTCCATATACATATATATCATTATTTTTCTTCGTAAATGATTCTCCTAATTTCACTGGCTTTTCCATAACATTAAGAGTTGCAATTATTTCTTTATTTCCGTTTTCTTCAAATATCCATTCCATGAATTTGAAACTATTTTATATTTCGAAAACACTGCTTTGGTTTCCGTTATTTCCATGGACAAGCCTGATGGTGGGCTGAGTTTTTAAATCTATAGGTTCAGTGACTTTAGTAGTTTGTTCAGTTCTTGTAGAAGTTTCTCTTGGAAAATATGTTATCTCTGCTGTGCAAAATAATATTTAACTTTACATCACAAAAATTAAATATTTTACGAATAAACTTAATGTAAGAAGGCACATTTATGAGTCTGCTGTGCTGCAGTGGTTCACTGGTTCTGTTCTGACTATACTACTTTACGACTGTATAGTTTTAACATTACTGATCTGAAATAATAATGAACCGTAAATAATTAAAAATTGAGGTCTACCCACATTTAAGCTTTCCAATTCCTTAGACATCTTTACTTCGAAGGTAATTCTGAAATTTCCAAACCTTTATTGCGATACAAGATTATTCAAATATTTACCATACAAATAAATTCCCAAAATGATTTATAAAATGTTGGATGGATATACCTAACTCAAATCAAAATAACTGTTTTTATGAAATCATCTTTAAACTAAATTAAATATTTTAATAATGTTTTGATGTACAATTTAATGAAACTTGTACAAATATAAAAAAACAATAATGAAAAATTACAGTTTACGAGTACATTAAACAAATTGGCCTGCAATACTGATTCCAGTGGTAAAGTCCCAAATGTGAAAAGTTAGTTAACCTTCTACGGGCTAATAGTCCAAAGAAGCAAAGGCTTAAGGATAACAGGTTTATTTTATTTAAATTTCAATTAAATTCATAATGTTAATTTTGATATTTAATTAAAAAATTAATTTTTATAGGAAATACTTTATTATTCCTTGTGTCAAGTGCAGAAACAAATTAACTCAAAGACGGATAAAATATAATTTTTGAATTTTCCGGGGAAAGTGGCAGTCGTCAGCTGTAGCCCTTCTTTGTCCAAAATAGTACACTAAGCCAAGGCATCGCGCAGCTTTTTATCTACAATCGACTAACCTTCGTTAAGTTATGTGATTCCAGTATGTTCCGCGTTAAAGTTTACAGTAGCAATAAAGTTGTATGGATATTCCTGTACCATAGACCAACCTCGAGACAACAATATTATTCTCGTACTGTGTACCAACTATTATTGATAGTGAGAATAACCTTGCTAGCCTCCACTATACTGAATCTTGTTCATGAAAATCGCTTAAAATAAAATTTTAAAATTTTTAGTGACCCGACTTTTAATTGAGCGAAGTATGATTTTATTCAGCCGTCAAGTGCTCTTTGAGGTTAACACACAGGGCGGTCCGTATCGCCGCACCCCGTAGCGACGCAACTGCTTCTTCGAAGGTCTCGAGCCCCACATGGCCCAGCAAATGGAAAATAACTCGTAGCGAGTAATGGAAATCGCGTTAAAGGTGTGTACAAGTGCTTCTTAAATACCATTAAGAGGTCGCTATGTAGTTAAAATCTGTTACGTACCACGCAACGAGACAAGTCTAAGCGGAAACGGAAACTACCGGACTCTCTATAAGCTAGTGCTCCGCAGATCCGACACCGAGGAAAGCCGGAGCCAGGCCCCAGATCCGATTGCACTAATAATTTTTAAGCGCATGTAAATATTAAGATAACACTAATGTTTCTGTGAAAGAATACACTAATGTGTTTCAAAAGCTAATCAAAGCGTTAAATAAACTTCACAACATCATCATTCATCAATACTAATAAATATTATTTATTTTATTTTTACACAAGGTAGATAACAAAGTTACCAGTGGAGTGTACCACTGCTACTGCTAGGACTTAAATAATCAGTATTTACCAAGTTATCAGTGGAGTGTACCACTGCTATTGCTAGGACTTAAATAATCAGTTTGATTGCGTTGGATTTATTTAAAAAAATAATTTGCTTAATTATTTAAATTTAAGACTAGTTAAGACTAGTATTTTTGACAGAACGTAGTCTAGAATCACAGTGAGAAAATCGAAAAATTAAATACGTGAATTTTAAGTATTAAAGGGGCTAAAAAGTTCGGTGGCAAAAAAAAACGAAAATTGAGCATGCTTTTCTCCACCCCCTCCCTCTCTCGGCCTTGGGAGAGGCGGGCAGAGTCAACTGTAAATTTCGCACTTTACTGACTTTACACACATTTTGCCACCGAACTTTGGAGCCCCTTTAAGGAACTACTAAAATTCGGAAAAAAAAAATATTCATTCTAATTCAGTCCACGGGGACTCATGTGTGGTCTCAAGAGTGACTACTGGCACCAACATGTCCATGGGATTTTCAGTAAAATCATCTGCTCCTTCAACCTCGCTCTGATTAAGCCACTTTAAACCGATGTCACTTGCACACAGAAGCTCAGTAACTCGGCGTGTGACAATCCGTGAAGGTCACACTTGGCGCACTGGTGCAGGTGGTGCTCTGTGGACGGCAGGCCGCTGCTCTACAGCCCTTGTGATATATGAAAAGTAGATACCGCATGTACTGCAGCATCTCTTTTTAAGATCACCACGTACACTAGGGCAATAGAGGTCATAGGGCATGCTGATGAAGGTGTGCACGGTTTGATTACTTAATTTAACACAGTCCGATCCCAATTTAACACTGTTTCTAGAGGAATAAAAATTACGTGATATTTGCCGTAACCGCCCCTCTCCTCCATGTGTGATTGGTTGAGAATTAGCTTGATCCCCTCCCCCTCCCCTCAACGCCTCACGTAATTTATGGACACTCCCAAAGCTTAGACATAAAAAGACCATAAAAGTATTGGAGTCTGCTCCGGAGCCGGGTCCTTTAATCCAGATCCGGCTCCGACCTTCACCGGAACTGGAGCCGATAAGGTCAAAGTCGTAGCCGGAGTCGTATTGGAGCCGGAGCTGGAGCCGGAGCCATGCGGGCCATTACCTTAAGCAATTTTCGACATAGATCAACAGAAGAGGTTAGCGGCTCGCTCCAAATGGCGAAGTTTTTTATTTGAATAATTTTTATCCAAAAGCATAAGTCAGTAAAATTACCTTAGTTACACAACACATTCAACGTAAAATATCCCTTGTTTGTATGAATAAAAAATAGACATTGTTTATAAATATATAAAATACCCGTTTCCAACTTCACTGTATCAAAGGATATGTTTAAGAAAAAAATGTTTGGTCATGAACAAAAGTGATAAGAATAAAAAATCTTGCGTATATTTTCCTAATAAGATAAGCGAATTCAAGTTTTATTCAAATGAATAATATTTTAATAAAAAAATTATCTGTATCTATTTAACGACATGTCGATATTTTGTTTAGTTCGTCTTATTAATAATTGCAATTTATTCATTTCTACAACTCTTTCCTTAAATACATTCTTCAAAAACTATAAATATTTTAGAATAATGGATATTCGATTCCGAGCACTAGGTGAGAACGGTCTCCAATTCTTCATGCGTTAGTTTTGCATGTGAAGTACTTTTCTCAACGCTCTCTTTACTGAAGCTACAAGGCGTTCCCAAAACCCGACCCACCAAGGTGCTCTGTCTACGCTGAAAGTCCATTTGATTTGATTGTTTGCAAAGAACTGCCGAACTTTGGGATCGGCAATGTTTTTAAATATTTCCCTGAGCTCACTCTTGGCATACTTAAACGGTTTGGCGTTGTCTCAAAATACGTGTTTCACCATTCTTCTTCTTGTAATAAAACGACGAAATGCTAGTAGAAAATTGCCGGTCGTTTTGTTTAATACTAGTTCCAAATGAACTGTGCGCGTCACTACACAAGTAAATAATGTGACGTACGCTTTCGGGCCGTTTCTGCAATACAGCGGTCCAGCGAAATCTAGTCGACAATTATCAAATTGCTTGAGCGTTGCGTGATTCTGGTAGCGGTTCCATGACTGTGTCCGAAGGGGTTGCGCGGAAAAAATGACAAATAGTACAAGAACTAAACACGCTCTGTACGAATTTTGGCACCTGATAATCAATTTTTTTTTGCGTAAAGCGACAGTGGTCATTGCAATTCCAACATGCATTAACTTATCATGCGAATGTTTTGGTAGTTTGGTTTGCGGGTGATTTGATTCTAGAATCCATGGGTGTGTTATTTCATAAGAAAGTCACTTCCATGAATTCTGCTGTTAAGACAGAGTAGACCGTTTGTGTCTAACGCTGGATTTAAAGGGCAACGCAAGTGAGCTGGCAAAATGTGTGTAAAGTCAGTAAAGTGCGAAATTTACGGTTGACTCTGCCCTTCTCTGCCAAGGCCGAGTGAGGGGTGGAGAGGGTTGAAAAGCATGCTTTTTTTCTTTTTTTGCCAGCTCACTTGCGTTGCCCTTTAAATTCGAGGGTCACTTTAAAAAACACACGAAGAGCACTTCAGGATTCCATAGTGTTCTTAAAGTGTAGTTATGTGAACTTGAAATGTTCTTACACTTCATTGTATGCTCTTACTACAATTTTTCGTGAACTTGAAGTGCTCAAGTGCTCTTAAAGTTTGAAATTGAAATTTTTAGCTCTTTTCGCATTTCAAGAACACCTAATTTCCCAAGTGCTATAAATGTGTTACGTATTAAGTGGTGAAAAGTTAATGTTACTTTGAGAGTGATCCAAGGAAGCTGTTATTTGAGAAAATAAATTAATCTGAAGTTTCAAGTACTTGTGTTATTTAATTGATTAATATGATTTTTATTATCCCTTCCACATAATTATTAAATGTATTTAATAAAGTGGTCTATCCTTGTTTTTGGTTAAAATTATGAACTACAAATAAATTTAAAAATAATAAATTTTACCAAAAAAATTAAATAATGAAATTTTAATTTAAAGGTTAGCGACACGGTCTAACGTCGTGTTCATTAAGTGAATGCATCTAAATGTATTAACCCATGTAATTTGAACTAATACCTAAAATTTAAATATAAAATTTTAAATTTAGCTCTAAATATTTAAATTTTGGTGCTTTATGTAAGCCGCCAAAATAAAATTTCCCGAACTGGCTTTAAAAATACCACCAAAATTTCCCTTGCATCTTATTCTTCTGGAAATTCATAAGAAAAGTTATTTATTCGACCAGATAGTGTGTCTTTTGGAATTGAAAAGCACATAATTGTAAGTTTTTATAGAAATGTTATGCAGAATTTATTTTTTAAAAACCCAAAAATTCCCAAATACTGTGGAATTTATCGCGAACTTAAGCCAACTACGTATTTCGGTTCCCTTGCCTCGCGGCCAGAAAATGAAGATCTTCTCTACAGTCTACACTGGAAAATTATTATGTTAACTAATTAGAATAATTTAAAAAAGAATATGAAGTATTTAAGTAAGGTTATATTGACCTTAAATAATATAATTCTAAATGCAATGTTAGATTCGATGTTAATTGCAGAATGGGACTAGGCTTTACCACAAACCAAGGCCTAGTACCATTTGCAGCTCAAGTGCAAGCTGGTTTCCTTACATTTGATGTAAAAGTACCTTGAAAGCATGCTAATAAATGAATTATTAATGAGTTTTATTCATAGCTAACTTAATATACCTTACATCATTTTGGTTTTATGTTCCAATATTTACCCTTTTTTTAGTTTTATGTGGCTTGTTTTGTGTTTTAATTAACAGTAAACAATTTAATCGACATGAAAAACTTCCCGTGTAATATTTGTAGTTTTTCTGGAAAAAACTCCCCAGGCATTAAGGTTTCATTGCATGAAGCAGCATAGAAATGGCCCTTTATTTTTGGTGTCTTGCAAAGAGTGCCCATACTTGTCTAAAAGTTTGGGTGCATTTAAAGAACCAGCTTGTGGTGAACCAATTAATAATGAAACAGATGGCATTAGTGAAAATGTAGAATTTTTGCCAATGGAAGTAGAGGATTTTTATTATGATTATGAACCTTTAGCTCTGGGGAATCACTCTGAGCCAAAAAGTAGATAAGTCCATAATTAAAAGGGATAATATAGCTAAATCCTAAACAAATTTGAAGAAAATTAAAAACTTACTAATAACTCGTACCGATAGGTCTTCGAGCAACGCGAAACTCGGATCAAATAGATCTTCGAGTAATAAACTAAATTAAAAATAAATAAAATAGCCAGAAATTCCAACGGTAGACCGGTTTCGTTCTATTTGGAACTCATCAGTACCGTGCGGGAAATCTGGCTGGCGACTATCAAATCGAAAAGAGAAACTAAGCCTAAACATTAAAAATTTCAAAACGCGTTGCGTATAGCAACGGAAAGCCGAAAAGGGGGGAGTGTGGTGGAGAATAGTATATACGATAAGTTAAGTTAGAAGAAACCACCTATGAACTATGAGAAGGATGATAAAATACGCGAAAAAGTAGATAAGTCCATAATTAAAAGGGATAATATAGCTAAATCCTAAACAAATTTGAAGAAAATTAAAAACTTACTAATAACTCGTACCGATAGGTCTTCGAGCAACGCGAAACTCGGATCAAATAGATCTTCGAGTAATAAACTAAATTAAAAATAAATAAAATAGCCAGAAATTCCAACGGTAGACCGGTTTCGTTCTATTTGGAACTCATCAGTACCGTGCGGGAAATCTGGCTGGCGACTATCAAATCGAAAAGAGAAACTAAGCCTAAACATTAAAAATTTCAAAACGCGTTGCGTATAGCAACGGAAAGCCGAAAAGGGGGGAGTGTGGTGGAGAATAGTATATACGATAAGTTAAGTTAGAAGAAACCACCTATGAACTATGAGAAGGATGATAAAATACGCGAAAAAGTAGATAAGTCCATAATTAAAAGGGATAATATAGCTAAATCCTAAACAAATTTGAAGAAAATTAAAAACTTACTAATAACTGGTACCGATAGGTCTTCGAGCAACGCGAAACTCGGATCAAATCTATTATTAGTAAGTTTTTAATTTTCTTCAAATTTGTTTAGGATTTAGCTATATTATCCCTTTTAATTATGGACTTATCTACTTTTTCGCGTATTTTATCATCCTTCTCATAGTTCATAGGTGGTTCCTTCTAACTTAACTCTGAGCCAAATTTGCCTTTAGGGGAAAATGAATATTTAGGTGTGAAGAAAGCTTTTGGTTACTTTTTAAGCTTGACGCTAAGTTTGGCTTCAGTAAGAAACAAATTGACTGTATAGTTGAAGAGTTCAGTGAGATTTTAAAAAACTATGGGATGTTTATTCGTTCAAAGTCTGAGAAGTTTGCGAATGAAGATGGGCAGAATGTACGTGATTCTATATATGATCGTGATTTCCGTGTTCAAGATATATCAGTGTCTTTTAAATCTGATGCCTTAAAGACTTTTTTAAATCAAATTTAAATCGTATTTCTTCGAATCCATTTAATATGGGAAGAATGATAGTGGTTTCGATGGGAAAATTTAATCAAAAATCTGTGTGGGGTTACAGTATCCCTATGTTAGACAGCTTAAATGCTTTGATTTCCATCCCAGATTAGTGTGATGTTACTTTAAAAAAATAATAATTAATTAGCAACCTTTTGTCTGCAAATTATTTTAAATGTCGATGATGTTGAAACATGTAATACCGTAGGAATGCACAAAAAAGTTGACTTTTTTAGCTTATTAATTAGCAAATATCCCCCCTATGCCAAGGCACCACCTTAGGCATCAAGCGACTTTTGAGCCATTACTTATGTTATAATAGTTTTAGACACGAGGCAGGCATGATTCCATTTTATCATAGCTGCAACATGATGTCAGGGCAGGAAAACGTATTTCGGCCAGCAATTGATTAAACATAAAGACGAAATGTTCCAACCCAGTATCGAAGAGGTTTATTGGTACTATAGCGAGTACCAACCGAATTACGATAAATTAAAATATGACGTTATTTTTCGCGAAGGACTTCCCGATATTAGTACGTTTGACGGCTCGAAAAAAAAACTTATCGTACTCGACATCAACAACAACAACAACAGTAATTGCCGTCACGTCGATCATGAATCCAAAGGACAATACGTGGAAGGAAATGGACGTCGAAAAGAAAGATATACTAAAAGATAATAGCACCGATGACCGTACGAAATGGAAATTGTACGAAGAACTACTTAAAAGTCAGCGAGGTTTGGTAAAGAAAGCGACACCGGAAGTTGCGCAATAGGAATCGTGGATAAATCTTTTGCCCGCCGGATATAGAGGGCCGGCTAGAGAATTATTTCAACAGTAGGCTTCGGACTCCAAATGCGTACGCTGGAACGGAAAAGCTGAGGTTTTAATCGACGGGGTCCGTGAAAACCGTCGGTAAACGACCCGTAGGCTGGGAAAGGTTCCAAGGAATCGTCGCGCCAAAAGGGTCCGAATCGGTAATCGTTAAAAATAAAAAAGTTAAAAAGTCTAGTACGCCGCTGAGGAAACGATTGAGAAGTGGTAAAGATAACAACAGGGCTTCGTTTATCAAGTCGAAATGGGAGGCTTATTAAAGAAAACTGAACGACTCTTATCCAAAATATATTTCGACAGCAAACATCCAGCGCGGATGTCTCTCGAAGAAGTGGAAACGTTCTTGCAAGGTCACGACGCTTTCACGCTTCACAAACCTGTCATCAGAAAATTCAAGAGACATCGTGTGTAAGTACACAACCGTTACGACTTGTAACAATTAGACTTATGCGATATGAGATCGTTGGCGCAATATAACGATCAATATACGTTCATTTTAATGGGAATCGACGCTTTTTCGAGAGTTGGGTTCGCTGTACCTCTGAAACAGAAAACCGGGGCGGAAGTCGTTTGAGCCTTTAAGATTATTTTCCAAGAGGGCCTACCTATCAGAACCAATTCAACAAAGGCCGTCAACTTTTAAACCTTCCAGTGAGGACGTACCTAAGGGGGCTGGGTGTCAAATATTTCACGTCAGAGAACGAGGAGGTCAAAGGAGCCCTTGTCGAGAGGTACAACGAAACGCTGAAGGGTAGAATGTGGAAATGGTTTACGCGTAACAACACATCGAAGAGTTGTCTAATTTAAGAACATGTACAAACGTGAAAAGAAATCGACGAAAACTACGAAATGTCGAATTGACGTAAACCATTATGTGCGGTAAAGTAAGCTTTCGTAAAGGATACGATGTCAAATGGAGTACCGAGATTTTCAAGGTCGTCTTCAAGGGGATCAAGAAACCATTATTATTCAAACTCGTGGATTTATCTGACGAGCCTGTTATTGGCCAGTTATACTATTGGGAGTTGCAACGCGTCGACAAACTCGAGATATTCCAAATGAATCAAGTTTTGAGGAAACGCAAGTTGCGCGGAAAAACTAAATGTCTAGTTCCGTGGCGTGGCTACCCCCGCTCATTCGATTCGTGGGTGCCTGCGAAAGATGTCGTCTCAATTTTACCTAACGTAACCGTCTAACAGCAGCTTGGATACGTTCCCCAAATAATACATTAGCGTATTTTGTGACGCAATTACCGCAACTCATCCAACTGGAAACCGAATACGAAATTGAACTCGTTTCGATTATATATCCGACCGCTTTTTACAACGTACTCGAGAATGACAATTATTTAGAGTGTCACGTTGAAGACGTGGCGGAACACGATTTTGGCACTGAAGGAAGACAGGTAGCCTGAGAGAAAGAAGTACCCACCCAATATTATCAATCTATTGATCATGTAATTAAAGAAATAAAAGAAAATGCGATGTGTAAAGTGGTGGAAGCTTGCTTTGTTCACGACCGCTTAAGCGGACACGTTGCCCTCGCCGAAAGTAGCCGCAAAGATATGATATTAACCATGAGCGAAGGTTTGAGTTATATTATGGGCTACGGGCCTAACGAGGAAATCATTGGTAAAAGCTCGAAACCGGCTCGCATAGATTATAACGTGCCATCGCAAATATTCGTGTACACTGATATAGTCGAGGAAGTCGTAGTCGGACACTCTTTAGTTCAACTTTTGAGAACTATCGCCGTCAACGATAAAAGACACGGTTCTCCGTTGAAAAGACGTACATCGCTCCTCATTGCGTTCCCGTCAACAAACGTTATTTCGACACTATCCAAATTGATCTCAGAGATGCCTTGGGGAAACTGATCCCTTTTCAGTTCGGAAACCTAACGGTGAAAGTTCATTTAAGGCCCCAAAAATGACGAAGCCGGACGTCCTAAAATATCGCTCCTGCGTCTACTGAGATTGTTACGTAAATCAAGCCGGTCAAAGCTTATCGTCAGTGTAGGTTGGCGCTAATTACCAACGGGGTCACGGACAAATTGGTCGCGGAATCGGGAGTTTCTTCTCGGGATTGTTTCGAGCCGCCAAGCCTTTTCCCATGAGAAGCGTTAATTTTTTGGGTGGTCAGGCTCTTGGTACTGGCAGTCAAATTCTTAGTGACGTTCAAGAAGGACAGTGTGCCAGAATTTATAGCCCGGTGTACCTAGTAACAGAGACCATACCACCGGAGGCCTGTCATCATAGTGCCCTACGCCAGCGTCCCCCTAGCCCGGACAGGTGACAAATCCAGCATGAGTTGCAGAACCCTACTACTGATGGTCGCACCTTTGACGCAAGCCACTCAACCCAGCAGAAGGTGCAGCAATGGGTGGAACAATCTCCACTTCGCACGTAGCCGTTCTGAAGCGAAAGATAAAAGTCTAGACAGTTGCGTACTCGCAGATACCGAAACAAGTCGCGATAATTTTTAAACATAAAAAAGTATACTAGAAAAAGTGGTTGGAGTCTTTTTAGTTTTTTCTTACAATAATATAGCCATGTTGACAAATTCAATATAATAATAATAATAATAATCAGCTACTTTGGGAAATATTAAACTACGGATGTGGTTTATCTTCATCACCTATATCTACCCCGGTAATATTTTTAACAATTTCTTCCAATGGATCTTGAGTATTCCCACTAACTGCATCCAAAACTAGTCCTTTTAAAGTTTTGAATGTATATTTGTTAGCGCCATAGTGCCATACTGTTGGTTTAATATTTCTGCCACCTGCTGCCAAAGTATTGTTCCAGAGCATCCTGGTTCAGGTGCTGCGTTAGTACATACTCCGCCCCTTTCTTTATCATGAATTTTTTTATTTCCACAATTGACAGAGCTTAAAATTAGTAAATAATTGCTATTTAATTATAAAATTTTAACCTAAAATTACCTGTTATCTTGAGACCTTCGATTGTTTGTTTACTGAGAAGCATAGAATCCCTTTAGTTACTATTGAATTTACCAGGCCTTTTTAAAACTTGGTTTTGCCAGTTATCCAGGTACTTGATAAAGTCACCCTGCAGTCACTTAAATAAATGCATATTTAAATTCAGGAGCATAACACAAATTGGTGTCATAATTCTTGCGTGCAATTGTTCATCATCTACATTATTGTAAGGAAGTTTATTATTATTGCGCTGGTGTATCCCTTCAACTCGGTTTTTACATTACAAAGGTCTAAAAATCGGTTGAACACTCAAATGAACTCTATTGCTTCCCTGTATTTGTAGATGTTAATAAAAGATTTTCAATGGCACCAGCCAAAGTTTCACTCATAACCTGGGCTGCAAGGTTACCTTTCATTTTTGAGTAACAATTCAAATACACATGGGAATAAGTTAGCTTGTTTAAATTGTCCTTGTGATCTTAATTGTAAATAATATAGCTGAAAAATAACTTTCCATGTTTTTTCTTCTCCATTTTTCCAAAGTGAACGAGATTTAGAATTAGTTCCACTTTTGCGAATCCATTTCTTAGTTTTAATTAGATGTGGCGCATCAGATATGAACTAAATAAACCTTTCTTCATCCATAGCAAAGCGATTTTCCGTCTTATAAGGAATTTATTTCGCTTCATTTGCTCCACAAGTGGGAAATAAAAGAACTAACTTCCAATTGCTTGAACCTCCATCCCCTACAACAGCTATAATACGAAAGCTACTCGTTTCTAATATTTTAATTGCTTCCCAAATAAAATATTTAATTCTTCTGCAGAAACCCCTTTGGTAGGAAAATGGGCAAAATAAATCTTCGTTTTGCTAGTGACTCCTCTGATCATTATATGCAGAATATGCGTAGCGTGAGGAGGTTTATTGCTGTTAGTGGCATTTCGTTCCAAGTCATCCAGATGAATGTGGTTCTCATTAACATCAATGAATCCTGTAAATGACCAGTTCTCCTATTTAATAGCAGATCTTCCTTTACATCCATTTCCTCAAACAGCTCAGTTGTAAAACCTGATTTACTATTTATTGAATGGTTATGGTTCAAAAGGGTTCTTTTAGTAGGAAGTGCAATAATTTATGATTTTCTGAGAGCTTGATAAGATGGCTGGTACTTCTTTTTCATATAAATGCCCCACTTAACAAATTTTGGGTTCCACCGTATTTCGACCTCTGCATGACTCTGAACTGCTGTCTAAGAAATATCGACATAAGCGAACCAGTTGGTTCACCTTTAAGTCTGGCTCTTAGTAAGAGCACCAAGCTATTTATTACTTTTTATCATTTTCGGTTTGAACCAAATATTTTTTATTGTTTTTGATAAGCTCTCTTAATTGTTCCAGATATTTTGAAATTATTCCTATGACGCATTTTCCTTAAACTCGAGCGGTAAATTGTATGAAACCACAGTTTGTGCTAAAAATGTCGTTTATTTCTCCACAAAAGTAACTTTGCCTTCTTCTTTGATGACAATCTGGTTTGCGCTGGTATATATTTACAAAATATGGGTCTTGGTTTCCTGGGCAATAGGTGTAGGTGATTCGCGTTCTTTAACCACTCTCAAATTTTTGTATTGTATTTTAAGAGTAATAATTATCCATCTTCGAGCTCAAATTTTACTGGCTTATTCATAAGTTTTAGTGTTGCTGTTATTTCTTTAAGTTTTAGGTAAAAATTCAAACCATTAATTTGTAATTGTTTTGGGATTAAGAAAACATTATACCTTTTTCTATTAATTCTAGAGACCAGCCAGGTGGTGGAATTAGTGTTTTCAAATCAACAGGTATATCTCCTTGTTCAATACTTAGTGGGTTTTCAATAGATACAATTTCACTTGAGTCCAATAGTAACAAAAACTAGTGCTGAACTCTGCTCATACTCGTTAAACGATAATTCTTTTTCGTAAATATCCATCTTGGGAATTATTCCGTGTTTTGATCTAAATGGGCGAAACATCGTTTAAAATTGCATAAATATTTTAGTCGAAAAATTATACTTACATATTCATCATCAGATTTCTGCAACTTTAGTTTCGAAGTTTTCACTATATATGTAGTCTTAACACAGTGATTAGTGGTTGAACTCTGAAAATACCCAACTGTGACTTCGAGTAATACTCTTTTCGATAGGACAATTAATTCTAATTCCTCCTTAAGGTAAATACATTCAATATGACACCAGGACCCTTTAAACTACTAAACTTAAAAGTGCAACAAAAGTGACGTATGGGGAAAAAATGAAAGTTTGGCATTATATAGCTCAAATTGGCCCAAGTTATGAGGATTAGAGTACCTGTGAAGTTTTTCCAAAATCTGCCACGTAATTTTATTGACGCTACTATTGTTGTCCTTAACTTATTAAAGAACTTGCACGTAAATTTAAAAGTGACGAGTTTTTTTATTGAATCAGCATTGGATAGTGTTGGTCCAGAAAAGCCTTCAAAGTGTCTAGAACAAATGTAGGCTGATCTTTTGACATCAATTTTGGAGAAATCTGTACGACCACAAGCATTCACCAAACGTGATAATTTTTCAGTTTGGGTAATAGGCGATGGAAATTTAATACAAAAAAATCCTGGGGCTCCAGGAACAGATTTAGTTCTCACATTTTGTCTTGATGTGCATGATCCATACACACAGCTCTTTGGTGAATAAACCATAACCTAAGAAGAAAACTACAGGCTATTATTAAAATGCATACAGGAAAAGTGACAAATATCAATTACTGTTTGGGGTTTATATTATACTGACCCTGCTTCAATGGAAGAGTTTTAGTTCTGGTATTGTTAATTTGCAACTAAAAAAGGAAACAAATTATTTATCATAAACCTTGGCTGTCTATACAAAAAATTTAAAGATAAATTAACTTGCGTATAACATGGATTAAAAGTTTTAAACTCCTAACCCTAAACGGGGAAAAAGAGGAGCCGCGGCACAAGCAAAGAACTCCCATAAAAAATGCGAATGTCAACCCTCCACAACGAGAAGACCCCAGTTATTTCAGATGGAAGAGCTCCTTAAAACTCCCCGCGATAAAAGTCCTATTTTATGGCAGGGATGGAAGCGACCCCATAGATTTCTTAAAAACCCTATAAAAAATATGAATACGTGATCGCGGTCCAAGGTTTGGCAGATGAGTTATTAACCCAGCTCCCCATAGTTCTAGAAGGGAAAGCGAAATTATGGTATAGGGAAAGCTTTAGCCAATTCCAAACCTGGGAACAGTTCGAAACTGTAAGACCTTCGAACGCAATTCGGGGCAAAGGGTAATCACTGCGTACGCAGTGTCTCGCAATTTCTCTGTTCGCAGTTTCTTGAAGGGTTTGCAAAACCACCGTGTGAGCGTTAACGGATTGATTTGCGGTTGGCTTTGATTTGTGTTTTTTTGTCAACGCTCACCGTCGCGACAGTTTTAATTCGGTTTGATTGGATAATTCGTTATTTTAATGTTTATTTGGAGGTTGTGAATTTTGAGTTCGTGTTATGACGTTTGTGGGTGTTGAGTTTGTGTTATTTATGTCATGATGGTTGTGGATATTGAGTCTGTTGTATTTGTACGGGCGTTTTCTCTCCAACTCATTAATGACTTTGGGACGGACCGAGTGCTGAGTGTTATGCAACCTCTCAACGTCCAATGGCAGGATTTGCACCAATTATATACGGTATTCGTCTTAAGATCAATTTGCGATTTATTGGCGCCGGCCGGGAATCGAACCCGGGTCTGCCTATTGCAAGATATTTACTCTAAGCACCCAGCCACCAACGCTTGTTAATTAACGGTGTTTTTCTAAAAAACAGCTTTGGCGAATGTCCTTTACAAAGTTATAACGTTAGGTACTATAATTTATTCTACATCATTTTAAATATTTATTAATTATATTAATCTTTATAAATTATATTCATCTTATATTTAATAAAATATTTTTAAATTATATTCATCTTATATTTTATTAAATAATTAAGTATTTTAATGTAAAAGTTGATCGTGATCAAGAATTGAACTCGCGTCGCATTGTTACCACGCGGATAGTTCACCGCCGAGCCATTGACTTCCTCAGGGGAAATGTTAAAGTAAAGGAACCAAGAGGATAAGGCGGGTTTTTTACTAAATGGATGAATAGAATATCTGTGGATATTTTTTATTGAACTTTGTTTTTTTTTATTTTTGTGGACCAGATGTCGAAAATAGCTTTTTTGAGGTATCTTCATCAAGGGCAAGTGTTGAAATAAAATAAGTGTTAAAGGTGTGGCTAAAGTGTTTCGTAAGCGAGAAAAATACAAATACCCTCTGTAGAAATATTTCTTTCATTAAAATTTGCTTCGTATTATATTCAACTGATAAACTTGTACTGTAGAAAGGGTTTAATTCAATTGAGCATTGTTATAGTACGTCTAACTCACTGCTGTAACTACTTAATTTATAATATTCTGAATAAATTTAAATTGGTCATTTCTTCTCAATTATTTTAATTATAATTAAAATTTTATACCGGGCGGGATAGACCTGGGATAACTTTTTTAGCAAATAACTATGAATTGTGGAGATAAATCTTTAAGGGTCATCTCGATAAATTTATACCACTAGGGATAATTCTTCCGAGGAGAGGTATATTTTGGCTTGTCAACTTGTTCTTTATTATTGTTCTTAACCGCCCCAATTTTAAGTTCTAACCCTCACCATGGCTGACAGGTATCCCGAGGATACACCCGATTTATGTAAGAAGTGCCATTTTTAACTTTTAGTTTATATTGTGCATTTTTGTGTTATTTTATATGTCAATCAAAGACTCATTGAGTATCCTAATCACTGTCCGACATTATCATCTTTCTTTTACTTCTTCTCATCAACGCACTGCTACGTGACTACGTCGTAATTAAACGATAGGCGCGGCGCGAGGGGGTAATACTCGGTTCTTGAAACAAAAATAAAAGAGTTATAATCTATTTATTGGGTGTTTTATTTCCAAAAGGTAAACTTTTCAATATATAAGATCGTATTTCCCATGTTTCATTTCTCTTAAATGTTGTACGCACGCACTGGTATCGGCCATTTCCTAAAAGGCATTACATTTTTGGCATCTCTGCTGGGGATACGACGCCTTTTGGGAGTTATTGAAATATTATCTTTTCTCCTTAACTAACGCTCACCATCGTCAAGACCACTGGATACGTCTAGTCTAATTAAGCGTTTGGTTCTTTACGTTCCAAATAGTGGTTCTTGTTTGAAAACCCGGGGAGGATTTAGTTAGGCATTGGTTTCCGTTGTCCACGTGTTCGGGTGAATTTTGAATATTTCGGAACTCCCCGAGTGAGGTAGAACTAACGATGGCTCAAAATCCAGTCACTATGAACGATTTGGCCGTTCTCTTAAGTCGAGTCCTTCGGGGAACTAGAGGGAGTGGAAGAATGATCGATCATCCCCCCGATTTAATCTTAAGTGGGTACTGCAACCTTTTAAGGAAATCGTCATACAATTGATGGACAAAAATATTCCTAGCACTTGCTCAAAGATATTAATTCACTAAGGCGGGGGAAAATAATGATAAAATGCGAGTCGTGGCCTTATCGTGGAGTGAATTAAATCTGAGAGGGGGTTACATACAGGGGAAAGAAGAAAAAATGAGGGAGATTCCAATTCAGAATGGAAACCCTTTGTCGTTAATCAATCACGAAATCTTTATTTAACACTCACAGACCAACACTGCATACAAATAATGAAATGGGGGAGTCAGATTTTATTGTTCTTGTGATTAGTAGGATAGTTAGGCCATCTCTATAACTATTTATTATTTTTACTCTTAAGCGGGGGCTAACATACACTGACTAATTGGTTAATTAAAAGTTTATCTTACGGTTCTCCATAGAATTAGTCCCAACTTATTTTCGTTTAGCCATGCTGACTTCAATCAGCGGGGAAAAATAAATAAAATATGAACACTAAACTCTGATCACTACAATTAAAATAAAATACTGCATAAGTGGCCGACTACAATTAATTTTAAACTCAAAAAACTTTAATAAACATAGTAAGGCGAGGGGAAAAACTATTGACAAAAATATCTCCTAGCAGCATAAAAATACGAACGGATATGAACTCTCAACCTCGAGGGGGCTTATTTTCACCTTTCCTCGGACAATAGCGAGTAGTTGCACCTTTCTTAGAATTTATATCTCTACGTTTAAACAGTTATTTCAGACTTGATCCTGGGTATGCTACGGGTAGAGGGGGGAACGAAATTTGTTACATATCACTAGATTTTCTTTGTGGCTGTTCTTCATTTACGGGATTCCGGATAACGTGATCTTCCGGATTACGCAAGGCACGCGTTTTCTTGAAGGGGCTCGACTGGGGACTTCTTGTTCGCGATGACAGTTCCAAACTGTCCGTTCGTCTCGATTACGGTACGGGAGTCCGGATAACGACGACGAACTTCTTACAAGCGGCGTAGGTACTTCGGGTTTCCTTCTAAAACTTCTAGCTAGGCGAGGGGCTGGATATAATGTTATTGGATGCTTATTCTCGGGATCGGCGGTCCGCTGTGAGTTGACTCGTTCGAAAAGACTCATGAAACGGCTCTGGTTGACTATTCAGAGACTCAGTTCCATCAGTGATGGCTTTTGGGGTATTGTGGGGTCTGGCGGGCGAAACCGCGCGGACGGTCATTCCGGACTTGGGTGCCGAATACTCATCCAGGATCGTGGGGTGTACTGTCCAGAGAATCCAAAATTCTGTCTTTTGGGGCTCTGTCTCATAGTTTAGTTCGGGTGATTGGGGGGCGGAGTTGAAACAAAAAGCCACTGGTGACCTCCCACTTTACTTGGGTTATTGGTGCACTTAAGACTCGTGTCTAGTCATGCGGTGGTGTCGTTGTCCTATTTACAAAAAGGTCACTCGGGATCGTGGGTGGGGGATGCCAGAGAGTCTCGAGGTTCCTGATTTTCTGTCTCCAAGCGGAAACGTCTGGGCGCCCTCTCGACCCTGTGGCGACGTCCTTTGAAAACGAGGGCTTTTTATTGGGTTATCGCTAACTGGTGGTGGATTAGTTGCCCTTGAACATGATAATGGCTTTATGGGATCGCTGTTAACTGGGGTGAAATTACGGGTCTAGTTCGGAAAGTTTTAGGGAAAAACCTGGGCTGGGAAAGTTTGCGGAATGTATTGCACCATGGTCTTGTGACCGAGAGAAAAACACTTAAATTATCCGCAAAGAGCGAGGAGTTTAATTTTAGTATTGCCGAAGGCAGTGATTTCGTTTATAATTTATAGTAAGTACACGGTTTAATTATTTAACTTAATTTTATATTTTATAGTAATGTTTGATGGAGTTCTATAAGAATCATAAACTATTTTTAATTCGTATATGGCGTTCAAAGTTATTTAAGTTTTTAGTCTATCATTAAGTTTTATTATTTTAAATTTGCGGGGGTATGATTAAGTTTTAGATCTTAAAATTATAAGACGTTTGGTATCTGGTTCGTTATTACACTTCAAATATAATATTAACATCGAGATCACTTATGGATCACTGCTAGCGATCCAAATGCGTGTCTGAGTGATCTAGAAGTGATCTAAAGCTCAACTAGCATTTTCAAGTTGCAATCAAAAAGTGTGCTCTAGTAATACGGGTAAAAGAGGGTAGCTCACCGGCAAAATTCGTCCCAACTTGATATGTGGCCTAAAAATTCAATTTTGGTGTCTACTTTGAGGATCCGATGAGTCCGCAGCGATGCGGGGGGGCAAGGGGGGCAGTTGCCCCCTAAATTTGCTTTCACCGAATTGAGCTGTGTTTGGTGTTGTTCCCGATGGTACATTTCACCCTGAGTCGAATGCGACCAAGTACATGCAGATAAACCGTTTCCGAGTTATGGCCGAATTTGTACTGAATCGCGTGGTTTTTTCTCTAATACGAAAAAAAATCCCCAAATGTTAAATTGAGCAATCCGGTCAAGTTGGGTATCGTTTCTGTAGTATGTTTTAACGTTGAGTCGAATGAGGCACGCCGCGGAAATCTGGGACTAATAGAATCGGAGGTATGACCAAAAGTACACTAAATGTTGAAAAGGTATATCAACCATTTGGCCAGGACCAACCATACTTACTTTTGGATCGTACGTATTATTTTGTGCCGAATCGAATGAGACCAACTGCAATTCCGTAGGATGAAATGTTTCCGAGCTATAATGAAATATGTGCGAACCATAAATGGTGTTTTTTTTCTCAAAAAGTTCGAAAATATGCATTTAAACCACCACCCGTGTCTACAAATTTCTCCCCGGACGACCACAAGGTATTCATCTTACATACTGCTAACATTGTAATTGCTGAATCGAATGAGACCAACCGCAGCGCCTTGGAATGAATAGATAACGAGTGATGACGGAATTAACTTTAGATAATTGACAGATATCAACTCTCGGTTACAACCTCTTCACTCCATCCGATCTACATCCGAGGACTTATAGTTTTCCGATACCGCCTATAGAGCGCCAGTGAATATCAGCATGCTCTAACTCTCTTGTGTCTTACAGATATCAACTCTCGGTTACAACGTCTTTACCGAAGTCTCCGAACCAACTCGTGTCGGCCTACGTTCATAATCATTGTCAAGAAAAATAACCCACTGCATTCACCTCAACGCGTCGCGTCACCTCTACCCGGCGGATCCGCTCTGCGAGTACTTCTTTTTTACCCTTCCTGCTACGCCTGTGAAAGGAATTAAAAAATATAGAAAAAAAGATAAAAAGAAAAAAACTAACAAACTACGTCATCCGAGGACTTATATACCTTAGTTTTCCGAAACCGCCTTTAGAGCGCCATTGAATATCAGCATGCTTAATTCTCTTGTGTCTTACAGATATCAACTCTCGGTTACAACGTCTTCACCGAAGTCTCCAAACCAACTCGTGTCGACCTACGGTTACAATCAGTGTCAAGAAAAATAACTCACTGCATTCACCTCAACGCGTCGCGTCACCTCTACCCGGCGGATCAGCTCTGCGAGTACTTATTTGTTTACCCTTCCTGCTACGCCTGTGATAGGAATTAAAAAATATAGAAAAAAAAGGGTAAAGGCAAAAACTACCACCCTACGTCATCCGATCTACATCCGAGGACTTATATACAATAGTTTTCCGATACTGCTTTAGAGCGCCAGTGAATATCAGCATGCTCTAACACTCTTGTGTCTTACAGGTAATACAGTACTTTTTTATTTTTATTTTCAATTATAATCTCACTGGTGCTCTCACATACATTGCAACATGTCGGAACTACAAACTGTTTTTAAGAGAGTGGCAACTAATGCGCTCACAAAATAAAACGGAATTCGAAAAGGTCAGAGCCGAAGCTAAAACAGACAGGGAATGTATTTTGGAGAAATTTGAATCAATCAGCAAATCTCTCGAAGATACAAACCATAAAATAAACTCCCATGTGTAAGACTATCAACAATCACGATTGAAGATTAGCTTGCTTAGAAGATATGTCCGATAAAGTAGACTCCCTAGAACTCACTGCCGCTAATTTTATGTCGACTGTAGATTAAAAATTTGCCGCTAAAAATTAAGAAATATCGGATTTAAAAAACCAAATCGACCTACTTGAAATCGAGAGGCGTAAAAATAATATTGTGATCTCCGGCCTACCTGAAACGGCGGGCGAGGACATAAACAAACTAGCTAGTAACGTCTCTACCATTTTTAAAGAGCTACTTAATATAAATATTACTATATCTCCCCATCTAATTTTCCGAAAAGGTGAAAATCGTCGGATAGTCTTTAACTCGAGAATTCACAAGATAAACTAACAATTATGCAGAATAGTTACAAGTTAAGGGGCTTCAAGATATTTATATCACACGACTTCACGGTTCGTCAGGATAATGCTAGGTTCCATCTACGTTACTTCATTAAAGAAAAGGGTAAAGACCACGCCAAATTTAAAACAAATTTCGTAGTTGAATTCCAAGAGAATCTCTAATACTTTAACGAATCTAGTGGCCATGTAGAACATTAAGCCCAACATATTATTATCTTTGAAATAGTCCTAACGATTATTTACGCTATTGCCTTATGAAAATCGTATACTCAAATAAACGTAGTGCGAACTGTAATATCCTCCAATTAGTGGCCCAGTTTGATGACGATCCTGTTGATATTTACGCTATCTCGGAAACTTGGTTTTTAAATAATTATTATCTTTTCTTCCAAACTACACCTTCTCGGGAATTGGCAACAGAAGGGGTGGGGGCGTATGTTTTTACCTAAGTAACAAAATTAAATTCACTATCTTAAAAGATCTCTGCTTTTTTAATAATATCGAAAGTTATGCAATTAGGGTTAACCCCTCAAATAAAACTATTATTATTATCTATAGACCACACACCGCCAACTTTGAAGCTTTTTTAACACATTGTGACACAATCGTCAGTAAAATTGGTAATGATAACGCTAAAAAAATTATAGGCGGTGACTTTAATTTAGACTTCAATAAAAATACTCCCTTTTCTACTTCAGTTACTGATTTGTTTACAATTTTCGGTCTAGATAGATTAGTTTATACTCCAACTCGCGTTACGGGTACTACTGCCAAGTGTATTGATAATGTATTCACAATTTTAAATCTCGACGTACTGTTATTGAAAATTTCGATGTATCTGATCCCTTTCCCATTTTGCTAAATCTCACTACTGTACCCCCGAAAGAGAGAACTTTTGAAGTCAGAGACTATTGCACCAAAAACCTAGATAAATTTAAAAATTCATTCTCAAAAATTAAATGGGACAACCTCTTTAAAATGACTGATGTAAATCTGGCATATGAATGCTTCGAACAACAGCTTTCTCAACTTCACAATACAATTATTAAATTTATATGTATAAAACGAAACTCAGACTCCTGGATAAACGATGATTTAAAAACTATTATAAAAAACAAACCAATTGCATAAAATTGCGAAAAAACGTCCGACAATAGATAACATTGCTAATTATAATTCGTTTCGTAACTTTTGTAATATTCAAGTTAGAAACTCCAGAAGTACGTATATTCACAAAAAAATCGTAAGTGCAAAAAATCAAAAAGAAAAGTGGCGTGTAATAAATCAGGTAACCGCTAGGTCTCAAACGTCAAGCTTGATTGCTGATAATATATCCCCCAATGAATTCAACAATCATTTTACTTCTGTAGTCGACGCTAACATAAGTCTCAATTTACCTTTTGACTGTAAGAAAAATAACTCAACTTTTGCATTACATGACCTCACCCCTGATGAAGTCCGGGATATTATTAAGTCTATTCCTGTTAACTCCGCCCCAGGTGTAGATGGTATTCACCCGAAACCGCTTATATATTTCCGAACTAATTGTCTTACCCCTTGTATTCATTATAAACTTGTCTTTCTCTAATGGTACTTACCCCACAAATTTAAAAAAGCTTATATTACCCCTATTCATAAGAAAGGTGATTGTAATAGCTTGGGAAACTACCGTTAAATATCGGTGTTATCCACACTGGCCAAAATCTTTGATATGTGCTTTTGTTAGAGACTCAACTCTTTTTGTGACAAACATGACCTATTTTCGACGCGTCAATTCGGCTTCACAGTGCCGGATTAAAACCGTTGGGGGCCTCTAGGCACTAGGCTATCGGGGGCCCCTTTAATACAAGTAGAGGACTCAAGGATGGAGTAAGAGGGTAGCTAAGCAAACCAACTTTTTCTAGAGTTGACACAATAACCATTTTGAAAATGGGAAAGGGTTTTTTCCATGGGCGCCCGCAGAGGTGTGCAAACGGGGAAATTGCTCCACCCCCCTTTCTTTAGCCATACCTCTTTACTCCCCCCCCCCGAATTGGGCCTTGCCCTGTTGTTTTTTCTGTTGAACTTTTTGGGGAGTGCAGTGACGAAGAAGGGTGATCCAGTTACTTGAAATGTGTGTTACATCAATTTCGGGAAACTTATATCCCTATTCCTACTAAGCTTTAGCTAAAGCTCGTTCATTTATCGGACCATTGTGTGTGTGTAAATGTTGTATATTTCATCGGGCGAGTTCGCTATATGACTTGAAATTATTTCTGCCGGCGTTCCTGCTCTCAGTAGCGTAGGGGGTGGACTTGCCCCTTGGTCCAGCCATGCCACTGCATGGTCCTCTCTATTTGAAATCTGTTTGAACCCAAAAACCAACCTTTTTCTACTTGACTAGGCAAAAACCTAACTTTTCGCCCTACCACTCTAGGACAAAGCACTTAATTACATACGTTCCTGAATTCCATATGTGACAATTCACAACGTAACTTAAACCAAAAATAAAATGCCATAGCACCCACTTAAAGGAAGTAATAACTGGACCATGATTATCCAAATTATAGTTCAACTATTCAAATATTAACGATGTTTATATGAAAGACTATGTTGGGGCCAAACAAAATGAACAGGGATGGGGCAACCCCCTCTCTGCTGAGCGGCCTGACACGGAGTCACAGAGTGAACAAGAGATTTGTTATGCAAGGTTACAAGGTAGTCGTTTTGGTACGCTTCTACCTCTATAGATCACCGTAAAACGAAATAGAGGCTAGAGAAATAGGCCTGGCCATAGATAAGAGAATTATAGATCTATTTTATAGATAAACAGGAATATAGATAAGGATACATGATTCCCTTATCCATAATACCATTTTTTTATAGATACCAAAATTAGAGCGATTTTTATAGATCCACCGAATTAATAGATACTTAACCTCGCTTTTTTTGCCTCCTGCGTTTTTACGGAGCCTCGCTTACCACCCGCCGTTTAAGGATACTCACAATGACCGTTCAAGCCGCTGACTTCTGCGCTCCAGGGTCCCCCTCTTTTTTCCGACAATAGCAAGCCAAGAATTTTACTCGCTCCCTCGCTCTTTTTTGTAGGAATAAGCCTCTTTCACGACGCGCGTGCAATTGCCTAATATAAGATAAGTTGAATAACAAGACATATATTTTTTTCATTTTTATTTTAATTTTGATAAGACACCAGACTAGGTAACTGCGTAAAACACAAGAAGAACAAGTTATACGCTTGAAGGGCAGATGTCAAGTTACGCTTCTCAATTAGATTAGTATAATCGCTTATAGTGTTAAATGGACTCGAATAACAACCAAATTTACGCATTACGTCTGGAAATATATCAGAATCTCCTTTGCCGAAATGGATCTCTTCAAAATCTTCGCTGGCAGGGTACCCGGCAACTCGTTGAACGTGAAGTTTGAGAACTTCGAACATGGCTTCAATACAGGACCTTTCTTTTTCAATTTCAGTCAAATGTTTGTTGACGGCATGGATACATAGTTTTAAAGCTAGGATACCTGCTTCGCCAAGTTGGAATTCCTCTTTTTTCCCGAAACTTTTATACGCCAAAAGTTCAAAAGTACGCCCCCCAATTTTGGCGAGTTCGAGACTAAATTTATTGTTTTCAACTTCTCTGGTATGTGATTCAATGAGATACCAATTTTGATACATCTTATTAAAAGCTACAGGCGGGAAGCATATCGAGGATTGGAAAGTAACGTCGTTTAAAAAGAATATTACCAGGTCCTCACCTTTTAAGCCAATTGGTAGACACGAATTTTTTCCTAAACGCCAGCGAAAATTGATTTTCCGCTGAAAGTTAGCATCTGCTACCCAAATCGTAAGACATCTTATCGCTTCGAAGCCCGAATACGAAATGACGCAAACCCGGGAGCTCCCCCGGTATTCATATCCCTCGGATGACTCATGAGTAGAGGATAACTAAATATGAACCATTTTTTCCAAGATGGCCGCCAAAAATACCCCCCCAAAAAAAACAACCCCAATTTTTTTTTCCAAAAACCAATTTTTGACCTTGGAAAAAGTCAACAAAATATTTTTGTTTTCAATCTCAAATTTGTAGAGGATAACAAAATAAACCATTTTTCCAAGATGGCCGCCAAAAATAACTCCCCCCAAAAACAACCCCAATTTTTTTTTCCAAAACCAATTTTTGACCTTAGAAAAAGTAAAAAACATTTTAATTTTAACCCTAAATTTGACCTTGAAGATGATCTTTGACCTCGACGCTTGAACCCTGTCCACAACCCCTAAGCCTCGGTCTATCACCCCAACAAGTTTGGACACGGTCGGACAAGCTCGGACCGAGATATCGGCGGTAATATTTTACCCCACCAAATACTTAAACTTATTTACTTTTGGTGTAACATTTTTTGGTTTTTTAGCCATTTAAAATGCTAATTAGTTAATCGCGAGATGGGGAAACGAATTCGCGACCATCGTTTTATAGCCTTGGCAACTTTTGGCCCCACCCAAAATACTTTAAACAACTAATAAACGAATCTAAAATGTCGATAAAAAATATTTCTATAAATGATAATTCTTTTGACATTTAAAAACCAAAGGCTATGTGTAAGCGTAAGACGTCTCAAAACTCGAGCTCTTTAAACGTTAAAAAATGAAGTTATTTATGGGAAAACCAGAAGTTAAATGCAAATCTCCTACCGAGAACCCTTGTTATTACGAGGAGCCATGTCGCAAACACGCGTTTGATTTTATAGATAGTTTTAAATTTAGTGTTAAATGCTGGGTTTGTCAAGCTTTAATTCTGGAACGAAGAGTTTTTAAGATGCATCTGATGAACCATTTGACATCTAGTTATTCTAATAAAACACTTCTTAATATTGATGTTTGCGATTGCCTTCATTCAAATCAACCGAAATACACAAACGAAGAAGAAATATTAGACGACCAAATTATTGATGGGTTTGTTAACGATAATAAAACTCCAAAGAAAATTAAACGTAAAAAAAGACAACTGGTATTAAGTCCGAAGAAACTTTAAATTCAACAATGAAACCAAATGTTGTATTTCCACCGGACTTTGTCATGCCGTCTGATGAGCAGATGGAAGATTTTATCTTTTTTAAGTCTTAATCAAGTTGAAACGTCCATTGAGGTTTTAGAAAATCTTGAAAAAACTTGTCAAATGATTGAAAATATGTGAATAAATTTGTTTTTCTAATAAATATATTGTTCTTATTTTTCCTACGTAAAAATAGATATTTTAACTCTGTCGTGTTAAGGTTTAGCGTGGTAGATCGGTAGCGTTGCATGATGTTAATCAAATAGTTTCAAGTTCAACTCCCAATCCTTTCGATCTATCACGCTAAATCGTTTATTAATATAAAACGAGATGTCGCCCAACTAAACTGTCATTATAAAGATGTCAAGTTTCGTATTATTTCTACCTTCGAACGCATCACCCGATATTTACCCGGAAAACACGCCTTCTACCTTTAAAATACATTAATCAAAAACTTTAAATTTTAACAATGAACAATGGACTTGTGCATTAGCAGAGATAATTCTTCCTGAAACTTATTCAAATATAACAAAGGAGTATTCGCATTTCCAAGTAGGGCACGTGTCAGTTGCTATTTCACCCGAAGAAAATCAATGGGATTATATTAAAATTGAAATTCCACCCAAACGTTACGAGGGTGATCTAGATCGAAATAAGAATACTATTCCAACATCTCTTCAAAATAATATACTTAACGAGTTTGCTAAAACTATTCAGGCCAATCAACCACTTAAAGGAAAAAATCCAAATAAATACGGTAAAAGTAGATGAAAACGAAGATAGTTCAAAATTAAAAATACAGTTACAAAAAGATGTGCAAGTAAGAATACCTCAAGCATCGCCCCTAGCTTCTGTTTTGGAATTTCGAGAAAATGATTTTGTCGACGGTGATTATCTTTCTAATTATCCACTCTCGAATCACGCCAAAACTATTTCTTTAACTTACGCAACAAATTTTATCGAAGTACGAATAAAAAAAGCGTTAATTGTGAATAAATATCAACAAAAATATGTACCACGACAAATTCCCGTGGAAGAAATCCAATCACAACCCAGGAGGAAAAAAACAGAAAATTAACAAGAAACCGAAACAAAATCTAGAAGTGAAACAAGAAGAAAAACCAAAACTTGAACCAAAACTAAATTTAGAAGAAAATCTAAACAACATTTAATTCCAAATGTTAATGGAGACGTCAACCAGTTTTAAAGCCTTCCGAAGAAAATAATTTACCAAGTTTTCTTCCAATAGCAGTTAATCTACCATCTCAACCTGTTATTAAACAAATACAATGGAATAATTACGCGATTGAGTTTGAGGCGGGCAGATATGAGGGAGAAAGACAATATAATAATGAAATTCAACCGTTCACATTACACTTAATTATACGCGATTTATTAGAACGCTGTAAACCGAGACAGTTTGATGGATTAAAAACCGCGATATCGTCCGATGATGAAGATAATTTATATTTTAATTTAGAAATACCGGTAGGTATGAAATTAAATTTCAAAATCCATTAGCAGATTTTTTAAAATTCCAAAAGACATTTATTTTACGTGTATTCAAAAATTTGGCCCGTTTAATAATTTAAATAATAGAACTTTTAGTTCGCGCAACAATTTTATCGACATACGTATTGAGACTACAAAAATACCGCAATTTGAGCAGGAGGATCCCAGCAAACACAAATCGTCCCTGGGACGTCCCAGCATGGTCCATAGAGCCCAGCTTGGTCTCGTTCAAAATTCGTCCTACGGGACGAATAACGGACGTTCCATTTTAGTCCTCGTAGAACCAATTTCGCGACATCCGATATTCAGCCCAATCGACTTCGCATGGATCTCCACTATTCGTCCGAAATGTTTCGTCCATCAATGCTATCTAGAGGTGCGTTTATCAGCAATTAATTTTAATTTTTTTCATCTGTATTTGTATTTGAGCTGATAATGATTAATGAACCACAAAATATTAATTTTATTAAGAATATTATTATTTAAATTTACGAGTTTATTTAACGTGAATTAATGAAATTATGTATTAAATCAAAACTACTTAATTATTTAATTAATTTTATCTGTTCTTAATTTTTATATTTTTTTATAATATTATTTTCTTAATTTTTATTTCCATTATTTTCATTTCATGAATTATTTCTACAATCACAGCCAATTACTGCGAAAAAGCTGATCTAAGTTGGCCGAGCTAAAGTCCTTTTAAAATATCTGGTAGCCCAGTTTGTAGTTTCTTTTGTACGACGCCATTACTCGATAGTTTGGAATCGGTCACCATAAAGCGCTGGGTCCATAATGCGTTCTACACAAACGTTAAAGATTATAACATAGTAATATCTAGTATTGCTGATAATACAGGGTCTTTGTTTTTGCTCGGAAAAGTGTGTTTTTTCAAAAACTATTTATAGTACCGATTTCAAATTTTGAAGGTCAATTCTCTATACCGGTTGACATCAGTTTGAGAAATTTGAGCGTTTTCGGTAATGTTTTTCACCAATTTTGAAAAATTATTTTTCGACCACTAGGTGCGAGATAAAAAATTTCTATTATAAAGTTGTAGGCCGTCATCGAAAACCCTTAAAAATTGTTCACTCGACGAAAAACAACTTATTTATCAGTGAAAATTCGAGCTTGAAAAATTTACAAGTTGGTGAAGCCAAATTACGATTGTTTGAAACGATAATTGAAAAGGGAACAAGTCTAATACAAACGTAGTAGAGTTTTCACACTTGAAAAAATGTACACGTTTGGTTTTTAAATGCAGATATTTTATTCACATAAATTTTTACAAAACATTTTCAATAATACCACCATTGGCTGCAACACAGGTTTGTGCGCGGACAATTAAGTTCTCAAACGCTTTCTCTACCATTTCTGGTGTGACGTCTCGGCAAGCACTGATTATTCGTCTAATGAGTTCCTCCCTAGTTTCAATGGGCGTGGCGTATACCTTTGCTTTAACGAATCCCCAGATAAAATAATCCAGCGGTGTTAGGTCAGGTGACCTTGCTGGCCAATGCACTGGACCATTTCTCCCTATCCACCTTTCAGGAAACTCGTTGTTGAGGTGCTCAGTTACTTGCCGGGAAAAATGCGGAGGGGCGCCATCTTGCTGAAACCACAACTGACGTCTTTCAGCCAATGGAAGGTCGTCGATTGCGTCACTCAGTTCGTTCTGTAGAAAATGTAAATACCTTTGGCCGCTGAGGTTCGTCGGCAGGAAAAAGGGACCAATCAAACGGTTTCCAACAAGTCCAACCCAAACATTGACCCATTCAAATTGAACCTGGTGATGATATTCAAAACCCCAATGTGGGTTGATGTCAGACCAAAGATGGCTGTTTTGATGATTAAAGGGCCCATCTCTAGAAAATGACGCTTCGTCGGAGAACAAAACATGGCGCAAAAATTGTCTATCTTCTTGGACAGCATTTAGTAACCAGTTGCTAAATTCATAACGTCTTTGATGGTCTCCGTCAATTAGTCCTTGGTGGAGCGTAGCTCTGTATGGGTGATAGCGATTCTTATGAAGAATTTTCCACACACGATTTGCAAAACAACCCAAATCAGCAGCGGCGTTAGCGCAACTGTGACGAGGATATGCCACAAAGTACGCGAGTACATTGTTCTCGAAGTCTAAATCCGGTTGACCCAATCCGCGAAACCTAGGTTGCAAGTTACCAAATTGATTGAAATCGTGAATTGCTCGTCTTACTGTATTTACAGATGGTGCTCCATTTGGATGTCTTTCTGCGAAGATTTCAGTCACTCTTCTAAGGTTTTACGCTGCTTCTCCATAGTAAATGGCAACTATCTCGGTACGCTCCGCTACTGAATAACGAGGCATAGTTCGAAATATTATCAAACACTGATAATAATCTCCCAAAGTTTTCCTTTAAATACCCAATGCATGTTTAGGATTGACCTATAGCCTCGTGTTTTTTAAATCCGGTCGTTTTTTTAACCAAAGTTTCAACTGGATTAGGTAATTCGGTTTCAATTATCGTTTCAAACAATCGTAATTTGGCTTCACCAACTTGTAAATGTTTCAAGCTCGAATTTTAACTGATAAATAAATTGTTTTTCGTCGAGTGAACAATTTTTAAGGGTTTTCGATGACGGCCTACAACTTTATAATAGAAATTTTTTATCTCGCACCTAGTGGTCGAAAAATAATTTTTCAAAATTGGTGAAAATCATTACCGAAAACGCTCAAATTTCTCAAACTAATGTCCCCCGGTATAGAGAATTGACCTTCCAAATTTGAAATCGGTACTATAAATAGTTTTTGAAAAAAAACACTTTTCCGAGCAAAAAAAGACCCTGTATATCATAAGAGTAAGTATTTTATTAAAAAACTGTTGGATTTTTTTAATGATTTTAACTCGATTTTTTTTCATGTGTCTTTTACAGAGGTAGGAAGAAAATATGTTTGATCAAAGTCTATTCATTTTGGACCTGTACATGTTTCAATTTAACTTTTATAAGTTTTTTATTCATTACTCTCACTGAACGGTTCGCCTAAAGCTTTATTTCATTTTGTTATATTTTATATATTGGATTTGGAATTCCAAAAGTAAGATTTGCGTTGAATTCTCCGAATGTTAGGGAAGGTTCGCTGTTTTTTAAGTTCATTTTAGACCTGTATATGTTTCAATTTAACTTTTTAAGTTTATTATTCATAACTCTCACTGAGTGGTTCGCCTAATGCTTTATTTTATACTGTGATAATTTATATAGTTAAATTGTAATTCCAAAAGTAAGATTTGCGTTGAATTCTCCGAAAGTTAGGGAAGGTTCGCTGTTTTTAAAGTTCATTTTGGACCTGTACATGTTTCAATTTAACTTTCTAATTTTATTATTCATTACTCTCACTGAGTGGTTCGCCTAAAGCTTTATTTTATACAGTGATAATTTATATAGTTAAATTGTTATTCCAAAAGTAAGATTTGCGTTGAATTCTTCGAAAGTTAGGGAAGGTTCGCTGTTTTTAAAGTTCATTTTGGACCCGTACATGTTTCAATTTAACTTTTTAAGTTAATTATTCTTTACTCTCACTGAACGGTTCCCCTAAAGCTTTATTTTATACTGTGATAATTTATATAGTATAATTGTAATTCCAAAAGTAAGATTTGGATAAATATTAAAATTAAGCTTCGAGAAACAGTAATTTTTAGAGTACATTTTTCATCCGATAGTCTTAATTTTTTTAAGGAATAGTATTAAATGGCTTAGTTTTATTTTGCTTCTGATTTAAAAATTAATTTTGTTGGTTTTTTTACATTTGTATAAGGAAGGTTATTTAATTTTTTAATTGTTTAGTTCGAAATTTATTTTGTTATATAATAACTATATAAGTTTTGTAATTTATATGTTAACTGCTAATACTTGCAGAGTTCGTGTTATTACAATCAAATTGTACACTTGTTGCTGGGTTTTTTCCATTATCTTGTATTTTAATGTTTTCAATAAAATTTTTATATCAAGTTTGGCTTTTTAAATTATTTGTTCAGAATACGATATCCAATGAACGTCCTACTTTCATCCCTATTGAGCCATGATTGAACCAAATTACAGGCCTAAAGACATCTCTAGGTTTTATAGAAAGACATCCAGGGGACGACCGCCGTAATCGCCGTTGGATGTCCGAAAACTCGTCCCCGGGACGTACTACGGCTATAGACAAACCGGACATTTGGACGTCCTTTAACGTCCCCGGATTTTGGGATGTCCTACGGACGAAGGCAAGATCCGAGTGTGACGTCTATCGGATGTCCATAGGACGTGTTTGTGTTTGCTGGGGTTGGGCCTTCTACTCTGTATCAATTATCCAACCTTTTTTATTTGAAAGTCAGAGACATGATTTTGGAAATATTATTCCATTATCTTTACATATGCAATTAAAAAAACGAAATTCAACAAGCTAGAAACTTCCCTCCTTTAAACCGGTTCGAAATTAATTACGTAATCGAAGAAATAAATCGAGGTCATTATTTAAGAATTTCATTCCCTCGAGACCTACAGGCGGCCTTCACCGGGACCTTAGCAAATATTTTTAATATAAACGCGCCAGAATTTCCAGATGGGGTAATTAGTAGTCAAAATCCTTTGAAAGTGTATGAGGAAAAATTTATGTAAGATGAGGATTCGCTTATAGATTTAAGATATAATAAAAATATTCCAATTGAACTGCCTAATTGGGAAAATGACGAGGCTGATAAGGATTCAAGCGGGAATTTTAAACCGTTATCTCTTCAATTTAAATTTTTAAATAAATTTCAAAGATATTTTGATTCACATGTATCACTTAAGGCTGGATTTTTATTTTCAAAGAAAATGGAAAATATTATTTTCAAATAGAGTTTATGAGTGGGTTGGAAATTAAAATATTTGGACCTCTAGCAGACCTCTTACAAATTGAGTACAAAATATATTATATCTCCTCAGTTTATAAAAGCAAAGCATTAGACCCTCTTCAAATTAGATTAGAATTAGATAATACGGTTAATTTTATAATTTTTCGAAACGATTGAAACAGAGTTGAGAATAGTCGACGAGAAAAACGTAATATTGATTTCCACAATTACGAACAAGGTAAAATAATAAACTAAATGTTGTAGACAAATTCAATTGTCGAATTCCAAGGGGCGTTTACCACACTATTGAAGATATTTTAATTGCAATGAAACACTCATTACCACAACAGAGCTGGGCTAAATTCGACTTTAATTTACATTCAGATTCGACAGTTTCAGTTTAAGGATTGGGTGGAAACGGTTTTTTAACCTTTCCAATAGATAACCCCAAACTCGGTCAAATGTTAGGATTTGCCCCCAATCAAATCGAAAGACCTCTTTTTAACGAAATTAGTATGTACCCCGCAGATCTCAACCACGGAATATCTGGAATTTATGTCTATACAAATATTATACAACCTGTAATTACAGGTCACACCAACACACCCCTACTGAGAATTATCAAATTAAACGAAAATAAAAATCGAGCACAAGTTGAAATATTTCATTTCTTAGATTATTTTCCAGTACTCTATGATCAAATACCAACTATAGAAATTTCTTTAAGGTCGGATTACGGTGAACTCCTGCCATATAAGACAGGAAAGAGTATTGTTAAATTAATATTCAAAAGACTGGATTCTTAGTCTAAAGTACCCTTAAAACCAGCTCATCATGGAAAGATATTATAATAATTATGTACAAACAGGACGCGGATATAACGTATTTCGAGGAAGTCAATATCAAACTGGTCGTGGATTTGGGTCAATTTTTAAAAGTTTAGCAAGATTCGTAACACCTCTTTTTCGACCGGTAGCTAAATCACTCGGTATCCAAGGGTTGGTTATGGGGTAATGAATAATGGATGATGTTGTTGCGGGTCAAAATTTTAAGGAGTCGTTAAAAAAATAGTAAAATTGCCGGAACAAATCTTTTAAATAGTCTCGGTGATACCATATGAAATACACAAAGGCTCTGGAGTTCGGAGAGGACACAAGCGCAAATCAAAATTACGCAATAAAACAAAAAAACGACCCAGAACCAAATCAGATTTTCTTGACTAAAGCATTATGCCTCAATTTGAATCTTTGTGTTCGGAGTTGGAGCTTTTTAACGAACCCTTGGTTAATGGAAATTTTGAGGGGAATAAAATTGTAGATTATTTCCCTATAGCTCCCTTGTCTAATGCTACACAGATTGATTTTTCTATCCCCGGGGGATATTATTATATTGACATGTCGAACTTAATGCTTAAACTTCGAATTCGTGTTAAAAAGAACAAAACGGAATTTTAATAGATATATCTGGAGCCGAAAAAAAGTTTCCCTATGTAACCTTCCACTGCATTCTATTTTTAGCCAAATAGATGTATTTATGAATGAAACTTTAGTACAATCTAGCAACAACTGCTATCCGTTTTTAGCATATTTAGCAACAGTTTTAAATTTTGATAAAGGCGCCAAACAATCTTAATAATCCGCGGAAGGCTATAACGAAGACGGGTTTTGTGACCCAGCGTTAGCGTTTGAAGATGTTAATAAAGACAAACAAAACAATGGAATTTTAAAAAGAAGTAAAGATATTGCAGGATCGAAACTTTGTGAATATATGGGTAGACTTCATGTTGATTCTTGTAAAATAGACCAATTTCTTTTAAACAAAGTGAATTTAAGAATTCAACTCTTGAAAAATTCCGATGAATTTATAATTATTTCCCAAGAAGATGTTAATGATAAATATAAACTATGTATCGAGGACGTGGTTCTTACGGCTAAGCATATTCTCGTAAATCCAGATCTCCAGCTGGCACATAATGCGATACTGCAGAAACAAAGAGCTTTGTACGATCTAACACAAACTGGCAGGCGCGAGCGATTTCGTGAAGTCGAATATTTTTAGGTAAAATTCCAAATCGGGAAATAATCGGAATGGTAAACAATTCTGCTTACAATGGCGCCAGTCAAGAAAACCCCTTTCAATTTAACCATAATACTCTCTCGTTCTTACAACTTTCTTTGGATGACCAGAATGTCGCAGAAACTGCTCTAACTCCAGATTTTAATAAAAATTTCTACACTAGGTCGTATTATTCACTCTTCTCGGCAATGGATTTAATCGGAGATAACTCTGGTAATTGTATTGATTACGAAAATTATAAAAACGGTAATACATTATTCGCGTTTGATTTAACTTACAACTCCTCGGAGAATTCTAACAATCTCTCAATTCAACGAAATGGTAGTTTACGGATGGTAATGAAGTTTTCTTCCCCCTTAACTAATATTCAAAACATAATTATTATTGGAGAATACGAAAACCGATTTGTTATTAACCAAGAGCGTCAGGTTACGTATATTACGGAATAAAAACAATCAACGAGGGCAAAAATGTTTAGTTGCTTCGTGAAATCGTAGTGGTAAAGATGTCTCGAACTCACAGTCTCTCGCCTAAACAAGATGTGACGGTGATAGGTTATGTCAACCCATCCATCAAAATTTACAGACTAGACACTTGCGCCGAATTTGAACTGAGTTTGGAAGCCTGGCAATCTCTATTCACATTTGAAAAAGAAATAACGGATTTTTTTGAAGACCAAGTTGCTAGTTTTCATTCCTGGCTCCCGCTTGAAGGTTCAAAAATAAAAATTGACTGTTTCAAGGGACAAAAGGAAAAACTCGTAGATGTACGATCTGGCGCAAGAGGAAAAAACCATTTGTATCATCTTTTTTATTCAACAAATTATGGTTTTACTCTCAACCAAGCAGGGTGGAAAAGATTGAAGCATTGTAAACATACAATTGATCAGGAGATTAATTTAATTTTGTCGGCAAAAAATATTATGCGTGACATAATTGTACACGAGCTCACTGATAAAATGTTTGAAATTACCGAGAATTGTGAGAATCCGCATTGTAAATCTTCGATTACTCATGATGTGTCTTGTAAACTAGGATTTAGCACAAATTTTGAAGACCTAGTGGAAAATATGATATTATTAGCCATTCCACAATTAATTTTTGATCATATTGTTGTTAGATTCCAAAAGGAATTTGGCCTTGACCCCTTAATAGTAGAAAGTCAATTATATTTTGATAGTGTACAAAATGTTTCAAACTTAAAATGTTATTTAATTTATTAAAATAAAAACTTTCACTATAATCTGTTTTTATTATTGCTACACATACATTTAAAGATGGTGGTGTCAAAAACAGACAAACAATTAAAAAAAGTTTATTACGATGTTGAAAACCCATACAGCTATTCTAACAGTGTTACTTTAAGAAAAAATTTTCCCAAAATTTCGGAAAAAGAAATTAAAAATTTTCTCAACAAACAACCAACTTACACACAACACAGAGCTAGGAGACATTTATGGCCGATTTATTAGACCTCCCTCTTTTACAAACTTTTAAAAATAATTACCGCTTTACGATATTAGTTCAGGACATCTTAAGTAAATTCATTTTTATTCATCCAATAAAAAATAAAACCTCGAGCGAGATTATTAGGGCGTTCAAATATATTTTTAAAAAACGGGTACCCCTTATTTTATGTACCGATGCGGGTTCTGAATTTAGAAACGCTCCTTTTCGCGCTCTTTTAAAAAAATATTTGAAGCCATCTATTAGGGGAATCAACTTAACAAAAGATCAATATGAAAAATTATGCATCCAATCTATACTTAAGTGTGACCCACGCTCGAGAGATAAATTTATCGGAGTATTTCCAGCTAACAGATTATGATTTTTTTTAATTGGAGGTTTGGGTATTGTTTCGTAATCAACACCGACCCTGATACTCTTTCAGGGTCTCATTGGACGGCTGTTTACAAATCGGGCCACACTCTGGACTTTTTTGTTCTTTAGGACGATCACATGACTATGGATTTTTGCTAGAGCGATATAGCAAGCGTATTCGATACAATACTCATAAATTTCAATCAGATAAAAGCCAAAACTGCGGACCTCATGTAATTTATTTTCTAACCTCGAGATGTATGGGGATTTCTTACAGTAAAATAATTAACGAATTGTATAATTTCAATTTAAAAAGAAATGATAGTTTAGCGTTGTTGAATATATGTATTAATTTGATGAAAGAGTGGAATCGAAATAAAACGATTTGTTTAGAATAAAAAAATGTTTATTTATTTCATACATAATAATTGTTACACATTTTTATTATTCTTGCCAGCGCGGAGGAGGCCTGGTTTGTCGTTTTGGACTGGGAAACTTTTTAGGGGATGGCAATTTTATTTTTTGCGGTGATATTAGAACGCCACCAACAGCACCCTCCTCAGAACCTAGCTCTCGATCCCAATCATGTTCCTTGCTTAAACGACTTCCAATATCGGTATGTTCTAAGTATTCTTCAAATATTTAATTTTCTTGATTTAATCGTTTTTGCATTCTATCATCAGTAATTGTCTTTTGTTGCTTAACAATCGGTGTAGATGATTTCCTTTTCCAAGAATCTACAGTCTGTAAGAGACTTGGGAATTTGGCCTCTCTCCTAGTCTGTTCGTTTTCTCTCTAGCTGAGATAGTTCTTCATTTTGCGTGTCATAGTATTTAGACGAAGCTCTGCGGCTTCCCCAGCGTTAACTCCCTCGGGCGTCTTGAAGGGTGAATAAATTTGCGAGGCGAACGGGGAATTTAACCCCATTTTTAATGGAGCAACAGGTATGGGGGCTTCAAAGTTGGTAATTTCAACTTTAGGTATTGGTATCGCTTTCCTCATTTCTCTGGACTCGCTCAGTATTTTTAAAAATTCGCGTAATTTGGAACGGCTGTTTAAATTAGAAGATAATATATTTTGCAGCTCATTATCTAATAAGTTATAATATGTTTCCTGGGGAGAAACAAGCTGTTTATTTTCCTGAGATATTTGTCCGACACTCGATGCGAGAACTAAAATAATTTTTTTTTCATTTTATCTTTTATTGAATAAATTAGCAAATAAAGGGACGATAGATCCTAGGAGGGCCGGTATGAAGAACCCAGTGCCTTTCTGAATTATAAAAGCACGCTTCCTTTTTTGTGAAATTTTCGGACTGGCCAAAAACCGTATTGTTTTTTTATATTTAGATAATTGTTTTTTTTTAGCTTTAGATAATACAATTCCACCCCCTTTCAAGTTTTTGCAAACGGTTTGTAAGGCTTTTAATTGTGTTGGAGAACTGTTAGCTAATAAATTTTTACGTATCCCTCCTTTAGATTTATACAATAAATTTAAATATGGATAGTGTGTTTTGAACCTGTCAGAGGGATTTGCAACATGACTCGTTTTTTTACGTACTGTCTTTTTTGGAGCCATTGTCTTTAATGAAGTTGATAATACTATAGTAAATTATTTATTATTGGAAAAAACTACTATTTGTGGTCCGTTTTGTTTAAATGTGTACGATCTTAATCGTAAGTTATCTGGAGTGGTGACAGATGTGTCTATAAATAGTGACTTGTAAGGTTCGCTAGTAGCCATATCGTAGGTCATTTTAATTATTTTTGTATTATTGGGAGATATTTGCTTAGCTAGATATTGAATTTGACTTAAATCTCGAGGAGATTTAAACAGATTTAGATATGACATATTAAGAGAGATTAAACGAGATTGTTTGCCTCGAGGAAATAAAGTTTGTGAGATTAATATGACTGAAATTTCATAATGATGACTGTCGACGGTTAGCAATTTGGTCATTTTTGTAAAGTTCATCTGCTAGATCATCAATAATAAGTAAGGAATTTATATTTGATTCCCAAAACTCGCTGTCCATCGGAGGTAGTCCTTGAATAAACCCTATATCGGTTAAAAAATGAGATAAAACCTGGTAAACTGATTGCCAAACCGAATAACAATAAATAATTTTAATAGGAGGTTTATCGATTAATTCATTCCTCCATCTAATTAGTGAGTTCGTCCATGATGATTTGCCTGACATAGTAGGCCCTGACACCATCATTCGAAATGGCGAAAGAAATTTTATATAAGACTTTACTGTTTAAACAAAGACAACATACTAAGTAGTTTGTTAGTAAATTGACTGTTTTATAGAATATATGTAAAAATCAACAAAGTGTTATATGCTTCTTATCAAAAATCATTCCTTCACCAGTTATATAAACTTTCAAAAAATAACATACAAAAATAACATTTTTGAATAAAAAATAAATCATAATAATTCCTTCACCAAACAATTATACATTAATTCCCTTTTTTTAAAAAAAATTCAATTTTGGAAGATAAAAGTTTAAATCTTAGGTTGTTTAAAAATAAATTATTTACTTGATTTTCGGAACAGAGTTCATTTATAATAACTATGTGGTTAAATGAAACCTGTTTTGCGCGTTTTTTTTTGTTACATGTTTTTTAGACTTATAATTAAAAGATGAAAATTTTATTTTACAATTCGCCATCTTCATATTCTAAATAGCCGTAGGGTACACTAGAGATATTCTCTTTTAGCACACGTTTACAAAATGATTTTTTGAAAGTTTTACTTAAGTTACCAACTCATAAAACCATTTTGTACTTATCTTAAAAGGAATTTTCACCTTAAACTCGGTATTTGGTGCAAAAATCATCTGTTTGAAAGCGTCGAAATGAAAAATGTCTGAAGTCTCCCTGGTAAGAGTTATCCCTTTTAGTTTTATAATTGTCTGATTATTTTTAAGTTGAAAGCTGTAACTTTTTGGCCCGGTGGACACGAATTTTGTTATATATGTATTCGGGGTCTCGCACGTAAGTTCACCTAAATTACGACCGAGGGGGGGGGGTAGCCTATCATTTGGTAGATGTGTAAATTTAACTCCGTCTGTGTAAAAATAAATTACGCGCTGTCCCAACTTATTAATTAATTTATGCAGATGAGTACGCCCGTAACTAGTGACAAACGAAGCAATTATTACATAACCTTTTGTAAATGTGGGTGCCAGCTCACTTTTTTTTTATAACCTACCATGGCAACATCGTTGTTGATTAGATGAAAGTCTGTTAATTTATTCGTTGTGTCTGCTATAATCTCGGTTAATTGGGAGTAGCGATGGATAATTTTAGTTGTTGATTTATCCCTTCTTAAGGCCATTCTTCCATATAATGAATTTTGCGACAATTTCGCGGAAGTTCTTAAGGATGGGTTATCAACAATTTCTTTGGGTTCTTATCTTACTCCATCCGCTTCGTATATAGCGTCTAAATACTCTTTTTGTTCTTGATATGTTTTAATATTAGGTGGAAATCCTGAATTTTTAACTTTTGCTCTAAAAAATGTCAATATATGGTTTGAAAAAATTAGTGGTATTACTGTAATGGTAAACTTCGAAAATTACTAACAGCTGGTATTTACACTCTTTTATTGAGTAGTAGATTTCCACCGAAGGTAAAACCACCGTTATAGCTCGTACGTCAATACTATGGGTACATTTTTCACACAACTACCACATAAAGGATAATAAAGTTTCTTAGTAAAACGGTAAGGAAGAACGGGCAAGTAGAGATCTCTGGGGGGGAGGATTCGACAACTAATTATTCCAAAATAGGCGTCAGGTGCATAATCAAAGCTGTGTGTGATAAATTTAACACTTTTACAACCATATTCCTTTTTTGTAAGCAATACGCATACAGACTACAAAAGTCAAAATATCGGATTTGTTCTCCAATTGAGGGGTCTATTTCATGGTACAGCTTAATTGTTTCTACACGCCCTCCAACTAAAGAATCTCTAGGGTTAATTTTAGCAATAATTTTAATTGTATTAAAAAAAACTTTAGCTTCATTATTTTTTCTCAACAAGTTTAATATCTCACATTCAAAAATTTGAAATATTTCTATATGATATTTTGGGGCTAAACATTTTTGAAATTTGGCTATATCACCAATTTCTACAGCATCTTGTGCAATTCCTACATCCTCATGCAATTTTTTTGCGCCTTTAGTTTGTAAGGAGCGTTATTCTTTAAGAACACTTGTTAATGGAAGTTTTTTCTTTTTGTATTCGGCAATTTGACAGAGTTTTTGTCCGACTATGAGGGCTCTCGCTACGCATAAATTATCGATGTTGTTTATATAGTAAAAATTGGTTTTAGTTTTTAAAAAAAACATCAAGATCAATAATATCTCTGTTTTTAAGGCTAAATTTTTTTCCCATTTTCTGTGGGGATTTCAAAAGAATTATAATGAATTTAATTTATCCATCTAGTAAGAAATCTTTTTTCGATTGAGCAATGCGAGCTATATGGCTAAATATTCGAGAAACAGTTAACAGATCAATTTTAATAAATTTAATGTTAATTGGATGTTCTAAATTTTCCGATTGAATTGCAAATCTGAGGAAATCGAAACCTGGTGCCTCTTGTTTTACGTATTTGATAATTTTGGACAGAATCTTTTCAAATACTGTAGAAAATAAATGTGTGGGGATTTCGATTAAATCTATTAGTTCTATTTCAATATCAAGTTGTTTACATTTCCACTTTTTTTGAATTTCTAGGACTTAACTTTTTATAATTAAAACTGTTTATAGATGAAAAGTCTAATTCAGAGTCCGAACCGTAATCACTGGAGTCTTCCATATTCTAATTTCATTTCCAGGTCTAAAATGTTATTCTAATTACTATTGCGAATAATTAATTAATGAGTTTCACTTGCCTTCGTGGGTGGGAAAACAATTTTTCCTTTCGTCTGGTCAATTATTTTTTCAGCCTGTTTGTTGAGTTTATGATTCGAACAACGTCCAGGGATAGTGTGTTGGCTAACAATTTTACTCTTTTATAATCTCCTTTCCAGATCTCATCTTGAGGAAGATGTATAATGTTTTTATACGAATATATCTGAATATCTAGATATATGCCCTTGTCGCTCGCCTTCTTTCTCGGAGTTTTAGTTTCGTAAGAAACTCAACTTTTTTCACTTTCACTGATTGTTCGATACCGACTTCTTCGATATTTGACATGCGACGTACCTCTTGAATAAAATCTACATCCGATTCGTCCGAATCTAATAACATCTCCCCTTCAGGCCTATCAAAAACTGAAACTGCTTGACTCGCGGAGGTTTGACTATCGCTTGTGGAAGCCATTTTAGGCTGTTATGTTTTAATAGTAAAATTTTGCCCTTTTATACCAAAAGTATTTATTTTTTCATTACTTTTTTCAAAAATATAAAACTTGAATATTAAAATGTTTAATACTACAAGGATAGAACCTAGTTATAATTTATCGGTATGTAAATGGTATTTAAAATAAATTGTGAATGCCAATTTAAATATAGACATGTTTAAAAATATAAAATTATTAATTATTTTTTGAACGACTTTATATTTACTCAGTTTTTTATCATTGAATCAAATATTTTCCGTGACAAAAAAGAAAACGCACTAAGATTATTAATATTTTTACTTTAAAAATCGATTATAGATGTAAAAATTTTGTTAATTACAGGGTTAGATGTTTTAAAATTCTATGGGAAGAAATATATTTCTGCGAGTCATAAAATTTAAACGAAGGGATAAAAATTATATTTCTGCAGGGTGTATTTGATAAAAAATTGTCTTTTGGCTTGATTTTAAACAGGTTGAAACAGGATGTAAAAAATTAAATATTTCAAAAAAATTTCTTATAAAAAGACTGTCTTTACCGTATTCGTTTTATAAACCATGGGATCTCGCGAAGTTTTGACTTTTTCAGGTAAGATTTCTCATCCTCTCGCTATTAACCCTTTTACTCTTAAATACTTAGCTTTACGCAAAGTTAGGAATTGTAATCTTTTTAAAATTAACGATGTTTCGATTAGCCTTGAAAATTACTGTATGAAAACAGTCTTTCTTGAGTGTCAAGCGTTAGTAGAACCTTTTAAAAAAATCTTTTTGCGTGCCCCTTTATAAAAAAATCTTTTAAATTATCTCCATCTGTTTTTGCTTCAGTTTTTTCTAGAAGAATCAATAACAATTCTTGTCTATTTGACGTTCATTCTTATAATTTTTTCTGTCCCCACGATGGTTTTGAGTTTGATGGTTTATTTTCCACACTCAAACATCTCTTGAGGGCTGGTTTTCTTACGAAATTTTACGTTTAATTAAAAAATATATGCGATTATATCAAAATTTAAATAAGATCCCATGGTTTCGACAACATAGAAATCGTAGGAGCCTTCAACACGATCTTTTAATTATCTATCAATTAAAACAATTAACTAAACTAATGACTTTCGCCTAACAAGATATACCATCCGTTTAGAATTAGGAATGATAGTTCTATTTTTTATTAATGATTTGGATCGACAAGTAGTTAAAATAGTTACAACTTTAGAGTAAGGAATACTAATTTAAAAAAAATTACAATAATTAAGATAAATATTTTTATTTAGTAGCAAATTATCTCCACCAAATTCGAATTTAAACGATTAATTGCTTGATATAAAGATCTTTTTTGTTTTTATTAGTATTAGAATTTTTTATATTTTTATTATTATTATTATTATTTAAAACTGATTTAAAAAAAGTTCATCTGGGATACAATCTATTGCTCGCTTCAAACGACCCATTGGTCATTTTTCATTCTTATTTTTTTATTTTTTTCATATCTTCTAAAGTAAATATAATTGTTTTTATTAATTTGTTTAAAAAAACTTGTTTGATAAGGATAGGGATAATTAGTTAACCTTAGTTGTATTATAAAATTAATAATTATTCCCAAAGGCAATATTTTTAAATTTTTAAATATAGGTCAGACTTAAACTATAAACTCTCAATGTAAAGGATTTTCACCAGGATAAATCTAGAATCAAGATGTCTGGTGAATTTTATCTAAAGCCTGTAGTTTCTTTGCCCCGATCGTTAAAATTTCTCTCTCTTCGAGAAGTAAGAATGAATAATCTTTTTTAAAAAAAACAAACTATTTGTAAAGAATTCGAAGAACGTTGTTTAAAAACTGTAATCGAACCATATGGTACGATTGAATTTAAATGCCCCTTTTTTCAATATTCCTTTAAGTTAAATCCCTTATTTTTGGTAGCACCCTACGAATCGCGAGTTGAACAATCGCAAAACTTTTGTTCTTTTTCTGTGCACGATAAAACTTTCAAATGTAATAGGCCAGGAATTGTGTACGATAATTTATTATTCCATTGTAGGGTAATGTTAATCGGTTGCTTTAGCTACGAAATTCTTCAATTATCTAGCAAATATATGCAGATATTTTGTAATACTAGTCAAATTTCGTGGTGGAATCACAAGAATTTAAAACAGTTTGAGTCTGAACTTCACGTGTTAGATCAAATTCAACATGTTGGCACTGTGCACCATAACGTTCGATCTGTTTTAATTAATTCGGACATTCTCGAACTGAATACTTCCGAAGCGATTAAGACCAAAACCAGAGTTTTTATTCGTGCGATGGTAGAGCAACAAAAAAGTTAAAGAATTCTTGTGGTAAATATTTTTGAGATATATTCGTTTTTAATAGATTAATTTATTTATATTTATAAATTCTAGCCCGAATTTCCAACCCGACATGTCGTTTTGTACCGAATTGATGTAATTATAATTATTTTTAATTATACACTTAAAAAATTAACATTGTGTTTTTTATATTTTTTAGCCTTCAAATTATTTATACACCCTTCTTTAATTCTTTATTATTTATTAATTTAATATGTTAGATTATATTTTAGTTTTATTTGTGTTGCTTGAAATATAGTTATTAAATATTATAATAACTAATTGTGTTTTTGATAACTTTTACTTAAACTATTAAAATATTTGCGAAAAAATGAAAAAACTTATTTATATTAATTTAGTTATTTAAAGTATTTTGGGTGGGGCCAAAAGTTACCAAGGCTATAAAACGAAGGTCGCGAATTCGTTTCCCCATCTCGCATTTAATTAGCATTTTATATGGCGAAAAAACGAAAAAACCAAAAAATGTTACACCAAAAGTAAATAAGTTTAAGTATTTGGTGGGGTAAAATATTACCGCCGATATCTCGGTCCGAGCTTGTCCGATCGTGTCCAAACTTGTTGGGGTGATAGACCGAGGTTTAGGGGTTGTGGACAGTGCTCGAGCATCGAGGTCGAAGATTATCTTCAGGGTTAAATTTGAGATTGAAAACAAAAATATGTTGTTGACTTTTTCCAAGGTCAAAAACTGGTTTTGGAAAAAAATTTGGGGGTTGCTTTGGCGGCCACCTTGGAGCCATCTTGGAAAAAATGGTTCAAATTTAGTTACCCTCTACAAATTTGAGATAGAAAACAAAAATATTTTGATGACTTTTTCCAAGGTTAAAAATTGGTTTTTGGAAAAAAAATTGGGGTTGTTTTGGCGGCCATCTTGGAAAAAAATTTGGGGGTTGTTTTGGCGGCCATCTTGGGAAAAATTGTTCATATTTAGTTATCGTCTACTCTCATGCACCCCGTGGAAAAATATATCACGCCCGGACAAGATTTTTATTAACACGCTGACCTTCTGCTCGCGTGATATTAGAACTTGAATATGGCGCGTGGTAAAATTTTAAATCAAATTAAAACTAACGAACGACTGAAGAAGAGCCTCGGCTCGAAACGTCTTGTATAAAATAAGTTTTATCTTCTAATACCATGCCGTTTTCTCTGAATTAAACATAATTTCTACTATTTTTATTATCCTTAAAAAGTAAGTCCCGAAATATACTGCTGAAATATAGAACTGAAATTTCAAAAAAGAATCTAGTATAACTTCTAAAGGTTTTAAGGGGGGTTTCTAACTATATTAGGGGGCTACTTTTTACCCTTCCATCACCGATTGTATCAAAAAATTATATGTGCAATAAGAACGACTATTTGATTTTTTGAAAAAAACATTTAGGTGAAAAAAAAAATAAGTTTTAATAAAATTTCCGGAGCAGCGATTAAAAAGTAAGACATACTCAAGACATTATTTTTTTTAATTAATAGGCCCTCTCGGCCGCCGCCGCGGCTAGTATGGCGTGGACCACGTCCGGTAACTCGGCGGTAGGCTAAATAAATATTTTTTCATTATTATTATTGTAGATTAACTAAATTTCTTCTTACACATCTCTGATGCCAACCGCGCCCAATGGAGGGTTGACAGCCCGCGGTAGACTTAAGAAATATTTTTTCAATATTATTATTATTATTATTTTAGATTAATCAAATTTCTTCTTACACATATATGATGCCCAATGGAGGGTTGACAGGCGCTAGTGATAAAAGATATTTAAAAAATATTGCGATATCGTTTAGGAAAACAAAAAACTTACGGCGCGGCGATGTTTAGGTATCGGGGGGCGACAGGTCATCCACGCGCGCGCTTGTACCTCGCTAGCCCGCGATGTGATGGGCCACCGGTGGGACTATGGAATTCCATATTTTTTAAAAATAATTGTAAAAAATTAGACCAAATGCGACTCACGCTTCTGCCGGAACTGCGATAGGGGCAATAGATTGCCCACGCTCCATCCAATACCTGATTATTCCCCCGCGTATTCGACCTCCAGCGGGGCTATGATATTTTTTTTTAAGAATTGTAAAAAAATTAGTCCAATTTCAACTTACACTGCCGCCGGAATTTAGGGAGGGGGCTAACATTTCCCCCTTCCTGATAATGTGATCGGTCTTCCTCGGAACTAACGAAAATCATGTTTTTAAGAAATGTAAAATAAAAAATTGACAATTTTAGCTTACATTGATTCTAGCGGAATCTCTCGCCGGTCGTTTCGAGATTGCATTTTCGAATGAAGCCAGAGAATTCTAGCACTCACGGTCAAAAAAGGCGAGAAGGATGACAATGATCAAGTCGAGAGAAGGGGGTCGCCGCAGGGGTTGAATCACCCACACCTGCAAGTAGAAACTGCCGCAAGCCAAACGGTGGGGGGACAATACCCGACTTTTTTCCATAGAAAGGAGTAAAATTGCGAAAATAGATGAAAAAAATAAGCTTACTAGGAATTATTTAATGACACTATTTTGGAAAAAACCATTGTTTTATTGAGAAAAATATACAAGAAAATATACAGTTAATAAATAAACGTTTTTTTTTAAATCCGGGGGTGGAAAAAGCACCGGGGAGGCGAAACAGGCGGTGAATTGAGGAGGACGGAGCTGTAAAAAAACAGTTAATTTCAGAAAAATCTATACTTTTTCTTAAAAAACGAAGGCATAATAGGAGGAGAAGGAATGACGACTTCGAGGGCGTTTAGGAAATTCGGGATAGGCGGTGGTACAAATAAGGTGATTTCGAAAAAAAAATGTTAGAGCCCTATTTTATATCTGAAAATTATTATTTTAAAAAATACCCCATATCGGCAGCGAAGGCGGTGGCGGAAAAATCTCCCGTTATCACCGAGGTGATATGGGAAATCGCGGCGTTTTGCGCCGCCCAGGCATGCCCAACTACCACCTGAAAGTCAAGGGCTGTGGTTTGGAGAGAAGGCGGATCATCATGATCAAGGGGAAAAAGGTGAAGAGGGTCCGCCATGTTACGCATCGCGTGGAAGGCACCACGTAACACGGCGGCCAGGGGGATTAATGCTGCCACATAGCGGTGGACACCCTGGATAACGGCGGGGAGTACAGGCGGCGGTGAAAGAACCACCGGGGGCGGGAAAGGTGATGAAAGTGGGCTTTTAGAAAAACAAAATGATTTAGGATATTTTTTTTAAAATACCTACTTGGGAAAAATTATCACCACATCCGGTGATGAAGGAAGGAGAAGGTTCTCGTTCCAATGAGAAAAGCCCGGAACAGGGCTTGCAGGGGAATAACTAGGTAAAAAATATATTTTTCAATAACGAAACGAAAATATATAAATATATAAACTCACGAAATAGAGGTAAGAGCCTCCAGCTCTTCCCTAGAGGAGGAATCCGACATTGAAGAGAGTTGACGGCTAGATAATATTTTTAAAAGTTAGAATTAAATAATCAAGCATTTTCGGGAATTTCCAGAGGCCATGTTTTTTATTCTTGGACTTATTCTGACTATCGGTAAATTCGCGAGGCTAGATATACCGGTCATTTTAAGGGTCGGGGTCGAAACCCGGATGACCTCTAGGGGGTTAACCCTCTAAGCAGTTTCATTGAACCCACGCGTAATTTACCGCTAGAGATTGTCACGAAATGTAAACAGTTTTCCTCACCAAATAAAAGCGCCTCCAAGTTATTTTAGACAACCTGGGAGTTTACGACTTAAGGTTAGCTTTCAATAAAAGGAGGAATTTTTATAGCGGACGGGGAAAAATACAAAGACAGGAATGTTACTTTTTTACAATGTGAAAAATCCGACGATTTTTATTTCTAAAGCGAGATTTTACGAATCAGAATAGCTGTCGATGAATTTAGGGGGATAATACGAGCGGACCCTGCTTCAAATTGTGAGTAATGGGATTGTTTTTCAAAAAACCGTGGGAAATATTATACCTGAATAATATTACGCCTTGGATAGACACGATTCATTTTTATCGCTTAAGTATTTTTCCACCCCCCTACATGCCTGGAATACCATCCCCCGATGGGGAGGGGGTCTTAAAAGCGAGACCATAAATAGACCCGGGACCCGATTAAAAAGTCCCATTCGAAATTTTTACCCAAAAAATATGGAACTAAATTTCCTTAACGCACTGCGCGATTTTAAATCGGATATAAGACCGGTAAGCATTAATTTCTTATATAGGTTTTTTTCTATTTGACTTCGTAACCCTTTGCACTCACGAATTACAGCGCGTATTACCTAAATGTTTGAAGGATTTGGAATTGATACGCGTATTTATTGAACTTATTGATTACCTTAAACTTATACCTCTAGCCCCGCGAAATTGTAATAATTTAAGAGGTTTGGAATCTCTAATCGATAATGTCCCATCCGAGATTAAAACCTCGACCTTCCTTAGCTGAATGCGCGAAACAACGCGACGTGTTAAACGAATTCGGGGAATATGATGACTTCGATTACATTGGGTCTAACCAATCAAACGATCCAGCGGTCACTCAACCACGCGAATTACCGGTTAACCCCAGCCCCGTTAGCTCCATCGATGACAATTCGCTAGACGCCGATTTCCCGTTCTCAAATAATTTATGGATGACCCTGGCTGAAAAGATATCAGACGCGACTCTAAACGACAGCTCTTCCACTTCGAATGACGAGATAATGTTCATAAAATGTTTTAACCCTTCGGAAAAATCACCTAGTCCCGAATTAAATAACTCCGAAAAAGAGATTACGAATTCTGAAATATTTACGGATGATTTTTCACTGCCCCCCGAATATTCTCAGTATGAAAAAACTTTACTAATCGGATCTAATTCCTCGACGCCTACTCTAGAAATTACTCAACTTTCCCCGAAAAAAGCCCAGAATGGGGGCACTCCAGCCTCCTCTCACAATTTTCTCAGCTTGGAAAAGCATTATTAATTAACAGCAAATCCGAAACCAGCGGACATTCGGTAGACTTCGAAAATATTATCCCTATCGCTAACGCGCCCGATAAATCGCCTTCAACACGGGGCCTTAAGCCCCCAAAGACTTCCTTACTAGCGGATATTATCAGGAAAACAATCGGGGCTGAACTTGAAGGAACGAATATTTTTAAAAACAATGATGAAAGTGGAGCCCCTGATCTACCCTCGATTCCCCCCGAAAACCATATAGACTCCCTTAACGAGTATTTATTTTTGCTTTCTGAAGAAGAAAACTGGCTAGCGGAATTCCCTTTAAACGAAACGTCAAAACTCCCAGCTAACAGTTCCGCGAATAGCGAGACACGTGGGCTAGCTACAGCGGGCAGTTCGCCGGAAGCCTTGGCGCGCGGAGACGAGAGGAGAGACTCGCTCCTTCCTCCGACACGTGGGTTAGCTACAGCGGGTGGTTCACCCGGGGCCTTGGCGTGCGTAGACGAGAGGAGAGACAGCGCTACTCTATCGCCATCTGGTGTCGATGGCGTTGTCTATTTTTATTTTCCGCCTTATTAGAATAGTTGTTTGAATCCGGAAGCAGATACTTCTATTATCCCGCCCCCCGATTTTAATATTACGTCAGAATTTCACGAGGGTTCAACCGTTAATAACCTAGTTCCTTCTAGAAAAAGGAGATCTTTTTCGCAACTTCTACCGCATAATAAGTCGGTTCCTGAAGCGGATTTAGGGCTAGATTCGTCCCGACCCGGGACTTTCCCTCAAACTAACGCGGTATTTCTTAGATACACTTTTTCTTGCGGCGATTCGCATACCCACGTCTTTACTCGTAAATTAGGCGTCTGAATCCGGAAGTAGAAACTTCTATTATCTCACCCCTCGATTTGAATATTACGTCAGAATTTCACGAGGGTTCAACCGTTAATAACCTAGTTCCTTCTAGAAAAAGGAGATCTTCCTCGCCACTTCTACCACTTAATTTAACGGTTCCCGAAGCGGATTCCGGGGAAGTTTCACCGCGAGCCGGGACTTCCCCTCAAACTAACGCGATATTTCTTAGAGACACTTTTTCTCGCGGCGATTCCCCATGCCCCGTGTTTTCTCCTTCTCGTAAGAACCCCGACCCTTTTCTAGATCAAGCGGGGCCCTCGCATAAAATTTTAAAGTGGAGCAGTGAAAGTGAAAGTTCAATTTCATCTTTTAACTGGTATTCGAGCGAAGATATTCCACCCCTTTTATCGCCTGTCCCCGCGGACGATGATGAAGTTCCGCCGCCTCAACCGTTTCCGCTCGATGAACTAGAGATCGACCAACCACCCCCTATTCAAGTTGGAGGTAATCAACCGGAAATCGCTCAGCCTCTTCAAGCACCCCAACCTGAAGACCTACCTGCTCTTCAAGAAGAGGAGCCTCTACAGCTCTCAGTCATCCCGCCACTTCCGGTTCAAGTCATCGAGGCTCCGCCCGTTCAACAAGATGGCCAGGGTCTTCAGCTGGAACTACCCGCGAATTTTGAAATTATACAAGACGGAACGAAAGAATATCCGCTATTCAATCTTGCGGGTAGATACGTCAAAGTGCGCTTTATAGGGGACGTTGAACTAGGGATTACGCAGTTCGTAACCTTTATTTTCGAACAACTTCTCGACGATGACCAAGTTCAAATTTCGTGTACATCCGAAGTCTTCCCGGCCCGGGTCCTCGAAATTTCTTTCCGCCAGAAATCGCAACTTGAGCCCGGTGATGTTTTCGTTTTTCTCGAAGGGGAAATCTATCTTGATGAGCAAGATGATTTCTGGAACTCTCCAATTTTATTCACTTTAAACGTAGTGAGATTACCTCACGGGGGTTCATTGAGGCGACGAGGACTTAAAAGCATATTGATTACATACGTGATAAAAGAAGTTTTATCTCAGTCCAAAACAAAAACGCGTTATGCCTTCCGAGCGCTTTAATTATTGCTATTGCGCATTTAATGAAAACGCAAAACCCCGGAAATAAAGAATATTTCCAGGAGTTTAAGGCTTTGTACAAGGCCTCTTTGCGAAAACAAAGGGAAAAAGCCGAGGAGTTACGCGTCGAGGCAGGCGTTTCGAAACGCGAATGTGGAGCATTCACAAGTTTGGTGCATTTCCAATTTTTTCTCTCTGACTACCAAATAATCGTTTTTGAGGTTTATAGTGACAGACCTAGAGTATTATTCCAAAGCGAAGGCGGGAACTCCGATAATAAACTTTATTTAATTTATAATCAGAAACATTATGACGTAATCGCGAAATTGACGTCATTCTTCGCTACAAATTATGCTTGTGCCACGTGCTTAATAGGATACGACAAAAAGGAACGCTCCAAATGCGCTATTTTCTGTAAATCCTGTTTCAGACAGCAGAATTGTCTTGGTGAGCTCGTCAAATGCGCCGATTGTTTTCGCTCCTTTCACGGGCTAGAATGCTTCTAAAGCCATCGCGAATCGGTTCCCTCCCTCTGTAGTCAAGTTAAAGTCTGTAAAGACTGTTTTAAATACGTGGACTATCGCTCTAGGGAAACTATCCATTCTTGTTCGGAAGTTTTCTGCCGTATTTGTGAAAAGCACGCGCCGCATCCTCACCTTTGCTTCGTACAGCGAATTAATGACCGCCCCGAGCCTGACATGACCAAACGAAGATTAGCAATAGGGGGCGTGCCTTCTTATTTGTTCGTTTTTTATGACATCAAGTCGATTCAGAATAAACAACACGTAAATAAAAAGGGGGCTTTTGAGCATGAGCCGTTTCTTCTAATATCCCAAATTGTATGCCCCGCGTATATCGACGAGCGAGACTCGAACTTCGATTATGGGGTATGCATCCGCTTTAGCTCGCGACAAAAACATTTTTACGGGGGAAATGTAGTGGGGAAGTTTGTGGATTATATCATAACTCTAGCGGATATTAAAAAATATACTTATTCGCTCACGCCGCAAAATGCTATGATCTCCAATTCGTATTTAAAGCCGTTCTATCAATCGACGAGACCTTTGTGCCCTTCGTGATAGTAAACGGGACTAAAATTCTCATCTTTAACTGCTTTAATTTCAATTTTCTCGATTCCTATTCATTCATTCCCATGGGACTCGCCGCGTTTAGGAAGACGTTTGGACTAGGGCCTTCCATGGATAAGGGTAGATTCCCTCACTTACTGTTTAATTTTGTCGAAAATAATTTCGATCCCGCTGACCCCCATAACCACTAATTATTCGACCGAGAAGGGGGATAAATTTCCTCCCCTTGAAGCGTACGGGGCTAACTATCTAGGTGTAAAAGAAAGAACGGCCCTTCTTAAATGGCACGGGGAGCAAATAGCCGCGGGTGGTCCCTTTGACTTTCTTAAAGACGCTATTTCGTATTGTACGGCGGATGTCAATATACTCCGACTGGGATGTGCTACGTTTAGACTAGGAGTAGTAAACACAGGAGTGTCAGCTTCGCAGAAGGTGACCGAGAGAAGGGCAGACTTATCTTATTGGTCTCCTTAAATTCAAATATTAGCCAATGAGGGCATTTGTTTTTAAAATTTCTAGGCACGTGTTAGCACGGAGTTTATTTTTTCGAGGTCTCGTTTTCGTGGAGTTGTTGTGAAGTTATTTATTATAAATTAGTTATTTTGTCAAGTTAAGTTTTGTATTTTTCAAAAAGAATGGCGTTTTTTGATGAGTCGAGTAGTGACTCAATAGATGCGTGCTTATCAACTGATAGAGAATTAAAAAGACGGAATTTCTTTAGAAGAAGCAGAGGCTTAAAAGGAGATATGTAGCCGATAGTGGTAATTTTGAAACATTAAAAGCCCCAAAATTTCTTCACCGTTTATATTTTTTCAAGATGAATTTGAAATACCATTCAAAAGGGCCTTCTTGTTTGCTGTGAGAAAATTAAGCAACTTGGAAAACTTAGTTAATGACAAACAACTTATCCTATGCACAAGACAACTAAGACGAAATTTTCCAAAGTTGAGCGATAAAATCTCACAAATTATGAGACTGTTAACAGATAATTTGGAGGATTTAACTGGGAATTACTACTTTATAAAAGCTCTACAAAATTCCAGAAATGAAAAGATAATTGAGGAAGTTAAAAACACCTTTTCTTTTTTTGAGGAGCTTCCAGATTTATCCCAAAATTTCTTGGCGCACTCCTTCCTTCGTCGCATGTATGATGAATATTTAGATTTGCTACCTGTTAAAGACAAAGGTGAATTAGATTATTCGGGCTTCAGTGATTACGTGCTGACACTGGATGAACAAAATGCCCTGCGTTACACAGCAGGATTTGTAATGCGTAATAATAATGGGTAGCAAAGGTATTAGACCAACTTTACAGGCAATAGAAGCAAACAAAGATTAATGTGAATACTTTAAATATGAATTTTGTGATAAATAAAGTTCCTAATTGAAATAATAAAAACTTCTTACATTTCTTCTTAATTGCTCAAATAGTATTGAGTCGCCTACAATTATGCATGTATTCTTGAATTGTGGGGTTAGTATTTGACCCAGTAGAAGCTCGATGAAGACTAAATTGCTGTTCAATTAAGTATTGATTAATTTTATTTGGTATTATAAAAGGAGCACCATGGCTTAGCATAAATTTTACAATTGCAGGTAGAGAATATGCTGTAATAAATATTTACAATAACTAATTACCAAAGCAATTAGGATATATAATATTACCAGTTCTCCTTAAAGCTTCTAGTGTCAATTCTTAATAGCATTTTGTTTTTCTCGCTCTTTTTAAATTCACCTGGTCTTTCCTTGACATCTCGCTCCCAGTCTACAAGATATTTCAAGAAATTATTTTCCAACCACTATTTATTGAAAAGGATAATATTGAAAAAAAAACCAACTTAAAGACAATATTTACTTTGAGCCTTTCATCATCAGTGGAGGTGTATGCGGCATTGTTTTTATTTCTTGAAGTTTTATGCATCTTCAGATGTTTAGTATTTAATAAGTCCAAAAATTTATTGAAGGTCCTTATAAACAATATTGTTTCTGATAGTTCTGGATCCTTTTGTAGTTCTAAAGCTGCGGCTGTTGAAGAGCTTAAAACCTGCGCTGCCAGTTTTACAGACATTAGGGAAAACATGACGGAACGTGGGTTTATGGGCTATGCGTAAAATAGTTTGCGCTTGTAAAGATTAATAAAGTGTTGCCATTTCCGCAAAATTTCATTTAGCCAACATAGTTTTAGGTTTCGTGAATGGAATAAACCAAACCCCTTCATGTGGGCCATGCAATTCCTTCGAGTGTCATTTGTACAACCGGGGTAAATACAGTGTTTGGTCGCGACCATTTTTATGAACTATAGTATAAAACGGTAATTTAATTGTTAATGATTTGTTAAATGAAAATATATTAATACAAAATAGCTATAACATAAATTAAACTAACCACAACAACCTAAAATGAATTGGATGTAAACAAAAACGGAGACACAAGAAACTTTCCCGAAAACTTTAAAAACATTTTTGAGAGCAGAAGAATAAACAGACGAAAAAACCAACGAATTACAATCGAGAATCATTTGGGCTTGACCAATAACAGAAATCTGCCCGGGCTCCTGTAAAGGAGATGTTATATGCTGACACTCCTGCGGTAGGGGTGTGTTTACTACTCCTAGGTTTAGACGTGAATTTATGGAAATCTGCGACAGTGACCCTTTCCGCGCCGCCATCACGCTTCCGGGCGTCTGCAATTACGTCTTTAGGAAACGCTTCCTCATTCCTGATACTATAGGGATACTCCACTGGGGGATGAGAAATAGGGACCGATAATCAACCGCGGCCTTTGAATGGCTCGCCTGGGAAGAAAAATGCAGGGGTATAAGAATAGTGTCAGCCATGCGGGGGCGCGAAGCTATGGTCGGTAAATTTAAAGTGGATGGATTAGATGGGAACGACGTTTACATGTTTCAAGGCCGCTATTTCCATGGCTGTCCACGCTGTCAAGTAGTGGAAAGAGACAGACCTCTATGGTCAGATCCCTCACAAACGTTTAACCTCCGATACCAACAAACAGTCAGAGCCGTTGCTCAACTCCGGAAACTTAAGAAAAACGTTATAGAGATCTGGGAATGTCATTTTTACGATCTAAGGCGTCAAGCGAAGGATAAGGTTTTTTTTCGAAAAAGTACGCGCCAAGTTAATTTCACCCTTGAATTCCCCGAGACGCGTTTTCGGAGGGAGAGTTAACGCGACAGTCCTTTACTACAAGGCCAAAGGCGATGAACGCGCGTTTAACGTCGACATGCTTCCACTTTACCCGACTGTCAACCTTCTAGATAAAATACCCGTCGGTCACCCAAAATTTTTATTAGACCCTGATGATTTACGAGATCTCGATTCGCTGGACGGGTTAATTCAGTGCCGCGTTCTCGCCCCTCCTGGACTTTTTCATCCTATCCTCCCCATGCACCGTAATTCGCGACTTCTTTTCGTCTTATGCGGTTCCTGTGCGCGTCTAAGATTTCAAGGAAGGTGTCCTCATTCCGATCCCGAGCGGGCATTCGTGGGGACATTCGTTTCCGACGAACTGAAACTAGCCGTTTCCAGAGGTTACAAAGTGATTGAAATGTACCAATCTTGGCATTATCAAACAACGCAGTATAACAAGGAGACCCAGGAGGGGGGCTTGTTTTCGGACTACATCAAGACAATGTACAAAATGAAGGCCGAGGCTTCGTGGTTTTTCAGCGGGGATCACTACCCCCTACGAAAAAAAAAACAAATATGTCTCAGATTTCGAGGACCACGAAGGCGTTAAACTCGATCCCGCGAAGATTACGTTAAACCCTGGTAAACGCGCCGTCGCGAAGTTAATGTTAAATAGTTTTTACGGGAAGTGGGGGCAACGGAATAACCTCGTAAAAACTGAGATCACTAAGGACCGCGAACAATTCTTTAAACTATTTAACGATCCAAATATCGAAAGGAAAAGTGTCCTGGCGATAGACGATAAGACGTTGCTTGTCAAATGGGAACACCTCAATTAAATCGATCCGGCTTTGGCTCATGTAAACGTAGTCTTAGCCTGTTATATCACCGCTTTTGCCAGAATGAGGCTCTATAGTCATCTAGAGGCTCTAGGGAATAGTATATTATACCACGATACGGACAGCCTAATTTATAGATCACGTGATTGGAATAAGCTAGTGCAGGAAGGGAGCTTTCTAGGGGACATGACGGACCAATTATCCGAATTTGGTCCAAATTGTCATATTACTGAATTTAGCTCCGGCGGTCCAAAAAATTACGCCTTCAGCGTACTCAACCGCAATACTGGTGAAATTAAGGAGGTTGTCAAGGCTAAAGGTCTCAGGCAGAACTATTCCACTAGGAATTCCATCTCTATGGACTCGTTGAAAGGGATGCTTGGAATCGACGTAGACGCGCCCACTCTCGAGAAAGAAATCGAAATTCCCCACCATATTTGTCGGTTAAATGATCATACAGTGGTAACTGTAAATCAAGTTAAAAAATATCGACGAGTTGTCAGTAAATTACGCGTTATCGATAATTTCGAAACATTACCGTTTGGATATAAAGAATAATATTTTTTTAAAAATGACTAGTTAAGAATGAGAATGAAAACATATTCTAATATTCAGGTATAGCCCTCTTATAGAATGCCTGTAAAAGGAATTTTTGATTAATTACCCTTATACGCGGAGCTTCGGTATTAACTGTTTTTTATCCAACATATTCAAAGATAAGTCGTTATGGCTTTAAAACTATTAACCTATAATGAAACTCATATTAGGCGATAAGTCGCCTTAAAATGGCAGCATCAGTATTAAGTAAAGAACAGCGCTAAAATCATATTTTATTTTACCCGAACGGTTTGTTTGTTAAATATCTATGTAGTTTAACTTGGAGGCCTCATTTAATAAACGCATGTTACCGCTGTATGGTCCTTTCTCCGCTCTTCTGAGCGGTAGCGGGAAGTCCGTTTTGATGGCGCGAATTATAAAAAATAAAGATGAAATGATTTCCCCTCCGCCGACAAACACTCTATGACACTTTAAAAGACTCCGTAGTGTTCCGAGAAGTAGTCCCCAATCTCGATGATTATCCCGGTAAAGAAGGTGAACACATTCTCCTCATCGCCGACGATTTAATGAACGAGAACAATGGTCTAATCGGGGCTTTCTTCACGAAAGGCGTTCACCACCGTAATATAAGCTTCGTATTTATAACCCAGAACATTTTCCCAAAAACAAAGGATGCGCGCAATTGCTCATTGAACGCGAATTACATTTTGTTTAAGAACCCTCGTGATCAACTTCAACCCGCTATATTATTCCGTCATCTAAGAGGCGCCAATTACCGGTTCGCTATCGAGGCCTATCTCGACGCGACCAAACGTCCTCACGGCTATGTCCCCAACCAGTTCGAAAATGCCGGCCCTGGTTGCCGGACACAAAGATTTTCTCTCGACGCTAGTAAATCAAATTTTAAAAAATGACGCGCTATTCTCCATCACGCTAAAAAACCCTTAATTGATGCTATTTCTGAATGCTGCGATAATACTTTGAAAGGGAATTTAAAGTTAAACCCTTGTCAGAAACGAAAACTAGCTAAACAAAAGAAATTCATTAGACAGGTAGCCTCTAAAAAAGTAGCCTGGCGTAAGAAGAAATTAATTTTAGTTCAAAAAGGTCACGGGATTCTAAATATTCTCATCCCCACCGTTATTTCAGCCCTCAGTGCGATTTTAGGTCGTTCTTAGGGAAATAAAAAAATGTACGCTCAAAAGTTAGCCCTTGTCCCCCTCGACTCGTTAGGAAATATTAATAATAAAAATGTTCTCATCCCACCTCGTTTCCCCATCCGTTAGGGTCCTCCGTGGGTGAATTAAATAATAGCATGACCGACGTACTCAATTCCAATCTTGACATCAGGGATAAAGTTAAATTATTCGAGCAGATGTTCCATCGATATCAAAACATTAAGGATATAGCGACGAAGCCAAAAAAATAGAAAAGAAACCGGACAGGACACGGCCTTCTTAAATGTCGTACCGATTCAGTTTAGGGCGAGTGCGAAGGACTTAATTAACCGTCTGATTAGCTTAGGCGATAAAGTTTCGTGGTCGAGTGAAGGCGATTTGTTTAAAGATCAAACGCGCGTGCCCGGGTCGGACATCGCTACATTCGTAAGTTACGCCGTTGGGGCTATAAATAGAAAACGAACGCCTCCCCCCACCGGTTGGAACGAGTTCGACGCCTTGTTCACGCCTACGGTATCATTCAAGAAAACCATCCCGCGAGTGAAGAAGAAAAAAATTGTATTTTCGGCGAAACCTAGAAAAGCATCAGTCGTTCGGACACCGCTCGAATTTAAACCCCGGGCCTTATCGAAAGGGGTTATCAATAGAGGCGCGAAAAAAAGGACAACGGGACAACCAATATGGGAAGAGTTTCTAGCCCCGAGGCAGTATTGAAAAAATTATTACGATCCACGGATTGGAAAAACTTTATCAGGCCGTGAAATACAGAGGTATTCCCCGGGAAACGGTCAACGAAGCAAGAATCGTACACGTTACATAAGACCGCCTATCGGAAATTTAAAAGGAGCAAGGTTTTTGTGACGAATATAGGCGATCAGTTTCAAATGGACTTAGCGGACATGAGAGACATTTCCCAACACAATTCGGGCTTTAATTACCTACTAGTGTGCATCGATACATTCTCGCGACGCGCGTGGGCAATCCCTATAAAAAGTAAGAAAGTCGAAGACGTAATCGCCGCGACCGAGAAAATATTCGAGGATCTCACGCCTCTTAAAGTTCAAACCGATAAAGGGGAAGAGTTCACGGGGAAAAAATATCAGGATTTCCTTAAAAGAAAAAAAGTTAAATTCTTTACTAGCGAAAACGATACAATCAAAGCGTGTATGGTCGAGCGACTAAATCGTACGCTAAAGTCTAAAATGTATAAATATTTCACCGCTAATAACACTTATCGATACTTGGACGTCCTCCCTGACTTCATAGCTACAATACCACAAAATATTCTACGATAAAAATGGCACCCCTAGACGTGAAACCTGATAATATCCTGAAAGTATTTAAAACAATTTACAAGGAAATTCCCGTGAAAAGCCGGCGTCAACCTAAACTTAAAGTCGGCGAATTTTGTCGTATCAGCAAATACAGAGGGGTCTTTGATAAAGCCTATCCCGGTACTTGGTCAAAGGAAGTCTTTAAAATCACCCGTCTCGTGAATTTAGACCCGCCCCTTTACACGATCGAAGATTTAACGGGGGAGGCAATAAAGGGACGTTACTATCAGGAAGAACTGCAATTAGCCGCTAAACCTCGGCTATACAAGATCGATAAAATTCTCAAGTCTCGGAAACGCCAAAATCAGGTCGAATACTTTGTCAGTTTCGTAGGATATCCGCTGAACGCGAACCCGTGGGTCAAGGATAAAGATGTATCTGGCATTACCTTCAAACGTAGCATGCGGGTTTACGTCGACAATACGTTGGCCTCCTATACCTCCTATATTAATAATAAGGAAGGTTTGCCGATTGATCCTTTAAGGGAAGCTAGGCATTTATCCAAAGCTGGTTTTTTTATACGAATTTCAAAGATTGCGTAAAATGCTTTTCCTGTCGAGAAACATTGGGAAAATTTTCATCATTGTAAATTTCTTATTTCAAGTGCAAGAAGCGGAAATGTAAAGCATTTTATAGCCGCTGAGGATATCGTAGAAAAAGACAACCAATTGAATTATTCGACTTACCCCGGATCACTATTAATATACGATTCTTTAAACGAAATAGTCGAAGTCTTAGATAAAGGGCAAGGTCTAGACATGCCCGGGGAATAATAGATTTTATATTTCTCCCGAGGAATTAGAGGGGGGGGGGGGCGTGTGATAATAGAATATTTTTAGGGGGTCATTCACCCCTCAGCGCTAGAGAGGGATTTACCCACCGCCTCGGTTCTAAGGATCATCGATCGGTCGCGGACGAAGGTGATAGACACCATTTTTACTCGGCTTCCGTTAAAAAAGATGCATTTTGAGAAAAATAGAATCGCTAATTTCAGAGGGTTTTTTGTTCACAGGACATAATGATAACGTCATGTGCTTCTCTTGCGAGAGGGTCGTCAAGGGATGGTGGCCTAATGACGTCCCGTTGCTGAAAGATATCGAGCAGAATCGCTTATGTAAATTCGTAAATGACGAGAATACGGGGAATGTCCCCGTCCTAACACTGCCGAAAGACGATAAAGAGCAGACGGAGCTAAATCCTATGCGTCATGAGCTCGAGAGAATTCGTTCGTTTAACAAGGGATTCCCGGTTAATATCATAGAAGGTAGATCTTTAGCTCGGGCTGGGATTTATTATTTGAATTACAAAGATTCTGTTAAATGCTTCGCCTGTGAGGGAGAGCTTATGGCTTGGGAAAAAGGCGATAGTCCTTTCGGTGAGCATAGGAAAAATTTCCCCCATTGTAAATTTCTATTAGGGGAAGAATGTGGAAACGTAGCTCATATTATAGCTGACGAGGATATTGTAGAAACTAACCAGCCACCTTATTCTTCGACTGCCGAGAAAGCCATAGTATACTTTTTTTTAAAAGAGGTGGTTGACATTTTAGAGGGGGATAAACGGAAACGACTGGAGACTAAACATTTTGGCACAACTGGATAATAGGTTTTGGAGGCCGTGGGAATCTCTCTTTTCCCTAACTTTCTCACGGTTTGTGAAATTCCTTCAATCGGGGTCCCCCCTCTCTCCCCCCTAGTTAGAGATTTCTCCCCGGGATTTTAGTTCAATAGGAATCATTCGATCGCTAGTTTACGAAGGTGTCGGACTAAATTTTTAACTTCCTCTAAAAAAATTAATACCCTGGCGAAACGAGTCGCTAGTTTTAAAAAGTTCCCGGTGGAATATATGGACACTCTCGAACTGGCTCAGGCGGGCTTCTTCTTCATAGGACATAAGGACATCACTATCTGTTTCTGGTGCGACGGTCTAGTGCGGGATTGGGAGCTGGGATCTAACCCCTTACATTGCCACACCGCCTTGTTTCCCGAGTGCGAGTACGCCAAGCTCGAGTTCGCGAAGCTTCAGGAGACATACGATGCCCAACTAGGCCCTATGAGGTATGCGGACAAGCGGTTGAAGTCTTTCACCAGTTTCCCGCTAGAGAAGCCGTGCCACATGGAACTCACCAACGCGGGTTTTTTCTAAACCAATTTTACGGACTGCGTGAAGTGTTTTTTCTGTGGTGGAGAGATCGGAGATTGGGGTGCGGAAGACGATGCTTTTCTGGAACACGGGAGACTATTTCCCGATTGCAAATTTGCAAAAAACTATTATTGCGGGAACGTCTTTTTAAAAACATTCATCTAAAATTTGACCTCGTTCCCGTAACTTTCTTTTTCAACGATGTAGAAGATCGAACTAACTATTCCTTATTAAATAATTTACATTTTAAAAGAAGAATCTCCCTAATTAATAATATTTTACTGCCTATTTTATTAAAACATGTACAAAAAGTGTAATAAAAATTATTTAGTATAATATTCGTCTCGTTATTTTTTTCCAATACATTTTAGGTAAAAAAGATAGGTAAGTGGAGGTATCCATAAAATAAGGTGAAGTAATAAAGCGAAGTCAGAGTGCTCCATAATTTTCGCTCTATAATTTTGGTATCTATAAAAAAATGGTATTATGGATAAGGGAATCATGGATCCTTATCTATAATCCTCTTATCTATGGTTAGGCCTATTTCTCCGAGGCTACGCGGCAGTAGCGGACTGGGTCTAAAAATGTGGACTGCCAGGGGTCAAAGGGGGCCCACCCAAAACCAGAGGCGTAGACAGGGGGAGACACCCTCCGAAAAAGGAACATTCCCCCCTGAAATATTGTTTTATGTTAATAATTTTTTCGCTTTAATTATTTTTACTCAATTGTGTGCGATTTACGCTACTGCCGAAAACTAGAAGGATAAATGCTAAAATATTTTTAATTAAATCAAGGAATACCACTGGGCATGCCTCAGGCTGGAATCAAACCAGCGACCTGTGGGTTGCGGTCCCAACGCTTCTTCCATTTGGACTACCTAAGCCCACAATAAAGGTGTTTCCTTGTTTCGCGTAAAATATATCCCGATTTTTTATTAAGCCATAGCATTTTATAAATCACCTAGTAGTAACAGTTCCTTTCAATTGGAATACTCTTTAAAACGGCAACTCATAGGTCGCTGGTTCGTCGCCATTTATAGCGATATAATGTTTTTAATAATTACAAATACCATATTAAAGGCAATATACAGTCGATACTAAATGTAAACATAATTATACAGATTGTTATTATTAGTTTATATTTTAGACAAATGCTTGCTTTTTAAATAGGTATACGGTGCCGAAATTTTACTTATATTCCACTATATTTTGATTAATCGTGGGAATACACTAGATGACTGTGCGAATCTGTCAATAATTGCTTTTACATCCAATTCATCTAACAATTACAAATACTCGGGCTTAGCCAAACTTTTAAAAATGTGTTAAAAATGGTTAAAATTGTTTTGAAACTGAATCCACGCTGAACCGCCAGCGCCTCGGCACCCCGACGATGTCATTTGAACTTTTTTTTAAATAAAATATTAAGTTTTATTCAGTAAAAATAGAATTTAATATTGAAAGTTTTGGAACTTCTATTATACTTTGAAGCTACTATAATGTTGACATATTGTTGAAGGTTTAAGGTGTCCCACTGACCAAATTTATCATGGGGCCCACCTGCCATCGGGCAGGCCTAGACTATGGCCTGTCCGTCACTGCTACGCGGTACTTTATCTCGACTCACTCGAATTCGTTTTTTAGTATTTTCGGAAGAGTATTTCATATTTCATTTATATTATAAATATTAAGAAAAGAATCAATATAGTTTCAAAGTTATTGATTGTTTTCATTTTGAAAAAAACATGCCGTAAAACTGTTATTAAATTTAAAAAAGCTTAATGTTTTTTTTTTTTCAAATAATTTACTCTTTGAACTAGCGTATTGACGTGGGCTCTTTCGGGGGCCCCTAGGCAAGTGCCTAGTGTGACTAATTCTTAATTCGGCACTGCGGCTTCAGAACTGGTACTGGAACCGACCTAGCTATCGCCAAGATTTACAAAGAAATACTAAACGCCCTTGACAAGGGTTTATATTGAATTGGTCTCTTCTTAGATTTAGAGAAAGAATTTGACAGTGTTCCTCACACACGGTTAATTTAGAAATTAGATAAAACGAAAAATTATGAATAATTAAATTTTTTTTTAAATTGAGTTCAATAACTGTGATTTCACACAATTTTATCATTTCCTTAGTTAAATAAATAAATAAAATAATCAGCTAGGCTAATTTCAATTAGTGCAATTGAATTATAATTATGATTAAATTCAATTTGTACTCCCAACTATATTTCCCACACTAATTCCATATTAACACTGATTTACAGTGTATTTCATTTGGTCAACCACGACAATCCTTGAAATGAGTAAAACCTTTATCCCACCACCCAATAATTCTATTTTGGTACCTGGCTGTTTCAATTTTAAATCCCAACTTTATTTCTCCCACTGACTTCATATTAACACTGGAATGCAATGTATTACAGTTGCTCAGCCACGACAATCCTTGAAATGGTAATTTTTTTTATCCAACCACCCCACTGCTTCAATTTTGGTACCTGGCCATTTCAATTTCAACTCCCAAGTTTATTTATTTACCCCACTGACTTCATAATAACAGTAGTATTCAGTTTCTTGCACGACAATCCTTGAAATGGTAAATTTCTATCCAACCACCCACTGGTTCAATTTCAACTACGAACTTTATTTATTTCCCCAACTGACTTCATATTAACACTGGTATACAGTGTGTCAGAATTTATAGCCCGGTGTACCTAGTAACAGAGACCATACCACCGGAGGCCTATCATCATAGTGCCCTACGCCAGCGTCCCCAAGCCCGGACAGGTGACAAACCAGCATGGGTAGCAGAAACCCACTACTGACTAAACAAAGGCTGGGGTTCAGACCCGTCTCCCGAAAATGCTTTGTGTTTTTAGTACTGATCAATTTTTTCTTTAAGCCTAAAGTATAATACATTGCTTAATCTGCGGCTTACGTCTAAATCAACACCAACTTTACACCATAGCTAAGTCTTACTACCGCAGTTATGAAATTTTATATTTCTTTCGTACCTATAGTCAAAGGCCTTAATAAATCGGAATAACTGCACGTAATCTGTGTAATACCAGATTATCTTGGTCACGTGGTTCCAAAAGTCACGAATTGGAGGTTCCGTTCAAAGATCCTTACTAGGATTAATATGCAACCTTTTTCACTTTGCACTATTTGCCTTATATATTCGTGGAGTTTATTAAGTGGTTTTCAAGTAGGATATTTCATAAGTAATCACCACGGGCCAAGAAGAAAAAGAGTCTTTTATTGATTATTTTTAATGACATGTTTCTGTGTTAAAATATATAACAACACTAAATCCAATAACCTTTCGTAGTTACATGTTTGTATTTGTAAATATATAAATTCTATGACGTTTTAACGAATTGAAGATGTCGAACATAAATATCTAAATATATATTATTTGATTATATCCCAAAATAAAGAACTGAAAAGGAAATCTAGCTAGTGTTATATTTAATTAATTATTAAATAACTAAATCAACTAGTTGTTTCGTTAAAACTATAAGTTTAGGCTTAACGCTATTTTTAAGTAAATAATTTATTTTGGTTAAAAGTGGTCGAAATTTTGAAGATCCCCTTCAGAAATGAGTTTATACAGCCGTAAATAACTACAATTTTTACATCCTTCTCATATTTACCTGAAACGTAACCGGTATATTTTAATTATATTTCTTTGTCACAAAATGTTTATCACCAACATTTTAAGTTTAAAATGCGGAGACAATATTACTTAAGTAGTGTGTGTGTGTGACAGTATATATAATTTTTTATTTTAACGGAATGACTACGCTGAAATAACCTTTCAATTTGCTTCTAACCTCCCTGTCGTTCGAAGAATAAGGTGCTCCACCTTCATAAATCAAATTCACGAGGTGTCTCAATGGTTCCCTAAGACGCATTATTTCAAAAGGCAAGAAATTTGCTTTAATGCTTTTTAACAAAAGTTAGGCTTGATAAAACTCAAGGTTCTATAAGATGGCATTGACTCACTGCAAGGAATTTAATTCTTTACACTAAAGGATTAGCACTATGTAGTTATAATAAATGATAATTATAATCAGCTAGGCTAAAACTTAAGGCTCCACCTTGCGACTTATAATGCATTTAAAATGTTACCTGAAAAAGCTCGTATCTCAGCACAAAGATAAAAAAAATCAATCCGTTTTTAACGTTGAAGCTTTTTGATTAATTACTTAAGCAATAAAGTCGGCTTAGTTTGACAAAATGATTATTGTAATCATTTTTTTTAGTCCCAAATATTTTTTATTTTGGAAATGTCAGTCTGGGGTTTTAAAAGTGAGAAAACAAATAGAACGACATAAAATTTGACGTCTGACATTAGGACAAAAATAAAGTGACAGTTTAATAAACATTTTTCGAAATTATATTTGCTTTGCATAAACAACACTTTGGCCATCTTTAACTGCTATACTAATCAAATGTAAACTCTGATTTTCGAATAAAGAGCATTTGTAGAATGACTTCTCTGCAGTTTCGTCCTATAGAAAAATATCCTTTTAGTGATATCATTACAATTGTAAGAATGGAAATCTTTTCCAATAAATAATACGTTTAACAATTTAATATAATAAATACATCTACCATTCCTTTTGAAAAAGTCAATAAATCAACATTGATGATTCTCAAATATTTTAATCAAGTTTTTATTCCGAGTGGTTTATACAAAGATGTAAGTGTTAAATTAAATATTGTTCTTTCATCACATTAAGAAAACGATCTTTATTAATGTTTTTATAAAATTACACGATAACCTTTTAGAAAAACACTGAAAATTGCGTTTTGTGTGTTTGTAATCCATTTTGTAGGCGCTTAAATCAAATTAAAATAGAATTGTCTTGCTTTTTAAAACGAAACTTCAATATACATTCTGATTAAAACTTTTGAAATCTTTTCGATGCACATCTACTTAAAGAAATTATTTAATGCTTTCAAACAATCATTTAGTTGTAATTAATTTTCTTTGCGATACAGATTACAATCAGCTAGGTTATTGCCCAAGTCCTCTAGTGACTTATAATGCCATTAAACAGGTGGCCGGGTAACAAAGCGTAGGAGGGAGGTGGCAAGCCCTTTATGCAAACAGCTCCCTACACTAACTATTACCCCTATCTGGTGTCAGACAATAGTACTAAAAATTCAAAGGGTTTCCTTTTCAAAATACATAAATTTTTCAAAACTAATTTAGCTTTTTTTATTGAGTTAAACATCTAAATAGACATCACTTATAAGGGTCCATACGTAATACACGTGCATTTTATGTATTTAAATGAAATAAAATTGACGTTTACTACTATTTTGGTCGGTAACTTTCCCAAATTTGGTTAGATATTTAGGAATAGAACGTTACGAGATGGTTGCCTTGTTGTTTGAAATAGCACGCCGTAGTCCTACGAGAGTAAGTGATATTTTTCAAACACGTGCGGTTATTGACTTTGAGCATTATGGAAATATATAACCTTAGTTTCGTGGGTAGGGTCAGCGTGACATTGATAAGTTTTAATGGATTTTCAAACAGCTACTTGTTAGTAGCATTTGCTGCGACACAGTCACCACGAGTGTATGCATCAAAATTACCAAGCGCAAGGCAAGCTTACGCTAACCGAAACTACGGAGAGTAGATTGTACATTACCAGAACACGACACTGAAGGTCCAAATTCAACTATTTCGAAAAAATTAAAGCTTATTCTCTACCTAAAAAGTAGTATTAAGTGAATGATTAGGTAATTCCTAGGTAAAGTACCAAAGGTTTATTTTATTTTGTTGTGTTTTTTCGTTAAACATTGGTCAACGATTTCCTTACCTTTCGTTGACGCTTTGCTAATTTCTCTGGCACCTAGTTTTAAAAAATTGTTAAAAACATTTAGATAATTCAACAAAATTTCAATAAAAAGTGTCCCCCGGTATACTTATTTCACCATAACAATTTAAAATTTCTAATTATAATAGTTTTTGAAATAAATCGCTTGTCCGAACGAAAAAATAACACTTTGTATTAAATTGTCCACATATATCCTGGCCATCCTAAAAATAGTGTCAAAGAATGTTCGAAAAAACAACAAAGCCATTTCAAAATTCAATTGTTACCAGTATCTATCGCCAACTTCAATCAGCGCCTAATAATAAGGCGCTAATTGACATCCATTTGAAATCCCAAAATTTTGTACTTCATTTTTCATTAAGCTTTCAATTAAACATATTTCGCAGCTCAATTGAATTCGTTAGTTTTATAGCAAAGGATGATAAAATACGCGAATAAGTAGATTAGTCCATTATGAAAAGGGTCAAAAAAGCTAAATCCTAAACAAATTTGAAGAAATTAATATTGCACTTTTGTACTAATCCGCTAACCTTATCAACCTTTGCAATGCAGTCCGTAGGTGGTTTATTTTAACTTAGTTTTACAGCAAGCTTTGTACATTCATAAATCCCACCGTAAACCGGCAATTTTCCAGAAATGCGTCACAATATATTTGTGTTATCTCAATTATCCTCTTTCCTTTCTAAGCTTGAAACTAAATTTATAAAACCTAGTTACCCTTCATTCTCTGGCCAGCACTAACGACGTAACTGTATTTAAAAAAAGAGATGATAATTATTATTGTTATATACGTAATAACTCAACTAAACTTTATATTTTTTTATGTTTGTAGAGAGGGATTGTGGCTAGCGTAACCTTAAATGACTTCACATTTGACATGGCGCCAAATAGTAGACTAGCGCAATTCGTTCTCAGAAATATTCCAAATGTTATGTGAGTTATATTTACACTTAAAAATTATTTCTGAAGCAAGAGGCAGCTCAGGTGTGATGCTTCAAAAATGTATTTATCCCGAAAGCGCGATACAATTTCTTTGCCAAAGGAAGGTAATTTCATCTTTCACCGCAAGTGTCTACTCTGCAGTAGATCAGAGGTATGATAGTCATGTTGTTGGATCCTGATTTGGAATAAAGGGCTAATATTTTAGAAAAAATTCAAAAACAGTAGTCCATTTTGAGCGTAAATAAAGAAAACTGTTTTAATTTCTACCCTGGTAGCAAAATCTCGTTAACAAACCGTTTGCGAATCGTTGAAACTTTGATGATAGATAAACGCTATGAAATGGTAAGAAACCCAATTATAAACGATACATGATTAACGTTCATTTAACGTCAATGTGAAAAGCTTATCAATCTATTTAACGACTCCAAATGAATCAACTATGAACGTTGATATTAAAAGTTTATAAAATTATTAAACAATGTCAAATGAACGTTTTATTAACTTACTTCTTAGCTATACACAGGGCCATAGCGTGAAATTTTGTTCCGTGGTATTAGTGTACAGCAGGGTCATTCCATGAAAAATCAACAATTTTTTTAATTTCTCCACGCTACGCTTTTAGATTTCTCAAAAATTTGTTTATAGGGTAATTTTGGGCCAAAAATCCGATGTACAAATTATTTTTTAATGAATTATTAACGGTTTCGGAGATATTTGATACCAAATTTGACCAATAATGAAAAAAGTGACCATGACCTCTAAATCTAAAATTCATATCTTTTGATGTTATACTCCGATTTTAACCACAAAAAAATTGTTAAGACATTTTGGCGCTCTTTTCCAATACATTCTATTGAACCGTTAGTTACGAAAATTCAGATTGAATCATTTGACCCTTGACCATTTCTTGTTACTCAATTTTTAAAAATATTTTATTTTATGTTTTCGAATTCCCCATCCGGGATTTACTAGAAAATGTTGAAACCCCAATATATAATTTTCGGTTTTCTAGGAAAAAAATCTTTTTACAGCACCAATTGACCAAGTAAAGCTGCAGCGCTTTCGTCCACGAAAGATATGAAAACCTTCGATACAATGAGAGTCTCGAACTACCAAATGTCTTTGGTGAAATATCTACTGGTGACCTTGTATCGTGTATATCAAAACAATTACTATATAGCAGTAGTTGATAAACTTTCACATGAATTTGGCGATTCAAAGGTACCCTGCATATGTCCTCCTGGCCATTCGGATTATTATTCCTGGCCTGTAATTAAGGATCAATTCCGTGTTCCATTTAACAATATGTTGTGCAAAATTGAAAGTTGTCAAGCTAGCCCGCAACTAAATTAACCTCACTACTCTGCCCAAAATAAATTTCCAAATAAAGGCTGTTCGGTTGTACACATCGTAATTTTGTATAGTACATGTACCTATATTCGTTTTCAAATGTTTATATAGCGCACGCGCGCGTGAAAGTTAGTTTTTGGTTGCTGTTAAAAGTGTTATTTTGCGCGTGTAAAAATAAATTAACGGCCAGTTCTGTTTTGAAATAAGAGGAAAAAGGTTTACCGGTTTTTATGTCGGAAAAGTTCGCGTCTTTTATTTCGCTGTTCACGACATTTTTTGGTCCGGCGAGCCGGATACATTCGTCAACTTGATTATGTTCCTCAACTTATCATCGAATCAGCTATCTTTCCGTGAGAGACAGTGAAAATTAGCGTGGATTCTCCGTTTGAAACCGTTTAAACCATCGTTCATATCCCGATCGTAAACGAATCAACATAAGTCATCATGGATGTTCTGGTGAGAAGAAGAGCAGCTATCAAGGGACAGATCACCAAGATTGAAAATGTGGTGGGTCAAACAGCAACGAATCTATCGGACGTCGCCTTGAAGCTGTATGTAGACAAGGTGGAAAAACTTTCGAAAGACTTGGATGAGGTTCACTATGCCGTAGTTGCAAATATCGATCCCGACGACGACGACTTCGCGGATCACGAAGATGAATACAACTCTCTAGTCGCTCGACTCGAAGATCTGACAATCCTACTCGTCACTGAATCGAATGAAAGAGCAGCAAACATTCCAGTGAGACAAGTCAGACCAGCTAGTGATGTACGTTTACCTAAGCTGGAACTTCCATCATTCAGCGGTGGTTACGTCGATTGGCTTCCATTTCATGATCTCTTCACGGCCACCGTACACAACAACGAATCGCTCACCGGAGCTCAGAAGTTTCAGTATTTGAAGTCATCATTACGAAACGAAGCAGCGCTCCTAGTTCAATCTATTCCGGTAACTGACGCTAATTATCTGGAAGCTTGGGATATCTTAAACAATCGGTTCAACAATACCCGGGAAATCATCGATGCACACGTAAAACGTCTCTTCAGTCAAACTAATGTCATCCAAGAATCTTCGTCCGCTTTACGAACGCTCATCGATACCACCGCCGAATGCATAAGGGCGCTCAAGGTTCTCAAAGAACCAGTACAACATTGGGACTCCATACTACTTCATCTTGTAAAGGAAAAACTGGATTCAGAATCTCGCCGACAATGGGAACTTTCCCTGAGGGGGACCGAAAGACCAACTTTCGAGGATCTCGTTACATTTCTTGAACAACGGGCCAGAGCCTTAGCAGCAGCTCCGCCTACAACTACTGCAATCAAGTCGAAGCCTCCATTACATCAGAGACCGAGTACAAAGGCTCATCATGGTGCTCTGAGCGAGACGTGTCACTTTTGCAACGAAACACACTCGGTATACAAATGTACCAATTTTCTGAATGCATCTTCGGACGAGCGTTGGAACATGGTCAAGAGGAGTGCCATGTGTTTCAATTGCTTACGAACCGGTCATCAAAGCAATGACTGCAAATCTGGTCATTGTAGGAAATGCAACGCACGACATAACACACTTCTACATCAAGAGAAGGAATTAACGAAGACGAGGCAACCTCCGGTGTAGTTTCATGCCAATCTCGTGAAATAATTGGATCAACCCAAGTTATCTTGGCAACCGCAATGGTCCAAGTCAAGGGACTTGACGAGCAACTTTATCCAGCCCGAGCGCTTCTGGACTCGGGTTCTCAAGCCAGTTTCATCACGGAACAATTCACGAGGAAACTAAGATTGAAGCGAACACGTTTCAACGTCTCGGTTGACGGAATTGGAGCAACCGGAATGAACACCTCTCAAGGCAGTGTCATGGTGAATATTCTGTCAAATATCATTAACACGTCGGAGGTCATCGTCGAGGCAATCGTCCTGAAAAAGGTCACGGATTATTTACCTAACAGTCCGTTCGATCCTGGAAATTGTCTACACTTGAAAGGCTTAACACTTGCTGATCCAACTTTTCATAGCCCTGGACAAGTGGATATTTTACTAGGTGCTGACGTGTATCTAGAGCTCTTACAAGATGGCATTTGCAAGGGGAAAGAAGGTCTTCCAGGTGCCTTTAATAATCTTTTCGGATGGGCAGTTTCCGGTCCATTGCTGATGTCCGGAAGAAGTTCGAAAATAAAGGTCCACCATTGTACATTGGAAGCAGATTTGAAACATCTTTGGGAGCTAGAAGACATCCAGCCTCGAAGAATACTATCTCCAACAGAAATTCAATGTGAAAAGAACTTTGAAGAATCACATACACGTGACTCTACAGGAAGATTCACTGTACGATTACCAAAGATAAACGATGCACCAAAACTTGGAGATTCTAAACAAATGGCAATCCGTCGATTCTCTCACTTAGAACGACGTCTACGTGTTAACCCGAATCTCTATGAGGAGTACCGCAAGTTCATGGGGGAATACATTGCCCTTGGACATATGGAACTCATTCCCTCGAATGAAATAAAAATCGAAACCAATCCATCTTACTACGTGCCTCATCATGCGGTATTCAAAGAAGACAGTACCACGACGAGAGTTCGTGTGGTGTTCGACGCATCTGCCAAATCTACAACTGGAGTTTCCCTAAACGATCATCTGCTAGTGGGGCCAAAACTTCAAGATGATTTGGTCAACCTCGTTATTCGCTTTCGTCAACATCGCATTGTAATGAAAGCAGACCTTGCCAAAATGTTTCGTCAAATTAGAGTACATCCAGACGACTCCGATCTTCAAAGAATTGTTTGGCGAAACAACTCACACGAACCCTTGCTCGAATACCGTTTGCTAACGGTTACATATGGAACCGCATCAGCGCCATACCTAGCAACTTAAGTCTTGAAGCAACTCGGCCATGACGTGAAAGAGACACTTCCGTTGGCATCTTCGGCTTTACAAAATGACTTCTACATGGACGATCTAATGACAGGAGACGAAACGATTGAGAACGTTTTAAGACTTCAGTCAGAAATCATTCAAGCTACATCTCAAGCAGGATTTGAAATAAGGAAATGGGCGTCGAATGAAGCTGCATTATTGGATACACTACCAGCCAACATGAAGGATTTACAAAAGCCACTATGCATCGAGAACGACGAATCAGTCAAGACTCTCGGCCTATATTGGACTCCTTCGGCTGATAATTTATCGTTTATGGTTACTTCTCCAGCGTCAAGAAGTTCAATCACTAAACGTACGATTCTTTCGGATACAGCAAGGATATTCGATCCTCTGGGACTGTTGGCACCAGTAACCGTTCGAGCGAAACTGATGTTACAGGCAATGTGGCAGCTAAAATTGAATTGGGATGAGCAACTTCCCCAACCACTTGAAGCTAAATGGAGGTCGTTTCGAACCGATTTACCAGAAATTGAAAACATAACGGTTCAACGGCACATTTCGCAAGCTAATGCTACAGACATTAGCCTGCATGGATTTTGTGACGCATCGGAGAAAGCGTACGCAGCTGCCGTATACCTGAAGACGGTGAATAACAACGGACAAATCAAAATACAACTGATCGCTGCGAAAACAAGAGTCGCTCCGCTCAAACAAATCACACTTCCGAGACTGGAATTATCTGGTGCATTACTTTTGGCTTCTCTGATTCAACTGATCAGGGAGTCATTGAGATTGGATATAGCTGATGTTCATTGCTGGTCGGACTCAACAATCGTCCTAGCTTGGTTGAAAGCTCCACCGCAACGTTGGGAAACGTTCGTAGCCAATCGAGTGTCAGAAATCCACGAGAAACTACCGAGAGCGCAATGGCATCACATTTCAGGAGATAGCAACCCTGCAGATTGCGCTTCTCGAGGAATATCCGCTAGCGAACTGGGAAATCATGGTCTCTGGTGGCATGGACCGCAGTGCCTTATTTTCGCCGCAACAACGCAAGAACTACATGAACTCTCAGAGCCAAATGAATGTTTATCCGAGGAAAGACGAATTATTTCTTTAGTAACACATCATCAAATGGATTTCACGTTCCTTTCCAAATTTTCAGCGCTTAAAAAACTCATTCATATCACCGCCTACATTTTACGTTTTGTCTTCAATTCGCGAAATGCGACAGAATTGAGGATTACTGGACCTTTATCGAAGGAAGAGAACGAAAAGACGCTATCCCATTGGATTCGGGTCGTCCAAAGCAACAGTTTTAACGAAGAGATAGCTTGCCTTAAACAAAACAAAGAATTACCACGGAAAAGTAAAATCCTTTCGATGCGTCCGTACATCGATCAAGATGGGATTCTTAGAGTTGGTGGTAGACTTTGCCACTCCAACTTACCATACGAACAAAGGCATCCGGCACTGTTACCGAGACAGAGCAAATTAACAGAACTTCTAATACAACACGAGCACGAGAAACATTTTCACGGAGGTGCTCAACTACTAACTTCTGTCTTACAGAAACGTTATTGATCGTCGCGCTTCGTGATGCCATACGTTTCCATATCAGAAGATGTGTTTCATGTGTACGACAGCAGGCAGTCACCGTAAAGCAACTTATGGGCGATTTACCACCAGCGAGAGTAAATCCTGCTCGGCCATTTTTGAAGTGTGGAGTCGACTACGCAGGACCATTTACCCTTAAACTAATGAAGGGACGAAGTCACCTCAGGTTTAAGGGATACATTGCCGTCTTCGCTTACTTTACCACAAGATCAGTTCATCTTTAACTTGTCAGTGACATGACCACCGAAGCATTTCTGGCAGCATTGAAACGCTTTGTTGCTCGACGAGGAAAATGCGCCGATATTTACAGCGACTGTGGAACCAACTTTACAGGAGCCGATCGAGAGATGAAAACATTCATCAAATTCATAGTCTCTACAAACAACAACGATCAAGTATCACGATGGCTCGCAGACGAAAGAATTAATTGGCACTTCAACCCGCCTGCAGCGCCACATTTTGGAGGCCTCTGGGAAGCCGGGGTGAAGTCCGTCAAGTATCATCTGAAACGAGTTCTTGGCACCATGGTTCTAAACTTTGAAGAAATGCAAACGCTTCTTTGCCAAATCGAAGCTTGCTTAAATTCACGTCCGTTAACGGCGTTAAGCTCGGATCCAAACGACTTCAATGCGTTAACACCTGGACATTTCCTAATCGGAGATGCGCTCACCGCAATACCCGAACCAGATCTCACTTCTGAAAACGTCAACCGCCTGTCACGTTGGCAATTGGGCCAACAAGTACTGCAGCACTTTTGGAACCGTTGGCGAAATGAATTCCTCTCTCGCCTTCAACAACGTCCAAAGTGGACTACACCAAAACCGAATCTACGAGTCGGCGACTTGGTCTTGCTTAAGGATGAAGATTTACCTCCAACCAAGTGGAGAATGGCAAGAATCACTGAACTTCATCCAGGACAAGACAATCAAGTTCGCGTTGTAACTGTCAGAACCTCTGACAAATCACTGAAAAGACCCGTAGTTAAATTATGCCAGTTACCACTAGACTGATTTTAATTGTATTCAAACTGTTTACTAAGGGTTATTTATGTATGCAAATGTAACTTTTCGGACTTTTACTATCTCATTTGAAATTCGTTGTTTCAAGGCGGGCGGAATGTTCGGTTGTACACATCGTAATTTTGTATAGTACATGTACCTATATTCGTTTTCAAATGTTTATATAGCGCACGCGCGCGTGAAAGTTAGTTTTTGGTTGCTGTTAAAAAAGGTGTTATTTTGCGCGTGTAAAAATAAATTAACGGCCAGTTCTGTTTTGAAATAAGAGGAAAAAGGTTTACCGGTTTTTATGTCGGAAAAGTTCGCGTCTTTTATTTCGCTGTTCACGACAAAGGCGAAAAGCAACATGAATAGGTATTTATCAAATAAAATACCATACAACTTTCAAAACTATTTACTGGAACTCAAACCTCTTTCTTTAACAATTAAAAATCAAGTACTGTGAAGTGAATACACGAATAACTTACAGAGCAGTTACAATGGGATGGTAGTAATTAGCCCTAAAATCTATTAAGGTAAATATTGTGGTTATACAAACACTCAACTTCAAACATAGTAATAAGTGGCTATAGGATGTGTAAGCTCACCCAAAATACCACCGCGATACTATTTCTAATTACAGCATCTCATAACACAAAAATTTGTTTAACCAATCAAGGAAATATTAAAATTAATTATGTAGGGCTCCATATGTAGTCAACTAGGCATTGCACCTTTATTCAAATGAAATTCAGTACACTTCCCTCAATGCATAAAGAATTATATTTATTGACAAATATTTTCACTAGGATGTTATTTGAAAATTATTCCTAATATTTTACTCTTAACTATTAATTTTTAATCTATAGGAAAAAGCGTGCTAAATTTCTTTACCATCTGTTGATCTTAGGTGGCATGTCTAGGTGAGCCTAGCTTGAATAACCCTTTTCTTGCATTTTTTTGTAGGAATGTTGAATTAAACATTTTCAATGGCTTTAATATGTAATACTTTCATAAAATTATTTCTGCCTTGCCTTCTAAAAATAAATTATTGGAAATTTAATTTTTTTTAACTATGATTTCAATGAAAATTTTGATATTTTTATCAAATAGAATGTAGTCTTAACAGAAATGGCGTCATATTTAACAAAATATTTATCACTTCTTCATTATCCATGATTTGTCATATATCGGAAATATCACTTTCTGTGGACTTAGGTAAAGATGTAACAGTTTTGGTATGAGGCATTATAGGCAAGTCATTGAGCTTTCTGTTTGAAACCCTTGTTTCAGAATACTGAGCAAGTTTTTCTCGGACTTTTCAATTTTATCTTCCGTAGCGTATTTAAATCTTTCATTTGTTCGTACTGCAGCTAATAAAATCAAGAGTTTGTAAGAGTTACTGTTTTTCTTAATTTACCAATAACCACATTCTTTAAATTTAGGGTTTAAACACCTTTTTTATTGTGTTCTGCCCAGTTTAGTTGTTTACCAAGTGTGTCAGTCTCAAAAGACGCCATGACCTTTCTTGCACAATTCCCAAAAGATTTTCCACTAAGACCTCCACCCATCAAATGTTTTTAATTAAATCAACTAACTTAAATCAACCAACAAGTAATATTACTATATGAGCATTCATTTCCCCCTCATCATACGATTTTGTAGGAATTTAGAGCTCGAATTGGTACATGTCTATTTTGAACTTTTAGAATGTTCCAAAGAATTTTGTTCAGTAACCTGGAATTTCATTCCACTTGGCGCTAAATGTATTCTTGATTTTTTAGAATTTGATCTAAAACTATCTACATAAAATAAAATTAGTTTAATTGAAGTGATTTCACTATACCAATACGACCATTTTCATAAATATTAAATCTGTTACCATAGTAATTATATATTCAGACTAAAAATTATCAAATGCATTTCATGACTAAAGAAGACTTCTATACAATGATATCATGTTAATAAAGTATAATATTATCTCAAGGCTGTTATTGCTAAATATGAAGGTACACTTATTGCAGTTTACTTTTAACAGGAAAAGTAATATTATGTCTAGTTGATAGTTTACTAGAAGCAGACGACTTAAAATCTTGCTAAATATATTGATAAGCGTAATAAGATGGTTGACCTCCAAAGCTAGAAAACTTAATTGTGAATACCTTTTTGCGAGCTAATCCTCAACTGATTATTTTCTATTAAGAAATTTGGAGACTAAGGAACTTCATTAGATACATCTATAACAAAGAAATTAACCTAAACATTCATTACTAGAAAATATTATAATTTTACCAATTGCATTATTTAATCTGAGCCATTCTTTTTCATTGGACTTTTGTTAATACCGTCATCAGTATCAGTCTATTTTAATTTATCAAAGCCAGTACATCCAGAAAAAAAATCCACTTACAAATTGCACTACAGACTAGATAATTTGGCAAACATTTTGGTACATACCAGATACTTCAGTACAAACTGCAGTTGGTATCTCGCAAATATTTGGATAACTATATTTGTTTGAAGTCGGTTTATTTTTCAGGTCTTAGTGGAAAGTAAATAATTACACTCAGATGAACAAAACCAATTCTATTTGGTTATTGAATGCAGGGGAAGTCAAAAACAATTTTTTCCCTTAAAGGGGAACGATCAAGCTTTAACCAGTTAGATAGCCCTATAACCCATTAAAAACTTAAATTTATGGCGAAAACCTCATCAAAAATATTGAGTGGTTAACTTTTAATAAAATTAAAAATTAAAAATTTCAGTAAATCGAAAAGCGCACGTCCGCCGCGACACCAGGTGAGAAGTCGGTAATACAGAAAAACAACTTAAAAGTGCGCTGCTGAAGACGCAAAAATAAATTGTTTTGCACGCGTGGCGCGTTCCAGTTATCAGAGACTTAAGCCTAAATTGAGCGATTTTGAAAGTTAGCAAAGTTCGCAAATCGCTCATACGGGGTTAGGGGCGCTGGCGGCAACCCCTAAGATGGCGGCGAAAATTCAAACCGAAACACCGGGCGTTATTTTGCGTATCAACTTTTCAGGCCAAAAACTATTTTTTCAAGACAAAAAAGGTACGTGTAAGTATATTGAACGTTTTGTTAATCTTTTGATACGGAAATACGGCCATATTTGGAAAAGCTTGACCGTTCCCCTTTAATACTAATCTTATTATTTTTGGAAAATCCAAAACTGGGTGTTACGTTAAGAACAACATTCCAAGCAAACACAAATCGTCCCTGGGACGTCCCAGCATGGTCCATAGAGCCCAGCTTGGTCCCGTCCAAAATTCGTCCTACGGGACGAATAACAGACGCATCATTTTAGTCCTCGTAGAACCAATTTCGCGACATCCGATATTCAGCCCAATTGACGTCGCATGGATCTCCACTATTCGTCCGAAAGGTTTCGTCGATCAATGCTATCTAGAGGTGCTTTTATCAGCAATTAATTTTAAATTTTTTCACCTGTATTTGTATTTGAGCTGATAATGATCAAGGAACCACAGAATATTAATTTTATTAAGAATATTATTATTTAAATTTACGAGTTTTTTTAACGTGAATTAATGAAATTACGTGTTAAATCAAAACTACTTAATTATTTAATTAATTTTATATGTTCTTAATTTTTATATTTTTTTGTATTATTATTTTCTTAAATTTTATTTCCCTTATTTTCATTTGATGAATTATTTCTACAATCACAGCCAATTACTGCGAAAAAGCTGATCTAAGTTGGCCGCGCTAAAGTCCTTTTAAAAAATCTGGTAGCCCAGTTTGTAGTTTCTTTTGTACGACGCCATTACTCGATAGTTTGGAATCGGTCACCATAAAGTCCATAATGCGTTCTACTTAAACGTTAAAGATATCATAAGAGTAAGTATTTTATTAAAAAACTGTTTGATTTTTTAATGATTTTAACTCGATTTTTTTAGGTAGGAAGAAAATATGTTTGATCAAAGTCTATTCATTTTGGACCTGTACATGTTTCAATTTACCTTTTTAAGTTGTAATTTAATGTTAAACTAATTATAAAGACAACCAAACGATAATTATATAACATTTTGGCAAATATCCAATAATGGTGTGTATATTTACAAACAATAGAGGTAATCCTCTAGGGAAGCCCCTGGAGGAAAGGTGTTTAATATTGATGCCGCGTTGCCTCGCTGAATCGCGATAGCGATTCGTTGGAGAAGGAACTGGACCGAACGCGGCTCACCGGTTACGTCCTTCAGACGACGGCCAATGGCGTGAACTCAACCTAAGCCTTCTTGACCGAACGAGCCGAGAGTTTCAACGGCCACCGCTTTAAAAATGTACCAATTCTCGAGTCCAGCGTACTTAGACCTTTTCTTCACTTCAACCTGGGTAGCGGCCCAGAGATGGGGTGTAGAAGAAGCCGCCAAATATGAACTCGCAAGGGGGTCTGTGCATGTAAAGTCCCAAACAAGCGACTTACCGCCAGACCAAGGGATCAAAGACATCCCATCCGGACGTTTCCCGTCGTCCCGCGATAGGCCTGGGGGCTCGAGAATAGATGGAACACCCGCGGAAACAAGCGCTCGCTTTATAGCGTCGTTCACGGAACCGTGACGGGAAAGGCGACCAGCGCTCTTTTTACAACTAAGCCCGTGAGTGCCGAGGGAATCCACCTGGCTTCCGCAGTTGCAAATGTGGGGAACACAGATCCGGGCGCCTAAGCGAATACCGACTGCGATGCGGAAAGAGTCGTTGGTTAAATGAGTACCCAAGGACGGCGACGGGAGGGCGTTAAGCCAAGCGCCAGACTCATTAGAGCTTACAGAGAGTAGCCGAGCTTTATCACGTTCACTCGATGCCAAGGCAGACAAAGAGTTGATGGAGTTGTCGGCAATTGGACCTTCCCACACGCTCTGGTGACGCCAATGATCGGGTGAAGGTAAGGTCGACTCTGTAAGGCGTTCCCATAGATTAAGGGCGTCGTAAAAAAACAAATCACGAGGGCCAGTTATGTGGGTTGGTAAGATTTGTCGAATCAGCTCGGCGACGCTGGATTGTGATGAGAGAAAAGCCGGGAGGGCAAGCTTAGAAGCGTGTCGGATTCCAAGCCCACCCTTCGCAACGGGAAGCGACGACTGTATCCAGGGGCCTTCATCCATCAAAGTATTCGTGACTTCCTGGAGCGCCATCCGGAGACACTCATCGAAAGACAGGAGACCGTCTTTACACTGCCAGACAGGAGCGCTTCGCAGGAGGTAGGACAGCTTCGGTATGGCCAAAGAGCTTTTCAAAAGGAAGAAACCGTGATGTGCTGATACATTATGGAGATTCCCAGCCATAATCTTCAAAGCTTCAGTTTTACTCGCGAGGCAAGAAGCAATTGCTTCGTCAGAGAGGGGCGCACCCAAGAGGACATACTCAGAGCGAGGGATGATTTTTATTTCTGGGGTCGCTGGGTCAAACATATTTGTGTAGTACTTTTCATCAAAGCCGCCGGGATTGAGAACAAGGAGCTCGCACTTGGATGGGTTTAGCTCAAGGCCTATGTCAGATGAAATATCTCGAAGGAGACATAGGTCGCTCAGGACGACATCAGGTTTATCGCTGAGGGAGGAGTCATCCAGGTACCAGATATTTAACTCAGATGTCATACGGGAAGACACTTTCTGTACAAGGAGACAAAAAAGGGCGGGACCTAATGGGTCCCCTTGCTGGACACCGCGCTCAGATGATATTAGAGATTCCCCGTAGGTAAGATGAGTTGGGACTTTATAGCATTGACGCAAAAAACGGTAAAGCTCCGGAAGATCCTCGTAAACGCAAGCTAGGAGACGGATCATGTTAAAAGCGTTTAAAAAGTCGATTTTCAGTAGGACCTTCGGATCGTGGTGGGGGTGGTTGACGTAACGACGAGCTGCGTGGGCTGCGGCTTCAGCTCCACCAGGAGTACCAAATCCTAATTGAGTTGGACGAAGGATTGAACCAAGAGTTGGCGCTATATGTTCACAGCCCAACTTAGCGACCAAATGGCGAATGGTGTTACCAACGGCTATGGGGCGAACCCCGCCGTCTTTCTTCTTTAAGGCGCATAAGGAAGCCCTATATAGAATCGGACAAATCTCTGTTGGGACTTCACCCGCGAGTATGAGGTTGCATAGGCTAGTTACAGACTTTAGCAAGCCTTCCCCAGCGGCACCGGCACCCGGGCCCAACAGATCCTTCAAATGCTGAGGTCGTAGAGAATCCAACCCGCCGGCCGAACCAGCAGGAAACGATGAAACGGCAGACCTGATCTTGGAGTCAATCACGTTAAGTACCGGAAGAGAAGACAAATCATCGACTTCGAAAGCATACTCCTGGTGGTCTTTTCCAGAAGGGTGTTTACTCTTTAGGATATCGTACGTGGCAGGGTCATTAGGCGCGAAGGTATCGTCTGAACAGACAATGCGAACCGCACCGGTAATGTCACCGTCGGAGATCTTCGATTCCACGATTTTCCCCACGTTGTTCTCTTTCGGACGCTTTTTCGATGAGAAAGTAGGTTTTTCCGAAACGGAAGGGAGAACCGTACCCTCTTGGAAGCCTTTGATGTTATTTTTCACGGAAGTGGCGAGGGAAACCGGTTTTCCTTTAGACACGAGGGGAACCGGGAAACAAACTGAGGCGTAACAAAATAAAGCCTTCCAAGATTACACCGAATTATCGCGTACAACATTGTTTATTATTTCGCGCACCCTTTGGGATACGACGTAAAACGCGCCGCGTGGACTTCAAATTGGCAAGCAAGCTGATGAGGCCGCAAAACACATCCGCACCGGAGGACGGCGAAGATATTTGACCGCGAGACTCAACGGTAGGTTTAACACACGTTGAGGAACGACCATAATGACCATTCAGACTTTTAAAGGATTTACCGCACTGAAAGCAAGGCACACGATTGCCTTGGGAAGACATTGTAGTTAGTTAAGTTTAAAACAGACGAACAAACATATCGAGTTTCCAGCTGCACCGGCGTTCGCGTAAGAGGCGGAAATGTACAATAAAAACCGCAATAAACCGAAAAAAGAACTAAAGATAATAACACCAGTTAAAAATTAATGACAAAAGGTAAAGGAATATCTCGAACAATTAAAAGAAAAAAAAAGGTAAATGGGCAACAATCATAATGTCTAAAATCCGAAACCACGAGGTACAAAAGGTAAAATATGTAAAACCATAGTGCAACCGGAAACCAAATGTAAAATAAAAAACAATTAAGCCAAATTGGCTGTTAACTACCATAGTTAAATATAAATTTTTAAAAGAAAAATAAAATGTAATTAAATGGGCTACTCAGATAAGAACTGACCGCATTGAGCATTAAAATCATTCAGAATATAGAGAACATTATATCATTTAGTTGCTGACCAGTCAAAAAATACGGACGGACACCAGTTGAAACGTCGCACAAATAGTCGCTTGCGAAGACAAGCCACAATTTAACGAACCACGCCGAATTTCGCCGAAATAACAAATGGGAAATTCAGGATTAAAACTACAATATTTAAGGTAGAACAGCGGTTGATACCATTAAGGAAAGCCCGAAAGTTACTAGGGTCAAGACAGCAAAAATTGACAAATTAAAGAAAACAAAACTAACTTAAAATATTATCAACGCGGAGGCTAAATAACACGCGCCACACTTACTGGATTTTAAGTTTATTATTCATTACTCTCACTGAGTGGTTCGCCTAAAGCTTTATTTCATTTTGTTATATTTTATACATTGGATTTGGAATTCCAAAAGTAAGATTTGCGTTGAATTCTCCGAAAGTTAGGGAAGGTTCGCTGTTTTTAAAGGTCATTTTGGACCTGTACATGTTTCAACTTATTTTTTTAAGCTTATTATTCATTACTCTCACTGAGTGGTACCCCTGAAGCTTTATTGCTCACTGTTATATTTTATATATTGAATTTGGAATTCCAAAAGTAAGATTTGCTTTGAATTCTCCGAAAGTTAGAGAAGGTTCGCTGTTTTTAAAGTTAATAAGTTTATTATTCATTACTCTCACTGAGTGGTTCGCCTAAAGCTTTATTTCATTTTGTTATATTTTATATATTGGATTTGGAATTCCAAAAGTAAGATTTGCATTGAATTCTCCGAATGTTAGGGAAGGTTCGCTGTTTTTAAAGTTCATTTTGGACCTGTACATGTTTCAATTTACCTTTTTAAGTTTATTATTCATTACTCTCACTGAGTGGTTCACCTAAAGCTTTATTTTATACTGTAATAATTTATATAGTTAAATTGTAATTCCAAAAGTAAGATTTGCGTTGAATTCTCCGAATGTTAGGGAAGGTTCGCTGTTTTTAAAGTTCATTTTGGACCTGTACATGTTTCAATTTACCTTTTTAAGTTTATTATTCATTACTCTCACTGAACGGTTCGCCTAAAGATTTATTTTATACTGTGATAATTTATATAGTAAAATTGTAATTCCAAAAGTAAGATTTGGATAGATATTAAAATTAATCTTCGAGCAACAGTAATTTCTAGAGTACATTTTTCATTCGATAGTCTTAATTTTTTTTAAGGAATAGTATTAAATGGCTTAGTTTTATTTTGATTCTGATTTAAAAATTAATTTTATTGTTTTTTACATTTGTGTAAGGAAGGTTATTTAATTTTTTAATAGTTTAGTTCGAAATTTATTTTGTTTTATAAAAATTAAATAACTGCTAATACTTGCAGAGTTCGTGTTATTACAATCAAATTGTACACTTGTTGCTGGATTTTTCCATTATCTTGTATTTTAATGTTTTGAATAAAATTTTAATATCTAGCTTGGCTTTTTAAATTATTTGTTCAGAATATGATATCCAATGAACGTCCTAGTTTCATCCCTATTGAGCCTTGATTGAACCAAATTAAAGGCCTAAAGACATCTCTAGGTTTTATAGAAAGACATCCAGGGTACTACCGCCGTAATCGCCGTTGGACGTCCGAAAACTCGTCCCCGGGACGTACTACGGCTATAGACAAACCGGACATTTCGACGTCCTTTAACGTCCAACCGACGTCAACCCCGGATTTTGGGATGTCCTACGGACGAAGGCAAGATCCGAGTGTGACGTCTATCGGATGTCCATATGACGTGTTTGTGTTTGCTGGGTTGATCTTGCACTTAGTTAATTGGAATAAAATATTGAATAGTAAATGTCTTGGTTGGGGAAATTGGAGCCTTGGGAAAAGATGTTTTTGGTTAATGTTTTTTTGGTGTAGCTTTTTTCGGCGTCGTTTTAGAATACCTTTTCTTACCTAAGTGAAAGGGCAATATTAGAGTAAAAGTTTTCTAACTGTATTTAAATGTTTTAGATATACAGGGTGTTTCAAAAGGTTATGCCAAAATTTTAAGGAGCTGTAGGTATGAGTTAAAGCCCGAGAACAGAGATTTCATTTTCTCATGCGTGAATTGAGACCCCCGCTAAATTGAGTGACAGTGTCGACAGCTTGACTGACGGCTCTGACTGTTTTTATTTCAGTGCTAGCCCCACGCAGGCGGGGACCGAAATTATGCGATCGAGATTGGGACATGAGAGCCGACGCCGCCTCCCCCCCCCCCCATTGGCAAGGATTAGCGAACTGCGGAGCGAGGTCTGGCGGATCGAGGCGGGTACAGGAAATATGCGGACAGCTCCAGCTCGCTATTTTGGTTGAGATTCGTTGAACTATCTTTCCGTAAGGATCCACGAGTAGCTTTAATAGTATTTTACTGTGTTCGCGAATTGCTTAGCGAGGGCAGGCGGATCGAGGCGGGTACGGAAAATATGCGGACAGCTCCAGCTCGCTATTTTGGTTCAGATTCGTTAGACTATCTTTCCGCGAGTAGCTTTTATATTATTTTAACGTACGCAATCTGCGGGGCGAGGGCAGGCGGGTCAAGGCCGATAACGAAACACCCTTCTGAAGATCCGAAATAAGTAGATAAGGAAAAATATAAAAAAGAGATAAGGGGGAAGCGTTTAAAATCACTCTTATAATTAAGATTAATAACCATCTCAGGTATTTTGAATTAGGTGCGATTAGTTGGAAATCAGGCCCTGAGCATTGAGTTAAAATGTTAAACCTCTAGGGCAGACCGTTCTCGAGTTTTTAGGAAACATGGCATGCAAATAAATAAATATAAAGTCGAAAGAGTATCCAAACCGGACAGTGTACCGAATTTGTGCAATAGGCCCCCAATCCCCTTCGCATTCCACCAGTGATGGACTGAGTCTTATATTTAAACCAATTATTAAAGAAATTTCTGGAATCAAATAAATCGCTTTTTTTTCAGTGATGGACTAGGTCTTATTAAACTAACAGCCCTAGGTCCACTTCACGAACGGCCCGTGGGGCAACTATAACGCTGTGATGTTAAAGGTGGCCCACTTTCCTCCATGGCCAGTCCGCCACTGCTTTCCACTCCCCTAAATGAATTTTAACAAAGGAAAACTTAGAATTAATTTAAAATTAAAGTCGAACTTAAATGTCGGTTGAAATTACAAATGGGGGTTTGTCCCTCAAAGGGCTGACGAGTGTATCATAAGTAGCATAATACATATATGTATGACGCTATTCTGAAAATGCAAATTCTTTATGATAGTTTGTTTCGAGTAGTCTTTCCCAGATAACGGGGAAATATGGAACCAAAGTTACCAAACGCTTTTGTACGTCCCCGTTAAAAGAAATAAAAACTTATAATCAATTGTTAATTTAATCATAAATTATACATTTTATCAACACCAAATACCTTAAAAAAAATACGGCCCGGACATAAAAATCGACTTCAACATAACTATTCTTTTGATGATTGTTCTAAAATTTCATTAACAATTTCCATGACCTCTGCTTCCGGAGTGGAATCGCCTCCCGTTCCTTGACCGTCTACAATATGACTGGTCAAAGAGGAGTAGAATTTGTCATCGCTGTCATCATCGATAAGCATTGGGTCGTTCATCATTTTTTTTTGGTTTTATTTCAATTGGCCTTTTTCTAGAGGAAAATAAAGCGGTTCATTTACAGTTATCCATACTCAAAATGGTATAAGGAGCAAAGAAAATATAATTGTAATAGCAACCGTAACTTCCACGATGAATTTAAAATATTTCGACGTTTCAATGTTAAAGGCACATATGTTTTTTTTCTGCCTGCCCCCCTTTAAATTAACTTAGTGGAGCACAAATACCCTATATAGTGGTAGGCCAACCGCTGAACGTGTTGGTCTAATTTAAAGGGGGACAGGCAAAGAAAACCTAGGCCTTTAGGCTATGGCTTTGCGCGATAAATTAGTTGTTAAGAAACCTTCCAATAAATCAGCCTTAAATTAAATGTACACAGAGATATTATAGCTATTTCTACTGTTATATTTACTTTGGTAGAAAATAGGATTGTTTTATTTCTTACTTTCCTAACTCTGTACCTCCTTGTGTGCGACTTGGTGTGCTTAAGACCATCGTCGAGGACACCGGCCGATTAGGCCAGGAATTTTGTGGGCGATATGGGGTGGCAGTCCGTGGGATCTCCCGCTTTCTTGTGCTACCAACATTCCTCTGCGCATGCCTAAAGAATAAAAGTAACGAATTGTGTGCCTGATAACTTAATCAGTTAGTAATGTAATGCAAATTTACCTTTCCCCTTCCAAGTTTTGGAATTCTCTGTCAGCCACACAATAGCTGACGATAGTCCTCAAATCCACACTGGAATCCCAGCTGATATACGCAGCCTGGATGGCCGCACGGCAATCCCCGTACGCTACATAAATAAATTTCAACGTCTTGTACACATCACTGACCGATACGCTGTTCAGATAGCAGAATGCGGCTATATCCAATTTCTGTGTTGCACTTCCTACAGTCCTTTTAAAAAATAAGACACCTGCGCTTTCTGAACTGCAATTAGTGGTATTAGAAACATTCAAAGTTATAACAGAGCACACAGAAGTATTTGGCATAAGTTATAGTGCATTTAAATTTGTTTCATCTACATTTGATTTGTCTACAGGCAGTTCATTTAAAGGTACTTCATCAATTTGAGAATAAAACAGTGCTTGAATTTGTGAATTCACAGTAGCAGTTACGTGCCTTATTTTCTGTCGCTTTGACACATCAAATTTATGCATCTTTTATTTAATTTAATGATGCTGGTACTAATCTAGTTTTTTTTAATTTAGGCTTTAAGCAACCCTTTGTATGTGTTTAGCACTACATACAAATAAAATTAAATATATAAAATTTAGTCCTTTTATATAGTAAAACCTTATCTGCTTAGTAAATTGTTTAATAACGCAAGTCTATTTACGTAACATTTTAAATTGTAATTTATATTGTTATCCCAAAATTTTGATATCTCTGACCTTCCAAAGACTGAATTTCACCTTAGAAGAGCAACGTAAATTTACTCTCAATACAACTGTTGTGTTATTAGTTTCGAATAAAGAACATATACTCAACATAACTAAACATTTATATAAAAGAACTAAAATAACAATACATGACAAATTTAGTATCTAAACTGAGCCATGCCAAAGTAGTGAGTGAAATATAAACTTTGAAGAATAATTATGCAGACGACGTTCTTTATGACGTCATACCAAAGACCATATAATATAAATAGGACTCCATTTATGAAAAAACTACATCCACTCTACAACAACAACTTTCGGTTGGTCAATAATCGGAGTGCGTGTAATCCATGAGCTTGTTAAGCAGTGGGTACCAAATGGGAGCACCAATTTTTGACAATTTTTTTCGAATAGTAACGGCATGACACAAAATATAGCAGCCTCAACCAAAGCTACAGATAACTACTACTCTTTAGGCCTATTAATCCCAAAGTCATTGAGCCTGGGTGAATGGTACCGCCCCACGCTTTAAAAATGAGGAAAACATTATTTACTATTTCCTAAACTATTTACACTAGATCATTGGTAAAAACAGCAATGCATGTGTTACACTTACACAATAACGCTCGTCCAGTGGAGTACGGCCGTAAAGCCAACGGTTCGGGAATTATTTCGACTTAAAATAGTGATTTTACTAACGATAAAACGAATCATAAAATGCTTTGATTACATTTTCGAATACCCCAACCCATAAGAGTCATTAGAAAAATTAGTGTAAGTTAATTCAAGGAAAGGTAATTTTCCTCCGGAAAAAGGGAGAGTTTAAATCTGAAAAAATGGCCTCCTTTGAACTAAAGCCCAGTAGGGCTTTTGGAAAATTCAATAAAAATATTTAGAATACATGATTTCAGTGGAAATTATGACTTTTCAATGTTTGTAAATTTAAATAACCAATGAACCACTTTACGTGAGTTATTGTAAATACCAACTCTGTAGTGTAATAAGATATGGAGATGCAGTGCTCAAAGAGAGGCATTTAAAAAAATATTTATCCCCCTATTCGGTGAGAAAGCTGCCCCTCACCTATGCTCTTTGAATTTTACAATGAACCTTGGGGTAGGTCTATTCAACAATGTGCTCAAATTTTGGTAACCCAATTTCGTACCAGCTTGCATCTGTTGGAGTATCGAGTTTCCAATTTCTTTACCTACTGGTTAAAGGGATTTTCAAAGAGATTTTTGGTTTCCTAATCCATATTAACTTGTTAAAGATAACAGTAATAGAAAACGGAGGAAGCTGCCTGTTAGATCGCGTGGAATTAATAGCTTGCCACCATCAATTTATCAAAAATGTCTATAATCCTAACCTACCAATGACTGAATTTTATCTTATGATTAACGTAAATTTTCTTGAAATGCAGCTTTATGGTTTGTCACTAAAAGTAACTTCAGGTACATACAAAATTGTAACCCAAACTGCATTACTAGTTAGAATCAACTTCCTTGAATTAAGCAAAGGTTGTTACAGCAGTAAGGAGTGACTAAGGTATAGGTGGCAAAAGAAAAAAGTCAATCCTCAGATATAATACCAGCTGCAGATAACAAGTTACGATTTGAGGAAAAAAATTAGTAGCACATATATTTGAAAATAATGGCGTGGCTTAAATTTTTGTTCTTCTGGCAAAGGCTTTAAACAGTAAAGCATTAACTAATCATATATCCCTAACTGTTTATACCGAAACAATAAATTTACATAACTACTTTATTGAAAAATACATTTTACTTAATTTTTCACTTCTCAAAGATTCAAGGCATTCGACTCTTCGAGTACTCGCTCCGTGATAACACATCGTTTCGAGCGAACTGAACACGTGACTGACGTGAGGCAAGAGACTTTTTTTAAATAGACATATTTTGGCGAACGAATAGCTTTTTCAGTACTATATTAAAGGGTTCAAAATAAGTATAAAAATCTCCGGGCATACTTAATTAAGATGATAATTTAAAAAAGGTTTCTTGAACTTTCAGTTAAAAATTAATATTATTAAAACTTTATTTAAAAGAAAATAAATTAGTTGATAGCTAACAAACATAAAAGCATCGTTTATTTTCCTTTAAAAAGGTACATAAATAGCGTTATTTCAACCTTATTAATTATTTTAAAACAGACATTTTTGAAAGTGGTGAATAAAATATAAACAACGCGGTTATTTCAACCTAACTATTCTGATTAAAACATAAGTTTCGGAAGTGGTTAATATTTAACCAAATAAAAACTTTTATAATTATTGGTAAAATAACTATGAAACGGTTTTTTGACCTAAAACGAAATATTGATCGTTTTACAAACGTTATTTTGCTATCTGGGTGGTGTCCCATCCCGACGGCCCATTTTTACTTTAAATATCCTTTAAATGTAATTTTTTGCCGTGACGTTTCCTTATTGGAATACCCGGTAAACGTCTTCGACGACATTGAAGGAGGGGCACGTTGGTCCATTGAAACGGGTTGAACATTTAAATTGTGTTTTCCTGTTTGCCCCACAAAGTAGAATGGTCGTGGAATAGAGGCTCTTGTTCGCCTGGACCACCATTAAAGTGGTCTTCCAAAAAACGTCGGAGCAACGTTTTTCCTCAATTGAGGCCTTTTGGGGACCAACTCACCTTCATTCTGAGAGTTTCTTATGGAGAATTGCTAGTAAATTCTTGTAGTGAGAGAAATAACATTCAAACGTTTTTTGTATTATAGTTTGAAAGTTGTGAAAGGAAAATATATGGCTAAGAACTGGAAAGTCGATGTAGTGCCTTATTTGCAAAATGGAGTGAGTTATCGGACTTTCAAAGAAATATTTACGTTTTCTTTAATAATGTTTGAGTTAAATTATCAGTAGAAATGCACTTTTGTGTTAGCCAAGACCCTGGCAAATCATGATTTTAGCTATTTTGTTCCGATTCTAGTGTAAAGTACTAAATATTATAACTACGCCATAATAATATGAAGTTAAAAATATAATCTAAATATGATATTAAATTGTACACATCAAACCAAAACCAACTATACGAAAATGTATTAATAAAAAAGTATGATAAATTATTTATTTTCATTAAATAACTTAATTTTTAAATTTTAGAAAACCCATCAGCCAATTCACGATGATATATAATAAAACATGTAGATATTTAAATACTGAAAAAACTTTATATTTCCAAAAATACACTGGGAATATTAAAGTCGTCGATTAAGGCGACCAGGCTTAAGGTTAGGGGCCGGATGATAAAAAAAACTTTAAGTTACTGACCAAAAAGGGCTTTTGGCTAGACTATTACTCAACAGACGACATAGTCTAAATTTCCATGGAGCTGTTCTAATAAACAAGCTTTATCAATCCAGCTAAAATTGTTGCCACGTGGCGGCTGCTTTGTGCTTGTTCCCATGAGAGGGTGGGATTGGTGTAATATGTGTTAGGCTTGTCAAGTAATTCGAAAGACTGAAAAAAGAATCAAGAAGTGGATAGGCTTTGCGAAGGTGCAGAGGATTTTAATTTGTGTATTTTGAATTGTTTTGCAGACAATTGACGTCGGGGTTGCATACGGTCTGGAAGAATTCCTTAAAGGTAACGGGACGATTGACGCGCATATGACCGCGCCTTACGATTATCATCCTTATCACATATACAGTTGCATAGACGAAGCACCTATAGAAAAGGTGCTGTTGCCCATTGTCTCGCTGGGCCATGTTATTTGGAACTTAACGATGATTTGCCTTTTAATGGTCACATTCATGTCATTCGTCATTTGGAATAGATACTCCATTAAACGACTAAATCTTGTAAAACAATTTGCAGAAATATTCTTCTATTATACGTCCTATCTGCTACATAATGGTACAGTATTTCGAACAAAAATTGTCCTTTCGCTAATTATAATACGTGAAACCAAATATATCACCCAGTCATTCTCCGTTTAAGTAGCACTAACCGTTTGAAAAATAGCGTATTATAGTCTCATTTCAACTTATCTCTTTCCTTTGTCACTTTGTGTGAGATATTTTTAACTCGTGCATAATATTTGACATGCCAAATTGCGGTATTATTTGTGATGACTATAAAGAGTACAACCAATTTTTATTTTTAACACGAAATACTATCCAAATACTATGGTTTCGTGCGTTGTTGACGCAACTTTCATAAATTAAAACTACCATTTGCAATATTTGTGTCGGTGGGGAAAAAATTTGCGAAGATTAAAAAACAAAAGAGGATCGCGCTCGCAGAGACGCCCACAGTCCGCTTACGAGATTATAAAATGAGATGGGAAGTTTGAAATTTTGGTGCTACACGCCGAGAGATTTGTCGAGCTTTGGTGGGAAGTTTGAAATTAATTAAAATTATAATAAATATAAAATAATAAATTAGTGGGAAGTTTGAAATTTGGGTGGACATTCGGACATATGCCGTTATATACCTATGAAGATAAATTTGTATTACAACTCACTTATTCATAATTATTCTGCTCAATTTTTCAGTGAATATTCACATTTATCTATCTGTTATAAAATTGTAAAATCCCATTATCGGACTACACATAACCCTGCTGTGGCTCGTGGTCTTGATGTCATAAATAAAATTCAGTAGTTTTTAGTGAAAACCTGGTTGATTATTTCATTTGCCTTAATTGATGCCGTTTTCGTAGAAATGGATTGTCTGATTAGAAATGGTAGATTTTAGGCTTAAATTATGTAAATATTTTCTTTTTTATTGCCTAGTTTTGTATTTAATTTGATACTTCATTATTTTTTCTTAATCTTAGAAGGCTTTCTGTTCCAAGTTTGCTAGTTTTAATTCTCAAATTTAATTTCCAAGTTAATCAGTTTTATTTTGCAAGTTGGACGGTTATATGCTCAAACTATAACATTTAAATTTATGCTTAATTTTAGACCATGGTAGAAATCACGCAGAATGGGACAAAAATTCTAAGCTGCCTCATTGTGATTAATTTACATACAATTTGGTTCACTTTTCCTCACAGTAAAGAGCAAAAGTGTAATAACAACTTTAATTCATTGACATTAAATTTAGTATTTCTAATCGGAAATACATTTAAACAAAAAACTATGCAATTTTGCATCAGTCTTGTGATAATATCAGTTCAATCCTCAATATGAACAAGAGGTGGACAAATGTTTAACCATGACAGAAGCTCTGTCAAACAGCTAAAAATATTTTTCTGGCTGCTGTAGTTGGAATTGAAAAGAATCGAGATTCAAAGGCCAGAATTCTATTTTCCGGATGGATTCTCGGTGGAATGATTCTATTGAAGGCCTATCAGGCAAATATGAAGGGCGAGTTGGCAATGCAGAAGATGGATCTGATTAATAGCATGGAAGATCTGTTCCAGAGACCCGACATAACGCCTTACTTGCATCACGATCTGGGGGATATATATCCAACTTTTTACGAAATCCTCAGAGTGAGTTAAAAATGTATTTAATTGTTGAATGAAATTTTGGATTTTTGGGTAGAAGTAATTTCAACGCCATTCAGGTTGATATCTAACCCCATAATTATATTTTGCAGAACCTCGCTTTATCATGAATTAAACTAGTAAGCAAATAATTGTAAACATTTTTACTTCAGTCAACATACAATAGCGCCCCACTCACAATTGTCAGTTGAGTGGTTGAACTATTGACCGAAAAATTAATTGCGCTTAGTTTTAATATTGACACTTCTTCCTTATAGTAATAATTTGCTATTTAATACAGCACTTAACGTCAATATGGATAACAGTAGTGTCAAATCCAATTGACAACCGTCTTAAATAAATAATTTAAATTTTTTTTTATGTAAAATCTTTAAAATTAAGTATCCAATAATATTTTATTTATGAAATCCCTTTCGTTCAGCATTAACGTTTTTAACTAGAAGTATCGTTGAAATATTTTAGTTTCCAGCCTTTAGTGTAGAATGTTATGTTTAAATGTAACAAACCGAAAATAATTCCAAGTAGAAAGGAAAATGAATAAAGGATAGTAGCCAACAAGCGGACGTTATCCTATTCGGCTGTTGATTCTTGTAAGATACATTGAAATAAAAATTTTCAGCAACTCTTAAAATTGACCTTTACGGAACCACCTATCATCATTGTGAAAACCATGACTTATATATTCGGTCTTAAACTGACTACATTCTTGGAAGAGGTTTAACGCCGTTTAATTTGAAGTAAGGTTTACGGGGTTATCCGGGTTTATTAGAACTATTACACCAAAGTGGTCACAAGAAATTTAATTTAAACAGTTATGTAACTCGAGGTGTATTTTTAAAAGTTGTTGCAGCTGAAAAATAAGAATGTCAATCTATACTAATTCCTAAAACAATAACTAGTATGTATAAAATTTTCACTTGAAATTAACAAGTGTGTACTTTATGAAGTACTTCTTAATCAATGTAAAAAATAAAGAAACATATGAAGAATTAACTAAACATATAGTTCCAAAAAGAATAAGGGAAAACATCACGGGGGTGCGATTTTGTTATCTACGAAAGAATTTGGTTTAAAGTCTGTTCAACCTGAATACTTACTCAGATAATTTAAACTTTTAGAAGTCAAATGACCCGGTGCAGAAGGAATATTTAAAAAAAATGAGAAAAACCACTGGATATTTTCTGTTGGATAAAATAGCGGCCACTGGAGCATTGCTTATGACGCGAGCCAATTTCCTTTACTACCGGGGCAAATTTCGCAACAAAACTAAAATGGCGAAATTCAGTTGTGTTAATATTTATGAAGGAAGTCAAGGCTACTATTCTTACTCTGCCCAGCTTTTTTTCGCAAGAAATGTTTCCTCTTCGATCCGCAAAAATGGGGATTATTTGTTAAGTATTTTTATTTGTCTTAAAATAAAAACCTAAATATACCAACCACCTACATAAAAGGGGCATTTTAACAAGAAAAATATTTTTATCTTCAAAATGCAGGGCATTTTCTTCTTAGTTGAAGTGAACTGTTTTATGTTTTACTTGTTGCCTTCCAAGTTATGTTGACACCACATTTGGTTGGTCTGTTTAAATCCTAAATAGCTAATTTTTATCGTAATAGTATTCTTAATATTTGGAGTTCAAATTACTACGAAATTCAAAACCAGCACCAAAATGTAACACCGATATAAATAATTTTATAATAGTGTCTGCAAGATTAGTTGCAACACTGGTACAAATTTCATGGACTAACCCCGAATATTAATTTGTTTGTTAACAGTTAGTTTATGAAATATTTCAGAGTGTCTCGCTACGTGGAGACGAATCAAGGGAGACCGTTTGAAACATTTGTCGAGTTTAAAACGGAAAGAAGAAATATCGCCAATTACATTCCTCCTACCCCGATAAATATTCATTTCCTAATGCCTATTTTTAATGTTTGGTTTTATGGATTGGCTTTGCAATTCGTCGCTATTGTTTTTGAAATTTTCCAAGAGCCAACTTAAATCACGATTTGTTGTTAAATCAATTTTTGGTTTTCTATCCATGTTATAAATATTGATAAAAGAACGAGTTTTATGTGTTTACATTCAATTCTAATTAATAATTTGTAAGTTTTAATTTTACTTAAGTTATAGCCGATGCTGATATTGAAAACGTGTTCTAGTAAACTTTAAGAACTTTTTAAATAAATTTAGAAATCGACCTCAGATGTCGCGTGGTTTGCCTACAATCAGTAAAGTTATTGGAAATTCATTAAATTTTCATGCCACTCTATTTTTTCGTTTCAATTCACTCCATATTCGATAATACTAAAGCACGGTGAAGCAATATAGGGTAACATTTCTATATTTTACTCCGTTTTTCAAGCTTTCGGGGGAATTTAGGACACTTTGTACTTATTGACAATTAAAAGATCGGATGAGCCAGACCTGGAAAGTGTAGGAATGTAGACACTCCAGGAAATGTTTTTGATACATTTTAGCCTTTAATTTCCCCAATGTTATCATATTAGATATTATCGTATTTTGATCAAATTACATTAGATGGTATCATATTAGATATTATCCTATTTTGATCAAATTACATTTGATGCTATCATATTAGATATCCTATTTTGATCAAATTACATTATTTGTTATAATATTAGATATCCTATTTTGATCCAATAACATTAGATGTTATAAGATGTTATCATATTTTGGTCACGTTCGGATCTAAGTTTGAACGAAAAATATTTGATTAAATTATATTCTGTTCAAAAACAACTTATTAGGTTTTCGACATTACATATTAGCCGAATTTTAATAATTATGTGCAAGAGGTGAAGTTATCCCTCCCAAAACGAAAAGGCTGATGGACAGAAGGTAAACTAGTTATTGTTCTCAGAAGTAAACTTGCACATTCTGTCGATACTTAGTACGATTCGCTGGTTAACTCCTCTGTGAAAAAAATTATGAAACTTATTATCTGAAAGTAAAGACTTGCAATGAATAATTTGGTGATGGGAAAGTATTTTAAATTAGCACTTTAACTGCTTCTCATGCGGACAATGTTTTCTTTAGCTGAAATAGTGATTTCGCGTCCTCAGAACTGGAGCAGAATTTTTTATCTTTTGCATATTGCGAATAAGATTCTCTTATAAGTTCTTCTTGATATCCGCCATTGCAAATGATGCCAGCGCATTTATCCCGGATCTCAAAAAAGTGAAAAGAGCATATCGTTTCAGTACATACGACTATTACAAAGGCAATGCCATATTCGAGCAACCAATTTGCATTATACAGATTGCAATGAACGTGGTCTACTTTCTCGGCCATGTCAACATACAGCACCCACCAGATATTGATTATCAGTAAAATCACGAAAGTTAAGAGCACTTTATTGTGAGAAATTACGCGCATTAAATGTTTTTCAAAATAATATTTCGTCGAATATCGTGCGTTTAGCTGTACTTTGATTGTGGTTAGCTTCGAATGGTATATACTGATATGATCACCATGATAATCTAGCAATGAAGACACAAGTCTCAAATCCTTTACTCTAGACGTGAAATTGATCACATTATTTACGTTTATTAGTAAAATAACAAAACCATACCAACAAAGAATATTTTGCCCTGCTTTTTATTTGAAAAATACAAATCGATCCGTTTTCGTTTTTTACTTCGATAGCAATTGGTATACATATAAGATTTTCTTACCAGTCCGGTTGGAAAAATAGGTTTATAGCAAAATTATTGATATTAGCGACGCGTTCTTCAAAGGTTTCATTGATTTCGTTATATAGATCGGTTCTGGCAAAAATTGGGCGTAATATATTATTATATGAATATCAGAAAAGTTATGTTCATTATATTATAAACAATATAATATAATACAATTGATTTTATAATTAGATTTATGCATGAACTTTAGGAATTCGAATGACTACATGGGCCGTGTTTAAAGATACTCTAAATAGCCCAGCGTATTTTAATTTCAATGTTAAAACTGGTTAGTAGTTTACAGAAATATGTGTGCATCTGAAATAAAATGAACTGGAAAAAGTTTGTGTAATATCTTACTCTTTCAAATAAAATTCTTTAAATTATCATTTTTAATAAAAGCTTAGGTCGACGGTTTTATTACTCAACATATTACTTTTTATGACAAAGGTTTAGAGCAAGTCGTTTATTTTTAAAAAATATGTAGTTCAAGTCTGTCTTAATCGAACCAAATTATTTTTTGGGTAACCGAATGCGCATGTTAAAATCTTATTATGATTCACTTGGGCACTATAGAGGTAACATAATTTATCTCATCTTCTTTCACAAAAGAACTCTTTTAAAAGCGGGTTAAGTGATTTCATTTAAATCCTTATCTTTAAAATTTGTTAACGCTTTTCAAAATGTGTAAATTTCTTTTAAAATCTTGTTAAAATTAAATTTTCACCATTTCACATCAATTAAAACCATCTAAGCATATTGCTAGGAGCAGGGTTATAAATTTATAAGAGGTTTGGAAAATGATATTATTTTAAATCTGTTATCGAACAGTAAATAAGAGGAACTGTTCAGATTATTATGATTTGACCGAAAATTTTGAAAATATGGTTTATTTTTCGTTGTAATACCTAATTATAAACTCAAAAAAGATTAGGAGCTAGAGTATCAAACACGTTGATATTTTGCTATTTTATATTATAAAGTGTGTTTTTACCTCTCCGAGAATACCCTGGAGGGGTATTAAAACCACCGTGTCTGTCTGTGGGTCTGTCCAGGCTGTGAACGCGTTCGCATTTTCCGTGCAAAGGTTAATCATTGTGTACGCAGTTTCTTAGAATTAGGGAAAAGGTTTTTCCAAAAGGGCCCTTTTTTGTTGTCATAGGGTGTAGTATAAATATTTTTCAATTTGCGTTAGTACCCAGCAAACACAAATCGTCCCTGGGATGTCCCAGCATGGTCCATAGAGCCCAGCTAGGTCCCGTTCAAAATTCGTCCTACGGGACGAATAACGAACGTCCCATTTTATTCCTCGTAGAACCAATTTCGCTACATCCGATATTCAGCCCAATCGACGTCGCATGGATCTCCACTATTCGTCTGAAATGTTTCGTCCATCAATGCTATCTAGAGGTGCGTTTATCAGCAATTAATTTTAATTTTTTTCACCTGTATTAGTATTTGAGCTGATAATGATTAATGAACCACAAATATTAATTTTATTAAGAATATTATTATTTAAATTTACGAGTTTATTTAACGTGAATTAATGAAATTACGTATTAAATCAAAATTACTTAATTAATTTTATTTGTTCTTAATTTTTATATTTTTTATATTATTATTTTCTTAATTTTTATTTCCATTATTTTCATTTGATGAATTATTTCTAGAATCACAGCCAATTACTGCGAAAAAGCTGATCTAAGTTGGCCGAGCTAAAGTCCTTTTAAAATATCTGGTAGCCCAGTTTGTAGTTTCTTTTGTACGACGCCATTACTCGATAGTTTGGAATAGGTCACCATAAAGTCCATAATGCGATCTACACAAACGTTAAAGATTATAACATAGTAATCTCTAGTATTGCTAAGAATATATCATAAGAGTAAGTATTTTATTAAAAAACTGTTGGATTTTTTTAATGATTTTAACTCTATTTTTTTAATGTGTCTTTTACAGAGGTAGGAAGAAAATATGTTTGATAAAGTCTATTCATTTTGAACCTGTACATGTTTCAATTTAACTTTTATAAGTTTATTATTCATTACTCTCACTAAACGGTTCGCCTAAAGCCTTATTTCATTTTGTTATATTTTATATATTGGATTTGGAATTCCAAAAGTAAGATTTGCGTTGAATTATCCGAATGTTAGGGAAGGTTCGCTTTTTTTAATGTTTTTTTAGACCGGTACATATTTCAATTTAACTTTTTAAGTTAATTATTCATTACTCTCACTGAATGGTTCGCCTAAAGCTTTATTTTATACTGTGATAATTTATATAGTTAAATTTGCATTGAATTCTCCGAATATTAGGGAAGGTTCGCTGTTTTTAAAGTTCATTTCGGACCTGTACATGTTTCAATTTTAATTTTTAAGTTTATTATTCATTACTCTCACTGAGTGGTTCGCCTAAAGCTTTATTTCATTTTGTTATATTCTATATATTGGATTTGGAATTCCAAAAGTAAGATTTGGATAGATATTAAAATTAAGCTTCGAGAAACAGCAATTTCTAGAGTACATTTTTCATCCGATAGTCTTAATGTTTTTAAGGAATAGTATTAAGTTGCTTAGTTTTATTTTGCTTCTGATTTAAAAATTAATTTTATTGTTTTTTTAAATTTGTATAAGGAAGTTTATTTAATTTTTTAATAGTTTAGAAATTTATTTTGTTATATAAAAATTAAATAACTATATAAGTTTTGTAATTTATATGTTAACTGCTAATACTTGCAGAGTTCGTGTTATTACAATAAAATTGTACACTTGTTGCTGGATTTTCCATTATCTTGTATTTTAATGTTTTGAATAAAATTTTAATATCAAGTTTGGCTTTTTAAATTATTTGTTTAGAATACGATATCCTATGAACGTCCTTGTTTCATCCCTATTGAGCCATGATTGAACCAAATTAAAGGCTCAAAGACATCTCTAGGTTTTATAGAAAGACATCCAGGGGACGATCGCCGTAATCGCCCGGGACGTACTACGGCTATAGACAAACCGGACATTTGGACGTCCTTTGACGTCCAACCGACGTCAACCCCGGATTTTTGGATGTCCTACGGACGAAGGCAAGATCCAAGTGTGACGTCTACCGGATGTCCATAGGACGTGTTTGTGTTTGCTGGGTACCGGGCGGGATTCGAACCCGAGCCCTCCTGCACGTCAGGTGAGCATTTTACCACTGAACCACGCATACATTTTACACTTCGCTGAAAATTAGAAACTCTTCCGAGGCGAGGTATAATTTGGCTTGCCAACTTGTTTTTTAAGAACTGAAATACTGCATATTTTGAACTTCTAGTTGTGAAACTTAACTCCTGTTATTATTTTGGTTGAAGATATTGCGAGGTTATATATAAAAAAATAGCCTTTAAAATTGCAGAAATGAAACTTTCCTACAAGGGAAGCAGAACTGAAGCGTCCTCGAACTCACACACAATCTCGGATTTTGGCGAGTTAGGCTTGAGCTCGCGTTTAAATCACTCCTATGGCTCTTTAATTGAGGAGTGTGACTTTCTATGCTAGAACACCAAGTCTTCGATATCTTCCGTTTTAACCCAATACAGAAAAAAGACACTCGAATGCGTAGAACGCAATAAACATAAAGAAAATATATTGAGAATTCTACAGTACCGCCTAGAACGAAGTTCACTAAGCGAGCGCTCGCTTAAAGCGAAGCGGGGGTCTCGCAGCAGCTCTAGCACATGTTTTCCCCCGCCCACAAGCGCGGCTTTAAGTGAGCGCTCGCTTAGTGAACTTTGTTCTAGGCGGTACTGTATGTCTGGACTTATAACTCCGCCCATTTCCAGGATTCATGTAATTCGCTTGATTGTAAATAATTATCTTCGCTAAAAATCGACGTATTTCACACCATCTTCGCTGCTCGCAGTTGGGTCTAGCAACATATATCTCTGACCAGACTTTTTCGATGGGTTGCTTATGGTTTGATAATTTAATTGGTGTGAGCTCTTGCTACATATTTGGCGAACTCCAAACAGACGATAGTGGTTCTGCAAGGGCCGAAGCCATTAATTGTCATTTTTAACCTGCCAATAGCGTTCATACTTATGAGGAAATCAAGCATCAATTGAAAGACCTAACCACACAATTAAATTCCCAAAAATAGAGAAAAACTAGGATTTTTATATCAGGGATAAGGGATTTTTCATGGGCTCACAAAGTTTCCTATCATATCTCAGCAACGATGTATTAAAATGTCTAGAGTTTCACTGATCCTTAATCAATACCTCACTTACATAGTTCACAGTGCCCCATTTTATTCTTTGGTTTTCAAAATTTTTCCTTGTCGAATTCATCAAAATTGTTAGGTTAAATTATTTCAATTGGTTTTTGAATTTCATTTGTCTAATTATTTTTATTAAGTTTGTTTAAAGTTAAATAAATTATAATAGAAAACACCATGATAAGGCTTTATTTTCTGCAAAGTTGGTTTTTGCCAAATAAGTATTATTATAATTTAATGTAAAAATTATTAAAAAAATAATATTTCCGGAAAAACTACGCTGTAGGTTCATTTATTTGAAGTAAAATCCTTAACACAAGGCATAATCGCGACCAAAATTAGCATGATTAATGTTAAAATCGAAATCTAAAAAGAATAGTTTAATAGTTATCAGTTGCAAACTTAATTTTGAAAAAATCTTACCGTTATACTTAATATATCTAAAATTGCTAATTATTTTGTGTTACGGTCTTGAGGTTCACGTGAAAGTGTATTAAACTGAAACATACAAAATGCCAACGGAAAATAACTCTGGAGTTAGCTGACGAGGATTTAACGTCACATCAGATTTCTTAAAGAATCTATATGTAGATATTAGTGGTCTGTCACAATTCATATTTCAATACCTTGACACATATGTTCATGTACGGAAAATAAATCAGGTGGACTTACATTTCTTGCTTAAAACTTCATAAGCCCTGTACCATTATTCAGTGCTGTAATTTTGGCATTCCAATAAATAACTTACTGTCGATTTATTTTGTTTCAATTAAAACCAATAAGTGAGTGCTCTATAACATAGTCAAATCTACCTCACCCTACGTGCTGTGCTGTCTCCGCCATTTTAGAAAATGGCAGTTGTAACTAACCATGTCTGTTTAATTTGACGTAACTAAGCTCAGAAACCGCTTATGTAATCCTCATTGTTCAGTAATAAGCTCTATATTTAAAATTCACTCATGTAACCAGTTAGTTTGTTACTGGACTCATCTCTCCCATTATTTAATTAGAAAATTACTTGTTATCTCATTCGCTAAAAATTAAATTTAATTCAGCCTAGCTCCATCATTCCCAGCTTAGCTCAAATAAAATTTAAATATCGCGGGATGCGTTCGAAGGTAGAAATACCACGAAACTTGCCATGTTTATAATGATAATTTACTTGGGGTGACATCCCTTTATATTAATAAAAAATATTTAGCGTGTTAGGTCGAAAGGCACCACGAACCCTTTGATTAACACACTGAAACGCTACCGATCTACAATCTTAAAATGTAAGGGTAAGAAAAATGTGTTTATCTTACGTAGGGAAAATAATAACAATAGATTTATTAGAAAAAAGAAGATTTATTCACATATTTCAATGGGTGTTTCCATTTCGGTGATGGAATTAAAATTTGATTAAGTTTACAATATTCTTGAAAATAGACAACTTCCAACTGTTCATCCATCGGAAATTTGAAAACCGATGAACGTCTAATAATTCATATTCGGCAGTGTATTTCGGGGTGGTTTTCGAATGTATACAAACGCAAACATCAATATCAATACGGGTTTTATTCGAATAACTGCTAATCTACTTTTTAGCGTATTTTATCATCCTTCTCACAGTCCATAGGTGGTTTCTTCTAACTTAATTTATCGTATATTCTATTCTCCACCACACTCCCCCACTTTCGGCTTTCCGTTGCTATATGCAACGCGTTTTGAAATTTTTAATGTTCAGGCTTAGTTTCTCTTTTAGATTTGACAGCCGCCAGCCAGATTTCCCGCACGGTACTGATGAGTTCCAAATAGAACGAAACCGGTCTACCGTTGGAATTGCTGGCTATTTTATTTATTTTTAATTTAGTTTATTACTCAAAGATCTATTTGATCCGTGTTTCGCGTTTGCTCGAAGACCTATTGGTAAGAGTTATTAGTAAGTTTTTTTAAGATTTAGCTATATTATCCCTTTTAATTTAGTTGTTCTATTAAGAATTATTTATAGACAAATCCAGCATTTTTCATTAAAGTTAAATCCCTCCATATTTTTAAAAGCGTGTTTTCGACATAGAGGGTCAAAGTAGCAGGGATTGCCAATGGGCGAATCACATTTAAACTCTGGTTTTCCCCTAAAAAGCTTCATTTTTATAACTTTTAAAGAGCACGATTGTGGACACGTCTTGCGCTTACCCATCTCGTTTGGGTTTTAAAAGTAAGATAAATATTACTTTTACGTTAATTTTCTACTACTTACCACAACTTTTCAAGGTTATAGAGCGTAGGTTAAACAAGATACGACTTGTTTCAGATTAAAGGTTTTGTTTTGATCTTTATTAAATTGCAAAAATTGAAGAAAAAAACTGTTACCAAAAGTAAATGAACGAAAGTATTATTTTTTATCGGTGGGGGTCAAACATATTCGCTTATATCTCACCCCGATCGTGTCCAAACTTAACAGCGTTATAAAAAAGGGGCTTAGGGGTTGTGGTCAAAGGTCATTTTCGAGGTCAAATTCCAGATCAAACCAAAATTTATGTTTTCAACGTTGTTGGGGGTTAATTTTGAAGGTTTTTAGACGTTATTTTGGCTGCCACCTTGGAATTAACCGTTGAGATATGACGACTATATACTCGGGGCACTCAACGATATTTCGTTATTTTCAAAGCATCCGCCGAACAACAAGTAAAATATTTTTTATCATAATTAATATTATTGCCTTTAAAAAATTTCCAATTTCAATAAAACAAAATGCAACTTTAGACTCAAAGCGTTATTTAATTAACAAAGCAACAAAACGAGAAAAAAATACAAAATGAAAAACCAGTTGCAAGCCAAAATGTATCTTGTTAAATATCCATGAATTTCATTCCGTTTTTCGAACATTTGATTATTTGTATTGTAAAGCCACTGGTCATTTCCGTTGGGCTTTCCCCCTCTCCCTCTATTCGGGGTCGCTCAGCTCTCGTCGTTTGGTGATGAAGAGATGGGGTCACGGGATCACGCGGAGATGACCATTGGCTAGTTTGTATTTTGTGCCCCACATTCCAGGGTGGGGGTCCTTTTGTAAAGAGAAAAACCGTTGGAGTATCCCTTATTCTCTCGCTCGGTTCAAGACCAAATCGTTTGCCCTTTTTCGCCGCCATTACCCTTTTGAGTAACTTGTAATCGGCTAGTAGTGAATTCATAATAAAGTAATTGTTATGTTTTTTAGTTCGACTCTTCATTTCTAAGAAACTAACGCGTAAACCGAATCGGGTCAGTTTAGCCCTTGTATTCAGTCGTAAGGTAATTAATTAGTGATTAAAGTTGTTCTCCCACAGAGTTAGTTATTTCGGACCCCCTATTTCGAAACAAATCAACATTTGGTGCCGAACCACCCGTATACGCGATTAGTTAATTTTGTGAGTGAAGTGAATCTCTCGACAACTTGTGAGCTATGCCAGACACTGAAGCCGTTACAAAAGAACTTAAAAAACTAACTAAAAGCGAGGTACTATTCGTGGCATGGCGATCACCATCGAGAATAACATCGCGGCCGGTACACCGTACGCTCTTAAACAGACCTTCCATTAGAGGTATAATATTAAAAGGGAACTCGTCAATAAGAATAGAAATTGTGAAAAATTTAAGGACGCGCAAAAATAAATATTAGTCTAGACCCCTTAGTAGAGGAAAGTCAATTATATTTTGATATTGTTCAAAATGTTTTAAATTTAAAATACATTTATATACTAAAATAAAACTTTTACTATAATTTGTTTTCTGTTATTCATATATAAGTATTTAAAGATGAAGGGAAAAAGATCAAAAACTGATAAAGAATTAAGTAAAGTCTATTACGATATTGAAAAACCATATAGTTATTCTAATAGTTCTTCTCTAAAAAAGCTTTTTTACCAAACCTTCAACAAGATAAATTGAAGTTGTTCTTAAAAAACAGCCGGCGTACACGCAACATAAAAATAGAAGGTTAAATTTTAAACGTAACAAATTATACGTAACCACTAATGATGAAACATTTATGGCAGATCTATTGGACCTGCCTCTATTATAATCTTATACTTTTAGTCCAGGATATTTTTAGTAAATTCGTTTGGATATATTCATTACGAAATAAACCCTCGAGCGAGATTCTAAAGTCGTTTAGAGACATTTAAAAAAAGAGTACCTCTTACCTCTTAATTTATGTACCGATGCGAGTTCAGAATTTAGAAACGCCTTATTTCGATCTCTTTTAAAAATATATAACATACATCATTATCTCGTATATTCGGATAAAAAGGCCTCTATGATAGACTCTTGTTCGCACGGTAAAATCTAAAATATTTAAAATAATAACAAAAACCGGAGATTTTCACTATTTTGAGAACTACCATTAATTGGGAATTCTTATAACGCTCGAAAACATTCAACAACAGGAATGGCCCCTAAAGATGTCAATAAAAACAATGAATCGGATATTTGGAAAAACATTTATGGTAATCTGAAAATGGTAGGCAAACCAACTTTACAAATTGGAGATAGGGTGCGTTTAGCCGTGGCCAAATCAACATTTGATTAGGCATACAAAGGGACATTCACAGCCGAAATATTTTAAATTCATAGAGTAATTACGCGAGATCCTTGTATGTACATTGTTAAAGATTAATCGGGGAATATTATTCAGGGGGGTTTTACCAGAGATCCTGGCAGTTATAAGCAAACCAGTTTTTTTTTTAATTTTTACCGATCGCAGCGATGCCTGTACGTGGGGAGTAATCGCAGAGATCCTAGGATTGTTACCGTTGTTTACAATTTTTGTGTCTCTCGGCTTGAAACGGGCGCTTCCTTCCGGCCGAAGGGCGGCGCTGATGCTTGCATTTTTTGTCAGGTTTTCGGCGGAGTTTCGCATCTCTATAACTTGCAGGATCTCTGGTTTTACGCTCAAGAAATGGTTAAAATTCAAGAGTAAAGAGTTATAATCTTTATTCAACATTTCTTTAAGCATGGGTAAAGTACACGTTCTCCTGGGTGCTGCCATTGTTATATTCGGAGTTGGAGCTACAATTGTTTCATCAACGATGAAATTAAAAAAGGAAACCCGAATACACCCTAGACATTAAGGTTTGTGACAAAACGTAGGACCATGGAAAAAATACGTATCTCGTAAAATGTAACGAAAATTTTGACGTGCGACATTTTAAGAAAGAAAACGGAACCTTGAAACCATCTATTAGAGGAATCAATTTAACAAAGGATCAATATGAAAAATTATGCATTTTGACTGTAACGTGAAAGATGAGAGGGGAGTTTGAACTGGTTTTTAATGGAGCAACATGTGCAGATACTGGAGAATTAGTAATCCCAACTTTGGGTACTGGTGTTGCACTTCGCATTTCTCTAGCCTCGCTAAGAACTCGTAAAAATTATCAGTATTTTGCTCGACTATTCAGATTTGATAAAAATATATTTTGCATTTGATTATCGAGTAAGTTGTAATATGTTTCCCGGTGGGAAACAAGTGCTTTATGTCCTTGAGATTTTTGTCCGACACTGGATGCGGGACCTAAAATCATGTTTTTCATTCTATCTTTTATTTAATAAATTGGCAATTAGCAGTACGATAGATCGTAGGAGCGCTGGTATGAAGAATCCGCTACCTTTTGAATACAAAGAACACGCTTCCGTTTTTAAGAAATTTTTGGACTGGCAAATAACCTTATAGTTTGTTTATATTTAGATAATTGATTTTTCTTGGACTTAGATAAAACAATTCCCACACCCTTCAAATTAAAAAAACCGTTTGTAAGGATTTTAATTGTTTCGGAGAACTGTTAGCTAATAAATGTTTACGTATTTTACATTCGGCTTTATAAAATAAATTTAAATATGGATAATGTGTTTTAAACTTGCTAGATGGGTTTGCGATAGTACTCGTTTTTTTACGTTCTGTCTTTTTTGAAGCCATTGTTTTAATGATCTTGTTAATAATATAGTAAATTATTTATAATCGGAAAAAAATACCATATTTGGACCTTTTTGGTCAAAAGTGTATTTAATGAAATCTTAATTATATAAAACAGTATGCATTGTTAAAATACATCAGAAATAAATAAGATCCAAGGTTTGTATAATAAGGCTTATAGAAGGGGGTCTTGAAACCAGAGATCTGAGAGTAAAATGCAGAGGGTACGTTTTTCCTCGTGTGACGTATTTGGATACCGATTAATAAGTCGTAGAATCGTACGCCGGGTGAAAAGTGCGTAAAACTATCTCTTCCGTTTTTCCCATCTTAATTTCGAGTTTGGCGCTTCGCCGAGTGACGACCCAAGAGTCTTCGGGCTTGTGTGGAACTATTTTTATGGCGTAATATATTAATTTCAGGTAAGAATTGATCTGGGTTAACTTTCTTTATTATTATATGATAAATTGTTGTGTAAGGTCATTTTGAAAAATACAGTTTTAGACTTTAAAGCAGGAAATTAGTACATTTCTTATTTAGCCAAGGCATAAGTTCCAATTTTCGATTTCTGAATAACGTTATTTTCAATTTCGGTATGAATATAAATGCATAAAAGCTAGTAAAATTGAATAATGCCTGGTATTCGCTGTTCAATTGTGGGATGTAGCAATTCCTTAACTGGATCTAGAAATAAGAATTTATCATATCAGATTCCCTTCTGAAATTAATATAAGGCAGAAATGGACAAATTCATGTTCCCAAGACAACCTTAATTTAAAGTATGCAAGAATTTGTACCTAACATTTCACTAAACAAGATTTTCAATGAGATCTATGAGCTGAGGTAATGAACTCTAAACCAAAAAGGTTGTTATTACCTACTGCCATCCCCTCTATTAGCCTACCAAAAAAACGAAGCCAAATGCAAAAATACTGAAATAAAATCTCCGGAAAGGTTTGTAAATTACCATTCCCATTTTTACAAAAATATAATTAACTTTATTCAGCTTAATAGGTTGTAACCAGCTCCAATAATATTTTTAATGGAAAGGAAACTTTACATTCCACTAGTGATAGCAGCAGGGAACACGAAACTCTCCAAGGAAAGGAAAGCTCGAACTGTATTTGTGATAATAAAAGTTACTATTTTGATATAAATAATACCCAAACTAGTTCCAATAATTTTTACACTTCAAATTTTAAACATATACAGGGTCTTTTTTTTTGCTCGGAAAAGTGTTTTTTTTTTCAAAAACTATTTATAGTACCGATTTCAAATTTGGAAGGTCAATTCTCTATACCGGGGGACATCAGTTTGAGAAATTTGAGCGTTTTCGGTAATGTTTTTCACCAATTTTGAAAAATTATTTTTCGACCACTAGGTGCGAGATAAAAATTTTCTAATATAAAGTTGTAGGCCGTCATCGAAAACCCTTAAAAATTGTTCACTCGACGAAAAACAATTTATTTATCAGTGAAAATTCGAGCTTGAAAAATTTACAAGTTGGTGAAGCCAAATTACGATTGTTTGAAACGATAATTGAAACCGAATTACCTAATCCAGTTGAAACTTTGGTTAAAAAAACGACCGGATTTAAAAAACACGAGGCTATAGGTCAATCCTAAACATGCATTGGGTATTTAAAGGAAAACTTTGGGAGATTATTATCAGTGTTTGATAATATTTCGAACAATGCCTCGTTATTCAGTAGCTGAGCGTACCGAGATAGTTGCCATTTACTATGGAGAAGCAGCGCAAAACCTTAGAAGAGTGACTGAAATCTTCGCAGAAAGACATCCAAATGGAGCACCATCTGTAAATACAGTAAGACGAGCAATTCACGATTTCAATCAATTTGGTAACTTGCAACCTAGGTTTCGCGGATTGGGTCAACCGGATTTAGACTTCGAGAACAATGTACTCGCGTACTTTGTGGCATATCCTCGTCACAGTTGCGCTAACGCCGCTGCTGATTTGGGTTGTTCTGCAAATCGTGTGTGGAAAATTCTTCGTAAGAACCGCTATCACCCATACAGAGCTACGCTCCACCAAGGACTAATTGACGGAGACCATCAAAGACGTTATGAATTTAGCAACTGGTTACTAAATGCTGTCCAAGAAGATAGACAATTTTTGCGCCATGTTTTGTTCTCCGACGAAGCGTCATTTTCTAGAGATGGGCCCTTTAATCATCAAAACAGCCATCTTTGGTCTGACATCAACCCACATTGGGGTTTTGAATATCATCACCAGGTTCAATTTGAACGGGTCAATGTTTGGGTTGGACTTGTTGGAAACCGTTTGATTGGTCCCTTTTTCCTGCCGACGAACCTCAACGGCCAAAGGTATTTACATTTTCTACAGAACGAACTGAGTGACGCAATCGACGACCTTCCATTGGCTGAAAGACGTTAGTTGTGGTTTCAGCAAGATGGCGCCCCTCCGCATTTTTCCCGGCAAGTAACTGAGCACCTCAACAACGAGTTTCCTGAAAGGTGGATAGGGAGAAATGGTCCAGTGCATTGGCCAGCAAGGTCACCTGACCTAACACCGCTGGATTATTTTCTCTGGGGATTCGTTAAAGCAAAGGTATACGCCACGCCCATTGAAACTAGGGAGGAACTCATTAGACGAATAATCAGTGCTTGCCGAGACGTCACACCAGAAATGGTAGAGAACTTAATTGTCCGCGCACAAACCTGTGTTGCAGCCAATGGTGATATTATTGAAAATGTTTTGTAAAAATTTATGTGAATAAAATATCTGCATTTAAAAACCAAACGTGTACATTTTTTCAAGTGTGAAAACTCTACTACGTTTGTATTAGACTTGTTCCCTTTTCAATTATCGTTTCAAACAATCGTAATTTGGCTTCACCAACTTGTAAATTTTTCAAGCTCGAATTTTCACTGATAAATAAGTTGTTTTTCGTCGAGTGAACAATTTTTAAGGGTTTTCGATGACGGCCTACAACTTTATAATAGAAATTTTTTATCTCGCACCTAGTGGTCGAAAAATAATTTTTCAAAATTGGTGAAAAACATTACCGAAAACGCTCAAATTTCTCAAACTGATGTCCCCCGGTATAGAGAATTGACCTTCCAAATTTGAAATCGGTACTATAAATAGTTTTTGAAAAAAAAACACTTTTCCGAGCAAAAAAAAAAGACCCTGTATATCAGATAACTCCAATTAGAAATAAACCATAGAAAAAAATAATTGCCATTCCAAGACTCAGTTCCTAAACTAGATTTTAATGTGAACTTGGATTGTGACACCGAATTGTTGCCAAATTTAGAAGGTATGCGGTCAATGCCAAATTTAACTAGTTCTCTTTCATTATCAACACCCACTTACAGCTCTTCGTTGGATAAGAATTAATCAATTTATTTATTTTTATCCAAAACACACATTTATCCACAAATTGTCCGAAAAATCTATTATTTTTACATGTTAAATTGCTTTTTAGTCTGGATAATATCCACGAACAAACAGTTAATCGTAATTTTTATGGGTAATTGAAATTTTAGCGGTTAATTTATCTGTTTCGCCGAGCTCTACACTCACTAGCTCTCACTCGTTATCAATACCCTCTACCTCTCACTCCTTATCATCACCCTCTAGCTCTCGCTCGTTATCAACAACCTCTAGATCTCGCTCGTTATCAACACCCTCTAGCTCTCGCTCGTTATCAACACCCACTAGCTCTCGCTCGCGCTCGTTATCAACACCCTCTAGCTCTCACTCCTTGATTATCATCCTTTATCAACGTTCACTAGTTCTTCTTCTATATCAACGTCCATTGACTCTCATTATATATAACTCTCACTCTTTATTAACTGCAACTACCTCAACATCAACATTCCCTAGCTCTCAATTGTTATTAACAGTCACTAGGTCTAAACCCTCTAGTTCTCAAAGATTATCCACCCCGAGTACTTCAAAATGTTTGTCGTCCCATAATAATTTACAGAGTTCATCACAATTAAACCAGTCACTCAGTTCTCTATGCGCAGTTGCTTAACCTTTTTCAACAAGCAAAAGTCAAAACATTCCTCCCACTAGCACTTATTGTTTGAAAAATCCACCACGCATTAAAAATAATTGTAATTGCAATGCAAAATAAAATATAGAAAAACTTAAGAGCTTAGAAAAAGAAAGCTCAAAAAAGAGAAATAATCTCCGTAAAAGCCTACTTAAGAGACCTTAAAAAATTGGTAACATGAAATATGATTTTTGCAAATTAATCTATTCAATTCTTTGTATAGTTAAAGAAAAAAAGTTGTTTAAAAAAGGAATATAACCCTGGAAAAACAAAATAGCCATTGCCAATCTTTACTAAGTAAAGTTTTCACAGCAAGTCAGGTTAGCATGATTATGGGGAAGAAAAAAGTTCGGTGGGGCGATACTGACTTAGCAAATGCTTTTGCACTGTGGTATTTGGGTAAAAATAGCTAGGTTCAATTAATAGAAAAGCTTCGGTATCCATTGCCCCACTTATCAACTTTAAAACGTTATGCAGCAAAATTTAACTTTTGCGAGGTTATTCTGCAAGATGTGAGCCAATGGACAAATCATGGATATTAAGGAGAAGCTGGTGGTCTTAACATTCGATGAGGTTAAACCGAAATCAGTTATGGAATATAATGTCAAAGATGAACCCATAGTCAATTACTAGTAATCATGGCTCGTGGCTTATTTTCCAGTTGGTTACAGCCTATATATTTTGGGTTAGACCAAAAAATTACTAAGTCTATTTTATCATCTGCCATTTTAAAGTTGATGAAAGCGGGGATTGTAGAAATGATACGGGTGGCGGTAATCAGGGGTTGTGGAGCGAATTAGGAGTATTTTAAATAGGACATGGTTTTTTAACCCAACTGACTCTAAAGAAAAAAATATTGTATTGCTGACGCTCCCCATCTATTAAAGTTAATAAGAAACTGGTTTTTGGATACAGGATTCATTCTTGATGACCGAAACTTTTCAAAAGAACCAGTTTTAAAAATGTTTAGACAAGATAATAGTGAAATGAAAATGTGCATTTCAACTGTGTTAATTCACAAAGACGAAATGTAAGGTTAGCTGCTGAGCTGTTATCAACCGAATTCATAGACACAGTGAATGAATGGTTTGATGTAATGAACAGTTCCGTTAAACACGATTCTCCTTAATCTAAATGTGGATTCGGCATTCATTTAGCAGCCCAAAATGAACTAGACAAAATGTCATTCACAACGAATGCAATGACTTGTGATGGGAAAAAAAGGTGCAATGCAAATTTCCCAATTAAGCATCATAATATCCAACAAGTCTCTTAAAAGTCTCTTCTACGATTTGACGAGCATATATGGTATAAAATACATATTGACACACAGGCTAAACCAAGATTGCTTGGAGACCTTTATTCTCAATTAAGAACACGAGGGGGATTGGATGATCATCCTACTCCTATAAATGCTTTTTATAGGATTAGGATAATTGTCCTGGGGAAAACTCCTCGAATAGTTAAATCTAATACTAACACTATTTCGCAAACATGCGACGAGTATTAAGTTGCAAATATTCTCCAACAATCTGATGTAGTATTAGAGGATGAAGAATTTTCGGAAAATATTGATGATATTCTAGCGTTATCTCTCACTGTTCATGACATACATTCAAAAAAAGCCATCAGTGGTATAATTCCTGTTTCTCCAACACAATCACCAGGTAAATAAAAACTATAAAATTAAGAAACTTTACAAATCTAGTAACCTTGTTACCTAAGACAAAGGACCCTTTTGCTTCACCCCGAAAAATAAGAACATGTCCCAGATAGTCAGTATTCACCTAAAACAAGCAATACAAATAAGGAAAATTCTTAAAATATTTCCTCCCCCAAGAGGAAGGGGGAAGGGAGTACTTAGCAAGTTGGGGGCAGCTTTGGAAATAACTGGTCTTTGACCACCTGGTCATCGTTAACTAATTACTCAGACCAGTTTATTTATTCAAAATTTGTGGGGTCACTGGTCACCCTGTCCAGTTTATTAATTCCAAATAATAGGAGATGACCTATTAATTCAAGGTTTATATCAATTTTGATTTCCCTATTCACTGGATTTCTATTTACATCAACTCCGCTTACTACCGCCGCGGCCGCACGTCGATGATTTATTTAGAGTCCCTTCGCTCGCATACCTCGAATGAGTCGAACATTTAGTCTAACCCCCCTCTGGCCTCAAACCCTCAATCCTCTAGTCTCGCTTTCCCCAGAGTATGGAAGCTACCTGGCTACGCAGTAACGGACCGGGGACTCTGGAGAAAGAGAGATAATACGGTAAATGACAAGGGTCTTCTAGGCAATGATAGGAGTCTTAAATTGAGATCGTACTATATTGTACTATTCACGTGGTACTCATAAAATAAAGTAACTAAAATAACTATTTTAAATACGTATCAAGTCAATGTTACCAACATAATCTAACTTCTAAACATGTAGTATAGGTTTTTTAGGCATATAAATGACATTAGAACATTTTATATAAGACCAGCGTAATAATTCATAAGCTTGGGGGTCACTGGTCTTAAGGACCAATTTAAAAAACAACCCTAATATTGATTTAAAATCTCAACCTTCAAACACCTTAACAGATCACTCCTATAATACTCCATTTTGGGTGTCTAAATTAAGCTACGGGGGGATTGTTATTCCGTCCATTACATTTTAAAATGATATCAGTGCGTTTGAAAAAATGTTCCTATGCTATTACAGGGAGGCAACCAATTCTAAAGGTGTTGCAATTAGTAAAGAAAAGTATGTATTAAAAAAATTAACGGAAAAATGTATACATAATTTCCTGAATATCCAAAAGAAATAATTTTAACATATGTATAAATGACAACCCTAATCAGAATAAAGTTTTTAAATATAACCGATAATATACCCAGCAAACACAAACACGTCCTATGGACATCCGATAGACGTCACACTCGGATCTTGCCTTCGTCCGTAGGACATCCCAAAATCCGGGGTTGACGTCGGTTGGACGTTAAAGGACGTCCAAATGTCCGGTTTGTTTATAGCCGTAGTACGTCCCGGGGACGAGTTATCAGACGTCCAACGGCGATTACGGCGGTCGTCCCCTGGATGTCTTTCTATAAAACCTAGAGATGTCTTTAGGCCTTTAATTTGGTTCACTCTAAACTCAATAGGGATGAAACTAGGACGTTCATTGGATATCGTATTCTAAACAAATAATTTAAAAAGCCAAACTTGATATTAAAATTTTATTCAAAACATTAAAATACAAGATAATGGAAAAATCCAGCAACAAGTGTACAATTTGATTGTAATAACACGAACTCAGCAAGAATTAGCAGTTAACATATAAATTACAAAACTTATATAGTTATTTAATTTTTATATAACAAAATAAATTTCAAACCAAACTATTAAAAAATTAATTAACCTTCCTTATACAATTGTAAAAAAACAATAAAATTAATTTTTAAATCAGAAGCAAAATAAAACTAAGCCATTTAATACTTTTCCTAAAAAAATTTAGACTATCGGATGAAAAATGTACTCTAGAAATTACTGTTTCTCGAAGCTTAATTTTAATTTCTATCCAAATCTTAATTTTGGAATTACAATTTAACTATATAAAATATCACAGTATAAAATAAAGCTTTAGGCGAACCACTCAGTGAGAGTTATAAACAATTAACTTAAAAAGTTAAATTGAAACATGTATAGGTCCAAAATGAACTTTAAAAACAGCGAAGCTTCCCTAACATTCGGAGAATTCAACGCAAATCTTACTTTTGGAATTCAAAATTCAATATACAAAATATAACAAAATGAAATAAAGCTTTAGGCGAACCACTCAGTGAGAGTAATGAATAATAAACTAAAAAAGTTAAATTGAAACATGTACAGGTCCAAAATGAACTTTAAAAACAGCGAACCTTCCCTAACTTTCGGAGAATTCAACGCAAATCTTACTTTTGGAATTACAATTTAACTTTTTTAAATTATCACAGTATAAAATAAAGTTTTAGGCGAACCGTTCAGTGAGAGTAATGAATAATAAACTTAAAAAGTTAAATTGAAACATGTACAGATCTTAAATTAATAGACTTTGATCAAACATATTTTCTTCCTACCTCTGTAAAAGACACATTAAAAAAATCGAGTTAAAATCATTAAAAAAATCAAACAGTTTTTTAATAAAATACTTACTCTTATGATATATTATCATCAATACTAGAGATTACTTGTTATAATATTTAACGTTTGTGTAGAACGCATTATGGACTTAATGGTGACCGATTCCAAACTATCGAGTAATGGCGTCGTACAAAGGAACTACAAACTGGGCTACCAGATATTTTAAAAGGACTTTAGCTCGGCCAACTTAGATCGGCTTTTTCGCAGTAATTGGCTGTGATTGTAGAAATAATTTATCTAATGGAAATAAAAATTAAGAAAATAATAATATAAAAAAATATAAAAATTAAGAACAGATAAAATTAATTAAATAAGTAGTTTTGACTTAACACGTAATTTCATTAAGTTACGTTAAATAAACTCGTAAATTTAAATAATAATATTCTTAATAAAATTAATATTTTGTGGTTCATTAATCATTATCAGCTCAAATAGAAATACAGGTGAAAGAAATTAAAATTTATTGCTGATAAACGCACCTCTAGATAGCATTGATGGACGAAACATTTCGGACGATTAGTGGAGATCCATGCGACGTCGATTGTGCTGAATATCGGATGTCGCGAAATTGGTTCTACGATGACTAAAATGGGGCGTCAGTTATTCGTCCCGTAGGACGAATTTTGAACGGGACCAAGCTGGGCTCTATGGACCATGCTGGGACGTCCCAGGGACGATTTGTGTTTGCTGGGTAGAAGCGCAAGAAAGAAACAGAGATAAAAAATGAAAAAGTTAACTAATTAAATTAACTTATATACATATTGGTTGAAAAGTTATAATAAAAAAATGCTACTTCATGGATTTATAAAAATAAGTATGAAAATACACAATTATAAATCCATGAAGTAGCAGTCTTTTTATTATATCTTTTCAACCAATTTACGCAGTACCTTGGATCAAAACTTTAATATTCGAGATTATATACATATTTATGCAGTTACTTGATTATTAAATGATTTTGAAGTAAATGTGGCAATTTAAATATAACTACAACCAGAAATATAAATAATTATTACTACGCCCTTGTTGTGATACTTAATTCGCTGAGAGCTATTTAATAATGTAACTGTGATATTAAGTTACAAACTTAAGTCAAAACCTAGAACTAAAAGTTCAAAAATATATTTTATTTCTTAAACTAAAGCTACAATTTACCTAAATATATATATATTTCATAATTAAGGGTTTAATGTAAGAAATAAAATGTGTAAATCTCATTTTTCTGTTAATACATTATCTAAAAATGTTATTAGAAATATATTTAAGTTACTAAGGTTAATATGCGTTGTTGCCTAATGGTATTACAAAAATGTATGTATAATATGCAGGCAGATTTGGCCCAAAACCGTTTGGTATAAATTTACACGCTAAACGCCTCCCTCATTCTGGCGGAGTTTCACCAGCTGGTTATCTCGGCGTGACGTGAGAATGTAAGAAATAAAATGTGTGAATGTTCAAATACCGAATCTCATTTCACTTGTTAAATGATCTAAAAATGTTATTGAAAATATTTCTAAATTACAAAAGTTAATATACGTTCATTGAAATAGTATCAGGAATCTCTACCTGGTTTAATTCCGACCATAAGTGGTATTACTCTAAGTACCCAAGACGCCCTGTTCTCTGGGACGTGTTCTCCCCCTTTTCGCGACCTCAGCACGTGAGGTGGTTCAGGGGCCGTTGCGAGCGCGAAAAATCGTCGAGAGAATCGAAGAGAGAAAGATTTGTATTTTATTTCTACTAGTGGCGCCCACAAGTGTGCCAAACGGTAATTAACGGGGCTTAGGAATCTCATTGGATAAGGCCGTTTCTCTTGCATCGGAGATTTTGGGGGAAAGAATATTCCACACTATCCCCCACTCCGCGAATCGAGCCAAGCCTCGGGAATCGAGAGGAAACTCAAGAAACATTCGTTTTTTCTTCCCCTTCTGTTTTCTAGTAACCGAGCACTAAAGCGTTAGCGTACCGCGGCAATGGTTAGCATTCATTTTAGTAGCAGGTATAGATACTAATATTTTAGAGAGATAGAGTTTGGCACACGGACAGGCTTGGCCCCCATAGAACCCGTTCGAAGTTGGGTACTTAGAGTATTACCACTTATGTTCCAACTAGTATTAATAAATTAAAGAAATGTTGTTTGGTTTTAGGGCCCGGTGCAGAGACGTTTTCAAGAATCGCAAAATAGCGATTCCTCGCCAAATTAACAGAAAGGGGGCGTGGTTTCGGATATTTGCGAGCTTCACGCCAAATCGGTGTGCAGAGACATCGCGATCGCAAAATAAACAGGAATACGTTCTGTTTATTTTGCGAGTGGTCTGCGGCAATCGCTAGCCGCCGAAAAGCTCGCTAAAACTATGGCGGATTGTGGTACGCAAAGAGCTCTGAAAATAAATTGAGAAGTAAACCCTTTTTACCTACTTTAATAAGATAAATAATACGACACGGTAGGTCAGATTCTTTTAAATTATTCAAATTTTAGTTTCTAGCTCATTATCGCTTTCCGAAAAATGTTTTTGTCAAATTATTGTCAGAGCCAAGGCCTAACCACAACCATGATTTACGAAACAAAAATAAGCCAGCCACTCTTAGCAATTTTACAGGTAAGAATTAATTATAATTGGGAATTTTATACGTCACTACTTTGGGTGTATTCTAAGCCTTGGTTTATTTATAGATCCTTATTTGCTGGTAGTGTATGCAGTGGATTTTAACTAATGAGTCAGTAATGACATGGTGAAATTGTTCAGTGTATCAAAGATCTTTATCTACCGAGAAGAAACCTTTCCTCAGGTAGACTAGGAGTTGGAATATTCAAATTTACTTGGCATGCATCAAGAGCTTACCGACCCAATTTGATGTATTAGCCGTAGGGTCGAACACTTGCCATTATTTTGTACAATCATTTTCTAGAGATTTTGGCGATTTTATCATTAAATATAGAAGTTATTTTGGGACTTCAATGTTAGTTTAACATAGAGAATTAAAAGATTTGGCGATTTTAGACCAAGTACGGAATTTTGGTAAATGTCCGACCCATCGGTATTACCTTAACAGTGTTTGTCAATTAATTATACACGCTTATATCATGTGTTACAATTTATACCTGGACTAGGCTATGTAAATGCCAGATAATTAAAAAAACAACTTATATCAAAAAGCAGGACCATTGTTATACGTTTGATCAATATAGGATATTTCGCTAGAAATTGCTTTAGACAATTACCAATTTTGGTGAAATCGCTATTTTATTTATTGATGTATATTATAATTAGATTTATTTTAATTGCTATCAGCTAAGTTTTGAAATAAATATTTTCCTAAATACCAAATTTTCTAACAGAGAATCATTTTCGGAAAATGTTGGCTTGTACTAGTAATGAATCTTATTTTCATTCGTTATTTTATTGGTGTACCAAATATATTTTTAAAATGACAAAACCATTAAACTGTGAGTAAATGCAACCAATCTAATAAATAATAAGAGTAAAAAATTGTATAATCGGAATTAACGAATTTTCATGCACTATTTTATAGCCTTAAAATTTTTTGGGATAACCTCTCATTCTTCAGAAACTGATTTGGTTTCCCTTCGTGGCTATATTATATAAATATATTTTATTAAAATAATGGATTTAACTAAAAAATTATAAAACCTAATAATATAATAAGAGTAAGAAAATTATTAATTAGAAGAGCCATGATTTGATCGTCAAAATGTAAGCCAACCATAACCACGTGATAGCTTTTTGCGTCAAAAATCTAGCTCTCCTATTGGTCCATGACTTGGGTAAAACAATTCGGAAAAATAACAGCGTCGCCGATTTACAGGAATCGCTAAAACGTCTCTGCACCGCGATTTCGATTGCGAGGATCGCAAAATAAACATCTCGCTAAATCTGAATCGCAAAAGTGCGATCCTGTTAAAATTAACAGGAATCGCAAAACGTCTCTGCACCAGGCCCTTAGATTACTATTGGAATACAATGTGTGTGCAATGCCTACGTTATTTATATAAATAACGTAGGCATTGGTGTGTGTATACCGAGGGGCTAACCACTCTTAGAAAGTCTGTACACAGGATTACGCTTAGATTAGCACTGCCAAAGGCAGGGACTTCAAAGATTACGCGTAATCCCATTAGTACAGTCAAAGGTACGGCTCTGTACACCGATTACGCGGAGTGATCAGCCCCTCGGTGTATACGCTCAAAATGCTTTAACCAAATATTTAAGGTCTCATTTACAGTGTTATTAATTATTGAGGTAAAAATTTACCCATACTTTTTAAAACTTAAAAACATTAACTTTTCAAGTAAAGTAATTTATTATTATTTAATTCTAATTGTCTTAAAATATATAATTTACTAGTTAAGTACTTGAAATTTTACCTACATAATTTCCTGCAAGTATTAATACTTTAACCAAAGTTGTTTTAGGTTATTAGGATTTTTTTTATATATTTGTGAAAGTCTTCAAGTTAAACCAAGTAAAAATACTTGTAAAGTATCATTTATTAGTGCCACAAATTTAAGATGTGCGTCTCTTATTTTGAAATAATATATATATCTTACATTATAGTACCTGATGTAGAAACATTTTTAACCATTTTATTATATTAATTGTTAAAGTATTTGAAGAATAGTTATGTTTACCGATTAATTAAAATTATTTTAGTTATTATTAACGCATACCACTTTTAGTAAAAAATACTCGTCCAGTTACATAAAAACGTTTAAAAGTATTAGTTTCGTAGGACAGACTAAGTTTAAAACTACGTAAGACGACTAGCAAGTCTGAGCTGGGATCCCACTACGTCACTCGCGGCTGCGCGTAGAAACGCTCGCCTTTTCCTGAGATACGGACAATTTTCTCGAGTAATAATCCCCCTTGTATTAGATCAAACAAAAATGTATTAATGAAAAATAAAATAGTAATAATCAGCTAGGCTAATACCCAAGGCACCACCTTTGGCCTAAGTCACCATGCGACTTTTGAAGCCATTAATTCAGGTGACCAGGTTACAATGCGTAGGAGGGTGGTGGCAAGCCCTGCATGCCACGAGATCGAGCCAACAGCTCCCTACACTAACTATTACCGGTAATCTCGACAAGTTTTTATGGAAGGGGAAGCCGAAGAACTCGGGGTAAAACCCCTTAAACCAGTGGGGAGAGAACTTGCAAACTCAACGCAGAAAGAGTTGTTCCGAGTTTTCACCCAGTGCCACAAGCTGGGATCGAACCCGGCTTCTCTATCTGCGAGGCGAAATAGCTAACCACTCCTCCACCCCACACCTTTCCGTTATAATTCCAACTCATATATAAATTATCTTCCGTCGCGTACCCTACTTCGTCGTAAAATGTATTGTTTCCACCCTATAGAATGTTGACAGATAAAAAATTGAAACTGGTAAACCTTGGCTTAGTGGTGCTTAATGTGGCGACTTGGGTATTAGCCTAGCTGATTAAGATTTTTTTTACTACAAAGTAGTCTACAAAAGTGTTTGTACAGAGCCGCAAGCGGGAAATGTTACTCCTCGGGCCAAAACAACTAAAATTACTTTAAATAAATTAAAATTAACTTGAAAATCCAAAAATTGTGCCTTCGACGGAATCTATTTACTAATCACTAGGGATTTTCTAAATACTTTGAAAAGTGTGATTTTAGATAGAGTAGAATTGACCCCCAAAACTTTATCAAATCAGAAGGGAATGATTAAGTGAAATCTATTTCCAACTTTGTAGTTCAAATAGGCGTAGATAAATTTGTTTACGACGAAAATCTTGATAAAGTCATTAAACAATTAATGTAAAATTTTGTAAAACCTTTTTTTAATTATTCTACCATGAGCCTCATTTACTGAAATATATGAAGTGGAAACTGTAACCTTGATAAACTACGAGCAGAATTAGATTCCACTGGTATATTTTACGACATAATAGCTCTGACTGTAACATTGTTCAGAATCAATTTACTAGTTATGTGCCGTATTTCTACCCACGCGTGAGGGCGCACCTTGTTTTCCACCCGGGGGAATGAAGCGGAGAAACGCGTTGCCCTCCCCGCGACGCGCACGTGCTTACGCGCGCGCTCGTGCGTGTCGAGCACAGGTGATAATTAGCCTGGCAATCAACCTGTTCAAGGTCAAAAGGCTGAATATTAATTTTGGCGGGAAATTTTTTAACATGTGTTTTGGATCAATGAATAAGTGGAGGGGTAAATTTTGTATTGTTTTACCGTTAGGGGTCATTGACCTCTTTTATTGGTTAAACTGTTAGTTTTTGGCGGGAATTTAACATGTGTTTTGGCCGTCGTTTATGATGATGTAAGCGCGTAAAATGTAAGGACCAATGAAAAAGTGGAGGGGGTAAAGTGTGTATTGTTTTACTAGTAATTAGGTAAGGTTTGTATGGTTTAATTACCTGTTAACGGTTAGGAAGCGTCTTTGGGGTTACGGACCTGAACAATTTGCCACCTATATAACTAGACACGTTTATATAGTTGGCTTTACCGACAGTCCAGACATTTATTATATCCTTATTTTAAAATAGCACTAAATTTTCTCATTTAAGTGACATCTGTATTTAAAAAGTAAAATTTATTACAACAAATCTATTCAAATAAGTTAAAATAATAAATAATAGTGATTAATTTGATTGATATTCATCTTATTTTAATTTACGAGTTATAACAGTTTTGACCTGCCACCTGTTGGTAGCGTCTGTTTTAAACGGTGGAACTAAAGTTCGTTAGCCTTCTACCATACAAATATATTTCTGTGCGTACGACGTGATACTCAAGAGTCAGGACTCTGAGAGAGAAGGGGAAGCCGGTAGTTGCTCGCTGCATGTCGTGGCCAAAAGTTTTAGTTTTACTTTACTCGACCGTGTTAAATTTATATATCTATGGTGTAAATAATTGTAATGATAATTTAAGAAGTTGAAAGATAACAGTGAGTTATTATCTTCTTTAAAGAGCTATTATTTGTTTGAAAACAAGACAGTCGTAAACGATTAAACGTGTCCGTGACTGGTAAATTTAAGTCTTTGCTTTATCAAATAATCATTTACCAATTCTTTGTAATATAGTTAAGCGAATTAATCATAATTATTCAGGTGTGTACTCAAATTTCCTACATTTATCTACCAAATATTGAATCAAAAGATTTTTAAGTAATATTTTTTAGCTGGATATAGCTCAGCTGATGATCTTAGTAATAAGATAAAAATCTGACGAAAGACAGTTTACGTGTATTCGTTATAAGATGTTGTTTCGACTGAAAGTTTAAATTTTATTTTAAAAGTGGGTGATCTGTCCTGTAATATCAAAATATTATTATTCTTAAGAAAATTTTAATTTATTTAAGGTTTTCTTTAATTGATTTGAATGTTTTTGACGAAATTGTTAATAAATATGGTTTGTATTAATTTTTCTGTATATTCGTGATTTTCGAAAGTTTTTTATTCACAGGTAATGATTTAGCTCCAAGAAATAACCAACTGGAAGTCTCGAAGTGTTTGTACAATTCACAATATAACAAAAATAATCAATCTATTAACTTAAACTTTTCCCTTTGCATCTAAACCAAACTTTCATTAAAAAATTATATTTGACTTAAGCTAAATCAAAGTTCAGAAGAATATTATATTATGTAATAAAATACTCTTATTAAGTAATTAGTTTTGCAATAAATTAATTTTCATAAAAATCAAGAAAAATATTTCATAATTAAATTGAAATTTGTTTGCAGTTTCTTAGGGGAGATAATTTGCCAACCTTTTCTTGGATAGAACATCCCGACAATTTTGGGTGGTATCCATCATACTGAAGGCTCGGAAATAGAATGATCTGTCAGTTATACTGTAGGCCAATATCGAATTCTTAGGTGGGAAACCAAACATTTAGATGTCGGCCAACTAAAGATATAATGGCGGTTAATTTGTATATTTAGAAAAGGCCAACAGTAGGGCCGACTAAAAAACTACCAGCTGAGCTACCCACAAATAATAAGTCCGAAAAGAGGTCATTATGCTATCGGCCAGTTTGTGTTACTTTTATTTGTCGGGCCAACCATGGCGCGGGTAGGACATCCCGACTAATCGCCTAGTATTGTATAGACACCACTCCCGACTAGTCATCCCTACCAAAATCATAGCGTTCGGACCGACTGCTTTGTGCTACATGGGTTACTTCAGAGCACACCACTTGTCGATAAATAAGTCCAGTTTATGACGTTTATGGGAATTTAACTACAGATCTTGCCCGTTTTTTGATTGCATAAGTTTTATGGCCTAGAGTATTATCGGACGTGACGTTTTTGTTTAAAGGACCTTGCTATTTTTAACTGAATGGTTTTTGGGTGGATTTTACGCCTTTTTGTTTATAAAAATAGCAGTGAAGTTATTATAATACCTTTAAACGTAACAAAGCGGAAATAATATTTAACAACAAAATTGGAAAGTGAACTTTCACCTATTTGGAATATTGAGAACTGCCTAGCTCTTTCGCCAACATTGGCTACGTTTAGATATTGTAAGCTTGTACGATTGTTATTAAACTTCACACGTTTTGTACTGTGTTTATTACTCATTGGGGTCGTTTACCGCCCTCTGGCGGCACACGGCCCACCCACTTCGAACTCACCGCTCCTCTTTCCCTTAGAAAAACCTATAAATCAATAGCATTCAAATGTTTAATCTATCTCCCTGGCGCAAGATCTGTAGTTATATTCCCATAAACGTCGCAAACTGGACTTATTTATCGACAAGCCCTATGGCGGAAAACCCCCACCCTGACACTAGCAAGACTAATGTTGTCTAATTCAGCGCCCCTTTTTACCTACAATCCACCTATAAATATGTCACATACATAGTTTCCAAGTATATCTGTCCTAGCGGGCATTTTAACCTTTAAGACTATTTTTTCAAAGACAGCGCCACGTTTTCCCCTAGAATCAACCCTCAAACCTTTTGCATTCATTTTTTTAAATCGCTGGTCGCTCCGGTTTAGTACTTCTTTTGTGTTAATTACTCCATGGTTTCTTTACCAACTCGCTGAACTGTACATTTGTCGCCGTATCTCAAGACCTATACCAGATATGAACTTCTCCCTATAGCTTAATTTGAAACGGTATACCAAATTGCATATAAATCGGTTCAGTAGGTTTTGCTGTAGAACGGTCTGCGAGGAAAAGATGGAAGAAAAAGAAGAAGAAAAATTAAGCCTTACTTTGCCCCATTACTACGATACGTCGCCACAAACCTGTTCGATGGAATTCGTAATTGTTTGTCGCGTTCCTGTAACCTTTCAAACGATACACCACTTGTGATTATATGACCTATATTTTTTGAGATACGAGTGGGTAAAATCGGCTTCATTCTGACTCGAGAAAATATAGAAAGTGCTCGGGTAGGTGCAAAGACTATATAACGCTTCGCTTACTAGACAGGCGTGTTCTATGGCTCAACTTGCATACCGATTGTGGCTCCATCTCGACGCTGGCCCAAAAATTCCCCTAGCTTGAGCTGTGTTACTAGCGACGCCTCTAGCCGCGGGTCCAAATATTTCCCCAGCTTTTACAGTGCTACAGAGGTGTTAACAGGTTTTTCCTAGGAACACGCCTGCCTAGTAAGCGAAGCGTTATATAGTCTTTGGGCAGGTCCTCTACTCTATACCCGACCTTGCATAGGGACTACCGTCCCTTTCGATCTATTCGGTTGTTTTTAAAAACTGTAACTAAAATTAAATCCAAACGAAATATATTTAAGTAAGATAATTATCATGACAGGGCAAAGAAATTTAAAATTCGAGGTATAAGCGAATAAAACCAATATTGGTCTTCTTAAGATAAAACAAGTGGACGGACGAAAATTGCGCATTAAGACTTCCGCTACAGCTATTGCAATAAAGGCTGCAATATAATTGCGATCATTAATTAAATATCTACTTTGCAGACGCCGTGCGCAATATGGTTCTTAAGACCATAATTTTATTGTGTATAGAATTGGGTTTACCTATGGATTCATACAGAGAAGCTCTAAAATTTAAAAACGAAAATTTATTTGACGAAGAGGCATTTTGTGAATTTATTAACGACAACTCTGATTTTTACATTGAACAAACTTGGATCTAAAAGTGATGGTGCACTTTTTTCGATTTAGAAGCGACCTTCCTAACGTAACTGTTTTAGAGATACTTTTTTAATGACATAGTTAAAAGTCAACAGAATTTTTATAGCACAAGATATCTTACCAGGGTTAATTTGCATTGAAAATTTCGATGCCTTAGCACAAGTACTTTCTAAAGTATTAACACCTTAGCATGATCTCTTGGAAATTTTGGACCTTCTTGTTTTTGGTGTTTTTTCGTTGGCTTCCTATTGGCCATTTGAAATCGGTTCAGGGCCACTTAGAAATATTCCGGCGCACACCTTTCTAATTGTAATAGAATCTCTTAAACCAACGGTTCTCGAGATGAGATTTGCATGAGCCGGTGAACATAATTACAATTAATTGAAATTTGTATCACCTTATGCGCCCCTGCTCGTGCTATGCGATCTGAAAATATCAATTTCCTAGGAATAAAAGGTTTTGAATTATCAGCTTAGGATGATGTTTTGGTTAACACCCCATATAATAACAGTCATGGTTATGGTTAATTTCGAAATTATATTCCCTTGTACACCTAATTTTTAACCTTAATGGGGAATATGACATTCCAGAATGTGTTGTGAAGTTGCTTATACTGTTTACCTTTTTAACTCCTTTAAGTGAGACTTCACATATTATAAACACCCCCAACACCCTTTTTCTAGGAGTGTCGAAGGTCGAAATTGGAATCTACACTAGATAAGCAGTTTTTGCGTTGAAACTAAGTACGAGGTATTTGGCAAAAGCTTGCCTTCAACTGTTTTCGTTGGTTTGATAAATCATGTCTTCCTGATGGTCAGAGCTCAAATGTGCATCGGAAACAACGCGATTTTTGTCTTCTAGACGAATTATATATGTGAATTACTTTTTACGAGTTGTTGTTTTAAAAATGTTTATTCTTAAATTTGAATATATTTTAATTTTTGCCGCTTAGAGAAAAAGCAATCGGAAAATGTGAAATTACTCGCTAGAGAGTTCAATGGACGGCCTATCAAGCTCTGTATCACAACCTTTGATAGATCGTCGATTGGTGGTTTCTTTGCTGGAAAATTGGTTATATTCGAAAGTTTTGGGACTGCATTTAGTTATTTTAAATCCTACAAAGAACACAATTTACTTTGGAAATAAAATATATTCTTAATCATATAGCAGTCTCGTGCTAAACAAGCAGGTTCAATCGATAGTTCGTCAAAATGCAGATGTCTTGTTTGTACTTAATGATACCAAATTTTTGTAAGAGATACAATAGAGAGGCCACCTTCAAGCGAAATTTCAGGTGTCCAAAATATTTGTAAAACGTTTTCAAATAATGTTCGAAACTGAGACCCACCTCGTCGCGCTTTTTATAGTCAGAACATTTTTGTTTTCTTCGATATTAATGCACTCGAAAACACTTACCATTTGAAAACTCGTAACAGCTTTTAACTAAGCAAACGAAGAGTAACAGACAAAAATTTTGTTTCGTCGTCGCTTAATTTATCATCAACAAATCTGTAATATATTTTTTTAAATCGATTATGGTTCAATAAAATTATGTGTTATTGTTTTAAAATGGTTGCGTTGCATCATACCCACAAAGAAATAAAAGGCACACAAATAAAAATAGTAATTATTTTAGTTATCAGCTAGGATAATACCCAAGGCACCACCCTAGGCCTAAATCATGTAGGAACTTTTTCTTTTATCAATGATTAGTATTTAGTTTCGGAGAATGACATAGACAACGATGTTACATGACGCGTTTTCACAAGATTGGAAGCAGAAAGTTTTTCCAACTGGAGTTTCGGATTGGCTTATAACAATATGACATTTTAATAAAACATATACAGCTCTGCTTTATTTTATGTACATATACACGGTATTTGAATATGATCGATAAAAGACCTTTTCTTAAAATTATTTAAATATAGAATTCCTAAATGTTCATTGTTTATTTAGTATTTAAGGATATTTTTTATTAAAACTTATTGGAAACCTTCGTGCATTTATAGAATTAAACTAAAGATGAGCATATACTTCTAAATAACAAAAACAATCGCTTTTAACCAATTAGGCCTATTTTTCACAAAGTTGTTCCTCCCCGTGAAAAAATTAACTAATCAGACGATCTTGAAAAAGCTTTCCAAATTTGAAGTCTGAAACGTGCTCGCAGGTTCTGAGGAAGTCAGCAGAACGGCAAACGTTAGATTTATCTATTGAAACAGACATCTGTCGAGAACTAACTTTCATCGGACCCAAGAGTAGACTTAAGTCGCCAAGTCAGTTGCGTTTCGGAGTGTCATTTCCCTATTTCGCAGAGTTTCATGTAGAGGCACTCGGTATTAATAATGAGTGTGAAGTAGTGGTAAAATTAACTTTATAACCATAGTAAGTTAAGCTAATACCCCAGGAACCACCCTTCCAAAATGCCTGGTGAGCCAATTACCGATGGCTGGTTTAAATTGCGTTGAAGGTTGTTGCAAGCCAAACAAAGGCCTCTGAGAAACCTTGCTATAGTAGTGCTTTATCGAGGATATGCAACGATGTTGGCGGGAACGATGTTTTTCATTATGATGTTGGTATTAGCGGATTTCAAATGCATGAGTCACGGACACCAATTGCGCCAGAAAGGAGCGTTTCGTATTGTCGTGTAGTACTCATTATAACATTATATTAATTAGAAAGACATAGAAGGACACAAAAATGGCTTTACAGGAAATAAAGTTATTCCGCGAGTGAGATGGCGGGTGGAAAAGTGTTCAACACCGACGCGGCATTACCCCACTGGAATAAAATTTATCTAACTGTGTATCAGTTATTATTTTTAACCTTTACTTAATAAAGATCATTTTATGCTTAAGTAAATATTAGTTAACATCTCGAAAAACCAAATGGTTATTTTGTAAAGTGATATCGCGGTCTAAATTAATAGAACACTCATGCTTAACTTTACTATAAGACATATTTTGATATACTGGATAAAAGGGATGCAACGGATAACCAAAACCGAAATCGGAACCGATAATATAAAAATTTGATCACCGTATCTGGAACCGGAACCGATATTTGTAAAAAAAAATGATAACCGGAACCGAAACCTAGTTTTTCATTGTTTTAAACGGTTTTTAAACGGTTCTATAACTTTATTTACCAACATTCAGTGCATGTTGAAACTTAGTAAGTAAACTTCCTAATTTACTATTAGTTTTTTATATAAGCTCATCTTTATCCTATCTCAGGTACTTCTATGTGGGTTTCTACGTAATTGTCAACGGACAAACCCTTCCGTATTCTCAATTGAAAATGGGCTCGTCCTCCAAATGTTTGCTTTAAAAACTGGCATAATCTGGAAATACGCGATTGTTTTAGTTTTATTTTCTTCAGTCGGAAAACTCGACACAATTTCACAAATGTAGCAAAGGCCACAGAAAATATTTGTGGTCTACTGCTAGTAGGGTACCTTCTAAGCAATTATTTAGTGGGGCAATGGGCAAGCTTAATTTTTTATTCCCTTCGCAACCGACTTAAAGGAGAAACAGCAGAAAATCCAGTGGCGTAAATAACGCCCAGGCCGCCTCCGCTATGCGGGGGGGGGGCTTTCATCGATGGCAGCCCCAAATTGCATATGGGGCTGTGTACAGTCCAACCGCACGAGGCCGCGTCTAGTTAATTTTTACTTTCTTAAAATATGTCTGTTTCAACAGGCGCGCCCAAAACTTTATAATTACAACCACAATAACCGTCGCATAAATATCCAAACAACGTACATAATGAAAGTAACATACTGAAGTTTGAAAATAAACGAGACACGTGTTTTATAGCAGATCGTTAAACCTTTTAAATCAATTATTAATATGTTTCTGAATTTAAAGTTTTTAAGGTAAGACTAATTCGTTTGCATAATATAATCGCTGGCCTGGGTAGTTTTTGAGTAGAAAATAAAAATTTCAACTTATGCATTTGCTTACATTTCATAAATGACAATGCTTATTGAACGAAATAATATGGACTCCATTTAGAACGATATACTCAACTGAAATCAAAACGAGTCATAGAAATTCCATCTTTATATTTTTCATTGAAATGAGACGGGGGTGAAAGAACCAGTGGAACAATGCCCCTCCCTAGAAGTTTGCTGGGAGGGGCAACTAATGTTATGTTATTGCCCCTTCAATTTTTTGGTCGGTTGAAATCTTCAAAAGCTCAAATTCTCAATTTAAAAGCATAAAAAGCTTATGGAAGCTCAACTGTGTCTTTTCCCACCAATTTGCATAGAAGTGAAACAGTAACACATTCACACCCCTTTAAAAACTCAAAAGTATTCTCATTTTATTATTGTGGCTTTGTGCATCATAAATTCATAAACGACTCTAAAGACTAAAATACACTTCGTCTGATTACTGTTAATGCCTGGATGACATTCGCGACCGATTACTCACTCCACATCGGGGGCTAAGCTCCTAGACCCCTGTTTCATTACTCTTTGCCCCCTATAACTTCTAAAACGCCATTGAAATGAGGAGCGGAAGGGAAGGCAATATCTCCTCGAAACTTGATATTACATCATTTCTCCCTCCCCTTCATCTTAATTTTTTTCTAATTCTATTTGTTAAAACAAGTTGGCAAGCCAAAATATACCTCTCCTCGGAAGAATTGTCCTAAGTGGTATTAATTTCTCGAGATGACCCTTAAAGATATATCTCCGCAATTCAGAGTTATTTGCTTAAAATGTTATCCCAGTTCTATCCCGCCCGGTATAAAATTATAATTAAAATAATTGAGACGAAACGACCGATTTTAATTTATTCAGAAAATTATAAATTAAGTAGTTACAATAGTGAGTTAGACGTACTATAACAATGCACAATTGAATTAAACCCTTTTTACAGTACAAGTTTAGCAGTTGAATGTAATACGAAGCAAATTTTAATGAAATAAATAACTACAGAGGGTATTTGTATTTTTCTCGCTTACGAAATACAAAAGCCACACCTTTAACGCTCATTTTATGTCAAAACTCGCCCTTGATGAAGATACCGTAGAATAGCTCTTTTCGACATCTGGTAGTGGACGACTCGTAGACTTTCAGTTGACGTTGTGACACATACCGCATGAAAAAGACCAATGCCGTACAATTTCCAATAACATATATTGACTCAAAAATCCAGGAAACCAATGACTGTATTAGGAATCGTAGATATCCATTATCCACACCAAATGTGTTAACAAGAAACAAACACCTTACCATCAACCAAGCACAAAGAGCCACTTGACTAAACGCTAGCTCGAATATCAATAAACGTTCAATAAACGCCTTCGCTGTATTGCAACTATATTTAAGACGATTAGAAAACCCGTAAATAAATAACAAAAAACTAACAAAGTGAATCACCCACAGGGCTACAGGTTCTACCCTTTAACCCTCTTATCTCTGCTGACTGCGCTAAAACAAGATTTGACCTTTAAAATTTCATAGAATAACATATAGGAAAATTAATAATAATAACCCAATAGATCAGGCTTCAGAGAATCAATTAAAACACCAACACCAATAAAAAAATTAATAGCAAAAAACCAAACACCTAACCTTTGACAAAGCACAGAAAAGGCACTGGATTTTAAATATTAAACGCCAAACCAACACCACCGCAATAATACAACAGTATCACATATTTTAAGCCAATAAGAATAAACATTAATAAATTAAGAACTTTCGACCTAGTTATAATCAAACCGGAGAAGCTTGAAAATACGACGTTTACACTTTGAAGGTTCCATCAAAAATGATCCTTTCCGAAAACGTAAATATTCTCAAAACATAAATAGACAAAAATTAGTTGACAAAAAGGTTCCACCGAAAAATGAACCATTTCGCGGAAGAAGTAAATAGTTTTAAAAGAATAAAAGATAAAAAATATACAAGAGCAAAAATAAAACGTCAAATAACTCCATTCATTAAAAACACTAAACAAAAGTACCAAATTGAAATTAAGCAACTTATTAAATTAAACAAGATTAAGTCTTCATAATTTCATTCGTTAAAAAACCAGAGTAGGCCTTCATAATTTCACTCGTAAACAAATTCAAGACTTCATTAACTATTATGCTTACGATGAGTGTCTTATTTGCAGTAGATCTAAGGAGTTATAGTAGATTCTGTGGTTGAGCGCTCGACTGCCTAAGTGAACCTCCGCCTTCGGTCCGGTGTGGGCTGGTAACTGGGCTTCGGTCCAGGCTAACGGAGAGGTTCCTGGAAAACTACAGGACGGGGACGGTTAACTTTTATTCAATAGATAAAGCTCTCAAAAATATTCGTAAAACGTTTTGATAAAGTAATTTATATTTCTGTATTATTCGATTAATTTTTTGATAAATCTGTCTAATTAAACGGAAAAACGACGTTTTTTCGATAAAAAGCTCAAATTTTACGAATAATACATGTTTTTTAATAATTTTCTGAAATATTAACCGGTAAATTTCTTTGTTTACATTTTTTCCCGAAAAAAACCTATTTTATCATGGACAATGATTAACCGTCCCCGACCTCTAAGGCAAACTGTCCGCCTCGTCGGATTGAGTAGCCTGCTGTGGGCCTGCGGGCCTCCGTATGAGGGAACGGCGGACCCATTTTCCGGCCTTTTGGAGTTCCACCGGGATATCCGATGCCAGCTGTGCCGGGTTATGGGGGATGCTGTGTGCCCGTAGTTCCCCTTTAGGAGCTCGTTCCAATGGACTTGGCTCTCTGTATTCCTAGGTAGGGTGTTAGCTGGCGTTGCCAGAGCATACGCTCTTATTCCCACTGCTGTGTGCGAAGTGGGGATTTGTCCTCCCATTGCTGCACCTTCTGCTGGGTTGAGTAGCTTGCGTCGAGGGTGCGACCATCAGTAGTGGGGTACTGCTACCCATGCTGGATTTGTCACCTGTCCGGGCTTGTGGACGCCGGCGTAGGGCATAATGATGATAGACCTCCGGTGGTGTGGTTTCAATCTTACCGGTACACCGGGCTATAAATCTGATGCATGCCTAACTGAACGGCCCGGGTTCAAAACCAGGGTGGCGCATTTGTTATTAATCAATTGAGAAATCGCTAAATTTGAATTTCTTCGATGCAATAATTTAAAACTTACACGAAATCTTGTTCTATTTCAATTAAACCAAAATCGCATACTCTATTAAATACGCTTCCGAAAAAGCTGAAGGTCTAATTTTCGATGAAGCGTAATGAGTGTTGGTGGTTCTGTCAAGCAGGCGGTCCCAGGTTTGAATCCCGCCCGATGCGATCGCAAACTGATATACTAAGACGAATACCGTAAACAATTGGTGGAAATCCTGCCATTTCGACGTTGAGACGTTTACCGTAACCCTCAGCACTCGGGCCGTCTCAAAAGTCAAAAAGAAGGAGAGATAGCACCCATAACAACCGGCACGATGGTGGGCTTTAACGAAAAAAAAAGCAACCAAACGCAACGCAATCGCAAATTTATCCGTTAACGCTTACCGTAACAGGGTGGTTTTGCCAATCTTTATACTGCTAAAACGGTTTTTCGACTGCGTACGCAGTTATCCAAGAAACTGCGTACGCAATGATTACCCTTTGCCCCGAAAATGCGAACGCATTCGCAGGCCTGACAAACAGACCCACAGAGAGACAGACTGACCGTGGGAATTTTCAAACAGAAGATTTCATTTTTACCCTACCTGAATAAACAAATAAGGCACTAGCATGAGTTCCCTAGAAGAGAAAAGAAGCAATATTTTTTAATTATTTTACATTAAGTCACCTAGATCGTGTTTCTGGTCGGACTTTGGAGTCTGAACTTCAGACTTCCAAGTTCTAACAGAACCTTTGTTTTTAATGCTCCAGACGCTGATTGCCGTGATTTATCTTAATCGTTTCACGTGGGGCTTAAAGCCATATTTAAGCGTTTATATATTTGACATGCAAGTAAGTGTTAAATCTAATTGTAGAAGGCGATACATGTTAGTCCTAACTCTAGATGGCGATAATCGCGACTCGGCCTTAATGATTATAAGGGACCCCAAACACAGTTTCGCGGTAGGACCCCGAACCCATAGCTAAAATATAATTCTAAATAAATCAATGTGGTGGATTTTATTTATCTTTAACTTAATTTTAATTGCTTGTGTATTTAACTTAAATTAATACTTAACACACTGGAACCGTTTAGGAACCGGAACCAATCGGTTCTAAATTTTGAGAACCGGAACCGGTAAAGCAAAACAGTGGAACCGTTGCATCCCTACTGGATAATAATCATTTTCTTACAAGATTTTTCTTAAAATTAATATATTGTTAAAAGATATTGGTAAAAATATATTTCTTAATTTCATGGAATCATATTTCTTGTTTCAATGAAAATTTTCGACATTCGTTCGTATAATTTAAAGAGCTTTTTTGTCACTCCAACATCGTTTTGGCAACTGTCTTTAGCCTAGCGGGATAAAATAACATGGGTTTTCGATTTTTTTAATTAGAAAAAATGTTAAGGTTTTGATTCCTAAACTTTCTGGGAAAACGCCTGAGTTAATTGAATTGAAACACTCAGTATTTTGTGACTCAAAACTGACTTTTAATTTAAAAACATTTCATAGAGTAGTGCGTTATTTTGAGACGGCTCAATCAACTCTGTCCGACGAGTGGCGTTCTTTTAAGTACGGATCTGTGTTGGCAACTAGAAAATCGTCCATCGCAAATGTTCAATCTATAACTTTTCAGGTTTTGCAAACCATGTTACGAATATGGATATACGGAATTACTATTGCCATCGAGTTATTTTGCTTTGAGATTGCTTCTCACCTAATAATGATGTAAAAATTTTAATTGCACACATACTGAATATTTCAACCGATTTTCGAAAAAATATAATAATAAATGTAAAATAATGAAATGGAAGATTTTTTTAACTCGCCCGTTGAATTTGGTGCTTCATCTATGACCCGTTTTCAAGATCTTTGAACACACCTAAAAATATTAACTATTTCCTTACCCAATTATGTCTGTTTTTTTATAGACCTTAAGAAATTCGTTTTTACAAAACAATTTAAATAATTTTTACAAACATTCTCAGCGTCTCCCCCGGTTTTAAAATATTTATGCCTATCATTATCCTTTATAATAAGGAAACACAAAATCAAATTATGAATAAAATAGCCTTATAGAATTTAGAACAAACCCTTAACCCTAATTTTCAGTTGCGCTTATCATTCTTCCCGTAATAAACTGAGAGAACATTCAATTAAAAGAATCAAAAACAAAAGATCCTAGGAATTTTGGATTAAAATAAAATAATATAATACATTAAACTAGTAAAAAACCTCTACTGTACAATAAAAGTTTATTTAAAAACTGCTACGGGCGTTTCGACGCCAAAACTAGCGTAAATTTGCCTGACGACGACGCTAGTTTTGGCGTCGAAATGGCCGTAGCAGTTTTTAGTTCCACATCGAGATATACATATCGAAGTGGGACTATTGCTATGGACGGATTGTCGTTAAGTGTTGTTGTTTCTGTGTGTGTTTGTGTGTTTGTTGTGGAAAAGCGACGACACGGTAGATGGAGCTGCGAAAAATAATTTATTAATATATTTTATATTGTTGGCCTGGCCGGGGCTCGAACACAGAAAGCCGCTCGCCGCGTAATCTCTATAAAACCCCACGGCCTACCAACCTAGCCACGCCGTCTTCAATATACATTCGCTTGAAATTTTACCCTTGAACAGTTTTTTTCTGCCATTGGGGGCGGGACGAAATTTTGCGTTTACTCAAAAGCGGGGCAAGTAGATTGTGAACTAGTAGTGCCCGTAAAGGAAGGAGAGCGCTGACGGTGCAGTCTGCGGATCGGACTGAGGATTTGCGGACAGCCATATTCCGTTCTCTTTTCGAATCACATAGGCTTTTTCGCCCGTCAATTTTCTCCCTCGCCCCTGAATCGCGAAGCCCCGCTGACGGTGCGGTCTGCGGGTCGGACTGGGGATAATAAGTGTGGCACTTTCTTATCGAAACCGTGTTTGGTCAAAAGTAAGAAGTGTGGCACTTTTGTGGCACTTTCTTATCGAAACCGTGTATGGTCAGAAGTAATAAATAAGTGTGGCACTTTCTTATGGAAACCGTGTATGGTCAGAAGTAATAAATAAGTGTGACACTTTCTTATCGAAACCGTGTATGGTCAGTAGTAATAAATAAGTGTGGCACTTTCTTATTAAAGGGAGAGTGACCGAAAAAAACAGTTGGTCTCATTCGATAGAACTCTTTAACGCGCACGCAGTGCCGTTAATTTACGCCCCCTCCGACCAACCCCCTTAAAGGGAGAGTTACCGGGAAAAAAGTTGATTTCATGAGGGTGGGCGGTGGCCATTCTTTAACATAGGATGGTGAATTTTATTTCAAACAATAGGAAATCACATGGGCCCAACATATTTTTTATTAGTTTGCCCACCCGGGTCAGCTGATGGTGGGCGGCATCCACTCTTTAACTTAGGGTGGCAATTTATTTATAAAAAGATAATAAATCACGTAGCCTCATTAGCTTTTGTATTAGTTTGCCTACCTGTGTCTACTAAGGGTGTATATATTTGTCCACTCTAATACACTGATGTGGAACTAATATTACGGCGTGGGCCGACTTGTTAAATAAACTTTTGTTATAAGTAGTGGTTTTTTGTTATGTACAAGGTTGTCCTTCGACATGTTTAGTAAAATAAAATATATTAAAAATTCATAATTCGTTTAACTATTGCTTAGATGACTTAGTGAAAAAGCATTATTGAAGTCACGTTATAAATTGATATAAATAAGTTTTAAAACAAATGATTTTGACAAAGAAAACATTCCATAATAGACAAATAAATGTTTTATTTTAATCTAAAACGTAGCTAAATAAATTAATAAATGATTCAATATATAGCTGTGATATATAATATGATAGAATTTCGTAGATTTCATATTATCAAAAGTACTAAATTGATGAAACATCTACGAACTTATCATATCATTTTTATTTTTATTGTAACATAATAACAAATCGTTTGCTTAAAAATATTGTGGTTTGACTAATTTAACAATGCACCTCCACTTTTGTTCTAAAAGCAATGGCTGTTTTTTATATTGGGAAAAAAAACGTTAACTTCAACAAATTATGCGTTATATTTTGTTGTTTTTAAAAAGTAACATATTCCGTTAGATTACTTTTTCTTACAGAGAAACACGATAACTAGAAATGTAAAAACTGTCACATTTTTTCTGGTTTTGAAATTTAATTTCCAGGGCTTCTAGGGTTTTGTAGTTGAAACCGCGTCTATTTCCCGGCAAACCAACCCTTTCTCAGACGTTCGTATTGCCGACAAACACAAAACTGCTAGCCACATTTTGTATGCTTGAGATGAATCTTTAAATCTATTCTTTGTTTTTATGTGCATGAAACATTTGCCAGTTAAATGTTTCAAGCAGAGCATGTAGATATTCTGTTGATTTATCTATAAGTTAGTCAATTTTTACATTTTCAAGCCACAAAATATTTCAGTAAGTATATTAATGTAAATAAATATATGCCTATGTTTTAGAAACGCGAATTCACTGTTTTTTTTTTATGAAATAAATTTGAAAAAAAGAAACGAGAGTTTGTTCTCACTGATCTTTACCTGGCATTTTTTAAACTTCAGTAAACTTGTCAAAATATTGAAAGGATAGCGCATTTAACTATTTCGTCGTCAAAATGCGTAAATTTTAATTAAATAAGCCGTTTATTTTTAGCATCTTAAGAAAAGTGTGAGAAGTTTGGCAAAGCTGGTGGCGCCCTCTGGTAACGGGGACCTGTGGACACTCTTTCGCCCAAAAGCATATTACGTGTTTTAACGAAAGAGACGCCTCTCTATGCGAAGCGACTTTACACTGTTTCAACTTTTGCCATTAGTCGACAATATAAACATTTTAGTTGGCGATATTCAAACTAAAGTAACAGTATTTTAAAGCATTTACAATTCTAAATTACATTTATAAATCCATGCTGGTATGCGTAAGACTTGAGATCTCCGTTTTTAATGGAAAACTTTCTTCATCGGTTCTTTGTCGAAATAATAAATGCATCTAAGTTATGTTTACATGTAACTTGGCTAATGCAGAAAGCTGGGGGAAATATTTTAAAAATTTAAGTGCTTTTAGGTGGCATACTTAATGTACAACTCAAACACAAGTAAATCTTTTTAATGTATCTTCAGTACAAACTAGATTCTTTGACTGAATTTTCATTTTCAATGTGTTAGAAGTAAAGATTATTTACTGTATCACTTATGGAAAATGTCCATCTAAATTTAAAGACTCACGTTATATCTAAATAGCGTGATATTTTGGAATTTAAAAAAAATATATGACGGGTTTTAGCCATTATATTTCATTATGAATCAAAGCCACATATTTCATCTGTAACAGAAAAATCCTAATTTTATTTCATTTTCTCTCGACGCTTCATTAGACTTTCAATGCACGTCGTGCCGTTAACAAGTTCTTCAATTGCCGTGAGTTCGAACCCAATGCTCTCGATAGGTAAGTAATTTTGCAGATACAATCCCTTATATTCGTTAATTATTTGCAGATATTTACTCATTATTTAAATAGCTTAATCGTTAACATGTGCACTTATATGCAATTTTAATTTTAAAAAGTCAAAAAGCTATGAATCGTCTTGAAAGAGATTTAAAAATCATTTTTCAATTTCATTAAGAAATATTACTTTGAAGAAATTTTTTGGGGCGATAACAAATTTATTTTTATATCAACAGTATATGCAATATTCGACTTAGTGATTGCTTAGCCGATGGACTAAATTCTGTTTTAAAATTTCCTCATAGGTAATAATAAAAATTATAATTATCAGCTTTGCTAATACCCATGGTACACCCTTAGGCCCAAATCATCGAGCAACTTTTAATGTCTATAAACAGTTGGCCGGGTTATAATTCTTAGGAGGGTGGTGGTGGTTTGTCGAAAATCATATTATATTTACGAAAAAAGAAATGTATCTTAGGAAACAACTATGAAAGTTATTCCAGGTAAAATCAATCAGGTCCATACCACTCAAGTTACCGATATTTATGAAATTTGGTGAACAGGTAAAGTTATGCGTTTAACTAACCCTTGTAAAGTAAAAGTGCTTAAAATAAATTATTTTTAAGGAAGTATAATTTTTTTGCAATTTTCCTTAAATCGGTTGAGCTGTAACTATAAAATGGCTATAACTTTGGTCCTATTCATGATTGGAATAAGAATTCATTCCATACTTCAAAGATTTGGAAAATGAAGTTTCTGTTAAAACGGCTCTACAGCAAAAGAAACTAAGTTAAGTTGAGAAACGGTGAAAGGCCTCGTAATGACGTGTTAGGTTCTTATTAACCGAATATTGTACACTTATAATGACTTTTCATTATAGCTCAATCAGTTCGTGTAGTTTCTTATTGTCAAGAAACGCGTCATTAGTTTCAACCTGAACGCTTTATAAGGATTGCTTGGAACAGGAATTTCGCAAATTGTTTAGCTCTTAGATGTAGCCGCAACCCTTTATCACTTGTTTTGAAATAACTTTCAGCTAATTAATTTTAAATTTCTGAGACATATGATTTTCATAGCAGGTTTTGCCAATATTTTAGGACCTAATTACTTTTTTTTACATATACTGATTGACATTAAAATATCTGGAAGATATTTAACCTATTAGCATCTTTAAAGCAAAAATATTACTACAAATGTCCAATTAGTGGTTGAGCTAATACTAGTTGATAAATACGCAATTGCATGCCGTAACATCCGTTTACTGGATTGAACCTTCTGAGCTGGACCCAAGAATGATTGTAAGGTTTTCATAAGTGAATTTTTTTTTAAAATATTTCTAGAAACCCTTTTTTCCAAAGAGCAGTATATTTACTTTTCTCAATTCAACGAAATTCATTTATGATAATTAATTTTTTTGGGTCTGTTTTTCCTGAACATCTAACGAGTCAAATACTTTCATTGACTGCGTGTCTGGATTCCGCAGTTGTGTCGTCTGTTGAAAAAACCATCACGCGGTGAAAAAATAAATCAGCTGTAAAAGTTTATTGATGGTTCATACGTAAAAGCTTATCGGAAGCTATTATACATTTCAAGAACGTTTTTGGTTGATGATGTTTCAGTCTTCTAAAAGATTGTTTTCTATCACAAATTAGGCTTATATTACAAAAAGATGATACAAAGAAACTATCACTACAGATAATGTTATTTACAAATTCAACTTGAATCTCCGACTCCTTACGGCTATCTTGTTGCAAAATGAAGTTATTTGCATATTTTGTTTTATTAGTTGAAATTCTGTCAGAAAAGTTTCTAAATTTATTACTGTTCTAAATTTGACTGTCCTGGATATATATAAATTGATGATTGAATTGTCAGGAATAAATAATTGTTTTTTTAATGCTACGCCTTAAATTATCTAAATTTATTACTAGGCTAGCCAAGGCTTAACTATGAAGAGATCTAAATATTATTTTAATGTTTGTTATTAATAATAATAATTGTTATAACGGACTCAAAATAACAAAACTATAAGAGTACAAATCTTTCTATGTGGTCATTTTGCATTTCATGTTTTGTTCAAACGTTGGCCTTGGTGGGCGGTTCATCTATTTCTATGTTATCGTTCTAATATTTTCTATAATGTTTTTAATCCGCGTTAAGTTTTTTATATTCATTCATGAAACACGCTTTTATTGGATTGGTATAGACAACGCTTTTCAGACAATCTTCGTCACTTTTTAAAAGCCAACTGCGATACTTTGTCGGTTCCCCTAACCTGACGCCATCAATTTTTAGCTCCACATATTTATGATACTTGCAGACGCCAGTAGAATGGGTACCAGAGGATCTGCCAGTATCCCGTTTTTGGTCTTAATTTGGCAAACTTAGAAAAGGATATTTTTACACCACTAAACATTTGATGAAGTTCCTTTAAATTGCGTAAAATAAATCTTTTCTGCTTGTGTACTCTTCGTCCAAATTCACGGACGCTTTTACAATCACTCTCGCCTGGAAGGTTTCAACAACTGCATTACTCATTGTCATATACATTGTTCACAGGTTCCGCTATATTCGGAAATATTTTTCCACCAGCTTATCACGTAGTTTGTGGCTCCAAATTATTTCTGTATCTTGGATGCACTCCCTTCTTGGAGCAGTTCAGTTAAAACTTAAATTTTGTCGCTTCTATTTTCCGATGTATGAAATTTGTGTTTTAGTTAGTAAAACATTAGATCCAAGTCATTTGGTTCCGTTTTCAGGTTTTCATCTTCCTCAGAACCTTTCTCGAATACCTCCTCAATAGATTTTGATTTCTTAGAACGGTAACTCTTCAGCTTCATAAGAATTTTCTTCTTCACATGCAAGAACTGGCATTTTAGGTGAATTAAAAATAGGTTCTACCATGATAAGGTCATCCAATATGGAAACTGTTCCTTGAGAATCAGCAGTGAAGTTTGATGGCGTTTGATCAATATCAGTGTCTTCAAAACCAGTTGCCGGATCCATATGAATTATTACCGTTCGGAAGTTTGTGCAAAGTTTCATTCAAGGCAGTCACCCCGCTTCGATTTCTAGTTATTTTGATTGATAATGTAGATCTCATAGGGGTTTTTATCTTTATCTTGTGTTTCTTAGTGGGTCATATAGTATAAGTAGTATTTATCCAAATTATGTAAATAAGAGTTTATATGAAGCTAACAAATATTCCCACCTTTTTGGCCACTTCTGATGCTTATCGACAAAGTTTCCTCTGTAATAAAATCTGATCTTCCTAAGTATTTCATTACTAAACTTTGATTGGTTTCTTCACCCTGTTCTTTGACTTTAAAAGAAACTTTATCGTGTAGTTCACTAAAATAACAATTGCCATTATTATTTAGAGTGAAGTCCTTCCCATTTAACTATTTAAACTAACTTTTGCAAAAAAAACGAATTTTGATGGCAAAATAAATTGTTAATAGCTCGTACCGATAGGTATTCGAGCAAACAAAAAGACGCGAAACTCGGACCAAATAGATCTTAGAGTGAAAAATTAAATTAATGAAAATAGGCAGAAATTCCAACGGTTTAGGGCTAAGATTTATTATCCCTTTTAATAATGGACTAATCTACTTATTCGCAAATTTTATCAATAAGATTTGATACCTTGATTTTCGTTTATTACAGAAACTGGCAATAATGGAAAACAACATTACTTTAAGTGTGGCAATGCAAAAGGTAAAATAATAATAGGGAATTTAGAATTAGCCATATAATTAACTGTCCTTTCCAAACGGCTTCAATAAAAATAATAACTAGTTGTGATATCCCAGCGGAGCACTACAGGGTAGATCCCCTGAAAGGAAATTAGGTGTTTCAGCCCTTACCTGCTTAACTAAGATACTTCCACTAGATACTTGGTCGCTTGGTAAAGCACACTGAGTTTCCATTTGAAGTCACATTTTTAACAAAGAAAGAAGATAAGAGAACTTAAGAATAAATGGCTACTCGTTTTCCCTTATATCACGATGCAAGAATCGTAAATTAAGTACGCATTGTATTAAACTGATATAAGTTTAATAAAATACAAAATTTATTTTGGTTCCGTTAACAACCTACATTATTTCTGATTTATAACTGTTTTTTACGAAGGAGCTTTAAAATATCAGGTTTAATATTATAACAATTTTTGTTATTTTACTTTCAGTTTTACTTCGTTAATTGTATACTAAACAAAAGCAACCAGTGGTTCTGCGAAGATATAAATTTCGTCATGTCGTTTAAGAAAACCAAGTAAACCTAACCGATTTGCTATATTTCAAGTTTAATTTGCTTTTGATGGTCTTCTTTATTTAAGACCTAACAAATTTCGTTTCAGATTCAATTTTAAATATATCATCGTCGATTCGTTTGAAGTAAGTGGTTTGAATAAATGATAACGAGGCTTTATTTCGTTTATTTTACGATAATAACTAATAATTTATTACTATTAATAATTGGCTTTAATAACCTGAGAAAAGTATTATATAATTTGCATTGTAAAGTACGTACTACAATAATTTAAATAATTGTTTGAAGTTAAATTTTTGAAACAATTCGCAAAGATAAATAAATTATCAGTTTTTCACAAAATTTAAAATGTTTAATTCATTAATTTTTACATAAAGCGGGTGTTTACAGATAATCATTTGAAAAATGCAATACGTTTTTAAGCTGTATTTTAAATAAAATATCCAGTTTCCCACCAACTTAGAGAGTATATTAGGGCTGTGCAAAGTATTCGTCATTATTTAATTTGACCAATTATAAGGTCATTTTGAGGCTTAACTATTTGCACTGACAAAACGAATTCTAGTTATTAAAATTCTAGAATACCAGAAAGTGAACTTTGAAAATCGACAATTCTAGTTAATAATACTTTGAAAATTTCCCAACTCTATATCTTGCAGTTTCTGAAAAATTGCTCAATCAGAGCAATTAAAAAAACTCTGTATAAACTGATCTCCTTTTCTCATTAAAAATCAGAGAGTCAAACATCTTTTTGCTAAAATAATACGAACAATATTATTTTATTTGTAAATAATAAAAATTTGGGCTCAAGTGACCTTATCTTCCCTGAAGTAAGTCTTCTGTTCTGATAAGCAGGATATAAATCATATTTTAGATTCGAATAAAGTAAAAGGTAATTTATTATTTTAAGTCTTAATGCAAATTAGTGTCTCAAACAGTTCATTCTAGAAAATTTTTTATGAACTGATTTATATACGATTTTTTTTTGTGTTATAAAATCAATAAAAAGATAAGATATCGTACTTGGAAATACATCGTTAAGTCGAAATTGCACTTGATAATGATTTTTGAATCGCCCAAATTGGATTAACCACTTGAAGTGGTTGAATGGTCCATTTCTTGAAATGGAACACTCATCTGACACCAAGAGTATATAAGGAAATCTTTGGTTACGTCAGGCAGTTACCGAAGTCAAATCTACTTTTTATATCAGTATTACAAAGAATGCCCAAACGGTCATCCATAAAAAAAAGATTAATTGATTTAAAAGTAACTCGTGAGGGGGAATTCACTTGTCTCTTTTGGAAATCTGCCTTTGGGACCATTATTTAAAATCTTAATATATTTTTTGCAAAACAATGCATTTGGCTATGAGTTAGTGAAAAATGGGTTTTTTCAAATCTAAAAAACGGAAATTTAAAAAATTTGTCATTGAATTTCTCTAAATTATTAAAAGAAAGGTTTGGTACAATATATTAATAAAATAAAATTTATTGTTAGAATCAAGACATTTTTCTTCGTCCTGTGTTCTACGACTATGATTTTATTTCGTATCTACCAAAAAATACAAATCTTTCTTTTTGGCCGATAAAAGAAGTTGAAGAATATTGGCCATTATCGCGTGAATGTACAGTGCTTCACAGTTCACTTGACCAGCTTTTCAATGTGTTCACTACTGGGGTAAGATATAATAACCAGATTCTATCAGATCTTAAGTAATTAGATACTTGACAACTGGTGAATATTCGCATTAATTATCAACTTTAAAGTAAGTTAAATAACAAAACTTAAAAATAATATAAAATATTTATGTGACCTTTCGGCTTCGTTAATAAGCCTACCTTCAAATCGAAGTAGCAAATGAGCTTTCGCCAATTACAGCCGCCTTTGGTTCGAACATGACGGGGCACCAGCTCATCAGCCGCTTAGTTGCCTCAGCAATAGATTGGAAGAAATGTTCCCGTTCAATGACCTTTAAGATCCCTAGACAGAGCTCTCCGTTTATCTTTCACAATGTTTCAAAAAGCTAACAATTTGGCAAAAATTACAAAATGTTCCATTCTCAATAAATTTTGAGATTAAGAAGTAATATAGAGTGGGTAATTTAGCGGTGACCACTAGCGGCAAAGTTAACTTCCCTAAACACAGGATTTTCATTATGGTCCTTCGAGAGATCTTAGTGAATTTACAACGTCAAAAACATTTCAGTCCTAAGGTAACAGCAGTTATAAATTGATTAATGATTGAAAAAAAAACAATTTTTAGCAGGTTTACAGGCGATTAATTCCAAAAGACGCACGTGGATAATTATAATTTTTCTAACGTTTATTAGTTATAGTTACACTTAGTTCATTTAATATTTTAAATTTCCTTGTGACGTACTAGTAGTCAGCGAAGGGTTGTCAATAGACGGGTATTTGCATGAAATTTGAAAGGTTTTACCAGCCATGGCTTTAGAATTTAAAATAAAATAAAATTACGTAATAAAAAGACTGGATCCTCGGCTTGAAAAGGGACCACGGTCCGAAAGCTCGCCCATGTAAATAAAAATATATAAATTTTAGCCATGAAGTATCCAGTCTTTTTATTACGTAATTTTATTTTATTTTAAGTTCTATTGTTAAGTTATCGAAATACACTATTTAATTTCCTTATTATTTATAATTTTTTCTCAGATAAGAACTGATACTAGATTAGAACTGTTTTAAGTAGCTCAGCTACTAAGAAAAATATAGTAATAAAAACTCGCGTGTGTAAATAGCTTAAAATTTATCGACCAAGACCAATTTATAGCATAAAAGTGTAATAAATTAAATGAAATTCTTCTATTACCGCTCTCTTGTTTAAGAATAGTCTTTCGTTAAAAAGATAAAACAAGTTTACTAATATTAAAACCATTTTCAAATGAATGTGAGGTTCGAAAGCTTTAACGCCGCCGTCACACGCAACTTCAACCCCCCAGGTATTATATACTTAACACTGAATAATATGACACTCTTATTTAGTATAAATAGAGACGGATAGCTGTAGAAGATCGTCCCTAGAACTATTTGGAGTGTAAAGTAAAGAAAGAAAAACCAAAGAAACGGTTTTGCACAGAATGACGGCGGAAGTATAATTCAACCTTTTATCGGAGAAAGCCATTGAGGTAGAACCGAAGCTCGAACAAACCTTACCGAAATAAGGTAGACAATTGCGTGGTAATATACATAAATGTTGCACGGGTGTAGTGTGGACCTTCCCTCTCAGACTCACCACTACTGTTTAGATGACTGAGAAATTTGTGTTGCCATGAACTATGTAATCGCGATAAGTAAGCTTGATTACGTATACAGTTTAAGTACGTTTTTAAGGCAAGAATTTAGTAAATGTATGATGGATCATAGTATTTGTACCGCTCAAAATTGGTTTCAAATAAAAGCTACCTGTTGAATTATAATTGTGTCATTCATAAGAATGGATATCAACTTGCAAGATCCTTTTAAAGGTCTGATCACTGGCGTTTTTCTTCGCTTACCTTTTTAAATATAAAGATCCGTGAATTTCACCCCCAGAAATAATAGTATGGTGTAAGGAGGAAATAACTTAAGCTTCGCACTTTGTTTTCAAACAAATGTTTGTGAAGTGTAGTCAGCCAGATTTATTATATTGGCACATTACTGAATTGGTTATAAATTTGGTGCTGACTGGCTTGATTCCAGGGATTGTAGGCGTAGATTCTCTATTGTGAATATTAAAGGGGGGGGTGCCAGCGGAAACTTTCAGGGTACCGGTTCGCGATAAGCCAAGAAAAACAGGAGGTATACAGGAAAACAAAGATAATTGTTCAGTAAACGGTCTAATGCAATACCTCATTCGTTTATTTTAAAAAGATGTTTAGCAATAACAAATTAGCCAATCAATCTTTGGGCTTTCTTTGTTTTTTTTGATGAATCTTATTTTCTGAAACAGCGAAATCAAGATAAGCGGGTTTTCTTGGAGAAATCTTTCAGCCACGAATACAGTGGCTTAAAATTTATCAATTTGCATAAAAATTTTGACCCATCAAACCATCTTGAAACGCTGTACTAAATCCAAAGATGCTTATGTAACAGATTTTATTGCACGCGTTCTCTCCACCGCTGAACTTCCCGGGGACTGAAAACGTGCCGTTGCCCAAGGCTGGTTCTTTAGACGACCTGATAATTTGGTGGCTTCCAATCATCTGAAAACTCAAAATGTATCACACAGGCTCAGTATTGGTTTCGGTGTGGTTAGAGCACGAAGTCGCAAATAATATCGAGTGTTGATTTTTAGAATGGGAGGCTTTTTGCCCATTACCGTGACTGCTCCTCAAGTGAACATTATTTTTGTTGATTTCAGTCGTTGGACCCTGTCTGCCCATCAACGTATTCTTACTTAACTATGTAGCAACGGAGTAACTCTATTGTGGGTAGCCCTCTATCTTTAAATGCGAGAATTTCACGTTGTTTGGCCATGAAATGAATCTGTATAGTATCTTATTTCTTTCTGGTGTAGCCCGGGGGAATTTGTACTTTGCATTTTAAGATAGCGACGTTAGGTCTGGGGCTATCTCTTAGTTTTCTTTTACCCACACGACTTCAGTCGGTCTTAGGCATTTCCTTTCTCAGTGACCACGACACTTTTCCATTTGACTTAATTGGTATAAACTTTGTCCTATAGCTCCTGCTGGCAGCTACTAAAAAATTCCAGGCCCTCAGCTTTCCTCGCCCTCGTCCAGCCCTCTTTGCATACGTGGAAGATAGAAGGCGGGCGTAGCACTTGCACCGAGTTCGAATAACTCGTATCTATTCTCACTTCGACATTATTAACGTCCTAGCCTCACCAAAACTGTTTCCCACGCCTATATAACACTTGCCTTCCTTTGTCGGCATCTCCATGAAGCATTGAGACCTATCTTGAAAAATTTCTTTGCCATCTGGTCAAGACATACGGAATCCGAAAACACCAGTTTAAAACGAACATGCGCTTAATTTAAAACGTTAACTGGTCAGCTCTTGTTTTGAGTCGTGACTATAAACTCTATTAATCACGAAGCTAATAAAGTGCTATCTCAGATAGAGTGGATGATACATATGCGGGTCAATAGGGGCGCTCCCTTCTTGAAGGTTGAGCTTTGCATGTGACTTGATGATTTGTTATTTCACCCATAGCTCAAGATGTCTGTTAGGGCTTCTCCCCCCCTTTAGATTTTTCTGTATCCGCCAGTGCTCCGATGTTATCACGTCCTGAACTTGAAAAAAAAACCATCAGTTCCATCCTTGGTTTGGAACACTATGCAGGACCACCTGAAATATCAGCGGAACTACTCTTAATTAATCCGTGAATTGAGCAAAAATCAAGAGAGTTATCTAAAGTTCCACACTAGCGTAATTAGAATCGCTTTTGCCAGATTTAAGAAATTTTAAACTTTCGATGATTTCATAGATATAAATCAAATTATCAGCTTCCGAACTTCACCCTCATCCTCGCCCTAACTTATCCTCCCAACCTCAGCGGCCTCATAGCATCCTCAGTGAGGAGGACGGTTTTACGATCGGCACTAAAACCGTGCTAACGTTTGCAAAAAGGTGGGGATTTACATGGGTCGTTCGGAATAAATCGCTTGTAAACATGCTCTTTTCCAACCCTTATAATATTTGTTACTGGTGTTTGATATAACTTATGACTGCGATTTTATTTCAATTCGCTTAGGTGAAATGACATCAACGAAAATCCTGGTTTCAGAGAAGGTATCCTGGAACGAAAGATTATACATAATATATCATACGTCGTTTTTTGAGTTGCGTCATCTTGTTATTATTACTCATTGCATAATGAAAAAGAGATAAATTAACCAAAAATAGTGGGTTTTTAAATATGTTGTACAGCATTTTCTTAAATCTGTTTGTCTACTATGAACCAAAAGTATGATACTTATTACTATTTTCTTAATTTTAAAATATAAACGTAAATTCTATGAGACGAGAAATTTGAGACACCCTGTTGATGAAAAAGCCATAACTGTTAGTTTGATTTTGGGATTGACATTCTGTTACATTTAAACGAGGAATTATGATGAAACAGGCTTATACGTTTTTATCAGTAAACAACAAATTTGAATTAAAAGTCTGCTTATTATGGTTTAGGACATTTTAAATTACTGTTAGTTCATGACGCTATGTTACGTGAAGTGAATGACAAGAAAGCTATAAATTATACATTGCATCAGAAATTATTATTTACAATTTATATATTCAAAAATTAATAATTATCTTTGATTTCAAGTTTTTTCGTGCCGATATTTTCATTTGGCGTCCCTTTTAAATATCTTTATTATATAAACACATTCGGGCTAGAAATTGTAACTGATTGCTTAAGGGTTGAAGCTTAAACCCTCCATTTCCCTCAGTAACGAAATATTGGTTTTGATTTATTATCAAATGTAGATTTATAATACACGCAGGACATTTGTGTAAACATGATATAATGTAAAATTGAAACAACAAAAAGCTGTTTACTATTCTTGTGTTTATATTTTTAAACTAATATAATACTTTTATTTCCTACGTTTATGTTTGGATAGTCTTAATATTTTCATTTTTCATTCAAAACTTTAAAAGAGTTCAATTATTTTTAAATTTACTTCAAATGTGGAAGCCTTTACGAAACAAATCAGGTAATATTTCTTCAGAAATAAAATGCTTATTTTTTAATGTATTGTTCTACAAAAATGATTTTGATAAATGATCACAGAAAATTAAACATGGGCTATTATCATATTTTTCGACCAGAAAGTTTAGAATCGCGAACGTGAAGGGCAAATTTACAGGTTTACTGGAAAAAATTACGTCTGAGCAACGTGATCTCTAAGAGATGTATAAAATTTAAGTGGCCGAAGACCTCCAGAGTTTCCTAAAGTTCTTATTTATGGGCCACATCATTTTAAAATATGGGAGACAACAAATAGCTTTTATTGTTGTATGTTAAGAGCGGTTTTTATTGATTAAATAAATTGTTTTTAAACAATCATACTAGTTTATTTACTTTGCAGTGGATAAATAAGTTAAAGACCACATTTGAAAAAAATATTATATTTTCTAAACAACAGCACAGCCGTCGTACAATTCGAAAAAAGTAAAATTCTAACACCAGAAATTGTTTTAAACATTCAGAGTATTACACTTTTAAGAAACAAAATGGAATTTGGAAAATAGAGTGCACATCAAACATTTTTCTTAGGCAAATTTCTACCTTTAGCAAATCCAGTTCTTACAGGACCAAATCCTAAGCTGTGATAAAATTATAATTTTTAATTCCCATTCATTATTTACATTTCAGGGAGATTGACACACTATTTAGAATACTATGAAATAAAATATTGGTCCATTTTTACCTGTTTCACGATGTACATGGTAGCTGAGATTTATAAAGCAAATCTCTCAACGAAATTCTTAGTTTCGGAGCACTGCAATGTGGACACACTGGATGATGCCGATCGTATAAAACATTTGATTCCAATTGCGAGAAAAGATTTTGTAATTCAGAGATCATTAAAGGTAACGACTGTGAAACGTTTTTACGCACAAGCTTACTCTTTGTTATTAGGAAACCGGTAACGACCGCCGTACGGATCAGCCCCATTTAAAACGCTCGAGGCACCACCGTTCTTAGACCCAAGTCCTCTTGTGACTTTGGATGCCATGATACAGGGAAAAGCAAAAGATCTTAACCGAAAACCCCTTTAAAGCGTGGGTAAAGAGTGTGCAAACTAATCGCGAAAGAAGTTGCTCCACTTTCACATGGTTAATGTACTTACCATTCCACCCTTCCAAGCAGCAAAATCAGTCCGTTTGAGATGGTCACGCAGTTTTAACCTTACCTTCCTACATGTTTATTCCATTTAACATTCGTCAGTGGTGTCCTTTATGGAAAAACGCCGATTTCTGGAAAAAAAATTTATCATCTGTTTATCAAAAACCGTTAAAGTTGACTATACCCTATACATGTAACCTTATCGGACTTTACCCTACACGCTTAAACGCTCAAGCAATAATAATATTTTTAATTTATTAATATAAAATAATAATAATTGTAATCTTTTCGTCATTATCTCAGTTAAATTGGGTTTTCTTAGAAGTTTTCATCACTTTGTTGTTATATTACAAATTAAATATATCTTAAGATTTAATTTCTAACCTTTGTTATTCGATTAAATATATTAATGCTTTTTACTTAATTTTGCATATAATTTAATGAAGTTACAAGTATCTGTATTCTGTCAAACCTTAGCTTATTTATATAGATGTCAAAAAACTTCAGAGGAAACAGACGTACGAGATGTGGTGGTAGGATTCACGGGAATAATGGGCATTTGGATGAAGGGATGCCGTATAAAAATCCACGAACCGTCCAGAGGTTACCAGTATGAGCGAGTGGTGATCAGAGAAGTCGGATACATTTCTGGAGTAAGAATAGAATAGGACAGTTCCGTGTTCAACATTACTGTGAACAGATAATATTTTCGATATAAAGAATTCACGGAAACAAAAGTAAACGTGGAACAGGAGTCAGTTCTATTATTCAGCCTTCCGAAGGGAGATTATTTGGTCCTGGTCAATTTCAACGGCATTGCCTGTGGTACGTGGTTGCCAAACTGGAGAATGTCAGAAGGGCAGTCTTTGTTGTGAAGCATTTTATGAATCCGTTCTTAGAGCTATGATTCAGTAAGGGTCTGAAGATACGCTAATGCAAAGACAGTATCGCTAAGCTTTAAAACTTAAGGATGACATACTTGTTAACCCAAGACAAACGTTAAAAGTTTTAGTTCAGCAGAGAATCTTTCAAATGCTTGGGGCATTCTACTTGTATTCGACTGGATATGGTCAAATAAACGGCGTTCAGGAAGATGAATCCACCGCTTAGGGTCTCAGAGGTTACTCTTAGGTATGGTCAATTATTTGAAAATAAACGGATTCCACAGAAACATCCAAATAAGTCCCACAGTGTATTGTGTGTGATTCTTAGTTTCTCACCGATGCTGAGAAGAGATACTCGCAAAGATGTTCTTGCTCTCCCGTGGACGTGTTCTCATTACGAGGACTTCACCTCAGATGTTAAAATCAACCTCGAGACATACCATGAGCCTTGAAATTAACAAACAGTTGTTGGATTACGGTTATTTTTTAGTCTTTATCTATTAATAGTCAAAACAATTAATCTCAGTTGTTACAAAATTAATTTTATGTGACACTGCATTAAAGCTATTTCGATTGTGAAAAATAATCGTTTATAAAGCTTAGCAACTCAGAAAATAATTGTTGAAACTAGCTTTACGCAGGAACGTTTCATTTAAATTGTTGGTCGAGTGGATTTGCCTTATTTCTCCATCACCAAAATACCGAAAGAACTTAACTACTGACCATTAGTCGTTGTGACGCCCCCAAAAATAATTAAATAGTAAAAAATAACATTTGTACGAAATTTATTAGTTTTCGGAAAACATTAGGTTAAGAATCTTTAAGCTCAAGAAGTTACTATTAATACCGAAAGGAATTTATTATCCTTTGGTCCAACAATATGGTGTGTTAGAGTCGCATCTTTGAAAGATATATTATTAATATGGCCAAAAACTTTAAGGTTAAAATTCGCAAGGTCCTCTGCCTAACACTACGTCCTAATGTCTCAGCCCATGAACGTAGTGAAATCAAACAATGGGCAAGGTCTTAAATTATAAATATGGACTAGTTCTATATGGGCCTGTTCATAACTCTTGGTAAACAAAAGCCCGCATATCACGCTACTTGACATCAAATACGCTAGATCTCGCACAGCCATTTTTTTCATGATTTGCAGGATCTATTTGATTACCTTTATTGTTATGGAATTTCTTGAAAATTGGTCTAAAACGAAAAATGAAGACGCGAGATTTAAGACTACCGACACTTAAAACCATGTTTGTTTCGCTATTGAATTGGTACCGGGGCCCTGGTCTTTACATAGTTCTGTACTGAGTTTTGAGAGATTGGGTGGTGGTTCCATATATACCTGATGCAAAAAATTTTAGACTATAACATCAAACCTTTACGTTTTTTACATTTATTTTTAAAAGAAAAGAATAAAGATGTGTTAGAGGTTTTAAAATTTCTTATTATAAGCAATAAGTATTGAGAAATGTAAATTAATTTTTTAAAAATCCGAATGTATGTTTTCAATCTTCGTTTCTTAAATCGGAATGCATCATATAAGTTAAATATTTATTTATATCACTTTTTAGGAAAAACCTGCACTTTATAAAAGATGGACCGAAGGAGAAGAATTTTATAAAAATCTTGGAAAACTGTCAAACGAGGCCATTTTCAACAAAGTTCCGTCGGTGTATTTTTTGTATTCTAAATATTTTTTTTATTCGTGCAAGAAAATTTCCAAGGATATAAATTTGCACAATGGTAAGACTTTTGCAAAGCGCTTTATGGGTTACCTGATTAATCTAAATTTACCACTGGAGATTCAAAACATTTTTTTTAAAAGGTAATTGAAAATGTTGTATTTCTAGTTGTGGCAGGTTGCATGGTAACAATGATCGCGCGAATTTTTAATGCCATATACAGATTGTAATTTCCCGAGAACCTAATCTACAATTAGAATGTATTTGGTTTTAATTAAGTATTTAGACTAAGGTTGTGTGGTCATTTTGAATTTATTATTACTTCCTTGGTCTAGGGTTAGCGGTTTTAATTTCTGACGTGTTCAAACTGTTCATTCCATAAGATTCGAGGCCATTTTCTGGTGTATCTAGCATTTCGTTGTTCCTACTTACCTGGTGTAAGGTTGAAGGTCATTTTATTTGCTTAAGTAAGGGTTCGCAGTTTTTAACTGTTTAAGAGATAATTAAACCCAAACTACATTAAAAATCAGTTTTTAGAATTCTCTAGGAACAAAATGGGGTGACAAAAGTGGTTAGCGCTTTCGCCTTGCAGTTATAAGAGTCTGTTTTGATCCCAGGGTAATATTCGGAATAACTCCTTCTGCGTTGAGTTTGCAAGGTATTTTCCTCATGGTTTAAAAGCTTTTCTCCCGAGCTCTTCGGTTTCTCTTTTCGTAAAAATGTGTTGAGGTTAATGGTTATAGTAAGTGTTGGGAGCTGTTGGCCCGCGTGGCAAGCAAGTTTTGGCACCACCCTCTTTTGCGTTGTAACCAAGGATAATAGCTAAATGATACGAATTGGCGAAGCGAGCTCGTACCTCTCTCGTGAAAGGAGTCTCCTCCGACGGTTGGATGGTGGAAAAAGTGGGGATCGCATCCTGGTAAAACGCTAGCGCTGTCCTTGCTGTTGCCATCTAGAGGCCAAAATCTGCGACTCTTGGCGACAGTAAACGGTGATTCGATCTAGGCTTAGGTCAAGTGGCGGGATAGCTTTAAAACTTTTAACTTTAACGGCGATTTGATTTGAGCTTTGATTTAAATAGTTATTTTGTAAAATGGGAAAATACTGTGTGTTTAGTAAGTGTAAAATGTTTTGCTAAGCATTAGTAGGTTTTTTCAAAGCTTTTAAATTAAAATAATTGTGATCCATATTAAGCTATTTTACTTAACATATCATTATTAATAAAAGAAAAGCAGGGTCCAAAGCCGTTGGCGGCCAAACTAAGGATATTTGAAAATAACGGCTTTAGAAGTCGCTTTGTGACTTAGGTGGTGCCTTGGGTATTAGCCTTGCTGATAATTTTTATTTAAACACAATAACAAGCACCACCTTAAAATACGCTAGATATACCAATTAAAATTTATATTACTAGAAGTGTTATGACATTGAAAATTAATCTTTATATCTGAATGATGGAATACGGTAATTTCAATGCTAATTAGTTTGTGTTCGCTTACGTTGTGTGTTTCGTTATTAAAAATTCCGCATAGGAGTTGTGTTAAAAAGTTTTCCAGTCAAATTTCGGGCAGTATCCTTGTCTCCATCCCCACCAAATAACTAAAATCTTAAAATATTTAAATTGTTTAAACTTAACCCACGTTAAGCTTAGAACTTGAGTTCATATACTACGATGCGCATTCCAACCTCGGTAAGTTTTTGTGAAAAGATAAAACCGAATTATTCGAAGAAACACCTCTTTTACAAAAATTCCGGTTTAGAAATGCAACGGGTAAGGGGGCTTTCCAGGTTTTTTCCTTGTACTGAGAGGAAAAAAACGTTATCTACTCCCCTCCTCAGTTTCGTTAATTTGACGTAATCCTTTTCTCTAAAGTATAATATTTAATACAGATACGAAAAATTCAATTATCCAGTAAGCGAGAGAGATAAGGGAGTGCGTATGCCGACAGGGGCACCTGCGGGCGGGGGGAACAGGGGGTGAAACAGGCCCCTGTAGAAGCCCCATTTTGCGGCAATATTAGGCGGGGTCAAAAGGTTAGCTGATTTACGAGGTTAGATGATTTACGATGTTACCCTGGGTCATTGGGTTATCTGCCCCTTTGGCGATGTGGACACGATGCAAACAGCCGTTAAATAGCGGAAACAGGCCCCTGTAGGGGCCCCATTTTGCGTACATTTTCGGCAGGTCAATAGGTTAGATGATTTACGATGTTACCCTGGGTCAAAAGGTTAGCTGATTTACGATGTTATAAAACCTGGGTCATTAGGTTATCTGCCCCTATGGTGCTGTGGACAACGATGTTATGCAAACAGCTATAAACCGTCATAGTGAATGTCACCCCCCCTGTCTTTCGAGCTGGTTGGTTTTCGCCGACAAACACTTTCGGGCCCCCAAGGGTACCGTAAAATAGCGGGCGGTCATCGGTAAAAGTGTTTTGGAAATAAGAGCAGAGTGTATACAAACTATAAGGTTTTATTTATATATTTTTCGAGTACAGGCTGTATGATACAATTTACATTGAAAATACGTCTTTGGAAATGTATTTTATTTATATCATGGTAATTACGTCGATCTTCGTAGGGTATATACCAAAGTTCACTCAAAGGGTTGAAACGAACCATCTGAAATTAGCGTTTTTACGAGCATTTTCATTAAATGTTCTACCTCGAGGCGTTTGATGGTAAGAGTTACGATTACGTCGTCGCCGTGTCCCTCGGAGGTGGTTGTGGGTCCGCCGGAGATGTATTTTTCGGGTGGCGCGATATCTTGACCCTACAAAGCGGCGGGTGACGGACAGTTGGGATAAAATTTGTCGTGTTCCGCTTGGGGTACGTCACCGGTTTCCCAACTGCCTAACTGTCCGTGGCAGAGGTAGCATTCGACTATGCCGTCCGAGTCTACGGCGAATAGTCCGGCGTGGGCCAAGTCTTCCTTGTTCACGTGTACGTTGTCCCATCGCTTGAACGTTTCTAGCCGACCGGTTACGGTGCTGAGATCCTTGTGACTAGCGATCCCGATTCTCTTTGAGCTACGGAATAATATTTCTGGGGTCTAACCCCAAAATGACGTAATCTATAAAAATGACGTAATTTAAAAATGACTCACTAAAGATGACGTAATCTACACCATGAAAAGTAAAGATTACGTAGATGCGTTGTGGTTTTCATAAGCCAGCCGCTATGGGATAGAGGAAGATGTCTCCGCTTAGGGTACCCAAGAAATGCTGGATATGCGCGAAAATATACCGGTCCGTGAGAGGTTTCAAACAACATTTAATGACTCATTTATCGTGTAATACAATGAAAGAAGATTCGGATCTGGCGTGTGATTGTGATGAGAGTGAATCTCTCCATTACACGGAGGCCGAGGAAATGTCAGATGATAAAATTATCGATTATCTTAACGAACTTATTGGGGGATGTAAAAAGCGCGGTGCCACAATGAAATCAACCGAGTCAACTACATCTAACCTGCCAGCCGAATTAAAAATGCCGACTGAAAAGGAAATGGTTGCTCTGATTTATTTTCAAGAATATTGTAAAACTAATCAAATTCATAATATTAAAACCGCTGTAAAGAAAATGTTAATACACGTTTTTATATTGAATACATTGTTATTTTTAAAGGTGACCGTATAAAGTAAATTTTACATTGGTAAATTGACACTTAAAATTCTAAAATACGTTTATAATATTTTTCCAACGTGGGCGAATGAATGGACACAATGAACTATTAATAACGTGATCTAAAAAATGACGCGAGCAATGAGAAATAACGAGTCGGATTTATAAGATAATAAAAAATATTAATTTTTAGAAAAAATTTATAAGATGATATATTTACGAGTCAAAAAATATTATAGTGTGATACAAAAATTCTGGCGGGGGAAGTCAAATTCGACAACGGCCATTCTCGCCATACCAGCGACACGATACTGAGGGTTTAGTTATGAATAAAACGGGGTATAGTCGCGCGACGGGAATTTATACTCCGTTTTTATGATGACGTAACAGGTTGTTAAATTTTCTCGTGGCCATTATATCATTTTTGACGTCTCTTCGTGAAAAACCCTTAAAGAAGCTTTGGTGACTTCTACGTTTTGATCGGTGACGTATATAAATCACGCAATAATGTCCGCAAATGCCGCTCGTTGTCGATTGAAGTCGCCGCTTGTTGGGCGTGAATTTTCTCGAATTTTGTTTTAAAAAAGTTTAATGGCGGGCAAAATGGGCCGTAGCGCCAAAGAGTCAAAATACCAAGCCCGTTTTAATTTATCAAGGCAAATCGCGACCCAATGACTGCCCGGTTCATCGTGGGGATCCAGATTTACAACCAGTGACGCTGGAAAACTATTTATCTTATCGGGTAGACAATCCGAGGCGAATACGCCCATAAAATTGCGCGTACGTCTCAAAATGTCTAAAATCTCGGATCCACGCATAATTACACGTTTTCAATAGAAACGTTACGATCTTTGTCTACGCTAAAGCTGGCTTGAAATTCGGCGAAAACTACGCAGCTTAACGTTTGCGGGACTGGTTTAGCGAACGAAAGCTCCAAACGCATCTGGCCCTGTCTGGATGGACTCCAATAATGACTCTCACCCGCGCTATGGTCGTTTGAAATGTCGAAGACGTAAAAAGCGTAGCCCTGGGCATAATCGCCCCGGGAAATATCGATCCCTGTGTTTCTATAATGAATTCCGCTACCCGTGAATAAAGAATGATAGGCTTGAATATATTGGCCCGAGTCGTAGTTTGGCGTAATAGGTTTCGAATCCACACCATCAGAATCCACATTAAGAGCTCAACTCGATAAATCTTGATGTTCGAAAGCGTACGGGTTTTTTTGCCAAGGTTCCATTGTAGGCTTCGTGATCCACCAGCGTGACAATCAGGCGAACCGGGAGGGTACCCAAATATACTTTGGGGATAACGGTGTTTCGGATATTCGAGTTGATGGTGAAAATTTTAGTTTCGGTGCGTGTAAAAGCGTACTTTGCTGCTGCTCGTGACAAGGCGTTTTCGTGAGCGATAAGTATTTTGGGCGCAATTTGGACTCGACGTACAAACAAGCTCACGTCCGTAATGATAATATTAGAGTCAACCCCGGGCCTCGTCGTACCCATTAACGCAAAACTCGCCTTACTTCGCGATAGTTTAATACGTAAATCTACTCCATTAATTAAATATTTTTCGACATTGAGCGCGTGAAGAAACAGCGGGCCAATTAAATCTATTTCTTTCGACTGATCCGTGAATCCTTTCCTCTGTTTAAAACCCTCGTTGGCCGTGACCGAATTCATTTCGCCGGGGGTATCTTTGTACCACAGCGCTCCTGTTAAATGGGACGCTTTGGCACCCTTGTCAAAATTTAACACCGTTTCAATGTACGCCCGATAAGCGTACGAACAAGCTGACGGAGACAGTAAGGTGCCGTTAAGGTAAACTTCCGCGTGATTAAATAGCGTGTGCAAAAAATTATTACACCCCCTACAACGTCCGACGGTAATAAACTTTTACCAGCGTCATCAGCGACGATTTTAGCTTTAACAAGTAGGTAAGTAAGCGGTAAATCAATGTACTCCTGCCCGCTTCCAGGAATATTAAACTCTACGGTATCACCTCGCAGCGACGAGATGGGTTTGAAGGTGGTTCATTTTCCTCCCTCAATTGACGTTTGGATCGGTGCGCTTTCAAAAATATCAAGTTCACTTTTCAACGCTTCGCAATGACCCATGATTTTAGGAGAAAATATCAACGACCTTTCTAGCTCGTTTCCTGCCTACTAATGATTTTTTTCCACCGCGTTTGGGTCTTTTCTTAATTGTTTTAGTTTTACGTTTCCCAGTCCCGTATTGTTGTTTGAGATCATCGTACTTTTCGGTGAGGCGCCGTTTGGAAGCTTCACGTATGGATGACCCCGTCGATACATCAGCCAAAACTTGTTTTCCCGTGGAGAGGGCTTGGCCCCCAAAAATTTCGCCCCCGGAAAAGAAAAGGTTTCGCTAGCTTGTACAAGCCGGAGAAGAAACTCCCAAACCCGCTTCCGAATTGCCCGTGCCCCCGCTGATACGGCGATCCTACGTATACTTGGGGGATAGCACCACCAGCCTGAGTGGCATAATATTGGGCGTACGGGCACGCTACGCAGCGTCTTTTTTCAAGAACGTGTCTTAAGGGCATCTTGGACGCAAATGAAGTTTAGATTGCCAAACTCAAAAGGAGCTGGTTTCCCATAAACATCGCGTAGATCTATTTGGATAGTATCAAAGTATTTCTTCTCAATGGGCACGTAATGCGGCGAAATGTACGTTTTCTCGATATGAGTACCAAATCGGGCTGATTCGTCAACCGCTATTATTCTTAACAATTTGACGAGCGACGAGCCCACCACTTGATCAGCGACGATATCGGAATAAACGAAGATTTGGGGCAGAATGTGGAAATTTAAGTGAGCCGGGGTCTCGCTTCTACCCGCGATAGTTTTAGTTCTTTCAAATCCTAGCGTGTTGCTCAGTCCGTCACTCATAAATACGCCATAGGGGGTAATATTTTTTCAACCAGCGCCACGTGTCCGTTCAGCGGATCGTGGGTAAGACACACATTAGCGGCGGTGCATAGCGCGGTGTCGTTTACTACTTTAAGTAAATGGTCTATACTCAAGTAATGCCCCGGAGGGATTTCTCGCATCGTCCCGACCATTTTAGGGTCAGCCTGTCCCCCATACTGGGCGGGATTAACGCGGAAATAGACGTAATTGTCATAGGGCAACACGTTGTAAAACGAAAAGGGATACAATAGTTCCACCAACGCAACTTCCCACCCCCCCCCCCTTTAATTCGATAGGTTCGGGTAATTTTATCGTGAAACAGGCTACCGTATTATTCGGAAATATCTCAAGATTTGAATTACTGGGTATCGTTAGGTAAAAGGCTTCGGACATCTTTAGCAGAAACCCAAGAATTGAATGTAGCTGGATACCCTAACCAGGACACGAAATATTCGACTTTACCCTTTGAGCGTCGCTTCTTTAATACTTTGTCAATTGTATATTCTTCCGGTTTTATAACTCGTTGAATTTTTTTTTAAATAAAAATATCCCGTGATGGGTTCGTCAGCCAAATCAACGAGCTTAAATTGAAGAGGTCTTTTAGTATTCTTTAAAACAACTTTAAATATTTCGGCGCTCCAATTTTGATCGCTGTATCCTTTTAAAAACGGTCTGGCAGTTCGGGTAATCCTTACGTAATCGCCGACTTTGATACGGCATTTTCGGGGCTTGAGGGCGGCTGGCTGAGACTGCCCTGGTTTGTAAATATTTCTATAAACTTGAAGAATATTTTTGTCGTTTACATCGAAGGGAGCCATTTTAATTGTCGTATGATAACTGGAGTTATACGAATAAATTAAATTGGGTAGCTCGTCGAGATAGCGTCGCGTGTTTTTATGAGTAAAAAAACGATACATGCGCTGTTTCAGGGTCCTATTTAAACGCTCTACCATCGCGGCTTTAACGTCGCTATTTTCGGAATGGTAATGTCTAACGCCCTCCTCTTTTAGGAGTTTTAAAACAGTCGAATTAACGTACTCCAACCCACGGCAGAATTGTATAGCGCGGGGCTTGCCCCGCTCTTTAAAAATTATTTTCAGGGCACGGGCAACCTCCGCGCCGGTCTTACGTTTTAGGGGGACGGCAAATGCCACTCTCGAAAAGCAATCTATACAAGTAAGAATAAATGTGTATCCGAAATTGTCGCTCGCTAAAGAGCGCATATCCGCCAAATTAGTCTGATAGAGGTCTAGTCTGTTTTCTACACGAATCTTTCGTCGTTGGAATTTTCAAATAACTGGTCTATGTAACGTATAGGCGTCGTGAGTTTGCAAAAACGTTTCAACATTCTCCCTAGATATTCCGAGCTCTTTGACAGAATCGTATAATTTTTCAACACCCCCGTAGCTAGCTGGATTACGAGAATCGAAATATATTTTTTCGAGTCTAGTCGTTACGTTTATCGGTAACTCTCCCATTTCAAAATTTTGGCACTCGGCGTTTTTTTTTACGTAAACGGTTCATAATAGTAGGCGACCAAAGTTTCGGTGACTGTCGAGGTGTCGCGAAAGAATTAGGCCCGACCGCTGACGACAAAGTTTTCTTTCGTTTGGAGGATGCGAGCGAAAGATGGGGGCCCGGGGGGGCGGAAGCTCTTACGAACGAAGTAGACGGTAATGGGGTGGTAGTGGGGAAGGCTTGAGGGGTGATTTTCCGTAGTTTACCCACCAGGTTATTAAATTTTGACCAACTCTGGGGTCTCGGCGCGTGGGGACTTATTAGGTAATATACTAAATCAACAATATCAGAATCCGTTTGTATTTCACCGTCTAATAAAATCTGCCCCTGGCTGTCCCACCGCAGTCGACCGCTGTCCGAAATCAAATGATTAAATATAGATCGGGCGCTCGCTCTGTATCCTAGCGGGAACAGATTGATTAATGTATCGAAACGGGGGGTATCGTTATTTTCAATCGGTTTATTTCGAGCGTGCTTTTTTAATAGCATCTCTTCGTATATCTTCCACTTGGTTCGGTCATCGAGCGCTTCGCTTTTTAAAATTTCCGCCATTTCCGTGTCAATATCCGGTTTGAGTTGTGGGGGGGGCGTAATCATCGCTAAAGTCATCTTTTTCGAGTATCTTAAAATTTTTTATGTTCAACCTGTTACGGCTCCCACGAGCGACGACACAATAGGCAGAAGAAACGAGAAAAATCCGGCACCTTTTTGATTTAATAATATTCGTTTTTTAGTTTGCCAGCCCAATTTTTTCTGGGCAATTTTGCGTAACGTTTTACGGTGTATTTTTAATCGTAGTTTTTGCCTCGTGGTTAAACGTATATTCCCGATAAGAGTATTATACACGCAATCAGATATCGCTTCGATCAACTCTTTATTGGCGTTAATTAAAATATTACGTCTCTTAACGCCCTTGAATTTGCCGATCGATTCGAGCAGTTGTTTTTGCGACCTGACTCGTCGAGACATTGTACATCGAATGAATTCGACTCGCTGGGTGGGGTGTGTGGTAACTAACCACCCTCGGAAAAGTATTATTTCGGGATGTATACCGAGACTTGCTCGCCTGGGAAAATATTAGTTCTGATCCGATGTGAGTCGGGGCAATCTTTCTGAAGTTCGATCAATACGTAAGAGTTTGGTTCCTTAGTCGCGTCAGAAATCGCTTCGATAACAAAGTTGGAGTTATCAGGGGCCATTTGGTGCGCCAAGCAAAATCTGTGTTTTGTCCCGTACATTTTTCGTTAAAAGTATGTATTGGATAGCGGCCGGCATGCTAGAGACACAACCCCCCCCCCCCCCCTCGTGACCCCAGACGCGCGCGGATAGCGGATCGAGAGAGAGGGAGAGAACGCGCGCGAGCCTCTCTCTCTCTCTCTCTCTCTCGTACGCCGAGACGGCGACTCTCGACCACGGAGACCGGCGACTCTCGACCCGCGGAGACCGGCGCCTCTCGACCGCGGTTCGCCCCCATAAGAGCGAAGGTTTTTTTAAGCGCGTATTTTATATCCGAATGGAACTGTTCGGTAATTCGATAAAACCCGAACTTTATCCATTACGGGTCTATACGCTTTTTCCAAGTCGACGCTAACGAGCGTATGATCCGGAAGTCGACGTATTTGTTTGGGCAGAGGCACGGCAAACACCGCCGATATTTCAGTTTATTCGTCAGTCACTCCTAGCATAGTTTTTAAATTTTCGCCGTTAATGATATGCTGATTACCGATATTAATTCGAAATCCTTTCACTTTCGTAACGTTAAATTTTTCGCCCGTATCCGGATTTTTCACCCAAAACGAGTAATTTTTTGGCCCGCCATACGCGGCTTCGTAAATAAACGAATTTTTTCCATAAACAGATAACTCGCTGACCATATCGCCGAAATAATGGCCCGTAGTAATAAGGGGTTGCTTCGAGACGTACTGGAGGGCGTCAGTGTCCAAATATAACGCGTTCTCTCCGACTAGTTCTAGATATTTTAATAAAACTAATCTCGCTTGACAGGTTTGTTAAGCGGCAATTACGCAATTTGTATGTTTTAGAGGGATTTCCGCCTCCTTGATGGGGGCTGATTTCACTAGAAGAGTCGTATCGTTGACTGTCAAAACCGATTTTACGTTGATTTCCGGATTTGATAGCAGTTCAAAGAACACTTTGGGTTCGCGAACGATTTCAGTTTTGGTCACAATGGATCGCTGACCTAGTTTTCTGGAAAAATCTCGTTTTAATATCTATCACGCTACCCAATATGATTTATAACCCCAATGGGGGGTAATAAAATCCATACAGACCCCCACATGGAATTAAGCATTAGTTTCGAGATGGCTCGAAGTCCCTCGTTTTTCGATACTTTGGTGGGGTCCAATTTGACCCCTTCATGACGCTCGAAAGCCGCAATGTACTCGGCCCTGGCTTCGGGGGTCTGACAATCTGAAGGCCAGCCGCTCGCATCCACCTTGGTTTTTAGGAAACAGTCACGTAATCTCGAAAAATCCCACCGCTGTCCGTTGCAGGATCGTACTGCGTCACACTGTATGACCAGGCCTCGATTTTTTTTGTAATTTTGTATCCGCGATTTACCGCCAATCTTAATTCGCCGATTACCCAAACGCCTTTAAGCATTCTTTCGTCGTCAGAATGCTCGCAGTTACCCTGGTACCGTAAATCGGCGCACATCCGGCATAGGGTAAACGTTAACTTCTTGTTAACGGTCCGATACGGAAGGATAGGATGGAATAAATTGGTTGGCGGGCGCACGTTACATAACAATAATCCCTCAAAATCGTCAATGGCTGGAATATCGGTACCGAGCAGAATTGTTGGATGTCCAACGGGTACTTTGCCCCTATAAAAGGGAAAACACACTTAAATATTTGTTTTCGTCATATATATTTTTCGATATAATACCGTTTGTTTATAAAAGGGTACAGGCGGCAAATATCCACGTAGAAAATTTTATCGTCGGTTCCTTCAACGTTACAGTACGTTCGTAAGGCTGATACTCTGCCCCCGAAAAAAGCGGCTCGCGGGTCTAAACGTTCCGTTAAAGTTTCCGAAAATTAGAATTTTTTAAAAATTCATTTATGGCAGGATTTGGTTGTTTTTCCAAAATCCAATCGCACCCCCATTGTTGAATGACGGTATAACCCATTTCTTTAAGTTTATTGGTTGTCCGCATCGTGTTGGAAAATCGTGTATTAAGGGTATCGCTCGCGTGAGCGTATAAAGGCTGGTTCCTATTTACAGAGTCCCCGAAGCAAGTCCTACATCCGTGAAACCTTTAGTGAAAGAAACCTGTTTATTTTTTGCCTCTTCGAACTTTTTAAAATAATACTTACCAACAGCCCTGATATTGTAGAGCGTTTTTCTCACCGATTAGACCATCAATTTTAATTTTTCCAGCACGCGGTTCTCGCCCATTCAGCGTTGACACGATGGTAACATTCCGGACATGCGCTTCCCAAGCCAGCCATTCTAATGCCTCGGATAACCGATACAAATTAGCCGTTATTATTCCAATCGTTTCTGGCTTTAATTTTTTTTTCTTAGCACGTAACTACACACTGACGCGATAGTTACACCCACGCTAAACGGATTAACTTCGCACAAGTCTTGAAATAGTTTCATTAACTTTAAACAGCCTTTAGCTAATATGTGGGTATCTCTAGAACAATAGAGTTTTAACGTTTCGAGGTAATTTAATTATAACTTGCAATAGGAGTTGCGTATCATAATTACTAGCATTATGTCCAAGCGCGGTCACTCTTCTTATCCGAGCCAGTGTTCTTAAATATTCGAAAAAGTTTCGCGCGGAATCTGAACCCAGAAATTGTCGTTGGCTACGTCGGGTGTATCAACGCACACGCAACAATAAGTTTCCGACACGCATAAAATGGGTTGATGAATATAACAGTTTTTCTTATCGGGGTGCCGTTTGGTTTGGATAGTCTCAAAATCGTAAAATATCCACATTTGCGTAGGCTGACCGTTGGAATCGAAACGGGCTGGGTGGCGTCGCGGGTCTTTGATTACTTGGATGTAACATTGATGGCCCGAGGGGGAAAACTTACGACAAACTGTACAATACTGTTCGGTACAAGAATGCCGCTGGCCGTCGCGTTTAGTCAAATCGATTAGAATCGAACATTCCGAGCAATGAAATAAATTTTGGCATAATGATAATTTATCGCCGGTTAATTTTATTTTATGATGACCGTAGCAATCGACACCCGTAAAATTACGTAAACAGTCGGTACATTTTATTATATCTCCGGTACATTTTATGGCCCTGCAACACGCGAAACAATAGTCTGAACACTCGTGGGTGCTATCTCGTCTGTACCCCTCTAGACACTTTGAACAAAACTTTTCTTTCCCGAATAAGGGTGCCAGATTTTTAACTAGATTGAAATGGTCGCCCTCGTTTAAAAGTACAATACTTTTTTATCCATACCGGCCCGTACTCTAGAATCGTACACCAAGGTCGGCCAGCTGTTTTTGATTTGATAGATTAAAATATCGTATTCTTTCAGATACGTTCTAAATTTTCTAATTGACTCTGGCGACGCGCATTCTTTGTTAGGTCGGACACCCGATTTGGAGCATAGGAGGAGCGCCTCGGCTCGCTGAGCCAGATTGTTTTCTTTGGTATGCGACAAAGTTTCATAGACCGTTTTTAGTCTTTGGTTTTCAGGTTCATTCTGATATTTACACAGCGCCACACCGACGCAAAGAGCTCTAGCGAGACAGATTGAGTCGCTGTTCGCAATACGGACAATTGATCGCCTATTTCTAGAAAACATGGCAAATGTCTCTAGTCGTTTCCGTTTTGCACAGCCACCGCCCTGGGGTAGCCGGACAATGGAAAATTAAATTAATTGGGGCCAGGAAAAACGCTTCTTCCTCATCTGAGTATATAGCTTCGGATACCTCGTCCAGAAGGGCCTCAATATCAATTTGGTCACGCCTCCGAAATGAAATGGTTATATCGGGATGCGCCGCACCCAGCGCCGAACTACGGATTACTAGTTGTACCATGTCAGCGGCGTTTACATCGCGTAATACCCGTTCAGTGACCCTGGCAAGCCCTTCCGCTATATTATCAGATATTTCAGTTTCCAATTCAATTCCCGTCATTTTGAAGTTCGGGAAATGTTTTTCATTCTGAACCAATATTACGCAATTCGGGTCCTCAAAATCAATATACCCTACAATTGGGAAATTTCCGTCCTCCTCCCCGTAACCGCTTTGGTTAAGTAGGTCGTTGAAATATTCGTCCACCATTTCGGCGGATTCACGCGGTTCGGGGTCTCCAGCAGCATCGACCGTGACAATTTCGGGGTGTCTATAAAAAATAAATTTTTTTTTTAATTTCTTATATATTTTTGATACGCGGTACGAGAGAAAAAACTTACTCTTCAGGTAGTCCAACACAGGTTCGTCATATTCGGCACCCAACATAGCATCCCACTCGAGTTCGTGTAATTCTTTTTCCCGCTTATTATATCTAGCTTCAATAATTTCGCCTAACCGGGGCGGTAATGCTTGATTAAATAATCGGAGTTCCGCTACCGTTTGGCACGCTTCTGGAACGTGGGGGATAGTTTGAACAGTTTCAAAAATTTCAATAACAGTCAAAATTAATTTAATACTTAGACGGCTAAAGATTGCGGGTAACTTATTTGGAGCAAACCCCGGCTCTAAATTTAAAAATAAACATATTCCGTAATAAAATTGCAGTAGTTGGGGTACGGACCAGGGTCTATTTACCTCCAAATCGTCTAGAAACCAACATAAGCTTTCGCTATCCATTTTTTCTAGGTGCTAAGAAAACGACTTCCAACTTGAGAATACCGCTGATTAGTGAAGTTTCTTTGACCGATCGGGCTCTATTTATACGTATCTTTTGAGGCTGTATAAAAATAATATCACGTCGTTAATTCGAAACTCTATTATATAAAACTCGATTGTTTTCTAAAAGATGGGCCCACTGTTTTTTAAGCCTATAAATTTAAGGATGGATAGTGATCAATGGCTACTTTAATGATAGCCCCGTAAATTTGGTGGCGGTTCATCCTTTTATCGCTGACAAAGGTTGTTTTTCAAAAGAGCCGCCAAAAACTCTTTTGACTATTTTGACAAAGCTGGATGAATATACGAAAAAAAAACTTTTTGACAGTGCCCTTCTTGTTCTCCGATCGGCCCAATTTTTTTTACGAGCCGCTGGTTTATTAGACACCAAACACTTAGGGTGGAATCCTTTGGACCCACGCCGCTCGAGTCTTAATTATACGATGTGGGCCCCTACGATTTTTTCTTTGAAGGGAAAATGGTTTAGGGGCTCTTTTTTTGTGTCAACCCTAACCTTTTTTACGATGCAAATTAAGTTTGTCTTTGACGACCCACGCGCGACTCCTGACTTTAACATGACGCGTCAAATCGGGTATTGTTAAAATAGTGTGCTTTTTTCCCGCACCGAAATGTTTATAAAAAGCGATTGTTTTCACAGCTGTTTTTAAGCGTCGAAGGATGGTCATGGTAAAAGAGTTATATACTCAAAAACTTTTTAAAAAAGACGTTTCAAAGTGTTAGATATTTTTTGGGGACAAACGTTTTGTCGAAAAATGGTTATAAATGAATGTTATTGCGCGTAGACTTTTATGGATCCTCATAAACTATGTGGAATAGATCCTTTTAACTATTTCAGTTTAAGCTACGAGGGATTCTCATAGATTTTTGTTTTTACATTCCAAATGGCCCCTACGTATGGTGGGTGCCCCTCAAAGTGGGTATGGGGGTCCTTTTGGTATAAAAACCCTGGAACTGGATCCCCAAAACATCACAACTCTGCTATCATGACATCCAGAAGTCCATCGCCACTATTCTCGGATGAGGACGTCGACATGAGTTTTTTTAGTTCGGTGATCTCTAAATGTTATTTTTATATTTCCCCAAATAAACTTTTTTTCGATTTTGGCGGGGGTTTTTAATAATAATATATATATATATATTCAGCTTCGCCTTAATACAAGAGGGTGAATACCTGTTCAACCCGCAGGGTTTGGAGGCTGCTGCTGAAGCGGGTAGCTGGAGTCGCTCTTCTTCGGAAGGTGTAGGATGTTATCCGGACCAACAATTCCAGCGACCCGCCAACGTAATCCCTACCGCCGGACCGGGTTTCGTCATTGACGGGGATGGGTAAGCTTGAATTTATACCTAAATATTGATAAAAATATATTCCGTATTTTAAATTATATATTTGTTTAGTCTCATCAGAGACGTTTCGGCCCTCTTTGAGGCCCGGGCGTTCCTGACTGTGACGACCTCCCCGTCATTGGCGATGTCGGCGGTTCAGCTCGACAGCGACCTGCAAACCCTGCGGGTTTTATTAGACCTCATTTTTCGTAACCGAGTGTTATAACAATAAACTGCTTTACCTTATACCTTGTCTCTTTTTTTATATAATTATATTATTACACAACCCATATCCGGAGGTAATCCCCGTAGAGCCGGTCGACTTAGACCAAATTGACCCTAGGCTCCGGTTATTCCCGCCTAGCGACTCGCTTATAACGTACGCATATATTTTTCCTACGAAAACGCCGTGTTGCTCAGTCTTTTTTTTTTCTAAAAAGGAACCTCATGAGAGCAGACCACCAACCCAGTCTCGAAGTCGTGGCATTCGCTCAGAGGTAATTTTAAGTTATTTCATACGATTTAAATTTACGTCATACAACCCTCCACACCTTTTTTTAGACTTTCTCTCGAAATAAGCGAGTTGTGTAGGTGGAAGGTTGGAGCGTGTCTCGCGTACACCGACAGCGAGGAGCAGTCCCAAGCTGTATACGACACAGAGGGGCTGTCCCACGACATGCTCCAACAACTACTCGTCGACAGCCTCTAATTATTGTATATATTTTTTCATTTCTCGTTAATATTTTTCATTTGTAAATAATTCCTTTCTATATATTTTAGTCATTTGTTTATTTTAGTTGTTTGTTTATTTTAATAATTTGTATGCCATTTGCTTTTTTATAAAATATATAAAGTTTAAATTCGATTTTTGGTTTATTTATAAATTTAGTTTAAAGATAACTTCCGGTATGGAAGGTTCTATCACCGCCTCTCCCGTTAGTCGGCTTATCGCTAACAATCCTAAAAACGCATTACTAATCAGGTTGATTTTACTTTTAATGGGACTTGTAGAATTTCTATCTCTTTGGTTTACCAATATGGCCGTCGCTATACACATAACACCGCATAATTTGACTAATCGCGTGAGTCATTGAGTCAACCCATTACATCATCCTGATTACGTCACCAAATTATTATTTATATATAAGGCATTCACCCCGTCATCCATCGGCAGTACACTACAAACCGTTTCTCAAGCATCATGTCTAAACGAAGCTGTGTAGATAACGGTCCAGGGCCTACTAAAATGTCTAAATTTGACCCGACTCAGCGGAAAGTTAACCCTCGGTATTCACTTTCATCCGAGCTTTTCGTTACTACGGGGTTCACGTCTGAACTCGATATATCTATAGCTCTATGCAATAAAATCATACACCAGGTCTTTGAAATGTCTTCGCGCGCCTGGGATGATTTATACGGCCACTGGGAACAAATAAATGATACCCAACGGTTGCCCTTTCGATCACCATTCCCGCTATCTGATGCGCTAGTGACCGCTGCCATGTCTGACCAAAAAGAATTAACCTTGCAAAGTACGATATCCGAAGCGTCGGTCCTAATCAAAGCGCCGGAAACTCGAGAATTGGACAGATTCAAATATTTCATTAATTCGCACATTCAACTCCTTAAAGTGAACCAAAAACACTTTGAGTTAATGGGTTACGTAATAACCGATAATTATCGTAAAATTTACGAAATATTGTATAAAGAACCATGTGCACCCAACAATTTATTTCTACCGGGTGAACATGAAAGGTATGATACCGTTGTCCGCTATGCGTCCAATTACGAAACAGCATTTAAAATTATTGACGATTTTAAAGAAACAGTGGCCAACCAAAATATGTTTTGTGTATTTAACTTTTACAATTTGTTTACTATGGTATCTACAAACCACAAATATATTAAAAATAAATTGTTTTATCTTTAAGCGTTTTCATCCGCTTAATGTACTGTAACTTTGAATGTATCAATAAAACCTTATAATTTGTATACACTCTTCTCTTTTTTTCCAAAACACTTTTACCGATGACCGCCCCGCTATTTTACGGTACCCTTAGGGGGGGCCATATATAAGATGGAAAATAATGGGTGGAAAAGTGTTTGTCGGCGAAAACCCTATTTATTACCCAAATCGAAAGACGGGGGGCCAGACATTTACTATGACGGTTTATAGCTGTTTGCATAACATCGTTGTCCACACCGCCATAGGGGCAGATAACCCATTGACTCAGGTTTTATAACATCGTAAATCATCTAACCTTTTGACCCAGGGTAACACCGTAAATCATCTAACCTATTGACCTGCCGAAAATGTACGCAAAATGTGGCCCCTACAGGGGCCTGTTTCCCCTATTTAACGGCTGTTTGCATCGTGTCCACACCGCCGTAGGGGCAGATAACCTATTGACCCAGGGTAATATCGTAAATCAGCTAACCTTTTGACCTAACCTTTTGACCCCGCCGAATATTGCCACAAAATGGGGCCCCTACAGGGGCCTGTTTCACCCCCTGTTTCCCCCGCCCGCAAGTGCCCCGGTCGGCATATGCACTCCCTTATCTCTAGCGAGTATGATATGTTTAGTTCCGTGAAACTATTTTCCCTTGATTTACTTTTCTTCAAAATGAAGGAGAGTAAAAACAAGAAGTCGAAATTTTGTTTTCCAGTTAACATCTTTGGAGAATTGAAATTGGTCTAAACAATCACGACAATCAGAGCTAGGAAAGTTAAGAGACAACTATTTTCATGTTATCTGGAAATGCCGTGATAGAATATAAAACGTTATTTTCTTTTTAGAATTGAGGGTCTTATCGAATCGGGACTTGGCTCCATTTTCCCCAAAAAGATGCCCGAATTTTCGCAACAGTGTGTTGATAGAATTCACAAGAAACAGCCGAAACTGGCATACAATCAATTATCTTTGCTCGACTTGTCTTATTTCCTTTTGCTCTGGTTAATCTTAAATATATTGATCTTCATTTATTCCATTATCGAGGCGATAATCGTACTTCACGAAAGGAAAAAAAACTTTTTATAACTTCCGAACGGAAACGTAGAAACGCGTCTTGTGAAACCACCATAAATAATGGAATAGAATCAAAATTATCTTAAACCACAAAATGTTCCCCTAGTATTTAAACAGCTAAAATTTTCTCTTTGACTAACTACTTCTGGTCAAACACTTTAATAAGCAATAATCTGAAGAACAGCTTTACGATTAACATTTCTTTACATATTTATATAAACCCATTTGCAACACAGAATAAAATAAATCTAAATTGTTAATCCAAAAGCCAAAATATTTTATATTGAACAATTGTTTTATGCTAAACTGCCAAACTTCATGAAATCACCTATAATATACCGGAAACATTTATTTACGCTTAAATCTGTTGTGTATTAAAGCTTGCGCCTAAATGTTCTGGATTTGTGAGTTAAAGTAGTGCTTATTAAAGTAAAAAAATAAAAAAATAATGATAATTTTGCGGCATGAGTATATTAAAGCGAATTTTAAAAAACGATCTTTTTAAATCGGTAATACACCACTTGGGCTTTAAGTGCAGCGCTCGCGACGGCAAGTTCGAAAAACTCTAGTTAAGGAATGTGTATTGCGAGAAGCTTATATAGCAGGCGATGCTTGACGTGAAGGAAACATTTAGGGGCCCTAGGCAACCAACTACCAAGGCTTAGCAAACGTAAACAGAGTTCATTAGTATGCCTGTACCAGCCGGTTACTTTTGTTGTGTGCCTACTTGCAGAAATATATATTTTGCGCATTCGCAGAGATAATTCCCAATAGGTTCAACGGAAATAAAGAATTTCGTTTTGATTTATGGCAATTACGACATTACTTGTCGAAAATCGATATATGAAACTGATAGTCGTCGAAAATTCGTGCTCCTCCAACCGATGACGTCGTTGATGAACGTGTCAATTAAGGAAATGGAAGTGAAAAACCATGCAATAAAACAAAGCTGGGCCTATGGAAACGAATATCGAATTCCCAAATATTTCTAATCGAATACCGAGACAATGACAAAGTTTTTGGAACCAAATTCGGAATATTTAAATTTGATGCAAATACCACCTTATCGAATATTCGTTAATTAATTTGCCTAATAACGGTTTAAAATGAAAAATGTTAGTATGAGTTTTGAAATTTGCACTTGTTTACCTTAAGCTGGAAATTGTGGCGAGGATTGACTTAACGTATTTCGTTTCTTTCAACGCAAGGTTTTGAGTCATCGAAAGGTTTTGAGTCTAATACAAGTTGACAAGCCAAAATATACCTCTCCTTGGAAGAATTGTCCCTAGTGGTATTAATTTCTCGAGATGACCCTTAAAGATATCTCCGCAATTCAGAGTTATTTACTATAAACCAAATCCCAGTTCAATCGTGCCCGGTATAAAATTTTAATTTTAATTAAAATGATTGAGACGAAACATCCTAGTTAATTTATTCAGAATAATATAAATTAAGTAGTTACAATGTTCAGCGAGTTAGACGAACTAAAATAATGCACAATTGAATTTAACCCTATTTACAGAACAAGTTTATCATTTAAATATAATACGAAGCAAATTTTAATGAAAGAAATATCTACAGAGGGTAATTGTATTTTTCTCTCTTACGACATACGTGCCGCATCTTTAACGCTCATTTTATTTCAACCCTCGCCCTTGATTAAGATACCGTAGAATAGCTATATTCGACATCTGGTAGTGGATGACTCGTAGACTTCCTGTTGACGTTGTGATACATGCCGCATGAAAAAGACCAATACCGTCCAATTTCCAATATCATATAATGACTCGCACACCCAGGAAATCAATGACTGCATTAGGAATCGTAGATTTCCGAATATCCACACTAATAAAAAATTAATTAACAAGAAGAGAAAAACTTACCATTCACAAAGCACAGAAAGCCCCTTGAATAAATAATATATGACCGTAGACGGAATAGTTGGGGTTCTTTATAAAAAAACAAACAAACCCAATTGATGAATGCATTAAACCTCTTAATCAGTCGAGAAAACGTTTAAAATAAACTATGAGGTAATTACGTCCCAGTTAGAAACCCAGACCACTATGTAATCAACTCGATATTTTCTTCATATATGAACTATTATCCTTGAAATCTAAAAAAAAGACTGAAAAAAAAAACGAAATAAATTTCTTTAATATTTTCCCTAAGGAAGTCAATGGTTCGGCGGTGAACTGTCCGCATTGTTACAATGCGACCCGAGTTTAATTCCTGATCACGATCAAATTTTACATTAAAATACTAAATTTTTTAATTAAATATAAAATTAATATAATTTATAAATTTTTAAAATAATGTAGAATAAATTATAGTACATAACGTTATAACTTCGTAAAGGACATTCGCCAAAGCTGTTTTTTAGAAAAAAACCGTAGCTTAACAAGCGTTGGTGTTCGGTTGTACACATCGTAATTTTGTATAGTACATCTACCTATATTCGTTTTCAAATGTTTATATAGCGCACGCGCGCGTGAAAGTGAGTTTTTGGTTGCTGTTAAAAAAGGTGTTATTTTTCGCGTGTAAAAATAAATTAACGGCCAGTTCTGTTTTGAAATAAGAGGAAAAAGGTTTACCGGTTTTTATGTCGGAAAAGTTCGCGTCTTTTATTTCGCTGTTCACGACATTTTTTGGTCCGTCGAGCCGGATACATTCGTCAACTTGATTATGTTCCTCAACTAATCATCGAATCGGCTATCTTTCCGTGAGAGACAGTGAAAATTAGCGTGGATTCTCCGTTGGAAACCGTTTAAACCATCGATCATATCCCGATCGTAAACGAATCAACATAAGTCGTCATGGATGTTCTGGTGAGAAGAAGAGCAGCTATCAAGGGACAGATCACCAGGATTGAAAATGCGGTGGGTCAAACAGCAACGAATCTATCTGACGTCGCCTTGAAGCTGTATGTAGACAAGGTGGAAAAACTATCGAAAGACTTGGATGAGGTTCACGATGCCGTAGTTGCAAATATCGATCCCGACGACGACGATTTCGCGGATCACGAAGATGAATACAACCCCCTAATCGCTCGACTCGAAGATCTGACAATCCTACTCGTCACTGAATCGAATGAAAGAGCAGCAAACATTCCAGTGAGACAAGTCAGACCAGCTAGTGATGTACGTTTACCGAAGCTGGAACTTCCATCATTCAGCGGTGGTTACGTCGATTGGCTTCCATTTCACGATCTCTTCACGGGCACCGTACACAACAACGAATCGCTCACCGGAGCTAAGAAGTTTCAGTATTTGAAGTCATCATTACGAAACGAAGCAGCGCTCCTAGTTCAATCTATTCCGGTAACTGACGCTAATTATCTGGAAGCTTGGGATATCTTAAACAATCGGTTCAACGATACCCGAGAAGTCATCGATGCACACGTAAAACGTCTCTTCAGTCAAACTAACGTCATCCAAGAATCTTCATCCGCTTTACGAACGCTCATCGATACCACCGCCGAATGCATAAGGGCGCTCAAGGTTCTCAAAGAACCAGTACAACATTGGGACTCCATACTACTTCATCTTGTTAAGGAAAAACTGGATTCAGAATCTCGCCGACAATGGGAACTTTCCCTGAGGGGGACCGAAAGACCAACTTTCGAGGATCTCGTTACATTTCTTGAATAACGGGCCAGAGCCTTAGCAGCAGCTCCGCCTACAACTACTGCAATCAAGTCGAAGCCTCCATTACATCAGAGACCGAGTACAAAGGCTCATCATGGTGCTCTGAGCGAGACGTGTCACTTTTGCAACGAAACACACTCTGTATACAAATGTACCAATTTTCTGAATGCATCTTCGGACGAGCGTTGGAACATGGTCAAGAGGAGTGCCATGTGTTTCAATTGCTTACGAACCGGTCATCAAAGCAATGACTGCAAATCTGGTCATTGTAGGAAATGCAACGCACGACATAACACACTTCTACATCAAGAGAAGGAATTAACGAAGACGAAGGCAACCTCCGGTGTAGTTTCATGCCCATCTCGTGAAATAATTGGATCAACCCAAGTTATCTTGGCAACCGCAATGGTCCAAGTCAAGGGACTTGACGAGCAACTTTATCCAGCCCGAGCGCTTCTGGACTCGGGTTCTCAAGCCAGTTTCATCACGGAACAATTCACGAGGAAACTAAGATTGAAGCGAACACGTTTCAACGTCTCAGTTGACGGAATTGGAGCAACCGGAATGAACACCTCTCAAGGCAGTGTCATGGTGAATATTCAGTCAAATATCATTAACACGTCGGAGGTCATCGTCGAGGCAATCGTCCTGAAAAAGGTCACGGATTATTTACCTAACAGTCCGTTCGATCCTGGAAATTGTCTACACTTGAAAGGCTTAACACTTGCTGATCCAACTTTTCATAGCCCTGGACAAGTGGATATTTTACTAGGTGCTGACGTGTATCTAGAGCTCTTACAAGATGGCATTTGCAAGGGGAAAGAAGGTCTTCCAGGTGCCTTTAATACTCTTTTCGGATGGGCAGTTTCCGGTCCATTGCTGATGGCCGGAAGAAGTTCGAAAATAAAGGTCCACCATTGTACATTGGAAGCAGATTTGAAACATCTTTGGGAGCTAGAAGACATCCAGCCTCGAAGAATACTATCTCCAACAGAAATTCAATGTGAAAAGAACTTTGAAGAATCACATACACGTGACTCTACAGGAAGATTCACTGTACGATTACCAAAGATAAACGATGCACCAAAACTTGGAGATTCTAAACAAATGGCAATCCGTCGATTCTCTCACTTAGAACGACGTCTACGTGTTAACCCGAATCTCTATGAGGAGTACCGCAAGTTCATGGGGGAATACATTGCCCTTGGACATATGGAACTCATTCCCTCGAATGAAATAAAAATCGAAACCAATCCATCTTACTACGTGCCTCATCATGCGGTATTCAAAGAAGACAGTACCACCACGAGAGTTCGTGTGGTGTTCGACGCCTCTGCCAAATCTACAACTGGAGTTTCCCTAAACGATCATCTGCTAGTGGGGCCAAAACTTCAAGATGATTTGGTCAACCTCCTTATTCGCTTTCGTCAACATTGCATTGTAATGAAAGCAGACCTTGCCAAAATGTTTCGTCAAATTAGAGAACATCCAGACGACTCCGATCTTCAAAGAATTGTTTGGCGAAACAACTCACACGAACCCTTGCTCGAATACCGTTTGCTAACGGTTACATATGGAACCGCATCAGCGCCATACCTAGCAACTAAAGTCTTGAAGCAACTCGGCCATGACGTGAAAGAGACACTTCCGTTGGCATCTTCGGCTTTACAAAATGACTTCTACATGGACGATCTAATGACAGGCGACGAAACGATTGAGAACGTTTTAAGACTTCAGTCAGAAATCATTCAAGCTACATCTCAAGCAGGATTTGAAATAAGGAAATGGGCGTCGAATGAAGCTGCATTATTGGATACACTACCAGCCAACATGAAGGATTTACAAAAGCCACTATGCATCGAGAACGACGAATCAGTCAAGACTCTCGGCCTATATTGGACTCCTTCGGCTGATAATTTCTCGTTTATGGTTACTTCTCCAGCGTCAAGAAGTTCAATCACTAAACGTACGATTCTTTCGGATACAGCAAGGATATTCGATCCTCTGGGACTGTTGGCACCAGTAACCGTTCGAGCGAAACTGATGTTACAGGAAATGTGGCAGCTAAAATTGAATTGGGATGAGCAACTTCCCCAACCACTTCAAGCTAAATGGAGGTCGTTTCGAACCGATTTACCAGAAATTGAAAACATTACGGTTCAACGGCACATTTCGCAAGCTAATGCTACAGACATTAGCCTGCATGGATTTTGTGACGCATCAGAGAAAGCGTACGCAGCTGCCGTATACCTGAAGACGGTGAATAACAACGGACAAATCAAAATACAACTGATCGCTGCGAAAACAAGAGTCGCTCCGCTCGAACAAATCACACTTCCGAGACTGGAATTATCTGGTGCATTACTTTTGGCTTCTCTGATTCAACTGATCAGGGAGTCATTGAGATTGGATATAGCTGATGTTCATTGCTGGTCGGACTCAACAATCGTCCTAGCTTGGTTGAAAGCTCCACCGCAACGTTGGGAAACGTTCGTAGCCAATCGAGTGTCAGAAATCCACGAGAAACTACCGAGAGCGCAATGGCATCACATTTCAGGAGATAGCAACCCTGCAGATTGCGCTTCTCGAGGAATATCCGCTAGCGAACTGGGAAATCATGGTATCTGGTGGCATGGACCGCAGTGCCTTATTTTCGCCGCAACAACGCAAGAACTACATGAACTCTCAGAGCCAAATGAATGTTTATCCGAGGAAAGACGAATTATTTCTTTAGTAACACATCATCAAATGGATTTCACGCTCCTTTCCAAATTTTCAGCGCTTAAAAAACTCATTCATATCACCGCCTACATTCTACGTTTTGTCTTCAATTCGCGAAATGCGACAGAATTGAGGATTACTGGACCTTTATCGAAGGAAGAGAACGAAAAGGCGCTATCCCATTAGATTCGGGTCGTCCAAAGCAACAGTTTTAACGAAGAGATAGCTTGCCTTAAACAAAACAAAGAATTACCACGGAAAAGTAAAATCCTTTCGATGCGTCCGTACATCGATCAAGATGGGATTCTTAGAGTTGGTGGCAGACTTTGCCACTCCAACTTACCATACGAACAAAGGCATCCGGCACTGTTACCGAGACAGAGCAAATTAACAGAACTTCTAATACAACACGAGCACGAAAAATATTTTCACGGAGGTGCTCAACTACTAACTTCTGTCTTACAGAAACGTTATTGGATCGTCGGTCTTCGTGATGCCATACGTTTCCATATCAGAAGATGTGTTTCATGTGTACGACAGCAGGCAGTCACTGTAAAGCAACTTATGGGCGATTTACCACCAGCGAGAGTAAATCCTGCTCGGCCATTTTTGAAGTGTGGAGTCGACTACGCAGGACCATTTACCCTTAAACTAATGAAGGGACGAAGTCACCTCAGGTTTAAGGGATACATTGCCGTCTTCGCTTGCTTTACCACAAGATCAATTCATCTTGAACTTGTCAGTGACATGACCACCGAAGCATTTCTGGCAGCATTGAAACGCTTTGTTGCTCGACGAGGAAAATGCGCCGATATTTACAGCGACTGTGGAACCAACTTTACAGGAGCCGATCGAGAGATGAAAACATTCATCAAATTCATAGTCTCTACAAACAACAACGATCAAGTATCACGATGGCTCGCAGACGAAGGAATTAATTGGCACTTCAACCCGCCTGCAGCGCCACATTTTGGAGGCCTCTGGGAAGCCGGGGTGAAGTCCGTCAAGTATCATCTGAAACGAGTTCTTGGCACCATGGTTCTAAACTTTGAAGAAATGCAAACGCTTCTTTGCCAAATCGAAGCTTGCTTAAATTCACGTCCTTTAACGGCGTTAAGCTCGGATCCAAACGACTTCAATGCGTTGACACCTGGACATTTCCTAATCGGAGATGCGCTCACCGCAATACCCGAACCAGATCGCACTTCTGAAAACGTCAACCGCCTGTCACGTTGGCAATTGGGCCAACAAGTACTGCAGCACTTTTGGAACCGTTGGCGAAATGAATTCCTCTCTCGCCTTCAACAACGTCCAAAGTGGACTACACCAAAACCGAATCTACGAGTCGGCGACTTGGTCTTGCTCAAAGATGAAGATTTACCTCCAACCAAGTGGAGAATGGCAAGAATCACTGAACTTCATCCAGGACAAGACAATCAAGTTCGCGTCGTAACTGTCAGAACCTCTGACAAATCACTGTAAAGACCCGTAGTTAAATTATGCCAGTTACCACTAGACTGATTTTAATTGTATTCAAACTGTTTACTAAGGGTTATTTATGTATGCAAATGTAACTTTTCGGACTTTTACTATCTCATTTGAAATTCGTTATTTCAAGGCGGGCGGAATGTTCGGTTGTACACATCGTAATTTTGTATAGTACATCTACCTATATTCGTTTTCAAATGTTTATATAGCGCACGCGCGCGTGAAAGTGAGTTTTTGGTTGCTGTTAAAAAAGGTGTTATTTTTCGCGTGTAAAAATAAATTAACGGCCAGTTCTGTTTTGAAATAAGAGGAAAAAGGTTTACCGGTTTTTATGTCGGAAAAGTTCGCGTCTTTTATTTCGCTGTTCACGACAGTTGGTGTCTGAGTGGTTAGAGTAAATCTCTTGCACGCAACAGACCCGGGTTCGATTCCCGGCCGGCGCCAACAAATCGCAAATTGATACTAAGACGAAAACCGTGAATAATTGGTGGAAACCCTGCCATTGGGCGTTGAGAGGTTGCATAACACTCAGCACTCGGTCCGTCAGAAAAATCAATAAAAAGTAGTTTAAGAGAAAATGCCCGCACAAAAACAACAAACACAAAAACATGAGACTCGAAACACCAACTCTACAATCACACCCTACACATAAACATTACAATAATATCCAATCAAACTGAGTTAAAACCCTCGCAATGGTGAGCGTTAACGTTACAAACCAAACTCAACCGCAAATTAATCCGTTAACGCTCATGGTCGCACAGTGGTTTTGCCAACCCTTCGACCTCGTTCCCTAATTCCTAGCAACTGCGAACGCAGTGATTTCTAGAAACTGCGTACGCAATGATTAACCTTTGCACGGAAACTGTTCGCAGGACAGACAGACCAACACACTTTGTCCCCTCGGAGAGGTAAAAATAGCCTGTTTGCCTCTTAAAAAATTGTCGTCTAAATTTCAAACAATTGCTTACTCATCTTTGATAACCTTTCGTGAGCAAGCAATTTTTTATATAATTATTAGCTTAAATGTTCCTTAAAATCAGTCCAACCAAGGTTGACGTAGAATAACACACTTTTTTAATAAAATTTATATATCTTTTGAGATCACGTGAAAGGGCTCTCTAAAGAGAGCGCAAAGCTACACAGAAAAAACTACGTTTAAATTTCCAACACCAAAAAATAAATAAACATGTTAAAAAATTTAAACACTTATATTTTGCGTTTAATATGTAAACGCCAAAGTGTTGAATTTCTAAACGGATGGATGCTAAACGTAGAATCGCTTGTCACAGTTGCTAAAAACACGTGTAATAACTACACACTACCTCAGATAAACGCCTCTTAATTATTAAAAATCCTATGGGTTTAGAAATGACAAAAAACAATAAAACTACCTCCACGGGTTTAGATATTAAACGTGTTACACGAGTCACCAAAGCCGAAAGCAAGTTGTGGTCATTTTTTAACAATAGCCGACGCAGACAGAACAGCAGCGATTAATCGATTTGTTAAAGTTGAAAATTAAAATCTAATAAGTTTACAGTTTTCTTATTTCATTTTTGTAAGTCGACTTATTCAAATCTTATTAACAAAGGCGATAAAACTTAAGTGTAATAAAAATTCCAATCTCAAGTTCAGTGTTTAAGCCTTGTTTCCCTTTAGTTTTGCAGCTAATACAACAGTTATTCTTATTTAATATAGATTTATTCGAAGACGTTTGAGTATTTTTTGAATCCTAAAGCGATTTTACAATTTAATTACTTTACATTGACCACGTCTTGACATATGTGGAAACTAAAATTTCAGACTTAAATTTTAAAAAGCTAATGCAATGAAAAATTTTAACTTGCTACCACACTCAGAGGATGCACACAGATTTATGAAGATAATTTTAAACTATATTTAATGGCAACGGCATTTACATTTTGCAACGGGTCGGTCAACATCCACCAGATGTTAACCGCTCCGTTGCCGACTCCTTCATATTTGTGTAGGTTATTTTTATGTTATGAACTACACTCACAAGGAGAGTACCCGAGGTGTTTATTGCCGATTTTGTTCAAAGTCGGGCGTAATGTACATTGTAGCCCTATATGAAATATGAAATTTCCCAAAAGGAGACGGTGCACTACCCATTCGATTTGCTATGGCAACCGAAAATGTTTTTGATCACTTAAAACAATAAAATCTCCGTTTAAAAAAGCATGGGATTCTACGAAAATTTTGTTTTTTTTTGAAAATCACGAAATGTGTATTTTGGACCAAATTTAGGTAAATTTCATCAAGTTTGGGTAAATTGAAACATTTTTAGGGTAAAATAAGGAAAAAATCTTATTTTGTTTGTAAGTGGTCAAAAACATTTTCGGTTGCCATGGCAAATCGAATGGCTAGTGCAACGTCTTCTTTTGGGAAATTTCATATATGTCTACGACGTTACGGCCGACTTTGAACTAAATCGGCAATAAACACGTCGAGTACTCTCCTTGTCAGTGAGAGTGCTTGATAATCAAATTCCCTTTTGTACCATGTCGGACATTTATTCACAATTAAACGTGGAAGGACTGGATTATATTGTTAGTTTAAATTTTGTCTAAAAAGACAAGACCCAATAAAGAACAATTCCTTCATCAAATTCCATTGTTTCTGAATTACGTTAAGCCTAAGTATTAATAAGGGGTGAGCAAAATTAAATGTAACCGTTGGTATCGTTTAATTATCTGTAATTAGAATTGTATAACGGTTATATTTTGGCTCTCGAACTGGGGCTCGAACCCAGGACCGTTAGGTTAAGAGCCTTATGAAACAATTGATAATTTTTCAGATGAATTATTGAACTAAATCAACAATTGTCACATCCACAATCGGATGTAGCATTAATGGCTATTTTAAAACGAAATATACGCCCTGAAATTAGACTACAAATTGTAACAACTACTATTCATAGTTAATCTTACTTACAAGTAAAATGTAACTTAATAGAGTCCGCATTAAATGTGGTAAAACCTCGAAACATTCCCAATAAGTATGATTCGAAATCAAGTTATGGTAGACCACAATCCCAGAACTCGTATCGTCCGCATAACCAAAAGACTCGCAACGATCAGCGTAGATTCAACTGCATAGCGAAAATACGACTCCAAAAACCTCTTCAGAAGCAGCTCTGAGACATAGTAACGTAACTCCTAAATGAACATTTAAAACAGTTCAAAGGTCCGATGTTATAATTGTAACGGCATCGGTCATATTTCAACTAAAAATCCATCACTCTCCAACTTAAGCGGAGAGCGTAAAAACGGGTACCGCGCCCCCGACAAAAACCAAACAAACTCGAAAAGATTTTAGGTGTTTTTCAGAAGAAATCGGTTGACCCCCCCTATAGCGATTAAGGTCGATTTTTTATACGGTTCTCACATTGATCGTCTAGATTCAGGGGCGGACGCTTCGTTTATGAGTTTAGAGCAATGGCGAGAACTTCAAGAAAAATTAGGCAATAAAATATATATTCCCACTCAGGATGAGGTCGAATGTATCATATTAGGAGATGGTAAATAAAAGTTTACTAAAGGTTCGGCAGTAGTGTCGTTTTCCATAAAAGGAAGCCACTACGAACATTAATTTTTACTCGTACCATCCCTTCTATGTGATTTTATCCTGGGTCTTGATTTTTTACAAACAGTCTCCGCGGTTATAGATTTTGGTCGAGGTACGTGTACCCTCGGAAATCAGGAGATTGTTTTTGAAAAAAAAATAGAGTGCAAAAGGGACCGCCGCCTTTATTTATAGAGGATATTAAAAAAGCGGGCAACCTAAGTTATCTGCCATACTCTCGCCGTATGGATTTAAAAACCCTATTATTACGATTTCCCGAAGTATTTGCTCGAAAAGAAGGGAAATCGAGTCTCGTTTATCATGAGATACACGCAGACGACGCACCTCCTGTCTCTAGTCGACCATACAGGGTTAGTGAAGAAAAAAAAACGTAAAATTGAAAGGCAAATTCAACAATTGTTGAAAGACTACGCCATAAAACCCTCGACTAGTCCCTGTTCGTCTCTCGTCGTATAAGTGTATCAAAAAAACAGTAAAGTTCGATTCCGTGTCGATTATCGAAAATTAAATAAAATAACTAGAAAAGACCCATAACCCCTTCCAAGAATTTAAGAAATGCTTAGTAGAATGAAAAAAGCAAAATTTATAACAGCTTTAGATTTACGATCAGGTTATTGGCAAATCGAAATGCATCCAGATAGCGCACCTTAAACGGCTCAAATCTCGGAGTCTGGTAAATACCAATTCAACGTAATGGCGTTTGGGCTCACAAATGCGCCATCGTCATTCCAGCGGTTGTGGACGAAATATTCCGTGATGGCACTTAGTGTGATATATATGTCCATCTGGCTGACATTCTCGTAGTTTCCGATGACTGGGATCAACATCTAATTAATCTAGAATATGTATTAGCACAATTACGAAATGCCGGTTTTACTTTTAAAATTGAAAAATGTGATTTTGCAAGAACCGAAGCTAAAATTCTGGGACATATAGTTAACGAGACGGGAATCCATATTGACAAATCTAGATTTGAAGCGATCGAAAAATTTCCCGCACCTCGTAACGTAAAACAGGTCCAGCGTTTTCTCGGTCTTACCGGCTGGCATTCACGTTTTATTCCGAATTACTCGATTTTAGCCGAACCACTGAATAGGCTAAAACGTAAAAATATTCCTTTCCAATGGGGACCCGAACAGCAACGCTCGTTTGAATCGTTAAAAAAGATGCGATATTTCGCGCTGGACCACTTTCAACTTAGAGGTCATGAAGTCCGTGCATATTAACCACGGACGCATCTGACCTGGGAGTGGCCGCGATGCTGAGTCAGATTCAAGATGGCGTCGAGGTCCCATTGACATACGCGAGCAGACTGTTAAGCGCTGCTGAAACGCGTTTTACCACGATGGAAAAGGAGTGTTTAGCCATTCATTGGGGCGTTAAAAAATTTGGATGTTTTTTGGAAAGATTACCGTTTACTGTAGTCACGGATCAAAAGTCACTCCAGTGGTTATATAACGTAAAAGATCCAAATGCACGCCTTGTAAGATGGTCTATGTTTTTACAATAATTTCAATTTAAAATAGTTTATAAAAGGGGAGTAGAAAACGTAGTAGCAGTCGTGCTTTCTCGCGCACCGATCGGTCTGGCAGCCATGGAGCTTCGAAATGTCAATCCCAACAATCAAGGGGATAATATAATATAACCTACTCCTCCTCACACTATGTTCAATGTATTTGATGTATCGATGTAGAAACCGCCCAAAATAAGGATTCGCAAACGAAAGAAATCATCGATCAGTTAGCGGAGAAAAATGAAAAATTAGGGAGACTTTTTGAAGTAGTAAATGGTGTGCTATATAGTAGGCCGGGGGGAACCTTGCCGCGAAAAATTTATTTTCCTCTACGTTTTCGAAAAAAAACTCTCCGATTATTACATGACCACCCAACGTCCGCACATAGAGGACGTGATAAAACTTTGACCAAAGGGCGCTATTGATATTTCTGGCCCAACCTTCGACAAGACGTTCAACATTATGTACGTGGCTGTCTTGTTTGTCAGCAATATAAGAGTTGGAAACGTAAAACTCCAGGTTTAATGACGACTACGGAAACAAGTGGTCCCTGTGACATGGTGGGGGTCGATATTTTAAAGCCCTTACCAATGACTGTCCGGCGTAAAAGGTTTCTCATTGTTTTCGTGGATTATTTTACGAAATAGGTGGAGTTGGTTCCGTTGAAACGTATCACATCGGCAATATGCTGCGATGCATTCACGAAGCGTATATTGCGTTGGGGCTGTCCCCGACGTGTCTTTAGTGACCAAGGTCGACAATTTGTATCCACTCTATGGGAGGGAACTTGTAATCTCTTAAAGGTCAAAATGCAAACTACTAGCGGGTACCATCCCCAAAGTGAAATTGAAGAGCGGTTGAATCGGGTAATTGGCGAAATGACTTCAATATATGTCGGAAATGAACATCGACGATGGGATCAGTCCTTAGAATTCTTGCAATTCGCCATCAATTCTGCGCCGCAGGACACGACAGGCCGTTCTCCATTCTATCTGAATATGGGCCTTGAACCGCGATTGCCGTGGAATTCCCTGGACGAAAATAAGGATCCCCCGGAAATCATTCACCAGGAACGTTCCTTTAGGCAACTTCATGATGACCTTGAAAGAACTAAAATGTATATGAAAAGAGCGCAAGAACATCACAAGAAGTATTACGATCAACGACGAGAGGATCTTTAGATTTCAGTTGGTACGCTAGTGTGGCTGGAGACTCATGACCTTTCCCAGGGCGCGACATATCATGCCACGAAATTAAGTCTGAAATGGGAAGGGCCGACAGGTCACGCCCCTAGTGCCAGGGTTCTAAAGCAAAAAACCCTACTCAAAAAACCCAGTGGTTTTTTTTGGACCCACCCACCCCAAAAAACCCACATTAAAAACCCACTTTGAAATTTCATATTTTAATGAAAAGGCATTTTTCAAGGTGCAATGACCACTTTAATATATATATATATATATATATATATATATTTAGTAATTTACAAAGTAATTTAATAGTTGATACTTGTGACTACTGACTTCAGATTTCTACCAGTACTTTGGTTCCGCTTTGCTGCCTTTGCTGTATCTGTACACTTTTACAAGTTTTTTTAGAAGCTCGTTATGAGCGATTGTGTCAGGTGGGACAATTCAGTCATCTCGTCCATTTGATTAATCAGGTGCGAGATATGTGTTACGGCCACGCCAACGGGGGTATACTTGGGGATGGGGTTGGGACACCCGTTGGGCGATTAGTGGTCGTCCTCACACGGCCATCCACAAACTCTGCCTCCCAGACGCTTGGGATTACAGGAGTACGCCACTTCTCCCGGCCTTTTACAAGCTTTTCAGCTTTTTCTGACAAAAAAGTGAAGCAGTCTACCCAGCAGACGATATCTAGTCCCTACAATCTTTTTTAGCAGGGCTCGACATAAGACATTTCTAATTTCTCTTGATTTGGTTTTTTTTTGATATATCATGTAATACAAATATGGAAATAGTATACTAAAATAAAAAACCCATCCGAATTAAAAAAACTCGAAAAACCCACTTAAAACCCACTTGGTTAGGATTTTAGGAAAAAACCCAGGTTTTTTCGAACCAGGGAAGATGCCATAACGAATATCAACCGAGGTCTGAAGCACATCAGTCAGCTGAAATTATATTACACGAATTTCAATATCATATTTCCTGATGAGACTGACGCCGTCGTTGACGAAGCCCAACGTTCTTGTTCAGCTCCAGAAACTTCTGATCCAGTACATACGGATGAAGAACCAACGGACGCACCGGGTATATCCCGGGATCCACCTTCAACAAGCGACGCTCCAACAAAATCGGCATTACTGGATTCCAAGGAACCTAGCCAGGACGACGTCGAGACACGATCATCAACTTCTTCGGAGACCTTGATGAACAACCACGAAAGGTCGACACTCCGCGATGCGAGGTGGCTTAAACCCCTGACTCTGGGTTGGATTCGGAAACTGTGTTACCGAAAGACGGTGACTTAAAAAGGGCCCGTATTGGATGTCTATTATTATTCGCCCTTACCACCGAGCTGCCGCTTGCGATCATTAGCCGATTTAAAAAAACTAATAAAACATTGAACTTATTGAAGTCTGATTTTAACTTCACCCGGGAGACCGTTTCAAACCCTCCACGGGAGAGGATACGTCAGGATGGAAACAAACCATTATAAATATTAATTATTCCTTTCTTTTATAGGGGTTATGCGCCACTCATGAAATTTTGGCCTACTGTCCAGATGGAGCTGAAGAAATATCAGTCATTATACCTGCGTTACTTGACTTAATATTCCCATTTACTATTATGACTAATACACTAGCAGCCGATTTGGGATTCAACTAATATGACAAGGCATCAGAAGACGACTTAGACGACTTCAAAAAACGAGCCAAACATTTTCCTCTGTGGTTCATTCTGGGTAAACTGCAGCAATTGGACGTTGAAATTTTATTTCGAAAAGTAACCCTTCACGACGTGCTAATCGTACAAGATTGACGATCGCTAATTGTACTAGAACCTTGGGCCTTAAAGGCTGCCTAATTACAATACTGCCCTAGTCCATAATGTCTAGATAGCAATGGTGGATTACGCCATTACCCAACATTGGCCACTAAACTACCTCATGATTCCCTAAAGGTGACATGGATCTCAACTCACAGAGGAATTACACATATTAATTCCACAGACTTAAGCACCTTATAAGAAGAGGATATGAAGGAAGTATTGGAAGTTGGCCAACTCACTCCCCCGTAGTCACCCCCTCCAATTAGGTTTCATCTAAACTCCCACGATTTGGACGATATCTTTGATGATAACTTTTTAAACAACTCGCCCCTTATACCAGACGACCTCCCAGTCTCCGAATCACCACAAGCAAAGTGTCAAAAACTATTGCCGAGCAACTCCGCGATTCACTCGTGGCCACGACCACTGCTCCGTCAACTCCCATAGTTCAACCACCTTTACCAACGCATTAGTCGACTTTTAACAATAACGCCGAAACTAAGGTTAAAACTCATCAATGCGGTGTGTGAAACTGCCACATGCTCGCCATCAAACCTATTTAGTTTCAAATATAAATACCCATGCGGCAAGCGGCGTGTAGGTTATTTTTATGTTATGAACTACACTCAGTGAGAGTGCGTCAGAATCAAATTCCCTTTGGTACCATGTAGGACATTTATTCACAATTAAACGTGGAAGGACTGTATTATATTGTTAGTTTAATTCTTGTCTATAAAGATAAGACCCATTAAAGAACAATTCCTTCATCAAATTCCATTGTTTCTTAATTATGTTAAGCCCAAGTATTAATAAGGGCCGAGCAAAATTAAATGTTACCGTTGGTATCGTATTATTCGATTAATTATCTGTAATTAGAATTGGATACTGGTTAAAATTTGACTTTGACAATAATGAATCTTCCGTCAGTGCGATAACTTACAAATATGCAAATCTTCTGGCCAGAATCGCATTTTTGGGACTTCACGTGCACTGACCCTTTTGCGCCTTCATACTTGGCTTTTTCTTTTACAGCTCCTCTCTGGGCTGGTACCCAGGCTGAAGAGAGGAAAAAAGCAAAGTATTCAGCTCTCGAAAATCGTTTTCAGTTTTGAGCTTTGGCGGTTGAAATCCTTGGCTCCTTTGGGCGGGACGGCTTGGCCTTAGAACACGCGATTGGCCGGAAAATACACGAAGTAACCGGAGAGCCGCGTTCTGTGGAATTTTTGACGTATCGGCATTGCCATGCAACGGGGTAACGTGGCCGTGGTAATGAACACTTTCCCGCCTGGCTCCTCCCTCGAGGACAATTTATACAAACTTTTTTCTTTTGTATTTAAATTTTTGTTATACTTTTCTCATATAATTAGACTTATAAAATATTTATTTCATATAATTTTGGGAAAAAATAAACTTCTTTTACTAATTTCGAAAATAAAACGCTCGCTGCAAATAAACACATTTATCACTAACGCATGGTGGCTAAACGCATTTATCACTTAAACGTTTGTATGATAAACGCGTTAAGCCGCCAAATGTTTATACGACAAACATGTTTAGCCGCCAAGCGTTTGTATAATACTAACGCATGACGGCTAGTTTATTAGTGAAAATGAAGTTGGTACAGCCATAATATTAATGACTTAACATGTTGTGGTCAGAGATCCAATGATAGTAAGTGGAATTTAGCGCTACACGTTGTATGCAGGATGTTGCAGAAAATAACGAGGTAGAATCTAGGGCTATTCTTTCTGACCTAATAAGTAGAAAAAGTTTGATGAACAAACGTACTTAAGTGCTTCGTTTCAGACATATGGGTTCTCAAAAAGTTACCTGAAAAACCGGTAGACAGACTTGAATACAAACTATTTTTAAGTATTGATACGGTTTTAAATAATAGATTTTTGTGGGATACTCGTCACAACTCTTGTTTATTATTTAAATTTAAGATACAACGGATTTTTTAGGTTACACCATTAAAGAATTTTTCAAAAGAACCACAAGCGTTAAGTCTATCGTAGAAATGATTAACTCACTCGTTCAAAATGCTAAGTGTTACGAATCATCAGAGTAACGTTTTTCTGTCTTGTAAACTTAATCCTACAGATAGCCCTAGTAAAATCAATGTATCGGACTGTCCACTCTACTGCACCTCGTTGACCTATCCGCCTGAAAGAAAACGTGGAATAGAGGTGACCTCGAACTTTACGGCTTTAATGATCTGGAGCTCCGTGGTCCAAAAACTACACGCGCCGTCTGTTTTCTAAACCAGGTTTGCGAGTAACGCCGCTAAATATTGCAAATAAAGTAGTAAGGCAACAGTTGAATGCGTTCAGTGAGAGGTCGTGATCCCTCGATGCCTAAAAGTACTCGGAACATTTAGTTTTCTTTACATTTTGGAGAACGGCGAATAAATTTAGCAGTTTAAAGGATACGTTATATCTTTCAAAATTGCAGATCAGAACCAAATTTTTTCAATCTTTATATTCGGTTTAACTTTCAAATAATGTAATGTCGTTGTAGTTTGAATAATTAGCTTCCATTATTTGTTTTAGCTCTGTGAAGTTGATGCAGTAGTTTCGTAGTTGCATTCTGTCCTTATCGATTGCATAATTTATATTTGTCGATAACATGTATGCCTCATCTTTAGCGCCAGTCACAAAGTCATATACTTTCAAAAAAATTTCAAGCATTCTCGAATTAGCTTCAATGCGTTTTAATTGCCGCAGCTAACAAAACCAGATTGTTGATTTATTGTGCATCTGAAACATTTGCTGAAGCGTCAAATTCGATTATCAATTTGGTAGTTGAACTACTATCTCTAATAATTCGTTGAAGTGGAACATGTGTTTTACAGCAATTCCTAATTTAGGTGGTATTTGTATTATTTTATGGATTTGCTATATATAATGGTTCTGGCTTAAATTTCTAACAAATCTCTTCACTCTTTGAACTGATTCTGTTATATTGTTTTAAAAATTTTATGTATCGGTTCACAATGGTAAACTGACTTACTATTTATTTTTTAAAACGGTGTATGCCCTTTTAAAGCAAGTGTCGGCTTGACGACAAGTAGCTCTTTTTTCAACAGATGTAACTATCGTTGACACGAAAACAAGATAGTTTAGTTTCATTTTGACTCAAAAAAGTCACTGGGTGACTTTGGCCTAAGGTGGTGCCTTGGGTATAAGCCCAATTATTATTATTATTAATTTTATATTTATAATTATAGGTACGGTTGAACGAATCGTTTGTAAATTGGTGAATTACGTAAATTACAGCAATTATAAACAATATTTTTACAAGGAATATATAATTTAGGATGAAGTCCACTAAATAGAGTATAAGTTGTTTAATTAAACTACTCAACACCAGCTCTCTGACGACGTTATCGTTGGGCTACTTAGAATTAAACTTGATTTTCATAAATAGACTATAGGGACAGTTTCGAAAGCATTTGGCATGTTCAATTTCTGGTACGTTTCCTGATCCCCAGTCTCCTAAGATTCCGAGGCCCTTGTTAATTCGTACATCTTATCCACGTTGAATATAGTAAAATCCAGCAGCAGTTAGTTGTTCTTTGGTAACGTGGTGGCTTTTCCCATGACGAAACTTTTCAAGTCGAAACTCTTCGATATCCATAGCTGAAGTAGACACACATTTTATATAGTTTCAAATGAAACATTCTCTATCTCAACATGCTGAACCTAATTTTCTTAATATTGTTTTAACCAGTTGAACCTAAATTTCAACGCTACAATTTCTCAATATATTGCTATATAATTTTTTTTTCTTGTTTGATTTTTGTAGTAGACTAATATATATATATATATATATATATATATATATATATATATATATATATATATATATATATATAGTCTACTACAAAAATAAAACAAGAAAAAAAAAGAATTTCCCTCCATAAAAGTAGGTTAAGCCTTTTTCTCAGACGAGCTGTATAAAAGACGGAACTGACCGTCCGCAGGAAATAAGTGACGCGTGGGAGAAAGAATCTGTTAGTTTCTAGTCACTTGAAATTAATATCTCTTGAGAATAAAAACAAAACTGCAACTAATTCGTTGACGTCACATCTTAAGTAACGTATTTAAAGTTTGGAAAAACCCATTGACGCTATATCATGGCTAGGCTAACGAGATTTTTCCGAACTAAGAATTATCACGTGTCGAATATATTTCACTAGTCTTAAACAGCTGCTGAAGGTTGTTTCCTATTGGTTGACGTTGACGTCATTTCACAAGTTTAAAAAATATTGAGGTTTTATCATGTTTACCCTAGAGAGAATTTTTGGAATCAAGAAATACCCTTAAGTTCTATTTTCTGTCTCTCTGAGATAACAGTTCTACGCACTTAAGATTAAACCATATCATGATCAAAACTGCAAAAAAGGTTGATTCACATAGGTTAGAGACTACACTGACGTCACTTCTCTAGAAAACACAGCAATCAATACTAATTTACTTTAAATAAGTATACTAATTAAACATATTTTATTATCCAAATGCTAACGTTAGGCTCCATAAAAATACACAAATTTAAATTAACCATTTTGAGGTCGACACATTTTCAATAACAGAAATATTTACTGTAAGAAGCAAATTGTAATAAATATTATCACTAATGTTTAAAGGTTGTTTAAGGATAGAGTGAAATGGAATAATTTACAAAATAAGCATAAATGTTAGAGCACCTTACCACCAAAAGATCTAATTACGCTTGTACATTCTCCATAAACAAACAAGTTCTTGGGAATAAGATATGTTTTTATCAAAGATCAACCAAGTTTATAGCTTATTGTAATTGGAACCATAACAAAAACCACGTTGTAACGTTATTATGTTTAACCCCTATCGATAATTCTTGGTACTAAGAAATTCTGTGTCTAGTTTTAACTTAAACGACTTTTAAATACCTTGAAACTTAAACTTATCAAAATAAAAAGAGTAAATAATGAGATTGTATAAGTAGAAGATAAAGTTCATAGATTATAAAATCCTAATCGTAAAACTTTATACCTGTAAATCTTACATATATTTTTTCCCTAATAATTAAAATATTTAAGTGTCGGAAACTACCCTTAAATCGTAAAGTTTAATAACGTTTTCTAGAGTTTCGCTATTCTCAATCGCCTGTATCCTTTCTTTAGAATCATTTTAGCCTACGTCCGCCGCAGAAACTACCACCGTTTTCGAATCTTTGTACAAGCACTGAAATATTGCGTTGCTCAGGCATTGCGGGCCTGGACCACTATGGACCAATCAGAGAGCTATGCTACGACCACTTAAAAAATATAAGTTTTCTCGTTCAGCACCGACATTCATAGCTTTTACCTTCGTGGTTTCTTGGCCCATAAATGATTTAAAAGCCATTACGGCCTTGACTAGTAGGCGTAAAAATTCGCGTCTGGACCCAGCCAAATCAACAGTGCCTTCTGTGTTGCAGCAATCGTCGGTAAAAATTACGCTAATATTCGATGTTTCATTATACCCTTTCCTCTTAAATGTTATTTTTGCGCCTTCAAATACCATTGATCTAGGAATTTTTAAATATTCTGTCATATTGTTGCCGTTTATGTGGTTTTTCAATTCAATTAAATTCAGAGGTTTAGTTGAGTCCAAGTTGATTCGTGGCTCAATTTCTTTTGGAAAATCCACGTCCCCAAATACTGCAGGAAGTTCCTCGGGGAAGAGAGCAACGTAGTCTCTGTAAACACAAGGGTCGTAGTTCGTGGTTTTAAGTTGTTCCCAATTACCTGCTAAAAATAATGTTTTCAAAACAATAATACCTTAACAATGCTACCTTGGCTTGCAAGTACCTGCGATTTGGGTTGAATACGATGGTGGTAAACGGGAATCAGGCATACGATCAGGGAGTAGAGTTGATTCCATCGGGAGTAATGAAGGATCTGCTACGCGATCAAGGAGTGGTGTTGATTCCGTTCGTAGAAAAGTGGGATCTGGTAAGCGATCAGTGATTGAAGTTAAGTAACGGGACTGAAAACTAATTCTTAATACGCCATCTGAGCTAGGAACTGAAGTATTAGTTTCGCTTGAGTGAATACCAGGATCTGGTAGGTCATCATCATCTAATTAATTTGTTGAGCTTTCGTCATCCGTGGATTCCTTTAGTAAATCGATGATTTTCTTTTTCCCAGGAATTTAAATCGGGTTATGTGGACTAACGTAAACAGGTGTCCTGCCCCAATGTAACTGAATATTTTGTCCGGTAAACTCTCCACCATCCACAATTGTAACAGAAGACAGATACCTGTCGATAGCTCGTAGGAAATCGAATCTGAAAAACGCTATGTCACTCATAAGCTACGGTCACACAAGCGTGGGTAAATCGATTTGAATCGACAAAATAAAACCGATATTCAAATCGCCTAGTTTCGGTATAAGCGCAATCAGTTCACACGTCATATGTAAAAACCGATTTATCGTCTTATCTATCGTTTGCTCTAAAAATGACCCCGCCGCCAGAACTCTTGTTGCGATATTTAAAATATTCCTTTGTCGATATGGTGTAGGCCACGTATGCATGTGAACTTCTGGGAAGACAGAGTTCTTACCACGTATACTGAAACTTAATTCAGAGGCGACTTTAGAATGAATAAAAAAACCTTTTTAATCCTCTGTGATATCCTTCGTGAACAAAAAGTAGCCCTTGCTCTGTACAAATTTGCTACGCCTGGATAATTTAGAACTATCGGGAACTTATTCAGTGTTGCTAGAAATACCGCTTGTGTAACATTTCTCAAGGTAAATAAAATTTTCAAGTACGCAATGAATTTGCATTTACCAAAGTTTTTTGAAGTTTTGTGAAGCGATTGAAGAGATTCTTGTCCCGGAAATTTCCTTTCCAACTGGGAAGAAACTTGAGAAGGTAGTAGATGAATTTAGTATTGATTTGGGATTCACTCAGTGTTGTGGTGCTGTAGATAGGACTCACGTTCCCATAATAGCTCCAGTCGAATTTAAAAAGGATTATTTCAATCGCAAGGGTTGGCACTCATTTTTAATGCAAGCTGTTGTGGACAGTAAAGGAAAGTAAGTGACATTTTAACTTTTTAATTGAAGCTGTATTAACTAACATTGTTTGCATTTATGATTATTGATATTGTAATTGGGTGTCCAGGTAGTGTCCATGATGCGAGTGTGTTTGGAAATTCGTCGTTGTACCACAATCGGGAAGCTGAAACTCTTTTTCCAAATGTAATTATCTGTTTTTCTTAATTTTGTGCCGTGAATTTGAGTTAGTTAATTATAACCTTACAGAAGCCTATCGTCTTGGAAGGGTCGGAAATTCCATTGTTGTTAATTGGTGACCTGGCTTACGCTCTTAAAACCTATTTGATGAAAGCGTATTCAGAAAGGACGAGGTTGACTCCAGAACAAAGTTATTTTAACATCAGGTAATCAAAAAAAGAAATAACTCTCTCACCTCAAATTTAAAAATTAATAGTATCATAAGTAATATAAGGATAGAAGTATGACAATTAGCAGAAACTATCATGGAAGTATTTTTCAGAGTGGTTGAGCAAACAAGGTTTTGTTCAGAACAGAGCCTCCTAGTGTCTTAAATATGCCTTAGCCAAACTATTGTACTACCAAGTACGATAATAAACTACTGCTAAGTTGGAGCTGGGTGAAAGTGTCGGTGTCGAAAAAAAGTTAACACAGAAAATTTGCATTAACACAGTAAGAAGTTTAATACTTATAGTTATCACTTTACTTATGATAGTATCATTTGATTACTTGTTATCTTTACAGTTATTATTAAATTAGAATTTTTCATTGCAAATCAAACCTACTATATTAAAATAAATGAATATTTTTGGGAAGAAACATTCAATTTTTACCTCTCCGAGGGGACAAAGTCCCCTAGGTGGGGTTATACAACGACCGTTTCTGTCTGTGGGTCTGTGGGTGGGTCTGTCTGTCTGTCTGTCAGGACTGCGAACGCGTTCGCATTTTCGGTGCAAAGTGTAATCACTGCGTACGCAGTTTCTCAAAGGGTTGGCAAAACCACCGTGTGACGGTGAGCGTTAACGGATGCATTTGCGGTTTGGTTTGGATGGTGTTTTTTCGCTCACCGTCGTGACGGTTTGGTGTATTACGTTTTTGTAATGTTTATGCGTAGGTTGTGAGTGTTGAATTTGTTGTGTTTGTGTTCTGATGGGTGTGCATGTTGAGTCTGTTGTGTTTATATGGGCGTTTTCTCTCCAACTTCTTCTTAATGACTTTGGGACGGACCGAGTGCTGAGTGTAATGCTACCTCTCAACGTCCAATGGCAGGGTTTCCACCAGTTGTACACGGTATTCGTCTTAGTATCAATTTGCGATCGCATCGGGCGGGATTTGAACCCGAGACCTCCTGATTGACAGGCGGACGTTCTACCACAGAACCACCGACACTTGTTACGCCTTATTGAAAATTAGACCTTCAGCTTTATCGGAAGCGTATTTAATAGAGTAGGAAATTTTGGTTTAATTGAAATAGAATTGAAATTGAAATTATTGCATCGAAGAAATTCTAATTTAGCGTTTCTCTATTGATTAAAAACAAATGCGCCACCCAGGTTTCGAACCCAGACCATTCGGCAGTCAAGCGCTCTACCACAGAACCACCGATAGCTGCTTAGATCCACTGAAATTAAGACAGGCATCGTAAGCATAATAGGTAATAAAGTCTTTTTTTATTAATGAATTTATGAAGGCCTAATCTGGTATTTTTTAAAGGTTAAATCTTGTTTTAGCGCAGTCAGCCGAGATTAGAGGGTTAAAGGGTAGACCCTGTGGGTGGTCCACTTTCTTAACGACCTATATATAGTTCTGTTAATTCAAAGGAGATAATTTAACGTTAATTGCTTTAAGAGCTGGCGGTTAGTCAAGTGGCTCTCTGTGCTTTGTTGATGGTAAGGTTTTTGCTTCTTGTAAATACATCTGGTGTGGATATTTGGATATCTACGATTTCTAACGCAGTCAATGATTTCTTGGGTGTGCGAGTCATTATATGATATTGGAAATTGGACGGCATTGGTCTTTTTCATGTGGTATGCGTCACAACGTCAACAGGAAGTGAACGAGTCGTCCACTACCAGATATCTACGGTATCTTCATCAAGGGCGAGTGTTGAAATAAAATGAGCGTTAAAGATGCGGCAAGTATTTCGTAAGCGAGTAATTCCAAAAAGCCTCTGTAGATATTTCTTTCATTAAAATTTGCTTCGTATTATATTTAACTGATAAACTTGTTCTGTAAAAGGGTTTAATTCAATTGTGCATTGTTATAGTACGTCTAACTTACTGTTGTAACTACTTAACTTATGATATTCTGAATAAATTAAAATTGGTCGTTTCGTCTCAATTATTTTAATTATAATTAAAATTTTATACCGGGCGGGATAGAAATGGGTGAATATTTTTAACAAATAACTCTAAATTGCGGAGATATATCTTTAAGGGTTATCTCGAGAAATTAATACCACTAGGGACAATTCTTCCGAGGAGAGGTATATTTTGGCTTGCCAACTTGTTTTACATATATATGACAATTTTTTGATAAACGCTATTTATATATTGTTAAACACTAGTATAAATTCCATGACAAACTCTTTTAGTTTCTTTGAGGTTATTTTAAATTACAAATAGTGTATTAGATAATGTTTAAATTTATTTCAAGTGAAAGGGTAGTTAAAATTACCACGCATTTCCTTAACACGTAAGTTGATGCAAAGACGTTTGTAAAGTTTCACTTATTTGACCTCTATTTTCGATAATGAGCTATTTCAATTTAATATCATTAATGTTGAATTCTTTATTTTTAATAGAAAAAATTGTTAATTATAGTCCGGTTGGGGAAGATCATATAAATTGTACTTTTTAAAAAGCACGCGAGACTCTTCTGCGACGTGAACAATGTGACAGTGTGAGCTCTGTTATTTAGAACTTTTCGCGGAAGAGAGTTGTCGAAGCGCAGAGAGAATCTTAATCTTATTATTTGAGATGCAGCTCTCGAAATTAAAAGGATTAAATTATTTTAATAATAATACTAGGATCAATCATTCGTAGCATTCGGATTTGTCTCTTGTGTTAACTCTGTTGACAAGGAATTCAAAAATTCAACGGAACAATATCTTAATTTGATATACATTTAATTAAAATTTTAACTTATGTTATAAACAATCTTAAAAATATTTTTGTTATTTAATAAAGGAAGAAAAGTTTTAAACTTAGTCTATGCGAATTGTTTTTTTTTTTCGGTTTTAAAATGGGTAGTTCAAATACAAAACTTTTCCGTAGTACAAAACTTGTCCGTTAAAAATCCGGATGTCGAAACTGGTAATAATGACAATTGTATTGGTATATTTAAGGCAAAATGGCGTATGGGAATTTAAATTACTGTGAGAAGTAGGCTCATCATGCTCGATAAGAGAGAGGGTAGAAAATATGACTCTACTAAAAGGAGTTAACGATCATGGAAATAAATTTTATTGTCTGGATTTTCCCCCCCAAAATGCGTTTACGTTACCCGTCCTAAAGACCACCGTGTACTTTGACCAATAATGCAATTACATCTAAAAATCCCCAAAAATTATAAACCTTTTAATATTATGGAATTATTAGAAACTAACACATATTATCAAATTATTAGAAACCTTATAAGCAAAATTTTTAAAACAAAAAAATTCAAATACATTTCAAGTAGGTTATTTCCCCCCATTATAAATGAACGGTTAGTATGGAGGCTACAACGAAGGAGAGCGACGTCACATTAAATAGAGCAACTTTAAAAACTTCAACTATTTTCTTAAAATAAACGTAAAGTTTCTTTATCTTCAAATGGCTATATCCAGTATATTTCACCCGGTGATGAATTGTACACTAACTCATAAACAAATAAAGACGTTAACAAAATGTGTAAATATTGTTAATATTTTAATACAATAAAGAAATTAAGAAATGTTTTAAATAAAATATCTAATATTTTCTACAATAGTCACCTTTTATAATTATACCACGGAACCACGGATACATGTTACGCTTCACTTAAAATTATTTTAATAACGTGTTTGGTCTTAGGTTAATATTTTGTTCTATTGATATTTGAAATATGTTTAAGGTAAAAACATTTGTACTATTTTAATTATAATAAAAAATATTCTACCTGTCGGGATAGGACCATGATAACGGTTTTAAGCAGAGGCTCTGAATATGGCGATGTATAGTTGAATGCCGTGTCCAGTAGTTAATACGCACAAGGGCAACTTTTCCGAAGAAAGGTATATTTTGGCAAGTTAACTAACTTGTTTTACGTATCTTCTATACAGGGTGTCCATTTTATTCGAAAAAGTGATTTTTTTCAATAACCGTTGTAGTTAGAATTTTGAAATTTTTTGTGTGAATTGTCATTACCGGGGGTCATTGTTGCACATAATGTTTATCGATTTAAAAAGTTTTGAAATTTTGAAAAAATAAATTTTTTTTATTGGAGATCGTCAAATTTTGCCAATGAGAAAAATGTAGAGCGACGTCGAAAACATAAGAATAACGTTTGGTCGTTGAAAACAAAATAATTTATCAGAAAATAACACGCGTTTGAAAATTAACTTAACGGGTAAAATCAAAAACTAGAATATTGTGAATGCAGTGGAAGTCGTAAGACAATATAATTTTTAGACTGAACTACATATATTTTTAATAATTTAAATCAAATTTAATGAAAAATAACCGAAAGGTAAAACCAAAATTCTAAAAACAAGATTCCCAAAATTGTGCAAATTAGATTTTTTTGTTTCAAACAATAAATAAAAATAATTTTTATTGTGTCCCATTTTGGGGAATTTGTGTTTAGAATTTTTAAAAAGAAGAAAACAAGATATTTAGCGTAAGATGTGGGAGAAGCTGTCTTTCAGGGTAGACATTCCAAATTCAGGTGGATCTGTCACAAGCAACGACGGAAATACAGCCAGAAGAGCCTTTTCTCCATTAAATCAAAAGTTATTTTCCGAAATTCTTGGTATTGCAAACTGGCTTGTCGAAGGATTGCACGTAATTTTATGCGCAATATCATCCAATCTCCCTATAGATTCCGGAAAATTCGACCAGCTTGTCAAGAGTTTATTAATAAAAACGTTGCACATTATAATTGGTTCTACTTACCCTTCACCTTACCAATTGGAATGCTTAGCGAACAAGCCGGTGAGTCACTAAACAAACTGAACCGTCGTGACAGGGAAATGCATTCCAGGAAAACGTCTCGTGTCTATAATTTGAGAGAAGTATTTAATCGAGCAATGGACTCAAGCGACCCCGTAGTTTCTCGCTTTTCCCTCGGTAAAAGGGTAGTTAAACAGAAGAAAAATCCACTAGTAAAAGCATTGATCATCTTACTTAAGGTACCCAAGGACCCTAATTTTATAAATCTTTCTGAGGAAGGCATAGATAGCGAAGACAAATCGAATACCGAAAATAATCATCACGATCTAGATCGGTTGGATTTTTCATTGAGTTTAACGGCCGAGGACATAGTTTATATGTGTATGCAATATCTCTTAACATTAAAAAGCGAATAAAACTCACATTCGTTTATTACTTATAACATTACTAAAAGTGTTATTTATTAATTTTGTACCAATATAATATAGGTTTTCATATTAGATTTAGCTATAGTGGTGACACTAATTTATTTGGCGAAATATAATTTCAGATATAATTGTATATAGCCAAAATTGGGCGTGAAATTCAGTCGCATATTGCCACATTTTGAAAATCGACTTTCAAGAAAAGCCGCGAAGGGAAACTTATCATACAAATGGAATGGACATATTTTGATGTTTACTAGAGGGCTTAGAAAAAAATATAGGTTTGTACTTGCGCCTTTCCGAATAAAATGCTTGTAAACCTGCCTGATAATAAAGAAACCCATGGACATAAATTTAATACTACTTAATAACGCCATTACGGGCTTACGAATGTCGCCAACCAAAACTTGTACTCCCAAAGGTAAGCTTACTTCGCCGCTAGGGGGCGCAGCTAAAAAATGTTGGTTCGCCGTTTTTGGGGCCTTTGGAAACACTGTGCAGTGGTGGCCAGCGTTGCCAGATCAAATGACTAAAAATTATAGATTTCCAGTCCAAATTATAGGACACATTGTATTTGGCGGTAATTTCAATTGTGCCTCGGATATCCCACTGAACTTTGATAAAATTTACTTTTAAGTAAAACTTTTTAAATAAAAAAAATCTTAAATATTAAAAATAATAAAAACACATTTATCTATCGCATTTGTCGGCTGAGAGCCGAGAAATTCTGGAACTGTTAACGCTCTCAGTAAAAAATATTCAAATAATAGGATTTATAGGCCATCAATATCGAAAAATCGTAATAAACACAGAACGAAAATAAAAACCACTTTTGCATAGTAAAAGTGGTTTTTATTTTCGTTCTGTATTTTAATGCATAGGGTTAGCTATACCTTCTCAATCGTAATAAACACTGTTCAAATTATAGGACACCGAAAGTTTCGCGACCAAATTATTTATTTTCGCTTTAATTATAAGACGTCTGGGCAACGCTGGTGGCGTATAATCGATGAGCCCGGTCCCAAGAGAAGCTGCTGGGAGTGGCCTCTGCTAGGCGAATCCTTTTGAGCTTGGACCTAGGGGAAACTGTTGCAGCACAACCCTCCTAGTCGTCACATTATGTAAAATTCCAATCTTTAAATTTATACCTGGTCCTTTGATTGGCCCACGAGGGGTCGGGTGTGCAATAACTGGTGGCTATACCGGGGAGTCGGGGTCCGGCTCTTTTAACCCACCACGGGCGATAGCGCACTGGGAGATCTTCACTCCATCCAAATGGTCCTATCTCCACCTCCGACTTCGGTCCGGTGTGGGCTGGTAACTGGGCTTCGGCCCAGGCTGACGGAGAGGGGCCGGGCCAACTGGCCGTCTCGGCGGATTGAGTAGCCTGCTGTGGGGCTGCGGGCCTCCATATGAGGGCACGGCGGACCCATCTCCCGGCCTTTTGGGGTTCCACCAGGATATCCGGTGCCAGCTGTGCCGGGTTATGCGGGCTGCCGTGTGCCCGCCGTTCCCCTTTAGCAATTCTTTCCAATGGGGCTTGGCTCTTTACCTTCCTAGGTAGGGTGTCGGCTGGCGTTGCCAGAGCATCCTTTGATTATTTATACTAAGACCGTAGTTAAAAACTTCGGTTCAAATTTTCATGGTTGACTACCGGCATTGTCAAAGGGCCAACACTCCGAGGGAGTGCTACATGAAACATTTTAGCACATTTTCTCAAACATTGCAAAATTTTCAGGGCGCACGTGCCAAAATTTTATGGGTAACATTGACAAAATGAAATAGTAAAAATTTTAAAATATAAAAATCAGCAAGGTTTTGGTGTAACAAAAATTCAATTCGTCGGTGCGAAAAGCAAATCAGAAATTTAACCACAAAATTTTGTGGAATAAAAGTGACCAATACTTTGCACCACCCTTCTTCAAGGTAGTTTGAAGTCGAATTCGTACCAGTGGCGTAACGACAAACCCCCCCCCCCATCGCGGTATTGAATAAAGCATGTCTTTCATTCGCCGCGTAACCCATTTTACCCAATTGTTACAAGGGTACCCTATTTTGCGTAAATGTCATGTCCCCCCCGCTTTCGTGGGGTATGCGGGTCCTTAGTAACGCCACTGCTTTGCGCTCTACACGTAGTCACACTATAAACTGTAGACGATAGAAAACAAATTATCTATGGTAGAACTCAGTTCCGACTAAATATGCGACAACGCCCCCTGGTCGCAATAAAATGTCGGAGTAAAATAGAAAAAGTCGGGCCGTGATTAATCTTTCATTTGGTTAGTCATTATTGCAAAGATACATTTTCAATTTTTCCTGAGGGGGCCCTTTCCAACGCGGGACCCTGACCCCTGGCCCAATGGGAAAGACGGCACTGGTTGGGCTTGTTTTAACGATTAAGAAACCTCTACGTCAGTGGCAGCGCCAGGATTTTTTTACGGTTAGGCACTGAGGTAAAAGGCCCTCTTAGGCACAGAGCTTGAAGGCCCGCCCCTCTAACGTATAAATAAACCAAATAAAATGTTAATCGATTAATTTGAAATTTTTAAACCAATGACTAAAATAAAGGAGTTATTTTAATGAAAATTTGGAGAACCCATGGCTTGAATATGGAGGCTCTTATCGAAATGTCAGGTACGCCTGGACCTACCCCGCAGGGCCGTGGCCAGGCTTTAGATGTAGACAGGGGGAACCGTAATTTAGGAGGGGTGAGTAGTATTCAGTGCCGTCATTATAGATTTAGTTCGAGGAAACCCCCCCTGGCAACGTACCTGCTACCCCGGCCTATTGTTGGCGCCAAAACTGCTCTACAGATATTAAATTTCGTAACTTAATTTTACAGATGTTAAAAATCCAAAATAGATTTGCAGTAAAATTAAAGGTTTGATTTTGACATTGCTACATTTTTATAATAATTAATCAAGAACTATAATGGTTCTAAAACCTTGCATCAAATATCACTTACGCTAGTCCAAACCCTGGACTGATTTTAATTCGCTCCCACATAGAATTAAAAAATCCTCATAATTTTGAAGTTTAACTGGCAAGGATAAAGTTGGCCAACAAGTATTCGAAATTGGAAATTTACTTGTTATTATAGTGTAAAAATTTCAATTCCGGAGCGGGATCGAAACCCATAGGAGGTACTTTATCCGCGGCTGTGGCAACAACCAATAGTTCTTATCAAGATAACATTGTTTCTCCTCTTTCTATGGCTACTAAATAATTGAACCAATAACTAACGACAATGGTTTCCACTCGAAATTGGTTGGACATATTTTCAGAATAACATATGTTAGAAAAAATTGCTACGATATCTTTTCTGAAGTGTTGGGGTTGTTCGGCATTCGTCATCACCGCCCGAAATTGCTCAGGATAAGAATTAATTGCTTTTAAAAGACCTAACGATTCCAAACCCTTTATAAATTGATCAATTTATGCACGGCAGCGACCCACTACTTAATAGTGTGCTAAATCCTTAGCGATTTTGTACTTATCCGATAGGTCAAGAATGGGAGTGTAAGTATCGGAAACTACCCTTAAATCGTAAAGTTTAATAACGTTTTCTAGAGTTTCGCTATTCTCAATCGCCTGTATCCTTTCTTTAGAATCATTTTAGCCTACGTCCGCCGCAGAAACTACCACCGTTTTCGAATCTTTGTACAAGCACTGAAATATTGCGTTGCTCAGGCATTGCGGGCCTGGACCACTATGGACCAATCAGAGAGCTATGCTACGACCACTTAAAAAATATAAGTTTTCTCGTTCAGCACCGACATTCATAGCTTTTACCTTCGTGGTTTCTTGGCCCATAAATGATTTAAAAGCCATTACGGCCTTGACTAGTAGGCGTAAAAATTCGCGTCTGGACCCAGCCAAATCAACAGTGCCTTCTGTGTTGCAGCAATCGTCGGTAAAAATTACGCTAATATTCGATGTTTCATTATACCCTTTCCTCTTAAATGTTATTTTTGCGCCTTCAAATACCATTGATCTAGGAATTTTTAAATATTCTGTCATATTGTTGCCGTTTATGTGGTTTTTCAATTCAATTAAATTCAGAGGTTTAGTTGAGTCCAAGTTGATTCGTGGCTCAATTTCTTTTGGAAAATCCACGTCCCCAAATACTGCAGGAAGTTCCTCGGGGAAGAGAGCAACGTAGTCTCTGTAAACACAAGGGTCGTAGTTCGTGGTTTTAAGTTGTTCCCAATTACCTGCTAAAAATAATGTTTTCAAAACAATAATACCTTAACAATGCTACCTTGGCTTGCAAGTACCTGCGATTTGGGTTGAATACGATGGTGGTAAACGGGAATCAGGCATACGATCAGGGAGTAGAGTTGATTCCATCGGGAGTAATGAAGGATCTGCTACGCGATCAAGGAGTGGTGTTGATTCCGTTCGTAGAAAAGTGGGATCTGGTAAGCGATCAGTGATTGAAGTTAAGTAACGGGACTGAAAACTAATTCTTAATACGCCATCTGAGCTAGGAACTGAAGTATTAGTTTCGCTTGAGTGAATACCAGGATCTGGTAGGTCATCATCATCTAATTAATTTGTTGAGCTTTCGTCATCCGTGGATTCCTTTAGTAAATCGATGATTTTCTTTTTCCCAGGAATTTAAATCGGGTTATGTGGACTAACGTAAACAGGTGTCCTGCCCCAATGTAACTGAATATTTTGTCCGGTAAACTCTCCACCATCCACAATTGTAACAGAAGACAGATACCTGTCGATAGCTCGTAGGAAATCGAATCTGAAAAACGCTATGTCACTCATAAGCTACGGTCACACAAGCGTGGGTAAATCGATTTGAATCGACAAAATAAAACCGATATTCAAATCGCCTAGTTTCGGTATAAGCGCAATCAGTTCACACGTCATATGTAAAACCCGATTTATCGTCTTATCTATCGTTTGCTCTAAAAATGACCCCGCCGCCAGAACTCTTGTTGCGATATTTAAAATATTCCTTTGTCGATATGGTGTAGGCCGCGTATGCATGTGAACTTCTGGGAAGACAGAGTTCTTACCACGTATACTGAAACTTAATTCAGAGGCGACTTTAGAATGAATAAAAAAACCTTTTTAATCCTCTGTGATATCCTTCGTGAACAAAAAGTAGCCCTTGCTCTGTACAAATTTGGTACGCCTGGATAATTTAGAACTATCGGGAACCTATTCAGTGTTGCTAGAAATACCGCTTGTGTAACATTTCGCAAGGTAAATAAAATTTTCAAGTACGCAATGAATTTGCATTTACCAAAGTTTTTTGAAGTTTTGTGAAGCGATTGAAGAGATTCTTGTCCCGGAAATTTCCTTTCCAACTGGGAAGAAACTTGAGAAGGTAGTAGATGAATTTAGTATTGATTTGGGATTCACTCAGTGTTGTGGTGCTGTAGATGGGACTCACGTTCCCATAATAGCTCCAGTCGAATTTAAAAAGGATTATTTCAATCGCAAGGGTTGGCACTCAGTTTTAATGCAAGCTGTTGTGGACAGTAAAGGAAAGTAAGTGACATTTTAACTTTTTAATTGAAGCTGTATTAACTAACATTGTTTGCATTTATGATTATTGATATTGTAATTGGGTGTCCAGGTAGTGTCCATGATGCGAGTGTGTTTGGAAATTCGTCGTTGTACCACAATCGGGAAGCTGAAACTCTTTTTCCAAATGTAATTATCTGTTTTTCTTAATTTTGTGACGTGAATTTGAGTTCGTTAATTATAACCTTACAGAAGCCTATCGTCTTGGAAGGGACGGAAATTCCATTGTTGTTAATTGGTGACCTGGCTTACCCTCTTAAAACCTATTTGATGAAAGCGTATTCAGAAAGGACGAGGTTGACTCCAGAACAAAGTTATTTTAACATCAGGTAATCAAAAAAAGAAATAACTCTCTCACCTCAAATTTAAAAATTAATAGTATCATAAGTAATATAAGGATAGAAGTATGACAATTAGCAGAAACTATCATGGAAGTATTTTTCAGAGTGGTTGAGCAAACAAGGTTTTGTTCAGAACAGAGCCTCCTAGTGTCTTAAATATGCCTTAGCCAAACTATTGTACTACCAAGTACGATAATAAACTTCTGCTAAGTTGGAGCTGGGTGAAAGTGTCGGTGTCGAAAAAAGTTAACACAGAAAATTTGCATTAACACAGTAAGAAGTTTAATACTTATAGTTATCACTTTACTTATGATAGTATCATTTGATTACTTGTTATCTTTACAGTTATTATTAAATTAGAATTTTTCATTGCAAATCAAACCTACTATATTAAAATAAATGAATATTTTTGGGGTCTACGGTAAGACACAGTGGCGTATGAAGGAAGGAAGGGGCCTGGGTCAGACTATGGAAAAGTTAGAAAGGGTTGGAGTGAAAAATGAGTACAGACAAAGCAATGTCCAAAGAAGTGGGTTTGCACACTGAAATCTTCCCTTTTCCTACGCCACTAATATCCAACAATATTTCACCCAACCTAACCTAGATATGGGCAAGAACATTTTCTAATTTTATTTGCAGTGGAAATATAAGTTAATAAAAAAAAATATTTAATGTTACAGTTTATTTTTTGGAATTGGATAGAAGGGGACTGTTGTTAAATTCCAACACCTGGCTTACCCAAACGTTTCTTTGCCCTAGGGGCTATGGTCTTTGTACGCGTTATTCGAAACGATTACCTTGTTCGTATTTACACTGTGAATATTTTATCGTAATTCTATTTTTTATACTTTTCGCCGCCAATAAAGGCCATCTTTGAAACAAAAAAAACTATATAACTCTCTCTCCCCCCACCTCCCCCCTAGTAAGCAGTGATGCCGTTTGGACTCCTCTTCGACAAACTTCTTGACAAAACGCGTTAAGTGACCGCGCCTCGTTATGTTGTGCGCGCTCGTATCTTCTTTGCTTGGAGATTGATCTGTGCCCCGTTGAACTACGCCTGTATCGAACTCTACGGTACCGTAAGATGAAATAACTTTAATTAAGTAAATGGGAACCAAAGAGCCAAAACTTCGCCGTAGAAATGTTGTCAATTTAATGTTTGTTTTATTATTATTCTAATCGTAATGACCACACAATAAAAGTAACGGATTTAATTTTTCTAATAACGTAATGCGAATCTTGATTTCTTAGTTTCAATGCTGACACTTTACTTTAATTTAACTTCCCCTAGACACGAACTAATTAATTGATCCCCCTCTCATTAAGGTAATATCTCATTTAATTTTTGAAGTGTCGCAACCATGACCCCTACTCTTCGTTGGTTTTGTGTTTCGTAATTTTGTATGTGTATTTCCCCTCCCCACCCGCGCCTGAACATAGCAAGATATCTCATTGTTTTTTCCCTCTGAGCTGAAGTTACTGTTATTTCGCTGTTTTTACGCTTGTCATTTTGGCCATATGTAGGCATATGTTACGTTTTTTTAACATTACGCTGTTTGGGATAAACCAAAGTCTATTTCTTCCTGACTTGCTTTATTATATTGCTTTTTTATCATTGAGGCTGATCTCAAAAATGGTCTCACGGGGACGTTCGACGATTGTCGGGAGGGAGTTGTAACGCTATATTCAGTTCCCGAATATTTATTTGCTTTTGGTAATATATTTTCGGTAAAATTCAATTTAGTTTTAGTTGGTAAAGTGGTCTTACGTGTGTGGCCAATTTCTGAGCTCGCGCTGGTCGCTGGGAGCAGTAATTGGTCTTGGATTTACGATCACTTTCTTCAACGCCTTTGTCAAAAGGGCAGTTTCTAGGAAGAGGTGACTCTGTAGGCCTAGGGGTCGCTCTACCTATTATACCCTTTCCTTATCTTTTACTTCGGAATTGGCGGTAGCTGCTTTCATTTCTCCCCTTCTTAAAGTATATATATTAATGAATTGTCAATCCCTTCTAAAAGCCCTCGTTCTATTTTTAGCCCTCGTTCTTTCTTAATTTATCGTAGTCATTCTTTCCCGTTTCTACATTGTCCCCAAGAAAATAAGGATTGCCCAGCCACTGTTAAAATATTTTCTAGTGTCCATTGTTGTTTAGTGTATTTTTTAATGTGGGGTTTAAGGAGAAACTCCGCTCCTAGCTCCACTTAATTGCTTTATTAGGGCCATAAATGGTGCGTGGCCCATATTCCCGGGATGTCCCATAAAACCATCGTCACGAGCATTCCGCGCGAGGGGTCACCCCTGTGCGCCAATTGGGCAAGGAGAAGATCAGCCCCTTGGTTCCCATTCGGTCGCGGCGATGGCCGAGTGTTTTCATTGACATTGGCTCTGAACAAAACTCAGGTGTTGGGACAAGCCTTGGAAATAACGGTGGTCAGGTGGTCAAAGACCAGTTAATTCATTGCTCAGACCAGTTTATTTATTCAAAATTTGGGGGTCACTGGTCACCGTGTCCAGTTTATTAATTCGAAATAATAACAAAAACAGAAGGTGACCAGTTTAATAATTCCTATTAATCCCAGGTTTATATCAATTTTGGTTTCCCTATTCACTGGATTTCTATGTACAGCGACTCCACTTACTACCGCCGCGGCCGCACGTCAAGGTTTTATGTAGAGTCCCTTCACTCGCATCCCTCGAACGAGTCGAACTCTCTAACCCACCTCTGGCTTCAAACCCTCAATCAAGGATCCTCCTTGCCTCAATCCTCAAGTCTCGCTTTCCCCCGAGTACGGTAGGCTACATGGCTACGCGGTAACGGACATGGGACTTTGGAGTTACGGGGCCTAGAGAAAGAGAGATAATACCTCGGATATTACGGTAAATTACGAGGGTCTTCTGGGCTATTGTAGTAGTCTATATTGTACTATTATTGTGGTAAAAGTTAACTATTTTGAATACGAGTAAAGTTAATGTTACCAACATAATCTAACTTCTAAACATGTAGTATAGGTTTGTTTAGGCTTATAAATGACATTAGAACATTTTATACAAGACCAGTTTAATAATTTATAAGCCAGGGGTCACTGGCCATAAGGACCAGTTTAATAATTAATAAGCTGGGGGGTCAATGGTCCTAAGAACCTGTTTAAAAAAACCTTATTTCCAAGGCTGGTTGGGACCCAAACGTGGAAGAAGTCCGAGAAAAGAGATCCGCATAATTTGATTGAACAAGTGCGCGGGAAAAATCCCATCTCGGTCACTATCAGAAAAACGGAAGACCAAGTCCGGGTCCTTTGCTCTTCGAGACAAGGTGGTTCGCGGCCAAACGCAACGGGAAAGTCGGCACGATGAAGCTGCGAAAAGTGTCGGCTTGCTTAATGAAGCGCTGGTGCGTGGCGTCCGTCTGGAGCTCATGGTGACGGCATAAGAGACAGAAGCACAGAAGTTGGATCTTTGCTGATTATAAGTATATATGTTTATTTTTTATTTGTCAATGTTGAAGGTGGGATAGGAATGCGGGAGTTGCATAAATATAGATTTATGTCGGTTATATATTGTAAATAGTTTGTTTTAGATGGTTAGAGTGTATTTGTTTTTCTGTAGTTGCTAGTGTGATGCATACTGATTAGTTGTTTTATTTAGTTTAGTTGTTTTGTATATGTTTGCTCTGTTGTATTTCGGGTTAGTAAATATTTGTTTTTCTAGGTAATGTTATATGTGATTTCAATTAAAGTTTGGCAATCCTTATTACCGTCGTTAATAATTTTAAACGTAAGTTAAAACTCTAGACAGCAGCTATCGCTACCCTGAGTAACGAGGGTTATGCATCTCTCCCGGGATTTAAGGTACAGGCTAAGAAATAACGTTACAATCGTTGAAAATCATGCCTTTACGAACGCTTTCGCCTAAGTAATCGTCAGCGTTGAACATTTTTCGCGCTTGCGCGGTTAATAATTGTTTGCATAAGCCTAGCAAATCGTTCTTTAAGTCCCGAAATGTGGCAACCGGTGCTGTTCGCTATACTTCAGAATACTTAAGAGGATAGCATATCTAAATCAAATGGAAGACTTGGATTTTAATTTTTTTATTTTCATTTAAGTCCATTAAATTCTCCAAAACGTCTTGTTGACAGCTATTATCGCCAGTGCAATCATCGACGTTTTCTTAAAGCGCCGTTGGATGTTTATTTTTAATATTACTTCTGTAACTCAGTATTTTTTTAAATTCGGTCCACAAGAGTTAATGCCACAAATCAGTTGATCATTTGGTTCATCTTGGTGCTTAAATTCTCTATGGGTTAATAATAACGAGTGTTTTTTCGTAAAATAGTTGCATCACTCGCAACCAAAAAGCTTCAAACGATGATCCTCCCTTTTTGATATTGGATATTATTTATTTCAAAAAAAAAATAAAAACAAAAACTCGAAAAGGGAATACTGCGAAAATTTAACACAATACACACCTTCTGCCCACCGGCACTGCAGTCACTGTATACATTCTATGGCGGAAGCAATTTATAATATACGCGTCACTTTTTTCCTCATCTCCCCTGGCCCTATTTGGTCTTTTGTCGGCTTACGTCAAATTATCTAAAATAACTCCCTCCCTGGCGACCAGGACTGTAAAATAACCTATACGCGATACTAAAAATAGGGGGAGAGGTATTTCGTTGAGTATATCGGAAGAAAACCCCTAAATGTCTTAAAAAAATAACGTTTTTCTTTCGTATTACGGCCGGAATACACGGGGTGCTAATTCTCGAACGGAAGAAAGGAAGCGAGAAAAATACGTTTAGTGTGGCGGCGATGAAATTTGATGACAAATATGTGCCTTTTCCCGGTCTCACAAAGTATACGGTTTTAAAGAGGGGTAGGTAAAAAATCGGCTTGGAGACAGCAAATAAAATTATTAGCGAGTGGTGAGTGATGGGAGGGGCGTAGATCAAAATGTTATATTTTTTTATTTTTTATATGTCTTAAGAAAGACAGAGATAGTTCACCTGAAGCAGACACTACTCACTACGAGTGAAAAGACTCCTTCGTTAACCTTCATTTTTATTTGGGTTTATCGCGGTATAGGATAATTCGATCTCCAGTGCGAAAAACCCTAAATGTATACAGTTGTAGTGGTTTTTAAATTCAGTGCTCGATCACCAGTAATTAATAATGAAGTTTTGCTTTGCAAAGGCGGAGATAAAATTAAAATTAATTGAAACTGTAGAACACTCAATGATTTAAAAGGGTTTTTAGAGGTAAATCTCGAGGATTTTCCGGAATATGTTAGTGGAGACATACAAAACGTTAAATATTTTTGTTACTTAAAAAACAGTTAATGATGAAAATAAAAATAATAAAAAATAACAATAGGTGTTATACAAAATTCGATACATATTCTTTTGCGATTTTTTTAAAGCTGAACATATTGTTACATTATCTAACTGTAGAGAATGGAAAAAAATATTCCTTTATAGAAAATCGAGTTAAGTCTACGACTATTTTTCGATTTTGACAATAGTAGAGAAAGGTGTCAGCGTGCCGAGATTGAGATTATCATTCTGATATCTAATCTCAATCGCGGAACGGTAACAGCCAAGATTATCTCTCTGCCTCCTCTCCCCAATCGCCGGAATATAATCGCCAAGATTTTTCTGCTTTTCCCCCACTCCCCAATCGCCGGAATATAATCGCCAAGATTTTCTCTCTGCTTCCTTCCGCTGTTTTCCTCTCCCCATTCGCTGAACGGTAGCAGCCAAGATTCTCTCTGCTTCTCCTTAATGAATCTGAGATCTTATCTCATTTGCGGAACAGTAACAGCCTAGATTTTCTCTCTGCTTCCTTCCCCACTTTTTCCTCTCCCCATTCGCTGAACGGTAATCGCCAAGATTCTCTCTGCTTCCTCTCTCTATTCGCCGAAATATAATCGCCAAGATTTTTCCTCGCGCAGATTTCTGGAGGATGGAATTTACCCCTCTCTACATATCACATTTACGAAACGGTAACAGCCAAGATTTTCTCTCTGCTTCCCCCCTTCTTTCCTCTCCTCATTCGCTGAACGGTCATCGCCAAGATTATCTCTGCTTCCTCTCCCCATTCGCCGAAATATAATCGCCAAGATTTTTCCTCGGGCAGATTTCTGGAGGATGGAATTTACCCCTCTCTACATATCTCATTTGCGGAACGGTAACAGCCAAGATTTTCTCTGTGCTTCCTTACCCCTTTTTCCTCTCCCCATTCGCTGAACGGTAATCGCCAAGATTCTCTCTCTGCTTCCTCTCCCCAATGGCCGAAATATAATCGCCAAGATTCTCTCAGCTTCCTCTCCCCATTCGCCGAAATATTTACCCCTCTCTACTCTTACCCCCCACCTCGTTAACCATAATTTCCACTATCGCTTCCGAACCCCTTAATTTCTAATCTCTAGGCAATAAGCAATAATAACAAGTTAGTTAAATTTAATTATTTTATTTTAGAACTTTGCTTACATGATTACGTAAAATTTGTTCTATAACTAATTCGACATTAAATATAATCCGTTTAAATCGTATCATGTACCCAAAATTGGACCGGCAGTTTATTCTTTTTAGGGGAATGTCTATGGGAGTTTAACATTACAATAAAGCTTATAGGTCCAGTTTGGGGTACTTTTGGTCCGAAATGGGGTACATAGGGTCGAAAATGGCGATTTTGGTCATTTATAGGGTACATTTGGTCCATTTTTGGGTACATCAGAAATGCAGTTGTAAAAACGAAGAGCCGTAATTTTTTCCACCCATACCCAAATTTAAAGTTCTAACTTACGTATTTGTAGTGTCTAACAGCAGTATCGTCTGACATACGAGGGACAGTTACAAACGTCGTCTTCTTCAGGTACAGGTGAGAAGCTTTTAACGATGACAGTAGTTGCTTTTGGCTCTGGTGGAATGTGCCATTATTGCGAGTGATACTTTTTTTCCGAGAGTGAATTATCCCTTGACGGACAGCGTGGGAAGGAAATGGCGTGTTCAAGTTCTGGTACGTCTCCTGATTCCCAGTTTCCTAAGACTCCATGTCATTTGTAACATCGTACATCATCGCCCCGTTGAATATAGTAGAATCCAGCCTTCGCTAGTTTATCTTTTGTGACGTTCGGGTTTTTCCAGTGATGAAACGTTTCAAGTCGATACGTTTCATTTTCCATAATTGATCTAGACACAATATGTTCTATAGTTTCAAATGAAACATTCTCTAAACCTACATTTATCACTAAGCCTACTAAACCAAATTTTATCAATATGGTTAAATTTCTACGCTAAAATTCTCAATATAAACGCTTTTTCAATAGGCAAATTGTTTTAAATATGCCTAAAATATATAGTTTACTACAAAATAAAAATAGTAACTTACTTTCTACGCTAATCTTACCCTATACAGGACCTAATTTAGGCCTTATTTTCTGTCTAATATATAAAAGAACGCCTAAAAATTTCATTTTAAATATAATAAAATAGAAACTTACTTTTTCTCTTTGACGGTCGGAATTCCTTAAGCCTATGCCGTAAAAAAAGCTGACGAACGGCTGAAAACGGAACAAAAACTGCGTGACCTTTAATGACTATTCCCAATGAGTGAAAGAAAGAACGCTATGTGACGTGTAGATAAGACTTGAGATATCTTAAGTACCAGTGGAAAAACCCCCACTGACGGTTTATCAGGAGGAGGACCTCTAACGAGACTTTTCTGAACCTATTATCGTGTGGAAATGAACGAGTCACGTGAGAATCGGTACGTCACGAGCCCCTATCGAGAATATTTGGTACTATGAAATTCTACATGTCTAAACAATATTACACTGGAATTTATAATATCTAAGCCCAATGGGGTCTCGATCGAGAAAACGGTTTAAAAGAATTGTTGGATTACCTCCAAAATTCGTCTGCTGCTGACGTCACCCGGATGAGATACTATTGAACGATATATTTCCGAACTAATAAGTATCACGTGATCAAATCTGCAACTAATGATACTCATTGACGTCACATAATTTTACCCACTTGAAAAAACCCTTTGTTGACGTCACATCATTAACCCAGTTTATTATCTAAAGTGGAACCTATTGTTTGACGTCATATAATTAACCCACTTGAAAAATCAAATTGTAGATTCTTCTCGAGAGCTTTTGATGCAATCATATCCTAGAAAACGATACAATTAATAGAAATTTACATTAAATTAGTATACTATTTATACCATTTTGCGAACTACAGTGAAAAAAGTTACAATTTTACGGTAGAAACGTTTTCAAAATACCATTCTCATTTTAAACGCTTTTTCAATAATTTAATTGTCTAAAATATAGTCTACAACAAAAACAAAATAGAAAATTACTTTCTACGCTAATCTTGGCCTAAAAAAAGCAGAATACTATAATTCATTTTTAACTCTAATTCAGATTCCTAACTGGCAAGCCTAAATTTAATATACTAAGTGGTTCACACCAGAGCCAACTTTTTTCAATTGAAAAAGCATTTCACTCCCCGAAACTGTCAATGTGTAAAATTGGGGTTATGGGATTTCAAGTAATTTAACATCCATGATTTTCCTTCATTTCATTCTTTCCCTATTACAAATATTATTTTTTTGTCTGAGAGAATAAAATGTTCCAATAAACTTTGCTGCCATGGTCTAAGTTCTATATCTTTGTTTATTCGTTTAGGGGTTTTCATTTGTTCCACCTAAGCACTTGTCAAATTTCCAAAGAGATGCGATGGTAGTCCAGATTGAGCAACGGCTTCTGCGCGAACTCGTTGTTTATCAATTTCCGCTTCTACTTTGCCTAAGTTTACTTTGTGAGCGTTTAGACTGCAACGTCTAATATGTCGACTCAGTTGTGATTTAAACGATTTATTGCACGTTGTACACGATGTACGTTTACATTTATGGGTTCTTAATCTATAGCTACGTATTCGTTTCTCGCAACTTGGACACTGAATATATATGTTTCGACCCATTTGGAATATTTTCAAAGGAGACAAACACGTACTTTTTACTCGAACCGAGTCTATTCATAAACTGTTCTCAATTTTTGCTGGATCTCCGTATATAAAGTTTGAAATGTGTGTTCTGAGGGTAGAAACAATATCAGCCCTATTTTGATTTTCTTCCAAGTTAAGTGTTTCAGATAAGACAGAAGCAGAAACTAGGAGATCAGAGGAAAAGAAACAATGCGATCGAAAATAATAATAATAATAATAACAATAAAGCCTTTAAATACGTTTTGCGTTCTTTATTGCATACTATTACCATATTTTATCTTGGGCTTACTGTATTTAGAACCATCCAAATTAATTAATATTTTCATGTCTTTTTGTTGAAACACTTCTACAGGCGAACATAGGCCCAAAATAGGCGTAAATAGGACTTAAATAGATTAACGTACTTAAAATGAACTGCTAAAAAACCAGTAAGCATCGAATATATTTCCGAATTAATTAATATTTTCAAACAATAAACTATAAATTGGCTTATCTTTGATAAAAAACCGTCTCTTATTCCCAAGAACTGGTTTATTTTTAGAGAATGTGCTAGCGCGATTAGATCTAATGGTAGTAAGACGCCCTAACATGTATGCATAGGGGCTCGTGACGTACCGATTCTACGTGACCCGTTCATTTTTCCGCGCGCGTGCGCGTACCATTGATAAGATAACTGAACTTTGACTTAGCGAGATCTTTATTTTATTTGACGCTACAATCGGAAAGGTTTGAGTAGAAATTCTGTCTTGTCCCATGTTACATTTTCAGCCTTTTGGAGCGTTCATTGTACATACAAAGTAAGAATTTTTCATGAATATTTATTGTATTAGACAGTATTTGAACTTTAAGGTATATTATACTTAGTATATTAAATTTAGGCTTGCCAGTTAGGAATCTGAATTAGAGTTAAAAAATGAATTATAGTATTCTGCTTTTTTTAGGCCAAGATTAGCGTAGAAAGTAATTTTCTATTTTGTTTTTGTTGTAGACTATATTTTAGACAATTAAAATATTGAAAAAGCGTTTAAAATGAGAATGGTATTTTGAAAACGTTTCTACCGTAAAATTGTAACTTTTTTCACTGTAGTTCGCAAAATGGTATAAATAGTATACTAATTTAATGTAAATTTCTATTAATTGTATCGTTTTCTAGGATATGATTGCATCAAAAGCTCTCGAGAAGAATCTACAATTTGATTTTTCAAGTGGGTTAATTATATGACGTCAAACAATAGGTTCCACTTTAGATAATAAACTGGGTTAATTATGTGACGTCAACAAAGGGTTTTTTCAAGTGGGTAAAATTATGTGACGTCAATGAGTATCATTAGTTGCAGATTTGATCACGTGATAATTATTAGTTCGGAAATATCTCGTTCAATAGTATCTCATCCGGGTGACGTCAGCAGCAGACGAATTTTGGAGGTAATCCAACAATTCTTTTAAACCGTTTTCTCGATCAAGACCCCATTGGGCTTAGATATTATAAATTCCAGTGTAATATTGTTTAGACATGTAGAATTTCATAGTACCAAATATTCTCGATAGGGGCTCGTGACGTACCGATTCTCACGTGACTCGTTCATTTCCACACGATAATAGGTTCAGAAAAGTCTCGTTAGAGGTCCTCCTCCTGATAAACCGTCAGTGGGGGTTTTTCCACTGGTACTTAAGATATCTCAAGTCTTATCTACACGTCACATAGCGTGCTTTCTTTCACTCATTGGGAATAGTCATTAAAGGTCACGCAGTTTTTGTTCCGTTTTCAGCCGTTCGTCAGCTTTTTTTACGGCATAGGCTTAAGGAATTCCGACCGTCAAAGAGAAAAAGTAAGTTTCTATTTTATTATATTTAAAATGAAATTTTTAGGCGTTCTTTTATATATTAGACAGAAAATAAGGCCTAAATTAGGTCCTGTATAGGGTAAGATTAGCGTAGAAAGTAAGTTACTATTTTTATTTTGTAGTAAACTATATATTTTAGGCATATTTAAAACAATTTGCCTATTGAAAAAGCGTTTATATTGAGAATTTTAGCGTAGAAATTTAACCATATTGATAAAATTTGGTTTAGTAGGCTTAGTGATAAATGTAGGTTTAGAGAATGTTTCATTTGAAACTATAGAACATATTGTGTCTAGATCAATTATGGAAAATGAAACGTATCGACTTGAAACGTTTCATCACTGGAAAAACCCGAACGTCACAAAAGATAAACTAGCGAAGGCTGGATTCTACTATATTCAACGGGGCGATGATGTACGATGTTACAAATGACATGGAGTCTTAGGAAACTGGGAATCAGGAGACGTACCAGAACTTGAACACGCCATTTCCTTCCCACGCTGTTCGTCAAGGGATAATTCACCCTCGGAAAAAAAGTATCACTCGCAAGAATGGCACATTCCACCAGAGCCAAAAGCAACTACTGTCATCGTTAAAAGCTTCTCACCTGTACCTGAAGAAGACGACGTTTGTAACTGTCCCTCGTATGTCAGACGATACTGCTGTTAGACACTACAAATACGTAAGTTAGAACTTTAAATTTGGGTATGGGTGGAAAAAATTACGGCTCTTCGTTTTTACAACTGCATTTCTGATGTACCCAAAAATGGACCAAATGTACCCTATAAATGACCAAAATCGCCATTTTCGACCCTATGTACCCCATTTCGGACCAAAAGTACCCCAAACTGGACCTATAAGCTTTATTGTAATGTTAAACTCCCATAGACATTCCCCTAAAAAGAATAAACTGCCGGTCCAATTTTGGGTACATGATACGATTTAAACGGATTATATTTAATGTCGAATTAGTTATAGAACAAATTTTACGTAATCATGTAAGCAAAGTTCTAAAATAAAATAATTAAATTTAACTAACTTGTTATTATTGCTTATTGCCTAGAGATTAGAAATTAAGGGGTTCGGAAGCGATAGTGGAAATTATGGTTAACGAGGTAGGGGGTAAGAGTAGAGAGGGGTAAATATTTCGGCGAATGGGGAGAGGAAGCTGAGAGAATCTTGGCGATTATATTTCGGCCATTGGGGAGAGGAAGCAGAGAGAGAATCTTGGCGATTACCGTTCAGCGAATGGGGAGAGGAAAAAGGGGTAAGGAAGCACAGAGAAAATCTTGGCTGTTACCGTTCCGCAAATGAGATATGTAGAGAGGGGCAAATTCCATCCTCCAGAAATCTGCCCGAGGAAAAATCTTGGCGATTATATTTCGGCGAATGGGGAGAGGAAGCAGAGATAATCTTGGCGATGACCGTTCAGCGAATGAGGAGAGGAAGGAAGGGGGGAAGCAGAGAGAAAATCTTGGCTGTTACCGTTTCGTAAATGTGATATGTAGAGAGGGGTAAATTCCATCCTCCAGAAATCTGCGCGAGGAAAAATCTTGGCGATTATATTTCGGCGAATAGAGAGAGGAAGCAGAGAGAATCTTGGCGATTACCGTTCAGCGAATGGGGAGAGGAAAAAGTGGGGAAGGAAGCAGAGAGAAAATCTAGGCTGTTACTGTTCCGCAAATGAGATAAGATCTCAGATTCATTAAGGAGAAGCAGAGAGAATCTTGGCTGCTACCGTTCAGCGAATGGGGAGAGGAAAACAGCGGAAGGAAGCAGAGAGAAAATCTTGGCGATTATATTCCGGCGATTGGGGAGTGGGGGAAAAGCAGAAAAATCTTGGCGATTATATTCCGGCGATTGGGGAGAGGAGGCAGAGAGATAATCTTGGCTGTTACCGTTCCGCGATTGAGATTAGATATCAGAATGATAATCTCAATCTCGGTACGCTGACACCTTTCTCTACTATTGTCAAAATCGAAAAATAGTCGTAGACTTAACTCGATTTTCTATAAAGGAATATTTTTTTCCATTCTCTACAGTTAGATAATGTAACAATATGTTCAGCTTTAAAAAAATCGCAAAAGAATATGTATCGAATTTTGTATAACACCTATTGTTATTTTTTATTATTTTTATTTTCATCATTAACTGTTTTTTAAGTAACAAAAATATTTAACGTTTTGTATGTCTCCACTAACATATTCCGGAAAATCCTCGAGATTTACCTCTAAAAACCCTTTTAAATCATTGAGTGTTCTACAGTTTCAATTAATTTTAATTTTATCTCCGCCTTTGCAAAGCAAAACTTCATTATTAATTACTGGTGATCGAGCACTGAATTTAAAAACCACTACAACTGTATACATTTAGGGTTTTTCGCACTGGAGATCGAATTATCCTATACCGCGATAAAACCAAATAAAAATGAAGGTTAACGAAGGAGTCTTTTCACTCGTAGTGAGTAGTGTCTGCTTCAGGTGAACTATCTCTGTCTTTCTTAAGACATATAAAAAATAAAAAAATATAACATTTTGATCTACGCCCCTCCCATCACTCACCACTCGCTAATAATTTTATTTGCTGTCTCCAAGCCGATTTTTTACCTACCCCTCTTTAAAACCGTATACTTTGTGAGACCGGGAAAAGGCACATATTTGTCATCAAATTTCATCGCCGCCACACTAAACGTATTTTTCTCGCTTCCTTTCTTCCGTTCGAGAATTAGCACCCCGTGTATTCCGGCCGTAATACGAAAGAAAAACGTTATTTTTTTAAGACATTTAGGGGTTTTCTTCCGATATACTCAACGAAATACCTCTCCCCCTATTTTTAGTATCGCGTATAGGTTATTTTACAGTCCTGGTCGCCAGGGAGGGAGTTATTTTAGATAATTTGACGTAAGCCGACAAAAGACCAAATAGGGCCAGGGGAGATGAGGAAAAAAGTGACGCGTATATTATAAATTGCTTCCGCCATAGAATGTATACAGTGACTGCAGTGCCGGTGGGCAGAAGGTGTGTATTGTGTTAAATTTTCGCAGTATTCCCTTTTCGAGTTTTTGTTTTTATTTTTTTTTGAAATAAATAATATCCAATATCAAAAAGGGAGGATCATCGTTTGAAGCTTTTTGGTTGCGAGTGATGCAACTATTTTACGAAAAAACACTCGTTATTATTAACCCATAGAGAATTTAAGCACCAAGATGAACCAAATGATCAACTGATTTGTGGCATTAACTCTTGTGGACCGAATTTAAAAAAATACTGAGTTACAGAAGTAATATTAAAAATAAACATCCAACGGCGCTTTAAGAAAACGTCGATGATTGCACTGGCGATAATAGCTGTCAACAAGACGTTTTGGAGAATTTAATGGACTTAAATGAAAATAAAAAAATTAAAATCCAAGTCTTCCATTTGATTTAGATATGCTATCCTCTTAAGTATTCTGAAGTATAGCGAACAGCACCGGTTGCCACATTTCGGGACTTAACGAACGATTTGCTAGGCTTATGCAAACAATTATTAACCGCGCAAGCGCGAAAAATGTTCAACGCTGACGATTACTTAGGCGAAAGCGTTCGTAAAGGCATGATTTTCAACGATTGTAACGTTATTTCTTAGCCTGTACCTTAAATCCCGGGAGAGATGCACAACCCTCGTTACTCAGGGTAGCGATAGCTGCTGTCTAGAGTTTTAACTTACGTTTAAAATTATTAACGACGGTAATAAGGATTGCCAAACTTTAATTGAAATCACATATAACATTACCTAGAAAAACAAATATTTACTAACCCAAAATACAACAGAGCAAACATATACAAAACAACTAAACTAAATAAAACAACTAATCAGTATGCATCACACTAGCAACTACAGAAAAACAAATACACTCTAACCATCTAAAACAAACTATTTACAATATATAACCGACATAAAACTATATTTATGCAACTCCCGCACTCCTAGCCCACCTTCAACATTGACAAATAAAAAATAAACATATATACTTATAATCAGCAAAGATCCAACTTCTGTGCTTCTGTCTCTTATGCCGTCACCATGAGCTCCAGACGGACGCCACGCACCAGCGCTTCATTAAGCAAGCCGACACTTTTCGCAGCTTCATCGTGCCGACTTTCCCGTTGCGTTTGGCCGCGAACCACCTTGTCTCGAAGAGCAAGGGACCCGGACTTGGTCTTACGTTTTTCTGATAGTGACCGAGATAACGACCCTAAGGTCGATGGGATTTTTCCCGCGCACTTGTTCAATCAAATTATGCGGATCTCTTTTCTCGGACTTCTTCCACGTTTGGGTCCCAACCAGCCTTGGAAATAAGGTTTTTTTTTAAACAGGTTCTTAGGACCATTGACCCCCCAGCTTATTAATTATTAAACTGGTCCTTATGGCCAGTGACCCCTGGCTTATAAATTATTAAACTGGTCTTGTATAAAATGTTCTAATGTCATTTATAAGCCTAAACAAACCTATACTACATGTTTAGAAGTTAGATTATGTTGGTAACATTAACTTTACTCGTATTCAAAATAGTTAACTTTTACCACAATAATAGTACAATATAGACTACTACAATAGCCCAGAAGACCCTCGTAATTTACCGTAATATCCGAGGTATTATCTCTCTTTCTCTAGGCCCCGTAACTCCAAAGTCCCATGTCCGTTACCGCGTAGACATGTAGCCTACCGTACTCGGGGGAAAGCGAGACTTGAGGATTGAGGCAAGGAGGATCCTTGATTGAGGGTTTGAAGCCTGAGGTGGGTTAGAGAGTTCGACTCGTTCGAGGGATGCGAGTGAAGGGACTATACATAAAACCTTGACGTGCGGCCGCGGCGGTAGTAAGTGGAGTCGCTGTACATAGAAATCCAGTGAATAGGGAAACCAAAATTGATATAAACCTGGGATTAATAGGAATTATTAAACTGGTCACCTACTGTTTTTGTTATTATTTCGAATTAATAAACTGGACACGGTGACCAGTGACCCCCAAATTTTGAATAAATAAACTGGTCTGAGCAATGAATTAACTGGTCTTTGACCACCTGACCACCGTTATTTCCAAGGCTTGTCCCAACACCTGAGTTTTGTTCAGAGCCAATGTCAATGAAAACACTCGGCCATCGCCGCGACCGAATGGGAACCAAGGGGCTGATCTTCTCCTTGCCCAATTGGCGCACAGGGGTGACCCCTCGCGCGGAATGCTCGTGACGATGGTTTTATGGGACATCCCGGGAATATGGGCCACGCACCATTTATGGCCCTAATAAAGCAATTAAGTGGAGCTAAGAGCGGAGTTTCTCCTTAAACCCCACATTAAAAAATACACTAAACAACAATGGACACTAGAAAATATTTTAACAGTGGCTGGGCAATCCTTATTTTCTTGGGGACAATGTAGAAACGGGAAAGAATGACTACGATAAATTAAGAAAGAACGAGGGCTAAAAATAGAACGAGGGCTTTTAGAAGGGATTGAATATTCATTAATATATATACTTAATGAAGGGGAGAAATGAAAGCAGCTACCGCCAATTCCGAAGTAAAAGATAAGGAAAGGGTATAATAGGTAGAGCGACCCCTAGGCCTACAGAGTCACCTCTTCCTAGAAACTGCCCTTTTGACAAAGGCGTTG